>NC_049245.1:25307730-25907730 GCF_011100685.1 Canis lupus familiaris | reverse complement strand
TCTCTCTCTCTCTGTCTCTAATAAATAAAAATCTTAAAAAAAAAAAAGAAAGAAAAAAGCAGGCTCCCTGTAGGGAGCCCGATGTGGGACTCGATCCTGGGTCTCCAGGATCACGCCCTGGGCTGAAGGCAGGTGCTAAACCTCTGTGCCACCCAGGCATCTCCAAGAAAAGGCTTTGACCCCATCCTCAAGTGTTATGGCTCCTGGGGGAAGCAGACAGCCTTCTTGGACCAATTGAGGAAGGCATGGAGGGGCCTTGGGGGAGGAAGTAGCCATCCCTTCATGATGGCTCCTTCATACAACCTTCTTACCAGTTTTTCTCTTCTCCCAGGCCCATCTGAGGAGGCCATTAGTAACCAAGTGACAAGGGTCTGACCCATCTGGGTGTGAATTGTGGTTCCAAAGTTCCCTAGCAGTGTGACCCTGGGCAGGTTGCTTAATCATTTGAGCCTCAATTTCTTCACTTGTAAAATGAAGATAATGTGCTCTTCGTCCTCTTTCCCCCTCCTAAAAATGTATTTTGTGTTTTCTCCTGCTGCAGTGTAATGTGCCCATGTTGTGCATGGAAGGAGATGTTGCAGAGTATGACTCTTGGGCCCCTCATGGCGAAGAATCCCTTTATTTAAGCTCCTCAGGGCTCAGTGGGCCTGGGGCTGCTGGTCCCTTGAACGGCTTAGTAAGAGAGGAACTTGGCAGGTTTACAGGCAGCTGGCATCACAGAATGCCGCTTGGGCTGGGAATTGACCTCTGTCCCCAATTTTCTGGGTGACCTTGGGCGACCCCTAGTGGGATGTGTGACGACACGCAGCATCTTAGCAAGGATGGGTTTTGCAGCTTTGTACCGGATTTTGCTGATATATTTACTTTTGCCATGGGTACCAGTAGCATTTCCTCCAGTACATCTTTCCATTGTGGCTTGCTTTTATTCACTTGGATGCAGTGCTCGAATTCTCTTTTACACCATTGTATGTATGGAATGGGGTTTTGTTTAGCAGCAAATCCAATATATTTTGTCACTTATAGTGTATCACTATTCGTTGATGTCATTTTTTTCTTAGCTTTGGGACTTCTTTTCATTCCAGAGCTTGTGAACTCCTTCTAGAATCCTCTGGACTGTGTTTATGTAACCAAAGTGTTTTTCTCTATAGAACCAATTTCAGGGCACATTAAATATATATATTTTAAATTTCATTTTATTTATTTATTTTTTTAAAGATTTATTTATTTATTTATGATAGACATAGAGAGAGAGGCAGAGACACAGGAGGAGGGAGAAGCAGGCTCCATGCTGGGAGCCTGATGTGGGACTTGATCCCAGGACTCCGATGTGGGACTTGATCCCAGGACTCCAGGATCACGCCCTGGGTCAAAGGCAGGTGCCAAACCGCTGAGCCACCCATGGATCCCCTTAAATTTTATTTTATGTAATAACTTTAAAAAATAGCACTTTCTCTGTACTGGGCACTGTCCTATGTACTTTATAAACTTCTTTAATCCTCATAACAACTCTTTGAGGTGTGAGTTATCTCCCTTTTTTTAAGGTTTTATTTATTTATTTGAAATAGAAAGTGAGGGATCTCTGGGTGGCTCAGTGGTTTAGCGCCTGCCTTCAGGCCAGGGTGTGATCCTGGAGTCTCTGGATCGAGTCCCATGTCAGGCTCCCCGCATGGAGCCTGCTTCACCCTCTGCCTGCCTGACTGCCTCTCTCTCTCTCTCTAGCTCTCATGAATAAATAATTAGAAAAAAAAAAAAAAAGAAATAGAAAGTGAGAGAGAGCACAAGCAGGGGGTACAGGGAGAGGGAGAAGCAGACTTTCTGCTGAGCAGGGAGCATGATGTGGGGGGCTGGATCTCAGGACCCTGAGATCATGACCTGAGCCGAAGGCAGACACTCAACTGATTGAGTCACCCAGGTACCCTATCTCCATTTTTAAAAAATATTTTATTTATTTATTTGAGAAGAGAGCATGCAAGCACAAGCAGGGGGAGGGGCAGAGGGAGAGGAAAAAGCAGACTCCCCACTGAGCAGGGAGCCGGAGCTAGGGCTGGATCCTAGGACCCTGGGATCATGACTTGAGCAGAAGGCAGATGCTTGACTGACTGAGCCACCCAGGTACCTCAGTGAGTTATCTCCATTTTATGGCTGAGAAACTGAGCCTCAGAGAGGTTCAATAACATGCTTAAGTTCATATAGCTAATAAATGGCAGAACCAGACTGCAATCTAATTTTGTTCTCCTAACTATTCCATTGTGTTACCTCTGGCCTCAAATTATTTTCCCAGATAATGTAAAGTTTGGATGCCTCATCTGTACTTGTGTATCTTACAAGCCAAGAAGCAGGTTACATTCAGCTACTAGTACCATATCTTAACCTTAGGCCTGAGCCCCAGTTCCTCTTCAAGGTGACCTTGGGCCCCCAGAATATTGTTTGTAGAAGTGGGAGGGGCATGAAAAGAATTACACGAATTAATTAATTAATTAACTTACTTTTAAAAGATTTATTTATTTTAGAGAGACTATGTGTATATGCAAGCCAGGAGAGGGGCAGAGGGAGATGGAGGAGAAGAGACGCAGACTCCCCGCTGAGGGCAGAGCCTGTTGAGGGGATGGTCTCACCACCTTGAGATCACGACCTGAGCTGAAATGAAGAGTCGGCCACTCAACCAACTGAGCCACCCAGGCACCCCGTATGAATTATTTTAATGTTTGATTTATATACATTTCTTTCCTCAGATTTATTTCAATGCATAAAGAAGGTCCTGGGGGCCCCTGGGTGGCTCAGTTGATTGAGTGGCCGACTCTTGATTTTGGCTCAGGTCATGGTGGCAGGGTCATGAGATTGAGCCCCATCAGGCTCTGCACTGGGTGTGGAGTTGGCTTGGGTTTCTCTCCCTCCCTCTACTGCCCACCCCCCTTGCTCTTTCTCTCTCTCTAAAAAATAAAAAAAAAAATTAGGAAGGACCTTCTTTATTAAAAATCATATGCCTAGGGATCCCTGGGTGGCTCAGCGGTTTAGCACCGCCTTCAGCCCAGGGCATGAATCTGGAGTCCCGGGATCAAGTCCCATATCAGGCTCCATGGAGCCTGCTTCTCCCTCTGCCTATGTCTCTGCCTCTCTCTCTCTGTCTCTCATGAATAAATAAAATCTTTAAAAAAGTCATATGCTTATATATATTTATATATATGTATTTATTTTTTAAAGGGATACCCAGTTTATATATATTTAGTAATAAAGATTATCCCTCCTCCCCCACAACCCACACTACAGGTTTTGATACACAGTGGGCCTTCTGAAAGTGTTCTGAGGATGAAGACAGATCAAGCTCCAGGGAAAGTCTATCTTACCCCTTCTGAGAAGTTAATTTCTAGCCAGGGGAGAGATGCTGGTGATTTCTACAAGTTTATAGAGTTAGGTCTAATAGGTGATTATGTAAAGTAACTGCCAACTTCACAATGACCGATGAAGCTGGTTCTACTGTTTGCCTTTTTTGGCAGATGTGGCGGAAATGGAGACCAGTAGTCTGCCCAAGTGACTCGGCGGATGTGTGTGGCTGTGAGGCAGGGGTGGGATGGGTGGAAAGTTCTTCCGAGTGATGTCCTTTTTGGTTGCCACTGCAGTCATTGCTCTGGCTACTGCTGCCCACCACGAGTGCCAGCTCTGCAGAAAGGACTGTTGAGCCTAGGTGCCCAAGAACCAGCCAGAGGCTCTTGAGGGCTCCAGGGACCTGGGCTGCTGGTGCCTAGAGGTGGGATCCTAACATCTTAGAACTGAGAGGACCTTGCAGGTTCAAGAGGCTGCTGGCATCCAGAAGGCAGACGAGGCTGGGCATTCTAGCCTCACCTTAATTTGGGCTAAATTGGCTAGGTGACCTTGTGCTTGCCACTGCCCATCGGGGGCCTGATGTGGAACTTGATCCCAGATCCCGGAATCACGCCCTGGGCTGAAGGCAGATGCTCAACCACTGAGCCACCGAGGCATCCCTAGTCTTTCCATTTAATGTATGAGGACCTTGAGGTCCAGGGAGGGACTGGGATTTTCCCATATAATTTTACAGCCCGAGGAATTCTTAAAAAGATCTCTTTTTTGGTCAATGGCATGGTAAGTACAGAGGCCCTGGAATCAGATTGCCTGGCATATAGTAATTGCTCATTAAATGTGGGCCATTGTTTTATTGAGCAATATCCTTTATAGTGATCAAGTGTGGATCTTTCTCTTACTGGTTGTATGACCTTGCCCTGAGCAGGTCATTTAACCTTTTCCTGCCTCAGTTTCCTTAGGTCTGAATTAGGTTAATAACAACCTCTCTTTATGGGGGAGGATAAAACGTGATTATCTATGTATAATACACTTGGCACGTAGCCCATAGTAAGTGCCCAGTAAACCCAAAAGTCTGTCCCTGCTGGTTCCCACAGCCCTTTAGAGTCCTGTCCAAATTCCCCAAGGCCCTAGAGGGCTCTCAAGGCATCACTTTGTCACTGCCTACTTCTCATCTCCCACCAGTCTTGGCCTCACCACTCCATTTCATGCCAACTTCATGTCCACAGGGTGCTTTTTGTTTGTTTTTTAACCCTTGTTATTTCTGATTTCAGCTTAGATGTCACCTCAACAGGAAGGTTGGCCCTGACCCCTCAGGCCTGGTCTCCCACCCTTCCTGACTCATGTGTTTCAGTTTGCCACATCACACTTGACCAAGTTTGTAATGACTGGTTTTGTCCTTCCTTGCTCCATGGCGAACTGCCTTCTTCACTGTGGGACTCCCCAAATCCCCTGTAACAGGCTTGGAATAGATGATTCATGGTACTGGGCACCCAGTCTCCTGTCCTATCTCCTCACCTACATCCACATTGCTCTCCCGTGGGCCAATGTGATCAAGCTCTGTCCCACTTCAGACCCCTCCAAAGACTCCTTGGTGCTCTGGAGTCGGCCACAAGGAGGGAAAACCAGACGGTCTGTCACCTGACGTTGAAGGTGCTTCAGATCTGGCTCTAATCTTCCTCCCTGCTTCATCACACACACCAGTACTGAGGCTCTGAACAAAGTCCCAGCGCCTGTTTGGCTTTCTTTTCTCATCACTTGAGGTGACCAGGGGTGCTTCTGAACATCAGGTAAACCTCAGCCATTTATCGTCCACCCTCTGACTGTAAGCCAGCCTGTCCTGGTGGATATTGAGCTGTCAGGCAAGGAGCTGTTCATCTTAGAGCCTCTTTCCTGTAAGTATCACTCTGTTTCTCTTTTCCCAACCTTGTGGCCCCCACCTCCTCCTTTTCCTCCTTTGTCCCCATCAGGACCCATACCATTTTGACACACTGCCATCATCTGTGTGTTTCTGGCCTCTGCTTCCGTGCCCCTCACCCACTACACTAGATCAACTCTAAAATGTTTTCTCTGGGGATCCCCGGGTGGCGCAGCAGTTTAGCGCCTGCCTTTGGCTCAGGGCGCGATCCTGGAGACCCAGGATCGAATCCCACGTCGGGCTCCCGGTGCATGGAGCCTGCTTCTCCCTCTGCCTATGTCTCTGCCTCTCTCTCTCTGTGTGTGTAACTATCATAAATAATTAAAAATTTTAAAAAATGAAAAAAAAATAAAATGTTTTCTCTGGCTCTTTGAATAATGTAGGAACAGTCCCTTGAACAATCCTATGCTGGTTTTAAAATCCTTTGCACATTCTAATATAATATAATTCTAATAAGGGATGCCTGGCTCGCTCTGTCAGTGGAGCACGTGACTCTTGATCTCAGGGTTATGAGTTCAAACCCACATTGGATGTAGAATTACTTAAAAAAAACAACATTGTAAGAAAATATTGCATTTTAGAGCTCTCATTCTGTCCCCCCACCACACACATGATTTGTTTTTAATATCTATCCATGTTGGTGCCTGAACATTCGATTCATTGTGTCAGAGAGCTGCCTGGTATTCCACAGCATACATCCACCACATTTCACTTCATTCTCCTCGTGACAGACACGTTGGTTCCCCCCAATGCCCTGCTGTCATCAAGACCACTTCAGGGAACATCTTGTCCTGCTCCTTCTGGGTCTCAGCACAAACCTCTTAGTGGAGTGGCCAAGCCTTAAGGGGTTTACTTGTTCCTAGGTATCGTTGGGCAGCCTCCTGCATGAGTGCCCCAATCTGCCCTGCACCACCCAGTATAGACAGAGTCCCTTGTTTCTCCATCTTTGCCGGTATTTGGTATCCTCTTTCTCACTGATGTTTGGCAGTCTGATGAGTATAGTGTCTTATTTCTGATTTCTTTCTGAACACCGATGAGATCGTTCTGTTGTACTTGTTAAAATTTCCCTTTTGTGTATCTCCTATTTATATGCTTTGCCTGTTTGCCTCCAACTTTTTCTTGTAATGTGTTGGGTGTTAATTCCTTGGTTCATTTTAGGGGCCCCTGGGTGGCTTAGCGGGTTAAGCATCTGCCTTTGACTCAGGTCATGATCCCAGGATCCTGGGATTGAGCTCTGAGTCAGGCTTGCTGCGCAGCAAGGAGTCCGCTTCTCTCTCTCCTCTGCCTGCCCTACCCCACCACCCCCTGTTCATGCTCTCTCTTTCCTCTCAAATAAAAAATAAATAAAATCTAAAAAAAAAAAAAAAAAAACCCACACACTTTAATTCCTTGGTTCATTCTAATACAGTAAAAATTCACCCTTAAAAAAATGAGTCTTAATAAACATACATGACTACATAATCACTACCACAGTCATGACACAATGGTTTTGTCACACCGCCCCCCCCAGAATTCTCTCCTGCCCTTCCCTATACAGTCTCTCTTCACACCTCTTTTTTTTTTTTTTAAGATTTTATTTATTTATTCATGAGAGACACACAGAGAGAGAGAGAGGCTGAGACATGGGCAGAGGGAGAAGCAGGCTCCGTGCAGGAAGCCCAACGTGGGACTTGATCCTGGATCCCCAGGATCACACCCTGGGCCAAAGGTGGCGCTAGACCACTGAGCCACCTGGGCTGCCCATCTTTTTTTTTTTTTTTTTTTAATAAAGATTTTATTTATTTATTCATGAGAGACACACACACAGAGACAGGCAGAGACACAGGCAGAGGGAGAAGCAGGCTCCATGCAGGGAGCCTGATGTGGGACTCGATCCGGGAACTCCAGGATCATGCCCTGAGCCAAAGGCAGACGCTCAACTGCTGAGCCACACAGGTGTCCCTCTCTTCCCACCTCTTGCCCCTGGCAGCCACAAAGCTGTTTTCTGTCATATAGTTCTGCCATATTTAGACTGTGCTATAAATGGGATCATATAGTATATAGCCTCTGAATTTGCTTTTTCCTTTTAGCCAGATGCAATTGAGATTTGCCCACGTTGTGTATCAGTAAGCCATTGGTTCTTTCTTATTGATGAAGAGCATATACTGCATTTTGTTTAACCATTTATCATTTGAAAGGTATTTGGATTGTTTCTAGATTTGTAAATTTGTTTCTGATGACCTTGACAGTTTTGAGGAGGTATTTTGTGGAATGCCCTAGAGTCATGTCTCATTTCTCTCTCTCTCTCTCTCTTTTCTTTCTTTCTTTCTTTTTCTTTCTTTCTTTCTTTCTTTCTTTCTTTCTTTCTTTCTTTCTTTCTTTTCTTTCTTTTCTTCTTTTCTTTCCTTTTCCTTTCTTTTCTTTCTTTTCTTTCTTTCTTTCTTTCTTTCTTTCTTTCTTTCTTTCTTTCTTTCTTCTTTCTTTCTTTCTTTCCTTTTCTTCTTTCAATTTTATTTATTTATTGTTGAGAGACACAGAAAAGGAGAGAGGTAGAAACAGGCAGAGAGAGAAGCAGGTTCCATGCAGGGAGCCCGATGTGGGACTCGATCCCAGGACTCCAGGATCATGCCCTGAGCCAAAGGCAGATGCTCAACCCGTGAACCACTCAGCTGTCCCCTCATGTCTCATATCTTGAACATTATGCCTTGAGTTTTGGAGGACATCCAATTGGGATGCTCAGTGGACTTACTGGCCAGAGCCAGTTACATTGTTGCCTGTGACAGAAGTCTCACGGGTTTTTTTTTTTTTTTTTTTAATTTTTATTTATTTATGATAGTCACAGAGAGAGAGAGAGAGAGAGAGAGGCAGAGACACAGGCAGAGGGAGAAGCAGGCTCCATGCACTGGGAGCCTGACGTGGGATTCGATCCCGGGTCTCCAGGATCGCGCCCTAGGCCAAAGGCAGGCGCCAAACTGCTGCGCCACCCAGGGATCCCAGTCTCACGGGTTTTAACCATCATTAAAACTACCTTTATGGACTCTGTTTTTCCCCCAACATACTACCCCTCAATCTCTCTCTCTTGTTTTCTTTCATTTTTTCTCTGGTGTTTGTTTCCAGGCTGTTTTGGCTTTAGTTCTTGTCCAGACTATTTCCCATTGCTGGCAGCAGTGATTGACAATTGGTTTTATGCTCTATTTGTTGATCTCCTAACAGGGCAGTGGGCTGGGGTGTGTGTATGTGTGTGTGTGTGTGTGTGTATGTGTGTGTGTCTGTTTTCTCTCCAGTGGGAAATGTGGGAAACTGATTTGTTAGTCTTTTTTTTTTTTTTTTAATAGTTTGCTTGCCTATTTGCAAGCTCAAATCAATTAAATATTGAGAGCATTAAGAAAACATCGAAAGGAGAACAGCCCATTGAGGCTAGTGGGTTTTTGTGTCTCTTGGTTTATTTTGGCACATGGTTGTGGTTGTAGAACTGAAGCTGAAAGTTTTCAGAGTATCTGTGGGAGTCTGAAATATCTTCCTACTTTGTAGTGTGTTAATAAGTTAAATTGTAACATGTCTTAAATTTAAGGTTTGTTTTGATTGGTTTATCAGACCTAATGGGGCGTCTATAAATAGAAGGAAATAAAAAATTTACAGGAAATGAAGAAAAGGAAGTTCTAAAAGTTTAAATGTACTAGCCTTTGAAAAGAAAAAAAAAAACAACTTTACACAAACATTTGCTTAGCAAGATTTTTTAAAAAATAGTTACTATTTGTTTTAACAACTTTATTGTTACATAATTTACATACTGAAAAATTCACCCATTTAAAGTGTACAATTCAGTTAATTTTCACATATTTAAAAAGTTGTGCAAACCATCAGCACATCAGCTTGACCCCCATCTGTGCCCTCCCTACCCCAGCCATAGGCCAGCACTGTGATACACTGTGTAGATTTGCCTATTTGGGACATTTAATATAAATGGAATCATGTAATACATAGTCTTCTATTAAGGACTTTATTTTTTTTCCCAAAGATTTTGTTATTTATTCATGAGAAGCACAGAGAGGGTGGCCCAGGTGGCTCAGCGGTTTAGCGCCTGCCTTCATCCCAGGGCATGACCCTGGAGACCCCGGATCAAGTCCCACGTCGGGCTCCCTGCATGGAGCCTGCTTCTCCCTCTGCCTCTCTCTCTGTTTCCTCTCTGTGTATTCTCATGAATAAATAATAAAATTTAAAAAAAAAAAAAAAAAAAAGCACAGAGAGAAGCAGAGGGAGAAGCAGCCACCTTGCAGGGAGCCGGATGCAGAACTTAGATCCTGGGAATTCCAGTATCTCAAGGCAGACTAGTCAACTGCTGAGCCACCCAGGCATCCCACGACTTCTTTGACTTAGCATAGTGTTGTTGTGTTTTTGTTTTTGTTTTTTTTTTAACATTTAGTTTATTCATTCATGAGAGGCACAAAGAGAGAGAGGCAGAGACACAGGCAGAGGGAGAAGCAGGCTCCATGCAGGGAGCCTGATGTGGGACTCCATTCCCGGACCCCCGGATCAGGCCCCAGGCCGAAGGTGGCGCTAAACTGCTGAGCCACCGGGGCTGCCCCAGCATAGTGTTTTTGAGGTATATCCATGTTGTAACATGAATCAACACTTCCTTCTTTTAGTTGCTGAATAATGAATAACATTATGGTGCATGGAGAAACCATATTTACTTTTCTGTTAAGCAGTTGGTGGACATCGGAGTTATGTCTGTTTTTTGGCTATTTTGAATGATGCTATGAGCATTTGTGTAGAAGTTTTTGAGTGAATGTATGTTTTCATTTTCTGGCATGTGTACCTAGGAGTAGAATTGCTGAGTCACATGATAAGTGTATTTAATCTTTTGAGGAACTGCTGGATTATTTTCCCAAGCTGCTGTACCATTTTACATTTCCTTCCATAGTGTGTGAGGGTTCTAATTTCTCTACCTCCTTCCCAACCTTGTTATTTTCTGGGTTTTTAAAATTATTATTATAGCCATTAATTTCCCTAATGCCTAATGATGTTGAGCATCTGTGCATTTGCTTACTGGCAGTTTGCATATCTTTTAGGAATGTCTGTTCGTATCCTTTGCCCATTTAAAAATGGTTATTCATCTTTCTATTATTGACTTGTAAAGGTTCTTTATATATATCTCTAATCAGATATGATTTGCAAATATTTTCTATTTTATTTTTACTTTTTTAAAGTTTCTTACTTATTTAAAGTAATCTCTATACTCCATGTGGGACTCGAACTCAGGATCCCATCTATTCTTTTGTGTCTGGTTGAGGGTTTTTTTTGGACATTATGTTTGTGAGATTTTTTTTTAAAGGATTTTATTTATTTATTCATGAGAGACACAGAAAGAGAGAGGCAGAGACACAGGCAGTGGGAGAAGCAGGCTCCATACAGGGAGCCTGATCCGGGACTCGATCCTGGGACACCAGGATCATGCCCTGAGCCAAAGGCAGAGGCTCAACTGCTGAGCCACCCAGGTGTCCCTGTTTGTGAGATTTACCCATTTTGATACATGTAGCTGTAGTTCATTGTCATTCCCTTGTCCATTTCATTGGTGGGCATATTGGGTTGTTCCCAGCATGGGGCTATTACAGTAATGCTGCTATGAGTCTCCTTGCCTATGCCTTTTGGTGGACGTGTGTCCACGTTCTGTTGGGTATGTATTTTCCTAAGAGTGGAATTGCTGAGGGGGTAGATGTCATGGGGTAGATGTATGTTCCACTTTAGTAGATAATGCCATTTGTTTTCCAAAGTGATTGTACTTGTTTATACTCCTCTCTGTATCATGTGAGGATTTTCCATTCACCCCCTCACCAGTACTTGGTATATTGGGAATTCTTTTCATATTAGCCCCTTTGGTCAGCTCCATTTATTAAGTCCCCCCCATCTCCCCACTGATCTATGATATATTACCTTTGTCATGTAATAAGAGCCATAAGTGTGTGGGTCTGTCCCTAGACTCTATTTTATTCCACTGATCAATCTGGCTCTCCACCATGTTTACTATAGCTTCATGTTAAGCCCTGAATTCCAGAATTTGCTCTTATTTTCCTCTTCTTTTTCATCAATATCTGGCAATTCATGGCTATTTACTCTTCTTTTTTTTTAAAATTTTTTATTTATGATAGTCACACACAGAGAGAGAGAGAGGCAGAGACATAGGCAGAGGGAGAAGCAGGCTCCATGCACCGGGAGCCCGACGTGGGATTCGATCCCGGGTCTCCAGGATCGCGCCCTGGGCCAAAGGCAGGGGCTAAACCACTGCGCCACCCAGGGATCCTGGCTATTTACTCTTCTATATAAATTTTAGAATCATCCTAACAAAATTCAATGAAAAACATTCTTGGTGGGACACCTGGGTGGCTCAGCGGTTGAATGTCTGCCTTTGGCTCAGGTCATGATCCCAGGGTCCTGAGATCAAGTCCCATATCGGGCTTCCTGCATGGAACTTGCTTCTCCCTCTGCCTATGTCTCTGCCTCTCTCTCTCTGTGTCTTTCATGAATAAATAAATAAAATCTTAAAAAAGAAAAAAACATTCTTGGAATTTTGAACAACTGTAAATTACTTCAGAGGGAGTTCACATCTTTGTTCTCTGTAGGTAGGATTTATTTTTCCATTTATTTAGGTCATCTTTAATTTCAATTAATAAAGTTTTATAACTTTACATTGTCTTACATATTCTGTTCAATTTATTTCAATTGATATTTTCTTATACTATTTTCAGGGTTTTTTCCTTTTAAGTTACATTTTCTAGGTTACTGCAGGTATATAAAATTGCAGTTGACTTTCCTATATTAATCTTATATCCATTCACTTGACTAAATTCTATTATCTCCATTATTTGTAGATTCTTTGTAAACACTCATGTCAAATAATGACAGTTTACTTATTTTCCAATCCTTAGGCTTCTCTGTTTTTTTTCTTGTCTCTTTGTACTACCTGTGCTCTCCAATACAACGTTGAATAAAAATGATCATCGTCTCATTCCTGATTATAAAGTGTGGGCCAGGGATCCCTGGGTGGCGCAGCGGTTTGGCACCTGCCTTTGGCCCAGGGCGCGATCCCAGAGACCCGGGATCGAATCCCACATCAGGCTCCCGGTGCATGGAGCCTGCTTCTCCCTCTGCCTGTGTCTCTGCCTCTCTCTCTCTCTCTCTGTGACTATCATAAATAAATTAAAAAAATAAAATAAAATAAAATAAAGTGTGGGCCTTTAGTTTTTACCTCTTTTTTTTAAATAAATTTTTATTTATTTATCATAGTCACACATAAATGTGGGGGTGGGGGTGACTGGGTGATGGGCACTGAGGTGGGCACTTGACGGGATGAGCACTGGGTGTTATTCTATATGTTGGCAAATTGAACAGCAATAAAAAATAAATTTATAAATATGGAAAAAAATATTTTTAAGTAATGTCTACCAGCATAGGGTTTGAACTTACAACCCTGAGACCAAGAGTCACATGTTCTTCCAGCTGAGCCAGCCAGCAGCTGTGGGAAAATTTTTAACCACTGGTTCAAATTTCATCAATACTTGGAAGAAAACTTTCTTTTTTTAAAATTTTAATTCCAGTATAGTTAACATATAGTGTTATATTAGTTTTAGGTATACAATATAGTGATTCAGCAGTTTTATACATGACTCACTGCTCATCCTAACAAGTGTATTCTTAATCCCCTTCACCTGTTTCACCCATCCCCTCCTACTCCCCTCCCATCCCCTCCCACTCCCCTCTGGTGACCATTAGTTTGTTCTTTAGAGTTAAGAGTCTGTTTTTTGGTCTTTCCCCTTTTGCTCCTTCATTTCTTAAATTTCACATATACATTAAATCACTGGTATTTGTTTTTCTCTGACTTATTTCACTTCACTCAATGCCCTCTTACTCCAACCATGTTGTTGCAGATGGCAAGATTTAATTCTTTTTTAATGAATGAATAATATTCCAGGGTGTGTGTGTAAATACATACATCACATCTTTTTTTTTTTTTTTAGAGAGTGAGAGAGTGGAGTGGGAGGCAGAGAGAATTTTAAGTAGCCTCTACACCCAGGATGGAGCTGATGTGGGGCTTGATCTCACGACCCCGAGATCATGACCTGAGCTGAGATCAAGAGTTTGATGTTTAGCCGACTGAGCCACCCAAGTGCCTTACGGTTTTTTTTTTAAATCTTCATGGCTTTTTTTTTTTTTTTTTTAATTTTTATTTATTTATGATAGTCACAGAGAGAGAGAGAGAGGCAGAGACACAGGCAGAGGGAGAAGCAGGCTCCATGCACCGGGAGCCCGACGTGGGATTCGATCCCGGGTCTCCAGGATCGCGCCCTGGGCCAAAGGCAGGCGCCAAACCGCTGCGCCACCCAGGGATCCCTTCATGGCTTTTTTTTGAAGATTTTATTTTTAGGGGCAGCTTGGGTGGCTTAGTCAGTGGGCATCTGCCTTCAGCTCAGGTTGCAGTCCTGGAATCCTAGGATCAGCTGAGCCAGCCAGGTGCCCCAAGATAGTTTTTCATGGATTTAAATGAACCAGTCTTGGGGTGCCTAGGTGGCTCAGTCAGCTAAGCATCTGCCTTCAGCTCAGGTCATGATCCCAGGGTCCAGGATCAAGCCCCTCATTGGGCTCCCTCCTCAGCGGGGAGTCTGCTTCTACCTGTCTCTCTGCCTGCTGTTCCACCTACATGTGCTCTCTCCCTCTTTCTCGCTCTCTCTTTCTTTGTCAAATAAATTAAATATTAAAAAAAAAAGATTCTATTCATTTATTCATGAGAGACACAGAGAAAGAGAGGCAGAGACACAGGCAGAGGGAGAAGCGGGCTCCATGCAAGGAGCCTGATGCAGGACTCGATCCCTGGAATCCGGGATCACGTCCTGAGCCAAAGGCAGGTGCTTAACCACTGAACCGTTCAGGTGTCCCATAAATAGAATCTTAAAAACAAACAAACAAACCAGTCTTTTCTTTTGTGGCTTCTGAGTTTTGTGCCATACTTTGAAAGTTCTGGGTGTGCTTCATTGTTAACCTGTAAATGTTGCCTGTGAGAGATAAAATAGTAGTTGCTGCTGCTTTTCTAAATAGCTGCTAAGATCTTAATAAATTAGCTCACGAATGGAAAATTGCCTTCTTCCTGGCTTCTGAATGTGCTGTATGCATTCCCACTGCCAGACTTTGTTCAGGCTTCCAGACCCTGTACAATTCCTCTCACCTGCTGGTCCTGCCCTTCCACACACAGAACACTTCCCTTGTCCCATCCTCTGGATCCCGTCAGATCAGGGCCAAGCCAGCACAGAAACCAGTGAGGCTGGGCATGTTCTGTCCCCCCACACCAGTGAATCTGTCCCTTTCTCCCTTTTTCTGGGATGAAGGGATTGTAAACTGAGGGGTCAGAACCTGAGGAGGCTTGTTTCTAATCCTGTCCCTGCCACCTTCCACAAAGGCTTTTGGTGCCACAGTCCTCTACAGAGTGACCATGACCTGTGACCCTGATGCAGGGCATGTGTGGTCAGTGCTCTGGGAATCCCCAGAGGATGCCCACAGCCTGGCCCACTGCTCCCCTGTTCCCTCCCTTGGGACTAGCTGTAGTGAGTGGATGGTCAGGCTCAAGGCCCTGGGGCCAGGGTTGAGGGCATAGTCGGACTGAGTCTGTTGCAGTCTTTGGGCCTGGTCAGGACTTGTTTGGGGCTGGCTTCATCTGGAGTGAAGGTCAGGCACTCATGGGGCTCAATTTGGAGGCAAGAGAGGAGGTGTTTCATGGGATTCTGACCAGGGTCTGGCTGGGAGGAGCCTGGTGCTGAGGTGGGGCAGAGGCCTGTGGGAAGTGAGACCTTTCTTGGCCAATACATGGTCCTCTCAATGCTCAGCACTCCCTTGGTTCTGATCTCAGACCTTGGGGTGTGCTGTGGCTGGCTGGCTACGGGTGACCTTCAGGGAAGGCGTCTGGATCAAGCCGGGCCCAGAAGCTGTTCCCCAACCTTTGCTGGGGTCAGGTGGGTTGTATCTAGCCCAGGCCTGAGCCCTGTGGGGGATCTAGAGGTTGGGGCCCAGCCCTCCCTCTGCCTCAGATCCACAGGGTGACCTTAGGTCGTCCCTGCCCCTCTTGACTGTCTGTTTATTCAACCAGTATTTCTGCTCCTCCTGTGCCCCAGGCACTATTCAGTGTCCCCATCATTTAGGGTAACAGATCCCAGCCCTGCCCACCTTGTGTGGGATGTAAAAAGTGGGTCATGTGGCTGAACTGACCCTGTAGGTGTAGAGGGCATGGTCCAGAGCATACCTGGTAGCTGCCTAGAGCTGACCTCAGGGAATCCCTTAAACCTGTTCATTCCTACTTTCACCCAGAGCTGCTAGGATGCACCCTCCTTACTGTTCCCTAAGCCACTCTGTTCTTCCAGGACCACCAGGCTTTCCAGGAGCATTGAGGTGTCCCTGGAGACCCAGGATCTAGTCCTGAAGGCTGAGTGACCTTGATCTCTGTCCTCCCAGTGCCCCGGAACCCCCCACTGAGATATGCTGTGGTGATTCCTGACGGTACTCCCACTTGGGCCTCTCCCTCCCAGGAGGACTATTTCCCATAGCACCACTGTCTGCTCCCCACTGCTGTCTGGTCTCAGGGGAGCCTTCGCCTGGCTGGAAGGAGGTGAGGGTCTGGGCAGCCACCAGGGACAGGAGAGGGCAGGAGGGTGTTTAGGGACTAGGACTTCCTCCTTTTCACTCCTAGCAACAGACACACAGAACCAAAGCAGTGCTCAGACTTCTATTTAAGATTCTGTCTCCCCTGGGTCAAATGTCCAACCTACATGCATCTTCTGGATCACACTCCCGGTGGGATGGGCTATGTTCTAGTGGCTGAGCAGGGCACAGAGGAGGGGTCTGGCATCCTGCCCTCTGAAAAAGGACCTTGGTGAGGTTAGTGGCAGTGGCTGGGAAAGAGCTGTCATGCCCTGCATGGGGGTGCATGTGAAGTTGTGTCCAACAGGACAGAGGGCCTGTCCTGTGGGGAGCAGCCCTGAGGCCCAGCTCCCTAGAAGACAGTTCTCTCTTGGGATGGGGGAGGTCATGGTGGAACACCTGCTTCATGTTGGCTGTGCGCCCCTTGCCTGGAACTATGTTTGCTCAGCCTGTTCCCCCACAAGGAGCTGGGCCCCTAGCCCCTCAGAGGGAGGATCCCCTGAGAGGGTCCTGTAGGATCACGGGCATGGAGCTGATACACAGTGAGTGGGGAACAGGAGTGGGACAGGGGCCTGGGCAGGGGCATCCGAGGCAGCCTAGTCGTCCTTGTCCTTGGCACCATGCTTGAGAATGCGGGTGAACTCCACGTAGTTGAAGTTGCCTTTCTTATCAATGGGTGCCTCTCGGTACATCTCGTCCACTTCCTCGTCCGTGAAGCGGTCACCCATGGTGGTGAGCAGCTCCCGAAGGTGGTCCTCATGGATAAAACCTGGGGGCAGGGCCAGAGCCCATGAGACAGAGACTCAGGCTGGGCCATGCCTAACACTCCCACCTCACGGCACCCAGTCCTTCCAGACCTTGCAGTGAGGAAGGGGCCAGGAAAAGACAGAGCCCTGGTCTTCTGCTAGTTCAAGCTCCTAGGGCCCCAGAGGGAAGGGTTCTGCAGTGTTTCTTGGGGTACTTGGAGCTGTGAGTGTGGAGGCTGGATATATCTTACTTTGATATGAGCCCTAGAGTTCCACTGCCTGAGTTTTCATGCTCATCCCTCTTCTTCCTGGCTCTGTGACCATGGGTGAGTTATTGAACCTCTCTGTGCTCATTTGAGCTGGAAAACAGGGAGAAAAATATGCCACCCTGATAGGGGACTATGAAGGGAGTTAGGAAAATGTTCTGCATGTACTTGGGCCTATGGCCCCCGAGAAACTACTGAAATCACTGTGCCAGCATCACTCTGGCCTGTCCCTGGGACAAACTAGCTGTGTGGGACAGAAGTCCTTTGTAAGATTTTAGGATGGGGCTGGTTTCTGCACCTTGCTGGCCAACAAGGCCTGGAGTGGGTTGGTTTCTAAGGAAGGTCTAAAGTGGGGGCAGTGTACTGGGCCAACAAATGAACTCAAGAAGTGGGAAGCCTTGGTGGATGTGGGCTATTGTGGTCTAGCATCTGGGGAAGAGAAGAAGGATGCAGCATAGTTTTTCTAGTTCTGGCCATGGAAACCAGCAGATGGGGATTTCTGTTCTGGCCTTTGGGGACAGGGGCCCTGTAGTCCCAGCATAGCCAAGCCCCACTTGTATCCCTGGGGACACCCTGGGTGAAGCGCTCAGCTCCAGGCCTCCACCGGGATGCTGCTGACCTGAGGCCTCCTCATCGAAGCAGGCAAAGGCGTTTCGGATCACATCTTCAGGGTCTGTGCCATTCAGCTTCTCCCCAAACATGGTGAGAAACATGGTGAAGTTGATGGGCCCTGGGGCCTCACTCATCATGCCCTCGAGGTACTCATCGGTGGGGTTCTTTCCTGTGGCAAGTGGGGCGTTTGTGCTGTCACTGCCCTGTCCCCTCCTGCCTTCCCATCCCCTCCTGCCTCCCCATCCCCTCCCTTCATGGCCTGTGAGAGTCCCACAGGCAGGAGCTAAGTTCCATAAACTGTAGAACATCTTGCTGGGGTGGCCAGCTTTCTGACTGTTCTCTCCCCCAAGCTCTCCAGGCTACCCTGAGAGTTTCCACCTCTGGCCTGGATATCCGTGACCTCTCAGATGTAAGAGCCACCATCTGCTAACTGTCCACTGTGTCTGCTGCTCCATGTGCCCTACTGCATTAAATTTCATCACCCTGAAAGGTCACCATTCTCACCCCTACCTCACAGGCGTAGGACCTGAAGCACAGAGGCAAGGTGATTTACCCAAGGTCACATAGCAAGTAAGTGCAACCCACATTTGAACCCAGGCAGCTAGACCCCAGATTCCAGGCAGAGTTTTGAAAGTGGTTAAACCAATGAGCTGTGGTGTCACAAAGACTGGAGTCTGAATCCCAGCTCTGTGCTTTGGTATCCCCTTCCTCTTGGGAGCGTTGTCAACACGGCGGCACCAGTGGTCGTAAAATGCACAGAATAACACTTGGCATGGCCCTGTGGACTCATCAATTGCTGGGTTCAAATCCTAGCGCTCCCACTTACTGGCTGTATGACCATGGGTAAATTATTTAACCTCTCTGAGCCTCTATTCCTCATTTATAACTTGGGAATGATAATCATATCTACCTTGTAGGATATCTTTGAGATTTAAGATAGTTGTAAAACTGCTGCTGCTTTTATGATTTGCTGCTCTTATGTTTTAACTGGAGGATAAAGTTCTTAACCAAAAGGCCACGAGTGACCTGTGGCCCCACCAACAGGAGCTACAAACAGGATGTAGCCTCTTCTGGGTAGATGTCAGCCCCTCAACCCAGGGTTGCCCAGCCCTCCAACCGGTCTTCCGGCAGTGTTCATGAGGTTCATGGTGACCACTGCACAGGAAGGAAGATGGGCACACAGTGGGGCTGCGCAGCCGTAAGGGGCAGGGGCAGGGACTCACTTGGGCCTGTCTGGTCCCAGAGCTTGAGGCTTAACCACCACAGGCTGTATCCTCTACTACTGGAGGCTTCCTCTCTCCCTCAGCCAGTGTCTGACTTGGACACAGGGCCTGCCAGGAACTGCGGCTGAGGGTGGTATGTGTGGAGAGCCTGGGGGAGCAATGTGGGAGCAGGGCTGCAGACTGGGGTGGCGTGTTCCCCATCTGAGCAGTGGTGAATTATACAGCGTTCCTGAGCCCTTTCAGCTCTAGGTTTCTGATTTTAGGGAAGTCGCTGGAGTTAGAGAGGCTCTAAAGACCTGGCATGGGTGAACTTCTGAAGGAGAAGTCTTACTTCCCACGAGTACAGTGGAAAGTCTGTGCAGTTAAACTCTCTTTAGTAGCCCATCCTTTTCTTTAAATGAAGTGGAACCAGGCAGCTCAACCACAAATCTGCCTGAGGCCATCCTGCTCTGGGGTGAGCCTGTCTGGGTTCAGATCCAGTGCCCAACTGCTCTGTGCCTCGGTTTCCCTATATGTTAAATGGAGAAAATATTGGCACCTGCTCCCCAGGGTGGGTACCACACATCACTGCATGGGAAGTACTCCATAAGTGATGAGCAGCCTCACTGCCTGCTCCAGTTGCAATCCAGGCAGGACCCACTTAGACCCCAGCCACCGCCGTCTCTGCTCACCCAGTGAGGCCAGCATGTCATGCAAGTCCTCCTTGTCAATGAAGCCATCTCGGTTCTGGTCAATCATGTTGAAGGCCTCCTTAAACTCCTGGATCTGGGACTGGTCAAACATCGCGAAGACATTGGAAGTGGCCCGCTGTGGCCGCTTCTTGGTGGTTTTGGCCTTGGCCCGCTTACTGGACATCTTGGCTTCAGGTGGGTGGGGCTTCCCTGCAAGAAGTGGGTGTGGGGGAAGAGCCTGTGATCCTGGGCCAGGGAATCTTCCTGCCTACTCCAGACCAGGTTGTCAGTGCCTGGGCCTGGCATTCAAGGCCTCCCACAGGCTTGGGGCTTCTGTCACCCACCCAGCCCAGACAGGCATGGGCTCTGTGTGATAGCAAACAACTTCTCTACCTTTCCGAGCGAGTGTGCTCATCTGGGAATGGGGACATGAGGAATGCCCAGCAGTAGGGAATGATTGATTTAGTGCCTGAGAAGCCCCTGGAATGGTGCCAGGCCTAGAGTAAGCTATTTTTGCTGTGGCTGTTTGGGTAAGATACTTAGGATTGGGTCCGGTGCCAACCTGTCCTTGCTTTATCTCTTTTAATCCTTCCTAGCATTTAAACTGTCCAACTGTCCATCTCTCTCACTCCAAATGACAAGGTGGGTTGAAAAGTGGGAGGCTCTGAGGCTCCCTGCTGGCTCCTCCTGCCCCCAGCAGTAAGGAGCTGGATCACTGGGCCTGCATTCCTGACATTCTTATCCTGTCCTCCTCCTCACCCCCCCCCCCCCCCATTCCCTCTGTGCTCCCTGTTCTGGATGTTCTGGAAGGCATATGCTCTGGGCAGTCCCCTCCCCCAACCCTGCCCACACTGGATCAGCCCCTCAGGTTGGCGATAGATCTGATTTGTTCTCACTCTTCAGTGCTTATAGGGGCATGAGGATCCCCCAGACTGGGAGCCCCAGCTTCTTGTCACCCTTGTTTAGACCTGGCCTCCTACCTTCCAGCCAGTCTCTCCCATCCCATAGAGACCCAGACCTGTACCACCTATCATTTCACCTTGAAGCCCTCGAAGGTTCCTGCCACCCCCTGGAACAAGTCTGGGCCCCTGAGCCTGGCATTTAGGCCCTTGTGTGAACCCTCTAACCCTTCTCTCTGGCTGACTGTGGCACCCTTCCCTGTGCCCCTCTTGCCATCTATTTTCTTGCCATGCTGAGCCTCTGGATGTTTCCTAGACACCCCCAGACTTTCTTTCTTGGTCTCTCCCACTGAACACCCTTCCTTTTCCAGTCTAGTTCTTGAGAACACCCCCTTGGGGGGCAGTTCCCCCACCCTTGCTTTGACAGTAAGCACATAGAGGTTTTTCCCACCCTCCCCTGATAGTAATTACTAATACGCTAATGGATGATTGTTTAGTAAATGGCTTGAGGGCAACTGCAGCCTGTCTACTGCTCCCCACTACCCAGATGGAGAAACTGAGCCACAGCAAGGTGCTCTTTCCCTGAACCCTGTGAAGACCTAGTGCTGTGTGCCTGTGTCAGCTGGGGCAGGTGTGGGCCTGGCTGAGGCCACAGGACTAATGCCCCCCTTTCTCCTCTGCCCTGAGCCCTTGCTTGGGGGGCCTGCCTCCAGGAAGCCTCTGCCTGTTTTTAGCCCTAAATTGTGTGCTTGTGAATGTTCCTTGACCTGTCTCTAGGCGTTTATCCCATGACCCTGTTTCAGTCATTCTCAGACTTTGGTCTTTGAGATCTTAAACCATGAGCAGGGATCCTGACCACCCTAGCCCTTCCCTATGGCCACAGCTGCCTATAGTCATGACATACTGGCTGCTGTGTCCTGCTGGACCCACACACCTGGCCCTGGGTATTTCTCACATGGTTCAGAGTGCATAGACAGATGCCCTTCGTACCCATGGCCTGGATCGGAGTGGGGTGGGGGCATCAACGGGTTTAGTGCTTTGAGGGGCCCAGTCCTTCCCTGAGCCCACTGTTCACCAGGAGCTTTGACTTATGGCACCCACAGAAGGCAGCCAAGAAGTAGACCACAGCCATGAGAGGCTGTGATGGTCATCATCACTGTTGTCACCACCCTCCTGTCTGCGAAGCTCTAGGGCAGACACAGCCAGGAGGAGAAAGGAAGTTACAGCTGGAGTCAGGAATGGTTAGGATCTTACCCACTACTCTGATACTGGCCTGGCCCTTCTTTTTTTTTTTTTTAATTTTTAATTTTAGATTTTATTTATTTAGTAATGAGAGACACACACGGAGAGGGAGAGCAAGAGAGAGACAGAGACACAGGCAGAGGGAGAAGCAGGCTCCATGCAGGGAGCCTGATGTGGGACTCATCCCGGGTCTCCAGGACCACGCTCCAGGCTGCAGGCGGCACTAAACCGCTGCGCCACCCCACCGGGGCTGCCCTGGCCTGGCCCTTCTGTCTCCAAGGCCCCCCTTCCCCACTCTCTTCTATCCAGAGACCATGACATGACTGAAAGCACTGAACTTTAGGGTTTGTCTATCCCCGATCTTGGGAAGCAGGGTGAGGGCCCCACCCCCACCCCGACTGTGCAGTTTAAGAAGTGATGCCCAAGAAGGGAAGTAGCATGCCCATGAGAAGGATAGAGTCTAGCAACTGGCGGCTAGCACCCTAGGCTTGGGTCAGTGGGTGGTAACGGCCAACCCTTAATGCCTCAACGCAGAAGGAAACACATATCCTTAAGAGGCTTATGGTGGGCCTACTGCAGCTGAGGGCTCTGGTGACCAGAGGCAGTTTCTAAGCTTGGTTGAGGAAATGAGGTCAGAGACAGGCCAGGTCCTTAGCCCTGGAGTCATCCCCTCCTGCTCCTGGAGGTCCTAGACACTAGGGATCAGATAGAACTAGTATTTGGCCTGGCTGCAAGTAGGTGCCACCTCCCTCCTCATGCCTGAAATCACCCCACAACAGTAAGGACAGGGCCTGTGTTCCCCATTATCTCATGGTCCCAATGGCTGGTAGTGCAAGATGCCTTGCTAGGAAACTCACCTTCT
Organism: Canis lupus familiaris; assembly: GCF_011100685.1. NCBI lineage: Eukaryota > Metazoa > Chordata > Mammalia > Carnivora > Canidae > Canis > Canis lupus. The sequence goes on along the minus strand of NC_049245.1, from coordinate 25,885,317 downwards.
CTGCAGCTGAGTTACCTCTTTCCTCAGAGCAGTTGGAGGGCTGGAGAGGAGGAGCAGGGACCGAGGTTCCCCGGTCCAGGTCCCTGTCCAGCCGGCAGTGCCCTTGGGAGACCCTCCCCACCCAACAGGCGCCGTCGTTGTGCAGATGGCCCAGTCCTGGAAGCCCCAAGTGCATGCACACAGCGTTGGCCTGTGCTGGGCGGGTTACCCCAGCTCCATCCCACTCTCCTGCCCCAGGAGATGGGGGTGGGGAACACGGATGCCCTGGAGGGGTCTCAAGGAGCCTGATGGGGCTCAGTTTCCTGTCTGATCCACATGGGTTTCCTGGGGCTGGGAACGCCGGCGACCTCCCCTCCTATGGGCACCCCAGACTCTGGGCTTGGCGTCTGTAACTTCCCTCGCCAGAGGACCACCGGCTGCCAGAGCCTGGAACTGCCTCCCTGCTGCCCAGCGCTGGCCAGAGTCCCGTCCCAACCGCGCCTCCCAGCCCCAGGCCCGCGAGGGCTGTCCTTGCCGAGAGCACGGGCGTCCCCGTCCGTGGGGCCGCACACCGCCTGCCCTGGCCCCCCGCGTCCGCGGCTCCCACCTGGTGCGGAGAAGGCAGAAGGCGCTCGCTCGCTGCGTGGGGCTGGTGCGGGGCCGCGGCCCTCGGTCGGGCTCCGGGCTCGGTGGGCGGGGCGGCGCGGGCCTTACAAGGCAGAAGAATGCGCGCGGCGGGGCGGGGCGGGGCGGCGGCGGGCGCAGCCTTATTTGGCCTTGACCCACGGCGGGCGCTGGGTGCGCCTTCCCCGAGTGGGCAGGGGAGGTGATGCGGGCGGCCCGGGACCCCTCTCCCCTGGTTGTCGGGGAGGTGGATTTATCTGGATTCCCCCTTTCTCCCCAGGGAGGCAGGCAGACACCGGCTCCCACTTCTCAGACCCTACCCCTGATTCTCCCCGAAAGCCGCGGCTGCCAGGCCCGTTCCAGGCCTGTTCCCGTGGGAGGGCTTCCTTCCACCAGGCCAAGTATGGTTTTTTTCCCCAGTCTGAAAGAAGGCGTGTCAGACGGCCCCGCCATCCTCCATCCTCACGTGCAGGGCCACTGGTCAGGCCCCTCCTGGTATGGGGGCACACCTGGGGGCTGGGCAGGACTGTGCTGGCGACAGCCCCCCTCAGCCAAGTCACTCTCCTTTCCCGCTGGCCTCAGTTTCCTATAAAATGGGAGGGTGGTGGTAAAGATTCAGGAAAAAAGAGTGGCCAGGAGGACCCAAGTAGTAACCCTGGGAGCCAGCAAGAGGGGCAGAGGCTGGGGGAGTTCTAATCTGACCAGCACCTAATCTGATCCCCTCTTGTTGGCATTAGTTGGAGGATGGAGTCAGAGAGGACAGATCCACCCCTCCCCCATGGTGCATCAGGTCCTGTCCATCATTTGACCCTTGAAAGAGACCACCCTACCCACCTGGACTCCAGCCCAGTCTTCTCTCATCGCCCCATTTTGAACCAACACAGACTTTCCCAAGGGAACCTTCCAACACCCACTTATTTATTCTGTAAATATTAACTGACCCCTGTTACCTTCGAGGCATGGTGCTGAGTGCTAGGGAAGCAGCACTGCGCTGAGGTCATCACACTGGGGAAGCAGTGTTTGTGAGGAAAATACAATGAACCAGTAGCTACATGGCTTGGAGAGAGAAATGAGTTCCTTGAAGGAGAATAAAGCAGAGTTATGAGAGAAAAAAAGAGAAAGGAGGGAAGGAAAGGAGGAAGGTAGGAGAGTGCCTCCTGGGAAATGACATTTGGGACTACCAGAAGTGGTGACAGAGTGAGTGAGTGAGGCAGGTAAGGGAACTTTGCCCAGCTCCTGGTCTGGGAGCAGCCAGTGGTGAGTGTGACTGTGGGGAGGGGGTGGGAAGAAGCATGGAAGATGAGGTCTAAGAAGCAGTGGGGACTCAGCCCCTGGCTCCTTGTAGGCCACCATGAGACATCAGAGTGCTGAGTGGAAGGGTGACGTAATCTGGCCTGTGTTTTAACTGATTCCCTCTGGGTGAGACCAGTGAGGAGCTTTTCAGCAAGATGATGTGTTCGAACTGGTGGGGTTGCAGTGGAGCTGGGGAGAAGGGGTGGAGTTCTGAAAATATTCTGAAGTTGTGTCCAATAGGATTTGCACATGGATTGGAATGTGTGTGAAAGAGAAGAGTCCAGGGTGACTCCAAGAGTTTTGGTCTGAGCAATGTGAGAGAGACAACTGCCACTTGCTAACGGGTCAGCTATGGAAGGAGAGTAGGTTTGAGGAGAACTGTTTTGGACTTATCAATTTTTAAAAACTGTTAACTTTGAAATAATTTCACACTTGCAGGGATCCCTGGGTGGCTTGGCAGTCTAGCGCCTGCCCTCGGCCCAGAGCATGATCCTGGTCTCCTGGGATCAAGTCCCGCATCCGGCTCCCTGCATGGAGCCTGCTTCTCCCTCTGCCTGTGTCTCTGCCTCTCTCTCTCTCTGTATCTGTCATGAATAAATAAATAAAATCTTTTAAAAAAATGTTCACACTTGCAATACGGGTATGGGAACTATACAAAGAGTTCACCCAGACTCTCCAGTTGTTAACATTTGGCTTTATTATATTCTCTTCTGTGTGTGCGTGTATGTGTGTATGTATCCCGCCCCTGCCAGCATCATTTGAGAGTGACTTGCATTCATCATATCCCTTTACTTGGGAATACTTCAGTGAGTATCTCCTAAGAAGGGGATTCTTTTATTTTTTTTTAAAGATTTTAAATTTATTTATTTAAATATTTTTTATTTATTTATTTATGATAGTCACACAGAGAGAGAGAGAGAGAGAAGCAGAGACACAGGCAGAGGGAGAAGCAGGCTCCATGCACCGGGAGCCCGACGTGGGATTCGATCCCGGGCCTCCAGGATCGCGCCCTGGGCCAAAGGCAGGCACCAAACCACTGCGCCACCCAAGGATCCCTAAATTTATTTATTCATGAGAGACAGAGGCAGGGGAAGAACCAGGCTTCCTGCAAGGAGCCTGGTGCAGGATTCCATCCCAGACCCCAGGAGCATGCCCTGAGCCAAAGGCAGACACTCAACTGCTGAGCCACCCAGGTGTCCCAAGAAGGAGATTCTTTTCCATATCCATTGTATCAAAATCAGAAAAATTTAACATTGATTTAATACTGTTATCTAATTTGTAATCCATATTCAAGTTTGCCAGTGATCCCAATAATGTCCTTATAGAAATTTTTTTTTTCTGGTCCACCAGCCAATCCTGGGTTATCATGTTTCTTTAATCTGTGTGTGTGTGTGTGTGTATGTGTATGTGTGTGTGTGTGTGGTTAAAAAAAAATTACCATTCTAACTGTTTGAAATATGTAGTTGAGAGGCATTAAGTACATTCTAAGTACATTCACATTGTTGTGTAACCATCACCACCACTCATCTCCAGAATTTTTTCTTCCCCCACAACTGAAATTCTGTACCCATTGACACTAACTCCCTGTTTTCTTCTCTCAGCCACCAGACACGCACTATTCTACTCTGTCTCATGAATTTCACTAGTCTAGGCGCCTCCTGTAGATGAAATCATGAAGTCCTTTTCTGACTGGCTTATTTCTCTTAGCATAATGTCCTCAAGCTTCATCCATCTGGTAGCATCTGTCAGAATTTTCTTCCTTTTTAAGGCTGAATAATATTCCATTGCACAGAGAGACCACATTTTGCTCATCTATTCACCATTGATGAGCATTGAGTCATTTCTACTTTTTGCCCATTGTGAAGAGTGCTGCTGTGAGCATTGGTGCACATTTGTGTATGTGTGTATGTTTTCACCTTTTAAAAAATATTTTATTTATTTATTCACAGTAGACACACAGAGAGAGAGAGGCAGAGACACAGGCAGAGGGAGAAGCAGGCTCCATGCAGGGAGCCCAACATGGGACTTGATCCTGGGTCTCCAGGATCAGGTCCTGGGCTGAAGGCGGCGCTAAACTGCTGAGCCCCCCCCGGGCTGCCCTGTTGAACATCTTTTCATGTGCTTTCTGGACATTCATATATATGTTTTTTTTGGAGAAATGGTTATTTAGATATTTTGCCCATTTATATGGCTTGCAAATATTTTTTCACATCCTGTGAGTTATCTTTTCATTTTCTTGATATTTTCAAAACACAAATATTACTTTGCGAAGTTTATTTTTTCTAGTTTCTCATGCTTTTGGCATTATAATTGAGAAGCCATTGCCTAATCTGAGGTCATGAGGATTTACACCTGTGCTTTATTCTAAGAGTTTTATAGTTTTCGCTCTTATGTTTAGGTCTCTAATCCACTTGGAGTTAATTTTGGATGTGGTGTGAGGTAAGGGTGCAGCTTTCTTCCTCTGCATGTGGCCGTCCAGTTGTTCTAGCACTATGTTAAGACTGGTCTTTCCTTGCTGAAATTCATTGGCACCCTTATTGAAAATCAGTATTCTTAAACATATGTGTTTATTTCTGGATTCTCAGTTCTGTCTCATGGATATAAATGTCTATCCTTCTGCCACCACCAGTCTTGATGACTTTAGTTTTGTAGTTAAGTTTTAGAATCCAGAAGTATTATCAAGTTTTGTTCAAGATTGTTTTGCCTTTTCAGGGACTCTTGCATTTCAATGTGAATTTTAAGATCAGCTTGTCGATTTCTGCAAGGAAAGAAGGTTTTGATAAAGATTGTTGAATTTATATTACCATTACCGTAATGGAGTATTACCATCTTAATATGAATTTTGATCCAGGAACGTGAAATGCCTTTCCTTTTACTTAGAGCTTTTAGAATTTCTCTTAATGATGTTTTATAGTTTTCATTGTACAAGTGTTATACTGTTCTTGTTAAATTTATTCCTAAGTATTTTATTCTTTTTAATGCTATTATAGATGAGATTGTTTCCTTTAATTTATTTTGAGTGTTCATTAGTACTTGAACTGTTTTTACTTACAACACTTTTGATACATAATGGGTTTTTTTCTTTACACCAACCAATTCTCTGGACACCAACTGGTTGTTCTACAATTCTGTTCAGTTCTAAGCCTTACTACCTGGGGTTGGTGTCAGACTCCATGGGTTTAAGGGCTCAGTCCCACAAGATTGCCCTCATATCAGATGCCGATTGCAAATATTGGTTACCCAGGTCACCCACATTTATGTCCAATTTAGCTACAAATGGGTTCCTACACCTTCCCACCAGGTTAAATTGCTGGAACTGCACAGAGAATGGAGGAAAACTTATTATTACCAGTTTACTATAAAGGATAAAACTCAGGAACAACCAAATGGAAGGAGGTGCATTAGGCAAGGTGGGGGTCAAGGAAGCTTCCCTGCTCTCTCCAGGGCTCCCATTGTCCCAGCACAGTGAAGTATTTACCAAAGCTCTCCAACCCAATTTACGGGTTTTGATGGAGGTTTTATTACGCAGGCATGATGAAATCACTGGCTGTTGATGATCAACTTAATCTCTAGCCCCTCTTCTCTCCTTGGAAGCTGGGGAAGTAAAGCTGAAAGTCCCACATCTCTAATCATGCCCTAATCTCCCTGTCAATTAGACCCCATCTTGAAGCTTCCTAGGGGCCCCCAGTCCCTGTCTTCTTATTAGCATAAAAAGGCCACGCATCATTTCAGAGATTCCAAGGGTTTTAGAAGCGATGAGTCAGGAAACAGGGATAGACACTGAATATCTATTTTTTATTGTATCATAGTGGAAAAATAATTGATTTTTTTAAAAGATTTATTTATTTATTTGAGAGAGAGAGAGAGCACGTGAGCGCACACATACCCATGTGTGTGGGGAGGGGCAGAGGGAGAAAACCCCAAGCAGGCTTTGTATTGAGTGCAAAGCCCAACATAGGGCTCTATCACTACCCATGAGGTGATGACCTAGGCTGAAACCAAGGGTTGGACGCTTAACCAGCTGGACCATGCAGGCACCCTACAATTGATTTTTGTGTATTGGTCTTATTTCCAGGAACATTACTGAACTCATTTTATTAACTAATAGTTTATTTATGGATGCTTTAGGATTTTCTATATGAAAGATCATGTTTTCTGCAAATAGAGATAGTTTAACTTCTTTCTTCCCAGTTTGGATTTCATTCATTCATTCATTTATTCTCTTGCCTAATTGCCCTGCCTGGGCAACATTGCCCTCCCATACAACGTCAAATAGAAGTAGTAAAAGCAGGGATACTTGGCTGGGTCAGTCAGTTAAGTGTCTGACTCTTGATTTTGACTCAGGTCATGATGTCAGGGTTGTGGGATAGAACCCTGCAATGGGCTCCATGCTCAGTGGGGAACCTGCTAAAGATCCTCTCTCTCCCTCTGCTTCTGCCCCTATCCCAACCCCGCCCTGCTCATTTGCTCTCTTGCACATACACACTCTCTCTCTCAAATCAATCAATCTTAAAAAAGAAAAGGTAGTAGTAAAAGCAGATATCTTTATCTTGTTCCTAATCTTTGTCTTGTTCCTCTGTCATTCACCAGTAAATATGATGTTAGGTGTGGGCTTTTCTTGGATGCTCATTATCAGCTTGAAGAAATTCTATTCCTGGTTGAGTTTTGTTTGTTTGTTTGTTTTTTGTTTTTTATCCTGAAAGTGTGTTGGGTTTTATTAAATGCTTTTTATGCATCTATTGAGATGTTTTTAATCTCTTTTAACAGGAACTGTTCTGTGGCTTTTGTTTTTCACAACACTGACATTTTTGGAGAGTTCAGGCCAGTTCCTTGGTGCTCCCTCATGATTACCTTCAAGTTTTGGATTTTCTTTTTAAGATTTATTTATTTTTAAAGAAGATTTTATTTATTTATTTATTCATGAGAGACACAGAGAGAGAAAGAGGGAGGGAGGGAGAGAGAGAGAGGCAGAGACACAGGCAGAGGGAGAAGCAGGCTCCATGCAGGGAGCCTGATGTGGGACTCAATCCTGGGACTCCAGGATCATACCCTGGGCTGATGGCAGGGACTAAACCACTGAGCCACCCAGGGATCCCCTTAAGATTTATTTATTTATTTGAGAGAGAGTGCACATGCATGTGTATGCACGCATGAGTGGGGGAAGGGGAGATGGAGAGAGAGAATCTCAAGCATACTCCCAGCTGAGTGCAGAGCCTGATGTGGGGCCCCATCTCATGACCCAGAGATCGTGACCTGAGTGGAAATCAAGAGTTGGATACTCAATTATCCAGTTATCCATAACCCCTCAAGTTATGGATTTTTTTTTTAAGATTTTATTTATTTATTCATAGAGACACACAGAGAGAGAGAGGCACAGGCACAGGCAGAGGGAGAAGCAGGCTCCATGCAGGGAGCCTGATGTGGGACTCGATCCAAGGTCCCCAGGATCAAACCCCGGGCTGCAGGCAGTGCTAAACCGCTGCGCCACCAGGGCTGCCCAAGTTATGGATTTTTGACGGGAATATCATAGAAATGATGTTGTGCCCTTCTTAATGTATCTGAACAGGAGAGGTATGATGTTAATTTTTCCCATCACTGGCAATAATAACTTCAGCCATCTTACTAAGGTAGTGTCTGCAGGCTTATCCATCAGGAAGTTACAATTTTTCTTTTATTTTAAAGATTTTATTTATTTGAGAGAGATCAAGAATGAGAGAGAGCACAAGCAGGGAGAGGGACAAAAGGAAAGGGAGAAGCAGATTCCCCGTTGAGCAGGGAGCCCACGAGGGGCTCAATCTCAGAACCCTGGGATCATGACCTGAGCCGAAGGCAGATGCTTAACCAACTGAGCCACTCACGTGCCCCCATTTTCCCCTTTTGTAATCAGGATGTTTATGAGTAAGCAATTTGTGGGGTGGCTCCTTTGAAACTGAATATTCTGTTCCTCATCAGACTTTCACTCACGACTTATAACACCCACTGGTGATTTGGTTGTTGCTGTGATGGTTGCTAAGTGGTGACTTTCTGGCCCTTCACAGTTCCTTTTACTTTTACTAGTTGGTGGACATGTTAATTTTGAGAGCACCTGTTAGACATCAAAGTAGAGATGTGAGTGGGAAGTGTGGAGTTCAAGGAAATTGGGGTTGCAGATTTGGATGGAGTTATCGATCATCTATGGAAGGTCAAAGGCATTCCTTGTTGGTCACACAGGGTATCATCAGGTTTGGGCTCTGGGGACATGTGCCAGAGATTAAACCCTGATGCTGGCTGGTTCACTAGGGTACCATGGCTCCCTGGACACTGAGACTAGGGCCCCTGTATTATGGGAGCTGGGTTCTGTGGGAGGAAATTACTCTGCTCCATTCAAAGCCCTTACCACTTAACCTGGCATTCAAGGCCCTACTTGAGCAGCAGTAACCTTACACTTTGCCCCTATGCTTGCTGTGGCTTTCTCTGCCACAGCTTGGAGAACTCCTGCTTAGCTTTCAAAGCCTAGCTCAAATATTGTCTTCTCTCTGCAGTTCTTACTCCTCCTTCCCCCACCAAACTCACTCATTCAGGAAATAATCCTTTTTTTTTTTTTTTAGATTTTATTTTTAAGTAATCTCTATGCCTAATGTGGGGCTTGAACTTACCACCCTGAGATCGAGAGTAACATGCCTGAGCCAGCCAGGAAATAATAGTTTTGAAGCTCTCTTCTGTGCTAGGCACGGAGGCTGGTGAAAAAACTCGATTCCTGCCCTCTGGGAGCCCACTGTCTCCTGGTGGGGACAGATATTCCCATATAATCGCCCATCATCACATCAGTGACAGCAGCAAAGAAAAACAAGTGAGGTGGCTCTCACACTCCAAGCTAGAGCAGGGAGTTTTGCACCAACCTGGTCTGGCCCAGTACTTTGGGAGGGTTTCCCTGGGAACTGCCAGCTGGCCTGAGGGCTGAGGAAGGAGGACTTATCAGCTGCATTAGTTGGGAGCCATGGCTCCCTGTGCAAAGGCCTGAGGTGAGGCTGGAGGGCAGAGCCCAGAATGGGATCCCATTGAAGGTGTGTAGCTGGGCAGGGGGCTGGGGCCTCGCAAGCCAAGGGCAAGAGGTTGCGTTTTCTCCTGCTGGCTCTGGGCAGGCCACAAAGGCCTTTGAGCAGAGGGTGACTTCTGGAGCAGGTGGAAGCAGGACTTTTGTAAATTCCCTCTGGCTGCTATGGGAGGGACAGTGGGGGCCACACTGATTTTTCAGATCAGCAAGATTCCCAAGCACAGGAGACACAACTTCATTCTCCAGTGGTGGTGGTAGGAACTTCTCAGTTGGGCTGCGGATCCTCGGCAGCCTTACCTGTGCTGGCATTCACGTTGTTCCTGGCTGGCAGGCCACTGGTGGCCATAGCTTTGTCCTGCTGTCCTGGCTCTAAGGCCTCTGAGCCCAGTGCTGCTCCCAGTTGCAGCCTGGCCTTCTCTCTCTGCTCTTAGGCCATGGGGCGAGGGATGCACAAATTTGGGAACTCATGCCTTGGAGGAACAGGGGTCCAGAAGGGCCTCCTCCTGCTCTAGGATGTGCAGCCTTGAGGGTGGTTCGCAGGGACCCAGAGTTGGCGCAGTGGCTTGGGCTCCCTCTGCTCTTCCCCAGCACCCTGCAACCTGCATCTCTCCCTCCTGACCCTTGCTGTTCCCCCAAGGACTGGGCTTTGGAAATGCAGCTTCTCTGGGAAGTTGCTGTTAGTCTTTTCCTATACTGACAAATACCTGCTTGATAGAAGTACAGGGAATGGGAAATTATCTTACTCATATTTTGGTTCATACTGCTTAATTGGAATCTAGTTCTGAGAAACATAAATCCAGATCATGCAATAATCTACAAGATGGTTGGGTACTTACAAGATGTAATCCAATTCTGCGAGACTAAAGAGACATACTGAAAGCAGCGAATGATTCTTAAGTGGATCCTGGGTGGGTACAAAGGAAGAGCCAGAGAGGACATTTTTGGTGGGCACTGGGCACTCACCTGGGTACGGGGAGGTGCTTGTGGACCACTCCTAGTTTAAATTAGAGGGTGACATTGGTATTGTGGTCATGCAGGAATGTCCTTATTCTCAAGAGTTGCCTGGTGTGTTTGCGGGGGAGAAGTATGGTGTATGCAGCTAGCTTTCAGATGCCTCTGGGGGAGGTAGAGAATGTTTTTATGTGCCTGTGAGGGTTGATGCCAATATGGGAAAATGTTGATGGTTGGTGATTCTGGGTAAAGGATGTGGTGTTCATCATACTCTTCTCTCAACTGGTGGGGGGTTCCTTCACTGTGGTGTCAGTAAGGCTGGTCATGGAGGCCCAGATTCTGCACATCAGATGCTTCTCTCCCTCTGTGCTCTGCTGCAGGGAGGGCCAGAGCCCTACCAGAGACCCTCATCAAGGCCCCTCCCCTGCCATAGCAGGAACACTCAGGCCTTGGGGGGTAAGGGTCCTCTCTCTTTCCCTGAGGTGCATCAGGAGTAGAGTTGGGCTGCAGGCTGGCTCGTGGCCCTCAAGTCCAGCCTGGCTACCTCCAGCATTCACTAACCTCTGTCTGGCTCGGTGCCCAAGGCAACTTGAAACCTCTTCATTTTCTCTTCTGGTCCTGCCCCCTCCCCCGCCCCCCCAGCCAGGTCTCAGGTAGAGGTAGGTCCAGAAAGGCACCAGCCCCAGGAGGTCAGAGCTGCCTGTGGTCAGCGGGTGCTCAGCCGCCATTAACACGATCCAGAGGGGAGGTTCAGGCTGCTCTGAGCGCAAGTCTGCCCGTAGAAGAACAAAGTCCTGGGAAGGCACTTCTGTGCATCCCCTTAGCCTGAGGTCACTGCATCTTAGCGGGGTGGGGCCAAGGGAGGAGACCAGGTGTCTGAAGCTCAGCTTGGCTCAAGAACTTACTGAAAGGTCTGTTCGTACCACTGGGCGTTGGTGCTGAACGTCCTTATGCCTAGAACACACTTTCCCCAGGCTCGCCGTCCCCCAAAGCAGGTTAGTACCCACTGTGCTTCTGGGTTCAATCAGAGTGCTCTTGCCAGACTGCGTGTGACGGTGCTGTCAGTTTCCTGCAAACTCCTTGCGTTGCATCTTCTGCTACCTGTAGTAGTACACTTGAACTCACATAGGCCTAGTTTTGCGTGTCTCTCCTCCACCTGAGTTCTGTGAACAACTGCCAGGCTCTGGCCTGGTGGAGCAGGTGCTCAGGGAGTGTGCTGAGTGCAAGTAAGTGTCACGGGGAGGCAGCTGCAGGGAGAATGGAGCACCTGGAGCGGTGCAGGCAGAGCCTGGGTCTGGGCCAGGGCAGCGCAGCTTGACTTCCATACAATTATGAATTAAATGTCTGTTTCTCATGGGAGGCAGGTTAAGGTGGCTGTTACACATTTTTCAGGTCAGGGAGCTGGGGTCTGTGGGAGGAAATGTCCCTGCCCAGGGGTCACAAGCTGGGTTGTGCCAGAGCTGGAATTAGTTTATATGCAAGTCAGCCTGTCTCCAAAGAGCTGCCACCTGGAAGGGGGTCAGGCTCAGTCTCCCCAGGTGTCCACTCCACCCACCTCACAGCCTGGCCCATCCCACTGTAAGAACACCATGAGCCCTTGGTACGCGTTACCTCATTTATTCTCACAACATGCCTGTGAGGTAGGGAGGGGCAGGGACTGTCCCCGTTTTACAGAGGAGGAAGTTGAGGCACACAGAGGTCGAGTGACTTGCCCAAGGTCACAGACGGCGGCCAAGCTGGAATGGGGCCCCAGAGCAGGCCCTCTGTTCACCCGGGGCCCCTGCAGCAAGTGGCAGACACGAGGACGTCTCCAGTGCCATCGTTGTCTCCACGGCAGAGAGCTACCCTCGTGTACTGGGCTTGCTGTGGGCTGGGCCTCCCCCTCCCCCCACTCGTCCCCCACCCTGCAGGCCCGGGCCACTGCAGCTCAGGTCTCATGCCACCCCGGGAGTGAGGGTGGGGGCCGGGGGAGAGAAGGATGATTGGGGTAAAAAAAAAAACACCCCAAAAAAACCAACAGAACAGAAAACTCAGAGGCGGGGCAGATGGGCCCACAGCAAGGGGCAGGTGGGAGACCAAAAAAAGGCCGCTTACACACAAGGTATATATTTTTACACACACTTGTACACACACCTAGATATAGTACATGTAAAAATATATGCTATTCACACACCCGCCTCCTGCCAGGTGCCCCGAGAGCCAGCGGCGGCGCTGGGGGGCATGGGTGAGCAGATGGGCGTTTGTTAAATATACACTCTAAGGTCTATGTGCATATGTACACATCCGTACAGACACAGCTGCCTGCCCCTTGGGTGCTGTACACAGGTTTGGCCAGGGACAGATGACCCCTGGAAAGTGGGGTCCCTCTCTTGAGTGTCCCCTGCAAGTCACTCTGAGTTGAACATTTTACTGAAGGAAAAGGGGGCTGGAGAGAAGAAAGAGGCGTGAGTCTGGAGTGTGGTCACTGTGGCTTTTATCTCATTGTCCTCCCCCCGCCAAGACTTGCCCCTCCTCCCCTTCTGGGAGAGGCCAGCCCCCCCACCCTGGCCCACCCAGCCCGAGGCCGCAGCTTCTGCTGCGGTGGGGGGTGGAGGGGCCTGTGCGAGCACTTGGGGCAGGGCTGTGTGTCCAGCGCTCTGTCCTCGGGGCTGGTGGTCACACGCGGGGCTGAGGGCCGGCAAGCCGGCCGCTGGATGGTGGCCCCTGTGTGAGCTCTGAGGGGAAAAAAGAACGTAAGAATGAAAACTGCAAGGTCAGAGCAGGGTAGCGGGAGGAGGAGGAAGGACATGGCAGGGGCCCAAGGCTGTCCTCGGACGGTCCTCGTCTTGTAAACAAGCTAGTGCGAGTTCTCGTCAGATAGAACAAGTAAAAAGACCGCAGTCTGGAGGCTGGGCCGGGAGTTGCTGAGGTCCGTCTACCTAGTCCACCACGGCCAGCGAGAGGGGGGCAACAAAGTTTTATCGTTTTGTGTTTTTGTTGACTTTTTTTTTTTTTTTTTGTATGAAGTCTTCATAACCTAAAGCTGGGAGGGACCCAAAAAAGCCAAATTGTGAGCCCTTGGATGCATCAATTGGAAAGTTGGCTCAGGGTCTCTGGACAGAATAACCATCCTAAAGGTTGAGAAAATGGTGTTCCGTTCACATTTAGTTTGTGTGGTTGTTTTTTTTTAATGACTTAAAATTGTTTGCTTCCCGCTTCCTGGTCTCAGAGTCGGGTCTGGGCCTCGGGGACATAAATCTCGATGCTGTCCGCACTCTCTGTGGCTGAGTTCTGCCGCACGGAAGCCGCCCGCTTGGCCGCCAGGAGTCTCTTGCGGGCCTCCTGACGCTGCTTGTCCCCGGCATCAGAGGCCTTGTCACGGCTCACTGCCGGCTTGGATTTAGCTGGCTTCTTTGGGACCGGAGGGGGTGGTTTCTTCTCTTCCTTTAGTGAGACAGTGAGGAGGGAAGAAAAATAAAATCAAGGTGCACCTTTTGTGTGGCGCTACCACCCGCTGTGTGCTGGCAGCCAGAGCCTCCACCCCAGCCTCCCCACGTCGGGCACAAGCAACACACATTTGGAATCAAAAAGCCACAAGAAGCAATGATAGTGGGAATAGCACAAGGCATAGGAGCAAAAAGCAAGCTTAGAATCCAAGAATGTTCTAGCAGGAAGGGATGGACAGAACACCTGTTCCCACCCCTGCATTGAACCACTGGGAGCCTGAGTCACATGGCTTGAGCTGGGATTTAATAAGTTCAGGGCTTTGGACTCCCAGGCCACATTTCACATGCTGTTCTAGGGGATCAGAACTCACAAGGGCATTGTTCAGTAACCAATAACCCCAGGGACCACTGGGTGCCATGGTTTTACATAAGGGATCCTGCACCTCATGTTAGAGGCTGGCCCTAGGAGGACTGTTTTTCTGCCCCCAAAGTCCCAACAGCCACATCTGTACAAGTGCTCAGGGCTGTGGGCATGTGTCTCCTAGGAGCCCCACTTCTGGACATGCAGGGCAGGATGGCATGCTTCTGGGGGCAGCGTCAACTGCACAGAGCGAGCGGCATGCTGGACGAGAGCCGAGCGTGGACCCCGCGCACTGATGAACGTGAGCCCCCAGCTCAAAGACGACACACGGAGAAGGGAGCCAAGCAGCACTGACCGATGTGGGCAGCGTTAGTGCCGACCAGGAATTTGTCCCTGGACTTCCCCTCCGCACTGCTCCATGCTCACCTTCCTCTTCTCGGGGGTTTCCACCAGCTGCCAGCTGTTGGCCTTGAGGTGGTAGAGTTCATCAAACTTCATGCTGATGTCCTCAATGGACAGCTGTAGCAGGTCCCAGAACCCTGCCAGGTCCTGGGCTGTCGGACGTGGGTTGGCTTCAGGGTTCTGCAGGGGCATACGGGGATCAGTGGGGCGTGCGAAGTGGAGGTTGGTCCTGGGCCCCACCCCCAAGTATGGGCTTGTGGCCCTGCCAGCCCCAGCTGGGGTCTCTGCAGGCCGAGTCTCCCTCCCCCATTGCCAGGACCAGTCTCTGTAGGAGGGAATGAAGCCAGGTCCTGGTCACTGCCAGCCCTGATGGTGTAGAGCTCTGGGAGAGACACAGTCCCATCCTGAGAACACAGGACCGACCACTGTAGGGCCATGAGGAAGAAGGCCTTCACGTTCCTAATGTATGCCGGGTGGAAAGCTGTTCTCATTTTACAAAAGTTCCTGGCCATGGTCTCCCAGTGAGGCGGGGAGAAGCCAGGATCACTGCCAGGTGGTTATGATTACAGAATCCACAAGGTTTCTGCCCGCCCCCGTCTGTTCTCTGACAACACAGTGCTCATGGTGACTGCCTCGGCTAAGGGCCAAACCCTTGCAGGGCCTGGAGACAAACACTCGCCCTCATCCTCCAGGAGCACACTGTCCCTGGCCAGCCAGAGAAGGGGAGGCTTCCACAGGAACAGCTGCTCTCCTAAGAGGTGAGGCTGAAAGAGCAGGAAACCGGCAAGCCCAGGGGTGGTGAGTCTTCGTTCTCACCTGTGTTCTTGGAGCATATTTAATATAAATCAATCAGTGCTGATTTTTAAGTTTCACGTGGCTCCTTTCATATAGGCTTCACTTTTCTATCTGAAGACGTACCAGAGATTTGGAAGGACCATTCCTGGCCCTTGTGCTAGGCATGGGCACGCGTCACCAGCACCTTCTCCGTGTTAGGGAGGAGGGCACAGCCAGCTGGGCATCTGGCAGATAGCAAAAGGCTGGAAGCCCCTTAGTGGAGGAAGAAGAATCACTCACCAGGTTTTGCTCACAGAGGCCCCGGAACTGCTGGAATTTCTGGGACATGAGTAGCTGGGCACTGCCCACAGCACTGAGGACTTTTCCTAAGACTGAGAAAGAGAAGGTGAAGAGAGATTGAGCAGAGCATAGGGTTTGCTGCGGTAGAAGGCAGGATCAGGGCCAGGACTTTTATCATCCCCACCCAGCACCTCAGGTGACTTTGGCGAGCAGCATCTGGCCTTCATTTTATGTATACCTTAATCTGCTCTCATGAAAAATGCAAACAATATAAAGTTGAGCCCCATCCCCTATTTCCTAAGGATATTTTATGGCAATAGATTTCAAAATTGAGTTTAAATGAAAAAAATTTCCAGGAAAACATGAATTATCATAAAATCAAGAAGAAACAGAAAATCTTATTAGACCAAAGCTGTTTTTAAAAAACTGAAGAGGGCAGCCCTGGTGGCTCAGTGATTTAGTACCGCCTTCAGCCCGGGGCCGGATCCTGGAGTCCCGGGATCAAGTCCCACATCAGGCTCCCTGCATGGAGCCTGCTTCTCCCTCTGCCTGTGTCTCTGCCTCTCTCTGTGTGTGTCTCTCATGAATAAATAAATAAAAAATCTTAAAAATAAATATTTAAAAAAATCTGAAGAAGTTAAAAGTTTTCCCAGAAAAAAATAACCAAGTTAAACTATGTAGTTTTATAGGTGACATTTTACAAAGCCTTCAAGGAACAGAAAATCCCAGTATTATATATCCAGTCTGTTCCAGAGAGTAAATAAACATAGGAAATGACACCACTAATTTCAGAAGCCCTGAGAACAGATAAGGACCTGCCAAGAATATAAATATAAAAGTCTCATAAAATATAAGCAAATAGAATCCAACAGGAGAGTTAGTCATGAAGTGCTCAGCCCAGCAATATAAGGTTGATCTTTTAGTGTGACTACTGGTTTTAATGTTGTGGCTTAAAGACAGTACTATTCCTTAACCACTGCAGAATCACTGCAAAGCAAAAGAGAGTAAAGAAGAAATCAAAATCCAACTGTCTTCTGATAGAACTCCACAGCACTGGGTGTGAAGGAAGCTGCCTGTAGCCTCACAAGGAGGACTGTAAGGACTGCATGTCTGGATGAACCAGATTACTGGGGAGAAGACAGTAATCTCTTATTTGAAATAAAAAGGGGGAATGGACTGCAGCAAGAGCTTTCCTAAATCAGGTTCAGCCCCAAGGGACCAGGAGGTCGGGGGCAGCTTTGTATCATAAGCAGCCCTGTCATTGCCAGGGGAGAGGACCAGGCTGTAGAGGGCACCCATCCCTGTGCCTTAGGAACTCCTGCCAGCCTGGGGCACAGGCCTGGCCCCACTCCTACAGTGATCTATTTATAAGAGCTCATCAAGGAAGAATTTTGCTTCATTAAGAAAGCAGTAATTAAAAAGGAGCAAAAGAGATTACAGGAACAGCAAATGGCACATGAACATTCACCAGAAAGTTGTTGCTAGAAAAAGATGAAAAACCATGAACATGTCAACCAGTAGTTCAAGGGAGGAATGGAGGTGCTCTAAAAAGTGATGTAAGGAAATAAAACCAGAGCTCTGGAACTAGTGCAAGAGAAAAATCAGGCCATCACAGAAACAAGGGTCACTCTAGAATTAGCACAAGGAATAAAGCTCACTGCCAGCCAGTGAGGACTAGGAGAATAGGAGAGAAAGGCTCCTGGTGCAAAACAATTCAACTGCTTGATAACAAATCAAGACATCGTTTTATTTTTTATTTTTATTTATTTTAAAAGGTTTTATTTATTTATTCACAGGAGACACAGAGAGAGAGAGAGAGAGGCAGAGACACAGGCAGAGGGAGAAGCAGGCTCCATGCAGGGAGCCTGACATGGGACACAATCCCGGGACTCCAGGATCAGGCCCTGGGCTGAAGGTGGTGCTAAATCACTGAGCCACCCGGGCTGCCCAAGACATCTTTTTAAATGAAGAGCTAAGCTGCTGGAAATAAAATGAGCCTCTCCGGATCCCCTTCTCAAGGCAGGCAGTGGAGACATTTGGTCTAGAGTAGAGTAGGAATAAAAGGGAAAGTCTCTTCTGAGATTTCCCAACCATAAGACTGCACTTGGGCACCTCATTTTTAATAAATAAAAGCAGCAACTAAATATAAATATTCAGGAGAGTGCAGGGAAAACTACCTACGTGCAGAAGAATGAAGTTGGACCCTTAAGAATGAATTGAAGAGCTAAAACTATAAAACTCTTAGATAAAAACAGCCAATCTTCACGACTGTGTATTGGGCAGTAGTTTTTAAGACACCAAAAGCACAGGCAACAAAAGATAACTTTGGCTTTAGTAAAACGGAAATCTTTTATTATCAAAGGATAGATACTATGAAGGAAGTGGAATGACAATGCACAGAATGGGAAAACTACTTGCAAATTACATATCTAACAAAGGGTTAATATCCAGACATGATAAAGAATTCCTACAACCCAATAACAAAAAGATAATCCAATTTAAAAAAGAGCAATGAGCAGAGCAAACATTTCTCCAAAGATACATAAATGGTCAGTAAGCATCCTCAACATCATTAGCCATTAGGAAACTGTAAATCAAAACCACGAGATACCACTTCACACCCATTAGGATGGCTGTTATAAAACAACCAAAACACAAAAGTTGGCGAAGATGGAGGGAAACTAGAATCTTTGTGCTTTGCTGATGGGAATGTAAAATGGCACAGCTGCTGTGGTCTGGCGGTTCCTCAAAAAAGTTAAACATCCGGGCAGCCCTGGTGGCTCAGTGGTTTAGCACCACCTTCGGCCCAGGGCCTGATCCTGGAGACCCAGGATCGAGTCCCACATCGGGCTCCCTTCATGGAGCCTGCTTCTCCCTCTGCCTGTGTCTCTGCCTCTCTGTGTCTCTCATGAATAAATAAATAAAATCTTAAAAAAAAAAAAGTTAAACATTCAATTACCATTTAACTAAAAAATTCCACTCCTAGGTATATACCCCCAAAGAACTGAAAGCAGAGATTAAACAGATTACCTGTATGTCAATATTCATAGTGGCATTATCCACAGTGGTCAAAGGTGGAAGCAACCCAAGTGCTCATCAATAGACGAATGGATAAAATGGTAATATACATATAGTGGAATATTATTCAGCTACAACAAAGGAATGAAGTTCTGATATATATAAACTATCATGTTTAAAAACAAAAATAAGGGGACCCCTGGGTGGCTCAGCAGTTGAGTGCCTGCCTTCAGCCCAGGGCATGATCCTGGAGCCTGGGATCGAGTCCCACATCAGGCTCCCAGCATGGAGCCTGCTTCTCCCTCTGCCTGTGTCTCTGCCTCTCTCTCTCTCTCTGTGTCTCTCATGAATAAATAAATAAAATTAAAAAAAAAATGTTCGACAAAGCTTGTCATCAGGGAGATGCAGATCAAAACCACAGTGAGGTGACTGGGACACCTGGGTGGCTCAGTGGTTGAGTGTCTGCCCTTGGCTCAGGGCGTGACCCTGGAGTCCCAGGATTGAGTCCCACACTGGGCTCCCCACAGGGAGCCTGCTTCTCCCTCTGCCTGTGTCTCTGCTTCTCTCTCATAAATAAATAAACCTTTAAAAAAATACAAAGGACAGGCTGAAAAAAATATGAGCTCAGTATCCAATTTAAGACATTAGTGAAGGAACAATAAACCCAAAGAGAGAAGAAACTTCATAAAGTAATAAACCAACGTATAATAGAGGATTAATAAAATTAACAAGCTCCAGCAGCCCCGGTGGCGCCGCGGTTTAGCGCCACCTGCAGCCCAGGGCGTGATCCTGGAGACCCTGGATGAGTCCCACGTCAGGCTCTCTGCATGGTGCCTCCTTCTCCCTCCGCCTGTGTCTCTGCCTCTCTCTCTCTCTCTCTCTCTCTCTATGAATAAATAAAGTCTTAAAAATATAAATAAATAAAAATTAAACTCTGCCAGACTGATCAAAATAAAAAGGAGACAGGTACGAACAAAAAAGGATTACAAGTGGAAGGAGAACCGTATGACATAACCATAGTAGAAAAGATACATATTTTTTACGATATTTTATTTTTAAGTAATCTCTACACCCAACATGGGGCTTGTACTCATGACCCCGAGATCAAGAGTCACACACTCCACCAACTGAGCCAGCTAGGTGCCCATGGAAAAGATACTTTTTAAAAGTTCTACGAAAGAGTAAAATAAAAGATAATTTTGTTCTTAAAAAAGCAAATGAGTAGAGGAAACATCTCATTTTACAAGGCTAGATAACCTTGATACTGAAACAGAATAAACATGAGAAGGGTGAATTATCTTCCAACTTTTCATGGACAAAGGCAAAATTATTAAGTCAAATATTATCAAATCAAGTCCAGCAATATATACTAATATGATAATGTATCATTATTCATCTGGGTTTATTCTGATAATACAAGACTGATTCAACATTGGAATTTTCTAATTCTATCCATGAAAAACCAGTTAGTAGCAGACAAACCAAACCCTCCCACTAAGACCAAGTGAAAAAACAAATACAAAAAAACCAAAACAAAACCTCAGAAAATCTCAAAGCATTAAAAAATTACCAAAGCAACCTGAATCTGAGAGGCTAAGATCCCAGTGAGAAGGGAAACAATATTCAGGTGAATCTGATACTCTGCATTGCTTGTACCCTATGGTATCTCCCAACTTAGAAGCAGCACAAGGCTGAGAAGCTGAGCAGAACCTGAGCCAGTGTCATGGGGATAAGGAAACCAAATTGAAGTCCAGAGAAGTCCAATTCAACCAAATTGAAGTCCATTAAGCTAAGCAATGCTTCCAGTAGTCTTATGGTGTGGGAGAGATGAAAATTGGAGTGGGAAAGATGAAAATTGGTCTGCCAAGGAGGAGGGGCTTGGAACATACCACAGGCTATCTCTCTGGGATTCCCTGGAGAGTGCACAGTAGGAGAATAAACAGAAATAGATTGTCTCAAAACACTCAGCTCTGAAACAGTTCAATCCCATCCTGGATTCAGTTGGTCTGGTCAACTGAACAAAACATATACAGTTTTTGGCACTGAATAAAAATTACCAAGCAGAGCAGAGAAAGGACCAAATGATTGCACAGCAAAAGAGAGAAAACAGAAAAAAGAAAAAGACCCACATGGGATGTAGGTACTAGAGTTATTGGGCAAGGATGTTAAACAACCGAATATGTCCAAGGAAATATGTGACAAGATGAATCAAATGGAAACTCTAGAATTAAAAAATATAGTAAATGAAAAAAAAATATAGTAAATGAAATTAGGACTTCAAAGAGCTGGATTTAATACATTAGTTACAGCTGAACTATGAAATAATCCAGCAGGAAATATCCAGACTAAGGTCCCAGAGGAGGAAAATAAAAGGGAAAATACAGAAAAGAAGATGAAGAAACCTAAAACATGGCAGTCTAACGGATATGTCATGGGCACCCACAGCAGAGAAGAAATAAAATGGAGCAAAAATCTGAGGAAATAACGGCCAGGAGTTTTCTGAAACTGATGGAATTTATGAAAACCCAAGATTCAAGAAACTCTGTGAACATCAAGCTGGACAAATAAAAAGAAAACCACACCGAGGTATCACAGTAAACCTGGTAAAACTACAATACAAGGGAGAAACCAATGATTCTTCAAAGGAGCAGTAGGAAGACTGACAGATGAGTAATAGGCTGGGAATCAGAACATAATCAAAGACAAAGTACTGAAAGAAGATCAATACCAACCCACAATTAGCAGAAATACTATTCAAAACTAGGAAGGGACAAATATGGACATTTCTTAAAATGTAAACATTTTAAGTAACAAGTAACTGCATTAAAAAAATACTGAGCAGAGTTCTTTAGGCTTTGACTTTAGTTCTTTTTTTTAAAAATATATATATACTTTCTAAAGATTAGAGAAAGTATGTGCAAGTGGGGGGAGGGGCAGAGGGAGAGAGACTCCCTGAGCAGTGGACACTGCTGCAGAGCTCCATCCCAGGACCCTCGACCACAACCTAAGCCAAAATCAAGAGTCAGATGCTGAACCGAGTCACCCAGGTGCACCCTTTGCTTTAGTTCCTTAGGAAGAAAAATCCTAAGTAGAAGCACAAAAATAAAGGAGTGAAGAGTCATAGGAAGGGTTAAAAAAAAAACAAAAAACCACAAAGTGAATATTCATTGTCATATTGATTATATAAAACAAAAATAAAGTCTTGCAGCAGTTAGACTATTTATAGAAGTATTAACACTTCACAGCAATAGTACACAAGTCAGGAAGGGACAAAAAGTGTTCTAAGGTCCCTGCATCATCTGTGAAGTGGTTAAGGTACTAATTTAGAGTAGTCTTTACAAAGACAAAGATGCAGGGTGTAATCTTTAGAGTTAACTACTATAACATTAATAAGCTAACATGAGAAAAGTGGAAATACTTGGTTAGTCCAAAAAGAAGTCAAGAAAGGAGAAAAATCTCTTAATAAAATTTACCACATTATTAGATTAAGAAAGCGAAACCATATGATTATCTAAATAAATTCAGTAAAAAAAGTTCCATGAAATTCAATAACTTTCTTAAACCCGAAAAAGAGTATTTACAAAAAACTTATGGCAAACATTGTACTCAAGCAAACCTATGGCACAATGTGAAAAAGCAATTCCTGTCTTTTTATTTGTTTTGAATAGGCTCCACATCCAACATGGGGCTTGAACTCAGCACCCTGAGAGAGATCAACAGTTGCATCACGTTTTACTGACTGAGCCAACCAGGTGCCCCTGAAAAAGCAATTTCTTATTTACAAATAATAAAAATATAACAAAGTTTCTAGATAGAACATCAAGGTCAAAGAGAATAAAGGTCAAAGGGAATTTCATTAACAATAAACAAAATACATTCACAAAAAATATAGCTGACATCCTGGCAAGGTGAAAATACTAATCTAACAAATCTTATGTAGGAAATACAAAATCTAATTGAGAATAGTAAAGAAGGGATTCCCGGGTGGCTCAGTGGTTTGGTGCCTGCCTTTGGCCCAGGGCGTGATCCTGGAGACCCGGGATCAAGTCCCACATAAGGCTTCCTGTGTGGAGCCTGCTTCTCCCTCTGCCTGTGTCTCTGCCTCTCTCTCTGTGTGTCTCTCATGAATAAATAAATAAAAACCTTAAAAAAAAAAAAAAAGAATAGTAAAGAAGACCTAAGTAAATGGAGACACATAATCACGTTCTTGGATAGCAAAGACTTACTTTATAAGGGTCTCAATATTACTCCAAATTGATCTACAGATCTAATATAATTCTAATCTAAATCTCAACCTGGAATTTTGACAAGCTGATTCTAAAATTTATATGGGAGGCGTGCCTGGGTGGCTCAGTCAGTTAAGCATCTAACTTTGGCTCAGGTCATGATCCCAGGGTGCTGGGATCGAGTCCTACGCTGGGCTGTCTACTCGGTGAGGAGTCTGCT
Source organism: Canis lupus familiaris (assembly GCF_011100685.1). NCBI lineage: Eukaryota > Metazoa > Chordata > Mammalia > Carnivora > Canidae > Canis > Canis lupus. The sequence continues at coordinate 25,862,711 of NC_049245.1, read as the reverse complement.
TCTCCCTCTCCCACTGCTCCTTCCTGCAACTTGTGCTCACACTCCCCTCTCACTCTGCTAATTAAAAAAAAAAAAAATCTAAAAAAAGAAATTTATATGGGAGAGCAGAGAGCCAAGATTAGCCAACACACTCTTGAAGAAAGGGGAGCTTGTCCTTATTATCAAGATTCCTTGTACAGTTCTAACAATGAAGAAAGTGTGATTTGTGCTTAGGTACAGACTAATGAACAGAACTGAAAACTCAGAAACAGACCAGCACATATAGGAAACCTGAGATCTGTCAGAATTATACTGCATATTAACAGGATAAGGACAAACATTTTAATATATTATTATTCAATAAGAAAAAGTTTACATAGAGCCTTATCTCACTCCATTGCAGACAAGTCAGTTCTAAGGGATCAAAGACTTAAAGGGGGAAGATGAAAACCATTACAAGAAAACAGTAAAATTATCTTTTTGGGGCACCTGGCTGATTCAGTTAGGATGCATGACTCTTGATCTCGGGGTTGTGAGTTTGAGCCCCAAGTTGGGTGAAGAGATTATCTAAAAATAAAATCTTTAAAATGTATGTGGGTGTATGTATGTATATGTGTGTGTGTGTGTGTGTGTGTGTATGTATATATATATTTTATTTATTTATAGCAATCTCTATACCTAATGTGGGGCTCAAACTCATAACCTTGAGATCAAGCGTTGCATGCTCCACTGACAGAACCATCTGGGCACCTCAAGAAAACAGTAAAATACCTTTTTAACTTTTGTAGAAGGATGGCTTTCTTAAGGTACAAAAAAGTACAAATCATAAAAGAGAAAGATTGATAAATTTACATTAAAATTAAGAATATCTACTTACTTAAAAAAAAAAAAAAAGAATATCTACTTACTTAGAAGATACCATAAAAAAAGTGAAAAGACAAGTCACAAACTGGAAGAAGATATTTACCATATATAAAACTGACAAAAGTTCCAGAATCCAGATATATCAAGATCACTTATGAGGCAATAAGAAAAAGGCAGACAACTTAATAGAAAAATGAGAAAAAAACATGAACAGGAACTTAGAATGACTAATATGTGAAAAGATGCTCAGTGTCATTAGTAACAATGAAATGCAAATTATAATCACTGTTTCATATTTGTAGACTGAAAATAAACTAATGTACTATGTGTAAGTAAAGATGTAGAACACTGTGCTGAAGAAATAATAAATTGGTATAATTATAATCACTTTGGAAAACAATTTGTAAATTGTTTCCATACCCTATGAACCAAGCATTTCCACACCCAGTATATATCTTTAAGCACTTTTGTATATATGTACACCAGGAGACATGGTCAAAAGTGTTCATAATAATCCACAGCCTAAAAAAAAAAAAAAAAAAAAATAGGGCAGCCCCGGTAGTGCAGCAGTTTAGCGCCGCCTGCAGCAGCCCAGGGCGTGATCCTGGAGACCCTGGATCGAGTCCCACGTCGGGCTCTCTGCATGGAGCCTGCTTCTCCCTCTGCCTGTGTCTCTGCCTCTCTCTCTCTCTCTCTCTCTCTCTCTCTCTAAGAATAAATCAATAAAATCTTTAAAAAAAAAATCCACAGCTTACTTCATACTTACAGTGTAAGACTAAATAGTTTCACTCTAAGATCAGGAATGAGACAAAAGCAAGGGTGCCCCATTTTTGCCACTTGTATTCAACATTATACTGAATTCAGGGCCATTAGGCAAAAAACAAAAATAAATCTAGATTGTAAACAATCTCTATTTTCAGATGAAATTATCGTTATATAGGAAGTCCTAAGGAATCCCTCCCTCTAAAATTTAGCCATATTGTAGCATATAATATCAACATATAAAAATATATTATATTTCTATACACTAACAATAAACAATCTGAAAATGAGGTTAAGAAAATCGTTCCATTTACAACAACATCAAGAATAATAAAATACTTAGGAATAAATTTAACAAAAGATATATAATATTTGTATACTGAGAACTATAAACTACTATGGAAAGTTTTAAAAGCCTCAGTAAATAGAAAGATATTCCATGTTAATGGATTGGAAGACTTTTTTTTAGTAAGATGGCAATACTCCCCAAATCAAATTACAGATTTAACATGATTCCTATCAAAATAAAATCCCACCTGCTTTTTTTTTTTTTCCCCCAGAAATTGACAATGTGATCCTAAACCTCATGGAAATATAAGATCAAAGTACATACTTTAGAACTTCTTTAGTGAGAACCTGAGAGCCGGCCATAAACTTATTTTATTGGTATTTTTATTTAAAGAACAAAGTTGGGGATCCCTGGGTGGCGCAGCAGTTTGGCGCTTGCCTTTGGCCCAGGGCGCGATCCTGGAGACCCGGGATCGAATCCCACATCGGGCTCCCAGTGCATGGAGCCTGCTTCTCCCTCTGCCTATGTCTCTGCCTCTCTCTCTCTCTCTCTGTGACCATCATAAATAAATAAATAAATAAATAAATAATAATAAAGAACAAAGTTGGAAGACTCACACTTCCCAATTTCAAAACTTACTTCAAAGTTATAGTAATAATTATGACTGTGTAGTACTGGTTTAAGTATACACACGTGTATCAGTGTGAAGGAATAGAATTGAGAGTTTGGAAATGAATTCTTACATTTATGGTCAATTGATTTTTGACAACAGTACCAAGAACCATTTAATGGGGAAGGAACAGTCTCTGTAACAAATGATACTGGGACAACTGGATATCCAAATATAAAAAAGATATAAAAGTAGACCCACATACCTCACACCATACATAAAAATTAACTCACAGACATAAATGTAACAGCTAAATTTATAAAGCTCTTAGAAGCAAATAGAAGTAAATCTTCAAGACCCTGGATTAGGCAATGGTTTCTTAGACCTGACACCAAAATTAAAAGCAACCAAAGAAAAAAATAGTTGGATTTCACTAAAATTAAACTTTCATGTTTCAAAGAATACCTAATAGCCAAAAGGTGGAGAAAAGTGACAAATGGATAAGGAAAATACAGTATATCCATACAATGGAATTTTATTCAGCAATTGGAATGAAATGCTAATTTATATTACAACATGGATAAACCTCAAAAATATGCAAAATAAGAGAAGCCAAACACAAAAGACCACATATATTGTGTGATTCCATTTATATAAATGTCTAGAATAGGAAAATCCATAAAGAAAGCAGATTAGTGGTAGGGAGGGGGAGAGAGAAGTAGGGAATGATGACTCCATGGGTACAAGGTTTTCTTTCGGTGTGATGAATATATTCTGAAATTAGGTAGTGATGATGGTTGCACAACTCTCTGAATAGGCTAAAAACCACTGAATTGTATACTTTAAAGGGGCGGTGAATTTTATGGTATATAAACTATATCACAATTCTATTAAAAATGAATTGTTCACAACTCAAACTGGAAACCATTTAAACGCTCACCAGTGGAGTAGAGAAGCAACAGTATATTCATACAGTGGAATGCTATTTATCAATGAAAAGAATGAACCATAGGTACAGGTATTAAAATGGGTGAAGCTTAAGCACAAGGTTAAATTAAAAGACAAGCCTTAGGGCGCCTGGGTGTCTCAGTCAGTTGAGTATCAGACTCTTGATCTCAGCTCCGGTCTTGATCTCAGGGTTGTGCACCTACAACACTGATCTCAGGGTAGTGAGTGTGGAGCTTACTTAAAAAAAAAAAAAAAGGCAAGCCTCCAAAAAATACCTACCCTGTGCTTCTGTTAGTATAAAATTCAAACACAGGCAAAATAAAACATTATATTCCTTACGGTTACACATCTCCGTGGTACAAGTATAAAGAAAAACAAAAGTAAAATTAACAAACTTTAGTATAATGTAATACCACTGGACTTCAAAGATGGTTAACATTCTATTTGTAAACAAGGTGGTACATGAGCATTCTTTTTATTTCTCTTTCTTCTGTCTACTCTTTGCATGTATATAAAGATTAATAAGCAGAATGAGAGCAAAATAACAAGAGTTAATGCCAGCTCTCAGGTTCTCACTAAGGAAGTTCTAAAGGATGTACTCAGGGGGTGTGGTCAGTAGAGCGTGTGACTTTTGATCTTGGAGGTGTGAGTGCAAGCCCCACGGGGTGTAGGGGAAAAACAACTAAAAAAAAAAAAAAAAAAAACCCAAAACAAAACAAAACAAAAACTAAATAAAGGATATACTCAGCAAGGAAAAGAATGATCGAAGAAGGAAAATCTGAGACATAAGAAGGAAAGAGCCAAGAGTGAGCAAAGAAAATGATAAACAGGGGATCCCTGGGTGGCTCAGCGGTTTAGCCCCTGCCTTCAGCCCAGGGCGTGATCCTGGAGTCCTGGAATCGGGTCCCACACCAGGCTCCCTGCATGGAGCCTGCTTCTTTCTCTGCCTCTGTGTCTCTGCCTCTGTGTGTCTCTTTCATGAATAAATAAACAAAATCTTAAAAAAAAAAAAAAGAAAATGATAAACACATAAACCTAAATAAATATGTGTATAACGATTACTGTAATTATATAAGAATCATTATTTGGGGGGTTTTAACCATAAGAAAACAATCAGATAAATCATATCTTAAGGTCCTTGTGTCATCTGGGAGAAAGGTAAAGATGTTAAATAATTTAACATTAAAATTTTAAGGATTGAAAGAACAGTAGTGCAGTGTGTAACTCCTGTGGCAGTTATGACTAGTTGTCTCTAATGTTTGTTTCTCCCTATCCCTCAGAAAAAGCACCTCTGAGTTTCTTTTTTTCATGTCAAATAGTACCTTTACTCAGGTAAAGTAAAAAACACAGAAATTTCTTAGGCAACAGTGTGAATTTTCCAGGACAAAGTACTGTCAGATGGAAAACTCGCAAGGTATGTACAGTATCAGAACCCTATAACAAGCTACACTAGGACCAGGATTAGAAAGAGTAAGGACCACTGTGGTGAGTATTATGTCATGGCTCTGTAATGTGCACACACTGCTCAGTGCAGCATAGGATTTGGAAAACAACTGGTCTATGGGGACCTTTGAGTTTTAAAAAACTGGGTACACAGCAGCCTGGACCCAAGCATTCCCTTGGCTACCCTTGCAACGAGCAATAAAGTGGGTAGAAGCAGCAGTATGTGGGGCTGAGCTGCCTTTTCATGCTCCTTGTTCCTTTGGTGGCTGGAATGCACTTGGGATTTCTGGAATCCAGCAGCCACTTTGAATAATAAAAAGTTTTCTTTAAAAAGATTTTATTTATTTATTTGAGAAAGAGAGCCTGTGAGCACAAGCTGGGGGAGGAGCAAAGAGAGAGAGAAAAGCAGACTCCATGCTCAGTGTGGAGCCGACACAGGGCTCAATCCAAGGACCCCGAGATCATGACCTGACCTGAAATAAGAGTTGGGTGTTCAACTGACTGAGCCACACAGGCACTCAGGATGATAAGATTCTGTGAATGAAAGACAATTATGACATCAAACCTCAAGAAAAAGCAAGCCTGGGGCTGTAGTGTTACTATCTCAGACATTGTTGAACTTGAGAGAAACAATCTTGTTCAAACCACTTTTTCTTTCTTTTTAAATGTTATTTGTAGGCAAACTTTTTAAAAAAATTTTTTAAAAAAGATTTTATTTATTCATTCATGAGAGACACAGAGAGGAGAAAGGCAGAGACACAGGCAGAGGAAGAGGCAGGCTCCACGCAGGGAGCCCGACGTGGGACCTGATCCCGGGACTCCAGGATCATGCCCCGGGCCGAAGGCAGGCACTAAACCGATGAGCCACCCAGGGATCCCCTGTAGGCAAACTTAATACCAATGAGTACAGCCCCAATACTAGGAAAGAGAAGGAGAGGGGTGTGTTAATCCAAAAGAAGGCAAGAGAGGGAAAAAAAAAAAAACCCTCAAAGTAGGACAGATACCACAAAATAACATGGTAGGAACAATTCCAAGTATATAGAAATCCCACTGTAAATGGACATTGTCTACTTCTGAAGAAAAAACACTGGACAAAACTCAAAATCCAGACACATGCTGATTATAGGAGACATTATAAGGACAGTGAGAGGTTGAAAGTAAATGCATTGAGAGAGGTGGTTAAACCAAAGGAAAGTTTATAGCAATACTCATAACACATAAGACTTTTTTTCCCCCACGTAAGTCTTAAAGCAAAACACGATATATCCAGAAAAATAGAGTGGATTATTATGCATCCATCAAGAATATCACAGTTGTAAACTCTGCTTCCCCTGTGACAGGTCCCCTCAAACACTCCTTGGAATTCTCTGTCCCCACGTGGGCACTAATTCAGTTCCTTCTCACTCCCCTAGACCACCACCCTAACAGGTGTCTCCTTTCTCCCCTGCATAATGAATTTCCCCTTCCCTACAAGGTCATTCTCAACAACATATAAACCACTCCGTTTAAAAACAAAAGGAACAAAAAACCCCAACCCTCTTTTGACCCTATATCCTTTCATTTCTCTGTTCCTTGTACAGAAAAAGTCATCAATACAATTGTCTATACTTGCTGTCTCCAATTACTAGTGTTTTCCCTTAAACCTTCTCCAGTCAGGCTGCACCTGCCCCCACCACCCCTCCTTCCATCAGAACAGGCCCCTTCTTCAAGGTCTCCAACGACCTTACATTTCTAGGTTTGCTGTGCCCAGCAGCAGCAACAGCATCTGACAAAGCAGTCTCTTTTCCTGAAAACTATTCAGTTGCTGTTCAATTGCCTTCTCTCCCATCTCACTGGTCATTCCTCTTTTTTCACCATTCAGTGTTTGTGTCTCTACTCCTGAGGCTTTGCCATCTCATTTTTAAAAAAAAAGATTTATTTAAATAAATAAATATATAAATAAATATTTATATATTTATTTATTTATATATTTATTTATATTTATTTATTTTAGAGAGGGAGGGACGGAGAGGGAGCATGTGCAAGTGCTTGAGTGGGGAGAGGGGCAGAGGAAGAGACTCTCAATCAAGAGCCGGATAACTGACTGAGCCACCCAGTCACCTGTACCATCTCATTTCTGAACTTAAATGTCTACTCTGAGGACTGCCAGTATAATTTTCAAGACTGGGCTTTCCCCAGCTCCTGCTTTTAGCTGCCTGCTTGACATCTCCACTCTGATGCCTGATAATGTGCATCACATTTAACATAGTGGACTCTGAACTCTTTTTTTTTTTAAGATTTTTTATTTATTTATGACAGACACAGAGAGAGAAAGAGGCAGGGACACAGGCAGAGGAAGAAGCAGGCTCCATGCAGGGAGCCCGACATGGGACTCGATCCCGGGTCTCCAGGATCACACCCCGGGCTAAAGGCAGCGCTAAACCGCTGAGCCACCAGGGCTGCCCGGACTCTGAACTCAACTTTTCCTGATATTAAACTGGTCTTCTTTATCCCAGTAGTGATTCCATCCTTTTGTCACACAGATTACAAACTGGTTTTGACTCCTTTCACTCCTATTCCATATGCAATCTGTTAGGATATCCTGCTTTACCTTCCACATGTATCCAGAACTGCCACCTCTCTCAGAAGTGCTCTATGGCCATCACCATCTTGTCTTACCCAGATTATGGTTACATTCTCCTAATTCTCCCATCTTGCACTTGTACCCCTCACCCCACTCTCTTTTGAGCAGAGAAACCAGATTCATCCATTAAAAAAGAATGCCAAGTTGCAGCACGCAAGACTCTCCAATGAGTTCGCCTCTGAGTAAAAGCCAAGCCTTTTATACCACCTCTGAGGCCCTCTGTTATGTGGGGCCTCACATCACCCTGACTCCCTCTCACAAGTCCCGCTTGCTGTTACAGCCATGCTGGCCACTTCCCAGGACTGAAGCCTGTCAGGCACCTGCCCACCCCAGGAACGCTCAGTCCCTGCCGCGGCCTCTGCCCAGCTGGCCTCTAGGATCTCTGCTGTTCTCTCTCTCCCTTCAGGTTTCCACGTCAGGTGTCCTTGCCCGACCATGCCCCTGACCATGTCGTATAGGGTAGTGACACTGCCCCTGCCCCTGCAGCACTCACTGTCCTGCTTTCTGTGTCTTTTTTTTTCTGTTGCACGTCTAAACATCTTACAAAGTATTTGCTTATTTGGTTATTTTCTGTCTCTCCCCATGAGAATATAAGCTCCACACGGGCAGGGCTTTGTTTTGTTCACTGCCTTCTCCCCAGAAGCCAGACAAGTACCTGGTAGGTGGCAGGTACCCAGGAAATATTCCTTGAGAGAATATTCCTGAGAGAAGATCAGGACCGGCAGTGGGGTGAGGAGAGTGCTTTCTTCCTACTGTTCTACAGCGTTCTAATGCTCCCGCAATTAGGAGATAGGTAGACAGTAAAATTAGACACAAAATTGTCATTATGGCAAATACTATTTATGATGCAAATCCAAGAGAACAGAATTATACAAGGTTGCTGCACATGAGATTAATGTACACATCTCAAAATAATCAGAATCAGCAAAACAGAAAAATGACTGATTTTACTATCAAAAAACCCCACCCCAAAACCTAGATGATACTAAGAAATAAACCTAAAAAAAATATGTAAAACCTTCATGGGGCAATTCACCAAATTTATAGAAGGATATAAAAGGAGAACTGAATAAATGGAGACATAAGCTTTATTCATAGTTAAGACGACTCAATATTTTACAGATATCAAGTTTTCCCAAATTAATCTATAAATTCTATTTCATGCTCCAGCAAAATTTACTAATTCCAGAATTAGTATTAGAATAATGAAGAAAGGGATCCCTGGATGGCTCAGCGGTTTAGCGCCTGCCTTTGGCCCAGGGTGTGATCTGGAGTCCTGGGATCGAGTCCCATATCAGGCTCCCGGCATGGGGCCTGCTTTTCTCTCTGCCTCTTTCTCTCTCTGTGTCTTTCATGAATAAATAAATAAAATCTTAAAAAAAAAAAAAAAAGAATAATGAAGAAGTTGTATGTGAACTTCTAATCTGAATACAATAAGGAAGAGGGATGTACCCTACCAGATACTAAGGAATGTTAACAAGTTACGGCAGTTAACACCTGTATTAATGCAGAAACAGACAAAATAGCAGAACAGAAGAGAGCCCAGAAACATCCCTTTGTATGTAAAATCTGGCAGAGGTTGTTATGACTGACTAGTATCACTAATCAGTGAAGGAAGTAATGATTTCAGTAACTGGTGTTTCCATATGAAAAAAACAAAATGAAATTGTAGAATGCACAAATATGAATTGAAGATGGATTAAACACCTAAATATGAAAGAATGAAACCCAAATTTTGAAACTACGAAAAAATTTCTATGCTATCGGAACACAAATGGGGTTCTTAAGAATCAAAGGTGCATTCAGTACAAGAAGATATAACAATTCTAAACATTTATACACCTAATGACCACCAAAATACATGAAAGCAGAAAGTGACAGAAGTGAAGGGAGAGATTGACAGTTCTACGGTAATAGTTGGAGACTTCAATGTCCCACTCACAATAACAGAACAAGACAGAAGATAAGTGAGGAAACACAACATTTAAACAACACAGTAGACCAACTAGATCTAACATGTTTGCTTATATAGAACACCTCACCCAATAACAACAGGATACACATTCTTCTCAAGTATACATGGGATGTTTTCCAGGACTGACCATATGGTTAGACCACAAATTAAGTCTTTTTTTTCTAAGGTTTTTTTAAAGGTGAGCTCTAGGCCCACCATGGGGCCTGAACACACAACCCCAAGATTGAATTGCATGCTCCACCAACTGAGCCAGGTAGGTGCCTCCACAAATGAAGTCTTAGTAGATTTTTAAAAAGATATATATCATACAAAGTATCTTCTCTGAACACAGCAGGATGAAGTTAGAAGTCACTTTAACAAAAGGAAAACTGGAAAATTCACAAAGTTGTGTAAATTAAACAATATATTTTATTTGTTTTTAGAGAGAGAGAAGGGAGGGAAAGAGGGAGAGAGAAAAAGTCTTAAGCAGGCTTCATGCCCAGTGTGGAGTCCAACGCAGGGCTCAATCTCACAAACGTGAGATCATGACCTGAGCCAAAATCAAGAGTCGGATGCTTAACCAACTGAGCCACCCAGGCGCCCTCTACCAAAGATTTAAAGAACTATTACCAATCCTCAAACTTTTCCAAAAATTGAAGAGGAGTAAGTACTTCTAACTGATTGTTCGAAGCTCCATTACCCTGACACCAAAGCCAGACAAAGACATGACAAGAAAAGAAAGAAAGAAAGAAAGAAAGAAAGAAAGAAAGAAAGAAAGAAAGAAAGAAAGAAAGAAAGAAAGAAAGAAAGAAAGAAAATAAAAAGAAAAGAAAGCTACAGATCAATAGTCCTTATGAAAGTCAATGCAAAAGTCCTCAAGAAAATACTAGCAAATACAATTCAGTGGCATGTTAAAAGGGTTACGTATCATGATCAACTAGGATTTATTTCTGGAATGCAAGAATAATTCAACATGAACATCAGTGTGCTACTATGCCACATCAACAGAATGAAGGAAAACAACTGAGGCAGAAAAAGCACTTGACAAAATCCAATGCCTTTTCATGAGAAAAACAGTCAACAAACTGGGAATAGAGGGAAACTACCTCAACATAATAGAAGCCATCTATGAAAAACTCACAGTGATCATCATATTCAAAGATGAAAGTCTGAAAGTGTTTCCTCTGAGCCCAGCTATAAGGCAAGGATGCCCACTATTACCACATCTACTCAACAGTACTAGATGTTTTAGAGCAGTTAGGCAGAAAAAGAAAAGACATCCAAATTAGAAAGGAAGAAGTAAAATTAGCTGTTTGTAGATATGATAGTTTATGTAGAGACCCCCAAAGATTACACTTGCATGCACACACAGAATCAGAACCATTACATGAATTCAGCAAAGCAGCAGGATACAAAACTAACAAAATGAGTTGCATTTCTATATCCTAACAATGAATACGGTGAAGAGAAAATTATAAAACAATCTCTTTATAATAGTATCAAATAGTATAAAATACTTAAGAATTAACTAATCAAAGAGGTGAAAGACTTGTACAATGGAAGCTACAAAACTGCTGAAAGAAATTAAAGACATAATAAACAGAAGCACATCTCTTGTTCATGAAGATTTAATATTGTTAAAATGTCAATACAACCCAAAGCCATCTACAGATTCAAAACAGTCCCTCTCAAAAATCCCAACAGTTGTTTTTTTTTTTTTCAGGAATAGAAAAACCCATGCTAAAATTCATATGCAATCTCAGGGAACCCCAAATATGCAAAACAATCTTGAAAAAGAACAAAACAGGAGGACTCTTACTTCTGGATTTCAAAACCTACTACAAAGCCACAGAAATCAAAACAGTGTGGTGTTGGCATAAAGACAGACATACAGATCAATGGAATAGACCGCCCTGAAATAAACCCTTGCGTATATAGTCCATGATTTTTGACAAGGATACCAAGTCAAATGAGGGAAAGGATGGTCCTTTCAACAGATGGTGCTGCAAAAACCGGGTGTCCATATGCAAAAGTTAGACCCTTATCTAATGTCATACACAAAAATTAACTCAAAATGGATCAAGGACCTAAATGTAAGTAAGGCCTTTTACAACAGTAAAACTCTGAGATGAAAAAAACATCACAGAAGTTTCAGGACATGACGTGCAACGATTTGCCTATGACATGAAAGGCATAGGTAACAAAAGAAAAAACAGACAAACTAGACTTAATGAAAATTTAAAATTTTGTGCATTAAGTCCTTATTCACAGAGTAAAAAGATAACCCACAGAATGGGAGAAAATATTGGCAAATCATATATCTGGGTAAGGAATTAATATTTAGACTATATAGATATCACCTAAGTCTCTAACAAAAAAGCAGGGACGCCTGGGTGGCTCACGGTGGTCGAACGTCTGCCTTCAGCTCAGGTTGTGATTCCTGGGATCAATCCCACATTGGGCTCCCTTTGAGGAGCCTGCTTATCCCTCTGCCTATGTCTCTGCTTTTCTCTCCGTATCTCTCATGAATAAATAAATAAAATCCTAAAAAAAAAAAAAAAAAAAAAAAGACTAACAAAAAAGCAAACCACCTGACTTAAAAATGGGCAAAGGACCTCCATAGACATTTCTCCAAAGAAGACCTATGAATGGCCAACAAGCACATGAAGAAATGCTCAAAATCACTATTCATTAGGGAAATGCAAGTCAAAACTATAAGATACCACCTCACACCCACTAAGATGGCTACTCTGAAAAAAATAGGGAACAAGTATAGCAAGGATGTGTAGAAATTGGAACCCTTGAGCTCTGCTGGTGGGAATGTAAAATGATATAGTGACTGTGAAACAGTGTGGGGATTCCTCAACAAACAAAAAATAGAATTACCATACAATCCTGCAATTCCATTTCTGGATATGTATCCAAAAGGACCAAAAGGCAAGGACTTGAAGAAGTATTTGTACACCCATGTTCATAGCAGCATTACTCACAGCAGCTGAGATGTGGAAGGAATCCGAATGTCTAGTGACAAATCAAAGGATAAGCAAAATGTGTACACATACAATGTAGTATTGTTCAGTTACAAAAAGGAATGATGTTCTGAGATCTGCTGTAACGTGGAAGAACTTGGAGGACATTAATGCCTAGTGAAATAAACCAATCACAAGAAGACAAATACTCTGTGATTCCACTTTTATGAAGTGATTCCACTTTTATGAGTAACTGGAACATAAAGACAGTAAATATAATAATGGGTATCTGGGGGTGGGGGACAGGGAGAATGAGGGGTTATCAGGGTGTGTGTGTGTGTGTGTGTGTGTGTGTGTGTGTGTGTGTGTTTTAGTAGGCTCTGCTCCCAGTCTGGAGCCCAATGCAGGGCTTGAACCCACCACTCTGGGATCAAGACCTGAGCAGAGATCAAGAGTCAGATGCTCAACTGACTGAGCCATCCAGGCGCCCCTAAGGGTTTACTGTTTCATGGGTAGAGTTTCAAGATAAAAGGAGTTATGGGGATGGATGGTGGTGACAATGCTACAGTATAAATATTTAATACCACTGAACTGTATGTACATTTAAAAACAGTTCAGATGAGGGCACCTGGGTGGTTCAGCTGGTTAAGCATCTGCCTTCGGCTCAGGTCATGATCCCGGGGTCCTGGGATCCAGCCCCTGTGTCAGGCTGCCTGTTTATTAGCACAGAGTGTGCTTATCTCTCTCCCTCTGCCACTCCCCCTCACCACATGTGCTCTCTCTTGCTAAATAAATAAAATCTTTAAAAAATTATAAAAACAGTTAAGATGTTAAGTGTTACATTTTGCCACAACAAAAAATTTTAAAAAAAGAATCAAGGGTGCAGAAGATTGATAAGAACCTATCAAATTTGCCCTCTCCTTTCCGCCGCCATCCTGGTTGCGTGTGGTTGACTGTGATCGCCATGTCTTCTCACAAGACTTCCAGAATCAAGCGATTCCTGGCCAAGAAACAAAAGCAGAATCATCCTATTCCCCAGTGGATTCGGATGAAAACTGGTAATAAAATCAGGTACAACTCCAAGAGGAGGCACTGGAGAAGAACCAAGCTAGGTCTATGAGGAAGCATCGCACATCATGAAATAGCAAACATAACTGGCACGCATATTTAAGCCGCAGGGAGGGAGATCACATGTTCCTATCCTATCAATATGGAAACATCCTTCCTACCTGGCCAATAGACATGTCTTATCAAGGGAATGATTTTCTCTGTTACTATGCCCCTATACCAGTAGGTTGGTTCAGTAATAAATGTGAGACCTTTCAGCTGAGCTGCTGTTGTGTCCTGGTTTGTGAAGTAATGAATTTCCCCTCCTGTCAGATCTCACATAGCACTGTCTGATAGAACTTTCTGCAGTGATAGAAATGGCCCTTGACAACGAAGTATTTAAAGTGTGGCTAGGGGATGCCTGTGTGGCTCTGTCTGCTAAGCATCTGCCTTTGGCTCAGGTCTTGATGGGGAGTCAGCAAGTCTCCCCCTCTCTGCTCCTCCCCCTGCTCATGTGCTTTCTCTCAAATAAAATCTTAAAAAAAAAAAAAAAAGAACCTATCAAATTTAAAAATCGTAGTTATTAAATCAATTTTATTTTTATTTATTATAATTTTTAAAGATTTTGTTTTTAAGTAATCTCTTCACCCAATATGGGGCTTGAATTTACAATCCCAAGATCAAGGGGCACCTGGGGGGCTGAGTCAGTTAAAGTGTCTGCTTTTGGCTCAGGTCATGATTCTAGGGTCTCGGGATAGACCCCCACTCGTGCTCTCTCTCATCTCTGTTGCTATTTCTGTCTGTCTGTCTGTCTGTCAAATATATAAATCCTTAAAAAAAACCAAAACCCAAAAAACAACCCCAACATCAATAGTTGTACCCTCCACTGAGTGAGCCAGCCAGGGACCTCACAAAATCATTAATTTTACTTTATTTATTTTATTTTATTTTATTTTATTTTATTTTATTTTATTTTTTACTTATTTATGATAGTCACAGAGACAGAGACAGAGAGGCAGAGACATAGGCAGAGGGAGAAGCAGGCTCCATGCACCGGGAGCCCGATGTGGGATTCGATCCCGGGTCTCCAGGATCGCGCCCTGGGCCAAAGGCAGGCGCCAAACCGCTGTGCCACCCAGGGATCCCTACTTTATTTATTTTAAAGATTTTATTTATTTATTCATGAGAGACACAGAGAGAAGGGCAGAGACATAGATAGAGGGAGAAGCGGGGTCCCTATGGGGAGCCTGATGGGAAACTCAATCCCAGGACCCCAGGATCACAATGAGCCAAAGGCAGGCACTCAACCACTGAGCCACCCAGGTGCTATTCTTTGGTCTTTTAAAAGGGAATGAAGGGGGCAGCCCTGGTGGCTCAGTGGGCAGCCCGGGTGGCTCAGTGATTTAGTGCCGCCTTCAGTCCAGGGGCTGATCCTGGAGACCCGGGATCGAGTCCCACGTCAGGCTCCCTGCATGGAGCCTGCTTCTCCCTCTGCCTGTGTCTCTGCCTCTCTCTCTCTCTCTGTATCTCTCATGAATAAATAAATAAAATCTTAAAAAAAAAAAAAAAAAAAAAGGGAATGAAGGGATGCCTGGGTGGCTCAGTGGTTGAGTGTCTGCCTTCGGCCCAGGGAGTGATCCCTGGAGTCCCGGAATCCAGTACCGCATCGGGCTCCCTACATGGAGCCTGCTTCTCCCTCTGCCTGTGTCTCTGCTTCTCTCTGTGTGTCTCTCTCATGAATAAATAAAGTCTTAAAAAAAAAATAAAAGGGAATGAAGTTCTTTATATGCTTACAACATGCATGAACTTTGAAAACATACCAAATACTAAAGGACAAACGTAACATCCCGCTTACATAAAATATCTTGAATAGGCATATTCATAGAACAAGTAGATCAAAGGTTATCAGGGCTGCAGGGAGAAGATGGGGAGTTATTGCTTAATGGGTACAGAATTTCTGTTTGGGGTGGTGAGGGAGTTTTGGAAATAAATATTGATGATGTGCAACAGCTGTGAATATAAGTAACTGCCACTGAATTGTACACTTAAAAGTGGTTACAATGGCAAACTTTTTGTCATATCTATTTTACCATAATTTAAAAAATGACAAAAAGAATTACATAAAAAAAAAAGAATTACGTATGATCCAGTAGTCCCACTCCTAAATCTATACACAGAAGGCTTGAACACAGGATTATTCATCATAGCCTTTATACTTTTTATTAGGGAGTATTTATATCCTGATGCAAAAAATTTCTTCATCTGTGATGTTATTACATTTATTATTAATATGTTGGCACATGACCATGACTTTTGCTATTTTTACTATTTTACATAGTTTTTTGGAAACTCTAAAATTAAGTTTTATTTAAAATCAAATCAAAATTAAGAATCAAGTAGAACTACTTTTAGAGTAGAAACTCTAAAATTAAGTTTTATTTAAAATCAAATAAAAAAAAAAAAACAAAAACAAAACAAAAAAAAAATCAAATCAAAATTAAGAATCAAGTAGAATCTACTACTGCTTACAAGAAGCAGCAATCTCCTGCTCCACTGCTTCCTACTCCTACGTCAGTTACTCAACTTTACATACAAATAAATGACCGAGACTGCCATTCATTCCAGGAAATTCTCAAAACAAAAAGACAGATATAAAAAAGGGAACCTGGGTGGCTCAGTTGGTTAAGTGACTGCCTTCGGCTCAGGTCACAATCTCAGGGTCCTGGGATCAAGCCCCGGTACTGGGCTCCCTGCTCAGTGGGGAGTCTGCTTCTCCCTCTCCCTCTAATCTGCCCCCTACCCCACCCCCCATCCCGCTTGTGCTCTCTCTCTCAAATGAATAAATAAAATCTTAAAAAAAAAAAAAAAGGAACCTTAAGAATAAAGACACAATACAGGCTCACAGACAGATTTACACAAACACACACATACATACACATATATATGTAAGATCTCCAAGAAGCAGGAGATAGATACTCTGTGCATAAAAAGGACAAAATATTATGAAAAAGAAACAGTGGAAGAATGACTTCTTATATGGATGGCCACAGTAAACATTTGATGGACAGTTTGGGGATGAAGACAAGAAAACCTCCTAATCTCCAAAAAGTAAGCCAACAAAAATGTAAAAACAGCCAACAAGTACATGCAAAGATGCTCGTGACATCATTAGCCATCATGGAGATCCAAGTTAAAACCACAACTGGGATACTACTTTATGCCAGCTAGGATGGCTAGATTCAAAAAGACCAATAATTTCAAGTGTTGATGAGGATGTGGAGAAATGAGAATCCTCATATTCCATTAGTGGAAATGTTAAATGGTGAATCCACGGTGGAAAATAGTTTGGCAAGTTCCTCAGAGGGTTTTTTTTTAAGATTTTATTTATTTATTCATGATAGACCTATAAAGAGAGAGAGGCAGAGACACAGGCAGAGGGAGAAGCAGGCTCCATGCCGGGAGCCCAACGCAGGATTTGATCCCAGGACTCCAGGATCACACCCTGGGCCAAAGGCAGGCACTAAACCGTTGAGCCACCTAGGGATCCCCACGTTCCTCAGAGTTAAACATAGTTACTACATGATCCAGCACTTCTACAACTGGGCATGTATCCAAAGAAATGAACATACATGCACACAAAAACATATCAGTGTTCACAGCAACGTTAATGATACCAGCCCCAAAGTGGAAACAACCCAAACGTCCATCAATAGATGAATGGATAAGATGAAGTACACCCATAAAGTGGAGGAGTATTCAGCAATAGGGAAGAAAATGTCCATAGATGCTATAGCTTAGATGAACCTTAAGAACATTATGCAAAATGAAAGAAGCCAGACACAAAAGACCACATATTGTATAATTCCATTTGTATAACCAGAATAGGCAAATCCCCCGAGACAGAATTTGTGGTTGCTAAGAGCTGAGGAGGAGGAGGGAATGAGGAGTGACTATTAATAGTTCTGGGGTTTCTTTTTGGAGCACTGAAATTAGTAGTGATGATGGTTGTACAACACTGATGATTATACTAAATACCACCGAACAGTAGAAGAGTGAATTTCATGGCATGTGAATTATATATCAATAAAGTTGTTACAGTGTGAAAAAAAGGAAAAGGCTTCCAGAAAGAATAAAGGAAGAAAAGATCAGAGGCTGAGGCCCCATCTAACAGGTCCCACATCTAGGTGACATGAATTTTGGAGAGAGAAGCAGCAGCAAATCCAAGTGAGGAAATTATTTTTAAAAGTTAACGCAAGGCAATTTCTCAGAAACAAAAGACCCGCGTCTCCACCTAGAAACGGCCTATCCACGGCTGGCACACGAACAAAGCCCCATTCCACAGCACGGCACTGAGGAATTTCACAAAGAGGTCAAGAGCCTAACAGCTTCCACTGATTAAAAAAACACAAAGGCCCAAGAAGTGGAACACAGAAAACCTTTCAGTACAAGTGACAGAAGCTAAACACAACATAGCCTTAAAAATTCTGAGGGAAAATGATTTTCAACTTTATAGGTATATAGAGTCTATATACAGGTGTGTATATGTATCTATAAAAGTATATGTTGACATATATAATTTATTATTTTCAGTTTTACACCCTGCTCAACCATGTGATGTGTGAATAAAGATATGCAGTTTCCAAAAATTTATCTCAAACCGAAGGTGTGTTCCAGCAAAACGAGGGACTAGAGCCAAGAAAGCAGAAGGCCATGTGGTCTGGAAAGCAGGGTGTCCGCCATGGGACAGTGGCCAAGGGCAGTCCCAGGTGATGAAAAGGGAAGCGTCTGGATACCAGCTAGGCAGCAGGCCCAGAGAGCAACCTAGCCAGATGAGAATAGAACAAGAGGGCACCAGGAAAAATATGAAATAATGAGATTGTCTGACGTGTGTGCAGTGCATGCCTCGGCAGCACATGTATCTGATGTGTGTGCCTATCTGGGAAATAACACAGATGGAGGCTGGCAGATCTGGTGAAACATATGAGAAAATAATAAGAGCCTAGAAAATGAAGGGTATAAAAAAGATGAGGCAATCATTCATTCTAGGAAAAATAAAATGTGGAAGAACAGGAAATGGAATCGTTGTATAGTATTAGGCTCTGCAGGGGACAGTATTTAATGCTCACCGTGCCCAGAACTCTGGTGGTTATTTAACCCCAAGCTGTGATGTGCTCCACGGAGGGTGGCGTCAGGAGGCACATGTGACAGAGCTGACTGCTTGTCTCTTACAGCAGGAAATCAATACATGATGATGATTAATTTGGGAGGAAATAAAAAGTAATCCCATTTAAAAGAAAAAAAGCAGTAGCAAGACAAATACCAGAATGCACAGCTGCCGGGAGCTGTGAGCGGGGAAGGCATTCTCCGGACCTTGTCTCCATTCTGACTTGTTACTCTTACTGTGGAAAGTTATTAGGTATATGGTTCACGACAGTTCCCTGCACAGTGGCAGGTGTGACATCAAAGCTGAGAAACTGGCCCAGAGGTCCACAGATATGGACCCATCCAAGGGTGCTCTCCTCAAGCCCCACGCCATCAGGCGTCAGCGGGATGCTGGCTCCATCCCTTGTGGATACTCTGGAAACCTGTCCTTTCTGCCTGTTCTGTGGAGGGGGCCCTGAGGACAGCTGTGGCTGTACCAGATCAGGACCGGGTATGGCTCCCAGGGCCATGGCTTGGAGCTTCCCAGGGGCCACCTTCTGTTAGCAACCTCCTGTGAATGTAGGTTCCCTGCATATTTTTAGCTCTTTCTGGGATCATTTCTCGGAGAAATTTTGGGAAATAGATATGGTATAGATAGAAAGAGAAGTGGAGGAGTAGCTGGCTTCTGTGTCCCCCATTCACAGTTCCTCACATCCTGCTGAGGCCCGTGGTTAGAGCCCAGGGGCTTGGCATACAGCAGGCACTCGATAAGGAGCTGTTGAAGGCTAAGTATGGTACCAACTTTCTCTGTATCTGCCACTTCTTTGGGCCCTCACACACATGGCCACCTCTAGTCCTCACAAAGGCTCACGCAGTTAGCAGGAGTATCTATGTTTCCGTTTCATGGAAGAAACTGAGGCTGGAGGACACCTGACTACAGTCATCACTTCCTTAGGAAGGGAAGAGCTGACATTCAGCCCACAGCCTATACAGCCAGCAGCTGCTGCCATAAATCCCTCCTGGAGAAAGGTTAAGTTAGGTGGATAGACGGAAGGAAGGAATGAATGGAAATAGGAGGTGAGCTCACAGCTGACTTGAGAAGGGCACCCGGGGCCTTCCCCACTCAGAGGCACTGAGGCTGGAGAACGAGCCGCACGCCCTTCTCCCCAGCCCGGAGGCCATCCCTGCGGCACTCACCTTCTTCAGAGAGGTTGTTCTCTTTGGTCTCCTTGTCCATCTGGCAGCACCAGCCCTCCAGTCGCTCCGTTTCTGCCTGAAGGAGCTTTAGGAACCAGTAGCCATCCCGGCGGCAGGCCCCTGGCTGCGCTGGCTCTGCCGGGGAGCTGGAGGTGGTCTCAAGCCAGGGGTCGGGCGGGGGCAGCGAGGATGCCTCTAGGGCAGGGTCGCTGTTGTCTCCATAGGAGAGGTTGCGCTTGATCTGGGCAATCTTGGGGGCCTGCCGAGGGCCAGCATCGATGCTGATGGAGTTGGGGTGTGGGGTACAGTCCGGGAGGCTCCTCTCAGATGACTTACAGCTCGAGTCATTGGCATCCTGGGTATCTGAGTCGGTGTCCCGTCGGGAGGACATGCTGTGAGAGGGGGCGCTGCTTCTGGGGGGTGGGGAGGGTGAAGTGGGGACGGGGACAGGAAGAGGTGAGAGTCACCAGGAGGGCTAGAGACCAGAGGCCACCCCGACCCGGACACACGGGAGACAGAGAAACAGATGCATCGTCTGCTCACCATGCGCCTGAAGCGGGTCCCACAGCCCCCATCTCATTCTCTGCTCAGCCCCTGCCCCACCCACCCGTGCCCACACGCGCGCACGCGCGCACACACACACACACACACACGGACAAGGTCATAAGGTTGCCTGT
This sequence comes from Canis lupus familiaris, assembly GCF_011100685.1. NCBI lineage: Eukaryota > Metazoa > Chordata > Mammalia > Carnivora > Canidae > Canis > Canis lupus. Next base: position 25,842,207 of record NC_049245.1, on the reverse strand, counting down.
TTACTGCAGTGGGGCCAGGAAGACCACCAACATCGGGGTGCTGGGCCATGTCTCTGCTGGCCTCGTCCCCCCCCTCCCCCCGAGGGCTGATTAATCTCACAGAGCAAGTGCTCAGCTGGCCCGCCCGCCTGCCTGCCCAGCCTCCCATGCCTGGGCCATTGCCCGAACCCCAAACCCAGCTTGGTTATTAGAAATCCAGCAAGGAGAAGTGGGTTAGGGAGAGCGGGAGGAGAAGGCGCAGGAGAGGTGAGAGCAGAGGGAGGGAGAGGAGGGGGAGAAGCAGCCACCACCTCTGTGTGACTTACCGCCAGTCGTCCTCTACCTGAACCCCGATGGACTGGAATTTGGTAGCGGGACTGGGCTCCTCTTTTGGCACTGGCTGAATGCAGTCAACCTTATTGAAGGACAACGACAGCAACAGCACGGAGACAAAGACAAAAATAAAAAACAAACACCACACTTGCTGCTGAAATTCACATTAGTGGGACGACGCAGGACACAGACACGAGGCATGCGGACACTGCACGTGGGCCCGAGGCCGGACCCAGTGAAGCCGGGCACTGCTCATTCGCGCGGAGGCGGGCGGGCAGGTGGGCGGGAGGTGGGATGGGGTGGAGATGACTGGCTTTCCCTACTCTGAGGAGGGTGCCATCACATCGATTGCTTTGGGTCCGTTGTCCTCCGAGAGGTGGGAACCGTTCCTTCTAGTCCTCTCCTTTACACGCATCAGAGAGAAGAAAAAAAAAGAAGGACGACGAGAGAGAAAGAAAACACACACACACACACAAAGCCACAGCCGTTATCTGGTGTAGTCAAAGCTGGGGGCTGTCTTGAGGCAAAGATCGCTCCCCCAACCCTGAAGCTGAAGGGCAGGCTGGAGGCGCCTGTAACAGGGCCAGACCCAGGATGGTAGTTCTGGATTTGAAAACTGCCCCCGAGGCGATCACCAGTAAGGTCCCAGGACACTCTGAGCTGCTGTCCCTGGGCCTGCATGGCTGAGGTTACCTTCAGCAGTGGGTGGGCCTGGGGAGCAGTAGGAAGGACCAGGACCAGGGCCAAGTACAAAGCTAGCACTTTTTCTACACTCCTGTGAAGTAGAAGGAAACACAGCAGCAGTGATGCCCCGAGTCTGCCTTTCTTCTCTGGGAAAAGATGCATAGCCATGGAGCAGCCAGGCCAGCCCTTCAATCATTGTTCATGAATGAGGGAGAACCCATGCTTGACCTAGGGCTTGAGGTACCAAGGGGTGGGATGAGGGTTGTCAGGGTATGCTGGGAAATCGGGGACTCCTGTCTTCACAGACAAGGCAGGGCGTTGTGAGGCTCTCTGGGGCGGGGGCTGAGCACTGGGCTCCTCACCATGGAGATGCAGGTATGTTTCTCCTGCAGCAAGCTCATTCACTCAGGGAGTGCTGCATCATGGATCTCAAAGAGCTGTGACAAGAGCTTGGCACGAGGGTGGGGGTGAATCCCGGGAAGGGGAAGCCCAGGATGGACCCAAGAGCTAGGATCCTCCTTCCCATGTGAATTTCTGGATAAAAGGAACCAATGGTGAGCTGAGCTCAGACCTTTTGGAAAGATGGGAACCTCTGGTTTGGCCAAGGAGAGGGTGGGGCTGCCCAAGCAACGACCTTGGGTGGTCAAGACCGAGAGACTAGACTACTTTGTGTCCCTAAGAATACCTCCTGGAGCAGCTAGCCGCACAGGGCAGAGGCTAGACCCCATAGAAGGAGCCCAGAGAACATGAGTCTCCTGGACAACTCTGTTCCTGTGTTTGTGGGGAAACTGAAGCCCTGCATTGCCTCTTTTCAGACAATTCAGGCAAGTGCAAGAAATTGGCTGTGAGCCTTCAATGGCCAGGTCAGAGCCATTCAGTCTTCCTCGTGTCTTAAGTTCCTCTGGCAGTCTAACGCTCTGCCACCCACCTGGCCACATCCGTCGCCCAGGGGTGGCTGGTGCACACCCACCTTGACCTCCCTGAGGGCTCCGCCTTCCCCAAGCTCAAGGCTCACTGTAGCTGCCCTCTCTTCCTCCCTGCCCTGAGTGCTCCACTTTAGTCTGGAGGTCCAGCAGGGGGTGTCTTCTCACTCTGGATTAAGAGCAACTCTGACTCCTGTGAGGCGGGGCTCAAGCTGCCCTAGCTCAGCAGCCAGAAGACAGATTACTGCTGTCTGGTGCATGCAGAAGGTGCTGCGGTTCAGCAGCGGAGGGGAAGTTGGTGTGCCCTGTCCCGCTGTGTACCATGGCCATGGGTGTGCAGTGAGTGTGGCTTCCAGGAGGGTCTGCTGGCTTTGGCCTCTTGGTCCTGGGGAAATATCTGCCTGGATCCTTTCCCATGGAGGGAGGCATCGGGACTGGCATCACACTTCTCAATTTGACATGGGCCTGGTGCCTTGAGCCACCTACCTGTCCCCGAGGCCTGAGAAGGCTCTGGTTAAGTTCCCCTCAAGCAACCCCCGTGGCTCAAGGGCCCTGGGTCCCGGGCCCCAGGCCCATCGGCGTCTAGGCTCCATGCTGCTCCCGCCGCCAAGCGGGGCTGTGGCCTCCGCACCTGAGCTGACCTTGGATTAAAGAACTGTTAGGCCAGTCCCACCTCCCACGCGTCGGCTGGCAGGGCAAAGGGTGGAGTGGACAGACAAACAGTGGACAGGCGAACAGTGGACAGGAGATGGCTGGCTGAGTGTAACTACATTCACTGGGACAACCCATTGGAGGAGCGGGGACACGTGCCCACAGCTGCAGGCTGCAATGCATGTGGACAGATGTAAGGACAGCATGACTATGGGTGGAATTTGGTTTGGCCACTTGAGGCCAACCCCCCAAAACAGACAAACCACTTTGCCCCGGAGACCTAGTGGGCCTCCGCCAGATGTAATTACACGCAGACTGGTGCACGGAGTGGGCTGAGGACACAACAGTGTGAAAGGGACCCCTACTTGTATTCCTATAGATGACAGTTTCCTTTTGGGGATGGCCTCAGGGTGGGATTCAGAGCTGGTCAGCGTCCCTTGTTCACTCTTCAGAGCTGCATGTTTTGGGGGTGGCTCAGGGGCCTCAGGGGCTGGGGTGACTCCGCCCCGTGTCACACTGGGCGGTCGGGTACTGCTGTCCAGGCTGTCCGATGAGTTGCTCAGGCCCGACTGGCTTGTCACCTCACTCTTGTGGTCTTGGCTGTCCAGGTAGGTGTCCTGGGCAGACTCGGTACTGCTCTGGACTGTGACAGAGATGAAGGGCTTTGACGTGGTACGTGGAGGGACCGGTGGTGGGGTCTTCTTATATGCCACTAGGCATGATGAACCTGCAGATAGGGGAGAGGAGGGCAGGAAGAAGGTAAGGTCTCACTCAACCTTCTTGAACCTCTTCCAAGTTTGAGGCCCCACCTGACTAGCCCTAGCTCTCACCCCAGCTGTTCCCTCAAGGAGGATTTTTGGAGAAGAATGGGGGTCTGACATAGCAATGACCAAGACAGACAGACACAGGCCCTGCCCACCCTCCTACCAGGCTAAGGCCAAGTCTAGCTGGGGATGCCAACATGGACCAAAGACATCCTCTGCCTCATAGCCCCACACAAAGGTATTTTCTAGCTGGGGCATGGGCTAGATGATAAAGTTCATGGTGCCACAGAAGCCTGACCTAGTGCCAGGGGAGGCAGTGCCAGTAGAATAGAGGGCAAGAATGCTAAGGAATATTAATCTTGCTTCCCCAAGCTCACTGAGAGACCTACTACTCCCTACCTCTACCTGCCCTCTACTTGGACACCCCCTCCCTGTCTGGTCAAAGATACCTCCTTCAGGGTCCAGCTAACCCTACCCTCATCTTGCTATCCACCCCCCCGCTCCCCCATTATGTGAAAACCCCCTACACCAGTCTGCCTCCCTCAAGACTCCACCGTACCTGGTCTGATTCCCCATTCTCCAGCATGATTTGGGGAACCAGGGTCTACCACGAGTGGGAGTTGGGGTCATCTCTGAATCTCAATCCAGCCTGGCCTGGGGCTGGCCCACAGCAGGGGCACAGAACACTGAAGGGCCACAGCTGGCTTAAATGCTCAACTTTTGGCCTGAAACAGAAGGTGCTGTTCAAACAGCAGAAGCTACTTGCTATGAGGGGCTGGGTCAGATCTGACCGCTTTTCTCAGCATCTTAACTCCAGTTGCCCTTTCTGCCCCCATGAGGACTAAAACAAGACTCTACCCAGGCTGGGAATGGGAGCCAGATGAGTGACTTTAAGGTCTGCCTTCAAGGGGCTACCAATCACGGGGATGGTGATAACCCACAAAACCAGGCCCAGTGCTGCTGGGGTTGCTGGCCAGGGACAGAAGAATCCATCTGCCACTGAGCTATTGCTACACAACCCTATCTGAAGGGCAAAATTACAAACAAAATGATGACAACACTAAGTGTGGGTGAGGAGGTAGGGAAACAGAATCACTCCTACATTGCTGCTGGGAATGCAAAATGGTACCACCACTGTGGGAAACAGCTTGCAGTTTCTTTTATTTTTTTGAAAGTTTTAAGTAATCTCTACATCCAACGTGGGTGCTCAAGCTCACAACCTGGAGATCAAGAGTCACACACGCTCTACCAACTGAACCAGTTAGGTGCTCCTTGGCAGTTTCCTTTAAAACTAAATATGCAATTATCATATAATCCAGCAACTGCACTCTTGGGCATTTATCCCACAGAAATGGTAACATGTTCACAAAGGAACACATATATGAGTGCTCATGGCAGCTTTATTTGTCCTAGGCAAAAACTAGAAACAACCTAGATGCCCTTCAGAGACTGGTTTAACAAACTGTGACACATCCTGACTGTGGAATACTACTGAGCAATAAAAAGGAACTAGCTATTGACATAAGCAACAACTTGGAATGAATCACAAGTGAATAATGCCAAGTGAAAAAAAAGCAATCTCAAGAAGGTACATACTGTATGGTTCTATTCATAAAATATTCTTGAAACGGCCTGATTATCGAGATGGGGAGCAAATTAGTGGTTGGTGCGGAGACGATAGGGAGAGGGTGATGCGGAAGCCAGGAGGGACAGGAGTGTGGCTACAAAAGGCTGACAAGAAGGATCCTCTGTGTGTGGTGGACACATGAACCTGCGCATGATGAAGCTGCACAGCAGAAGACACGAAGTGAGTAAATGGAGAAATGGTAGAGTCTAAGAAGGGCTAGTATCTATGATAATATTCTGGTAATTTACCAAACTGGATAAAGAATTGATAGATCCCTCTGTATCTGTATTGTTTCTTACAACTGTATGTAAATTACAATTACCTAGAAATAAAACATTTCATTTAAAAAACGCTTCCATCTGTTGGTTCATCCAACAGACATGTTTTAGGCCAGACCCTGTATAGACTCCAGGAAAGCTAGAAGCCTCATCAGCAGAGAAATGGTTGTAAAATGAGTGCTTGAATGGTAAGAGATGCCACAGTGCAAGAGCCCAAGGGCTGGGAGCCGTGCCTCACATCTGAGTGTGGAGGTGACAAAGGGCTCTGGGAGCTCAGAGCCAGGAGCACTCAATTCCCACTCTGTTCAGAATTTCCCAGTCCTGCTGAGGCCTTGAGAAAACTTCAGGGATCCCTTGAGACAGACACACACTAAGCATGCCCAAGCTGAGATCAGACTGCTGGAGGTGGCCTACACTAAAGGCAGATGCCTGGCTTCTAGGCCCTGGCAATTACTCAAGTCTCTGGGCCACTCTGGACTCTTCAGTACCCTCATCTATTCAGTGGGTGGGGAGGAGTTCTAACCCAGGTAACAGCACACCATATTTCATGTGGCCCTTGACAAACTCAAAGCATTTTCTCATTTGTTCACATTCAAGGACAGCTCTGGAGCCTCCCCCATCATCAACTGAAAGGGGAATTTTTGCTCGGAATCCTTTCTCTCCACTGCCTGAAATTCTACCATTTTGAGAATTATTCTTTTGATGGTAAGGATTCAGAATTCAGAAGGCAGCAGGGAACCAGATAAGCCCGAGTTTAGATCCCAGCTCTGTCCTGTACTAATCTGGTGGCCACAGGGAAGGATTACTTAGGCTATAGCACAAGGGTAAGGCTCAGACCCAGGGCTGGCATGGCTCCTACTAGTTTTTGGTACAGAGTGAGCTAGACCTGGAGTGGGGCTGCAGGGAGGTGGTGAACCACCCCTGGGTCACTGGTCACTGGAGAGGCTGGGCTGGTTCTCTGACCAACCCTAGGGAAGTTTTCCTGCAAGAGCTGGACATAAGAGTAGCTTGCTGAAGCCAATGGCCAGCAGTGCCCAGCAGAGCAAGAACTGGGTTCTAAGCCTGGCTGAGGCTGTGTGAGCCCAGTCAGGGTCCTTGTCCCTATCTGTGGGGTGGTGCTCTCAGTGGCCTGGAGGAGTTAGTGTATGCAGGGACTTGTGTGGAAGAGGCATCCCCGCCAGGAGACAGTGGGGTGTCCACAGTCAGGAGCCTGGACAGAGGACTGACCCCCTAACCTCTTGCTCAGGGTTGTTTAGGTCCAGAGTCCTGCTGACACAAACTCAGAGGGAAAGTGAACTAGCAAGGGCCAGGCCAGATGGCAAGATGTGATAAGAGGAAAGGTGAACTTATCTTGGATTTTCTATGTCTCCTAGGGCACAAGTCATAGCCAGATAAGTGGTGTGATTAACAGGGGGGATTTTCAAGGCCTCAGGGGCAGGCATCCCTCAGCTCTAAACACTGTCTTTCACCAGGGCAGGGAGATGAAAAACAGGCCCACAGCTGTGCCTGCCCCTTCCCACATCACATTCCAGCCATTCTGTGTTCCTTACTCCCACTGCCCTTCTTCCCACCATGGGGGCTTTTACACATGCTGCTCCCTCTAACCTGGAAAGTTACCACTCTCCACATTTCCTATGTCCCTTCTTCAGAGAGGTCTCCTGACTGCCCCCTACTCTCAGGTCAGCCAGCATCTCCATCAGAGCACCTGTCACATTTGTCATCTGCTCCGTAAGGCATTTACTTGTTGATGGTTATAGGCTCAGGGCTGTTGGGGAACTCTGTCTGTCTTGGCACAGCAGGTCATATCCCAGGCCCAGGGTAATACCTCAAGCTTTATAGAAAGCTCTCAGTAATATTAGTTGAATGAGAAGATGAACCTCATCACTGCTATAAAAACCCTTCAGTTACCCCAAGTCAAGATTATTTAGCTTTAGTGAAGGCTCCCAACACTGGAGTATGTAAGCTTCTTGTCTCCTCCCGGATTGGGAGCCCTTTCTAAAGCCTGGTTCCCACCAACCCCCCAACTCTGCAGCTTCATCTCCTGTCCTCCCACCCCCTTAGCACAGCCCTTCCGGCCTCAGAGAGCCAAATGTACCCTTTTCCAAACACCCCACGCTCTGCATGCACCCAAGCCTTTGCACGTGCACTTGTTCTACCAGAATCCCTTTCCAGGTCTTTCAGCCATGCCCTTCACCCCCAGCTCTTGCTGGCCTGGACACCTACCCCTCTCCTTTGTGGATCAGCTGGAGCGCTCAGGGCTGTAGTCGTGCCCCTGACATGTCACCAGCCCAGGACCCAGCCCGGAGGATACACAATTATCATTTGCCAATTGAACTTTAGAAGGGGGGAAGTGCCCCAGAGACCCAAGATGTTGGACCTGGCCAGCACCGCATCCTCCAGGATGGGACTGTAGCCCTCCCTGCCCTGGGGAGACGGTCTGTGTGCCACAATTTATAATAATATAGCATGTGGGTCCAACTTTTTCATCCATTCACTTTGGAAAACTTTCAAATTTGCCCAGGAAGCTAGAGAGGGGAACATCCCTCAGCATGACCACCTCCTCCAGCTGAGCCACAGCAGTATGTGCACAGTGAGCCACGGCCCCCAGGGGCTGCATGCTTCCCTGCCCCCACCTCGGCCATGCCAGTCAGTCAAGCCCAGGCTTAGACAGGAGCCAGTTGTGCAATGCCTCCTCCGTGCAGTCTGCCCCCGGCCCCAGACATCCAGCCCAGCCTCCCTGTCCCACAGTGCACAAGTCTTTGCTTCTTCTCAGTAGAAGTTCCCATTGTCTCATTTCTGCCTTCTGCTTCAAGATCTTATCCAGAAAACTCTATCGGGTCAGAATGAATTTCTCTCTTATTACACATCAAATGTGTAATAAGATGACCAAAGAGACCTTTAGACACTCAGCAGAATGGCTGTGACTCCATCTCCTAAGAGATATGGATGCAGCAACCCTAGGAAGGTAGCCCCCTGCAAGTGCCTTGGAGGCCCAGCATGGCCCTCACGCTTCTGGCAACCATGGGCCCTTGCTTGGTGGGGGAGCTGAGGAAGAGGCCTAAACTTCTGAAGAGAAGGGACGCTGGGGAACACAGATAGTGTGGAAGCCACGGCAACAGGCTTCACAGAAGAGGCCATGGGACCCATGTAAGTCCCCTGTGAACAGATAGATCTGGCCTCAGAGCCAGAGCTGCCTTAACTCCCTTTGCTGGCCCCGCCAGGCTTTAGAAATGGCTTGTCAGATAACAGGCCAATAAGATCCCATTCCCTCTCTCACCCACTGAGCAACCTGTCAAACCACACAGCTAAATGGGGCAACTCATTTGTGTACTATGGGAAAAAGAGAACTCAAGACTTCCACTTAGCCAGCCTCGAATTCCTCCCTCCTTCCCCCGTTCATCCCCCAAAAGGGGAAAGTTGGGAGGGAATTCCAAGCAGCTAGGTCAGGATCAGGGCCAGACTGTCTTCTCAGAGCCACGTTCCTGTTGATAGTCCATGTGACCCCCACCTTCCCAACGTGTCAGTCCGGACACGTCTATGTGTTAAGACGTAGCAAGGTCAAACTTTAATTTTAAAATCCAGGGAGAGGGCCTGGCAGCAGCTTGTACCCCAACATCCTCCTGGGAATCCTCCACTACTACCCACAACCAGGTGCTTCCTAACTGCCTCTCCCATCCATTCCCTGTTCCCTTGACCTAGAGCCAGCCTCCCCTAGACCATCCATACTGCTTCCTCCCTGCCCCCCTCTCCTGTCCTGCCTTCCCGATCCTTCCTCAACCTTGACCAGCCATTTGAGAAATCCAACCATGTCACTACTTGGTTTGAAACCTCTCAACCACAACCTGGGCCACAACCCACCCAGTGGACTTGAAACAAACCTTTTGGTTGCGAGCATTCAAGCCTCCAGAATCCACACTTGCCTTGGACCCCATAGGAGTCAAGAGGTCACAAAGGCAGCACAATGGGGAAGACAGAGCAACAAAGTTCAAGGATCCCCACCCCCCCTTGGAGTCTTGTCCAGAAACCAGGATGCACTCCTGTTCATAACATTCCAATGCTAACAGTGGATCTTCCCAAGCACAGACTGGGCCAGGCCAGAGCAAACAGTTCATATACATCAATCCTCATTATTCGTGACTCTGTATTTGTAAATTTACCTACTTCATAATATTTACTTGCAATCCCCAAACCAACACTCATGGGGTTTTTGTGGTCACTGCCAGACACACAGAGAGGAGAAAAGTTGAGTCACCCAATGCACAGTTTCCTAGCTATGGTCTAACAAGAGGACACTCTGCCTTCTTATTTCAGCTCTCATACTGTAAACAAGTGCTTGTAAATTGCTTTCCCTGGTCTATTTAGGGTTATGTTTTTCACATTTTTGTTCTTTTTCTTGGTGATTTCTCTATAGTGCTTTAGTGCTGTCTAGTGTTGCTGAGTGCAAGAAGGCTGTGATGTGCCTATGGAGAAAATACGTGTCTGATAAGCCTTGTTCAGGCGTTGAGTTATAGCGCTACTGGCCAATTCAATGTTAATAAGTCATCGGTATATTAAATAAGGTATCTTTAAACAGAAAGATACATAAAACAAGGTTATGTATTGATTGGTTGGTGGAAATGTTTTGACCGGAGTCTTGCAGGGCCTCTATTTCCCCTAGGAGCAATGGTTCAGTATTCATTTGTTAATTCAGTATTTGTCAGATGTCATGAACATAACTCCTGTGAATAAGGAGAATGGACTGTACTCTAGCCACCTGAATCCTCAAAATGGGTACATCTGAGGAAGGTCTGCCATTGCCCCATCTATAGATGAGGCTCAGAGGGGTGGAAGGATGCCCTAGCTCACCTCCCAGCAGGGCAGTATTGGGGCTGTGGCTTAAACTCAGGCTGCCTGAAGGCTGACTACCACCCTGTGCCCCCCACCCACTGACAAACTGGGTGAGGGTCATGTGGAGGCAGCAGCCTTGGGAACATCAATTATTTCACCCAGAAAATGGGGTGAGATACCCAATATGCCCTCAGGAGGAGCCAAAGAGATGACAGATATGACGTTTTATACTCGTGGGCTGGGCCCCTGCAACCAATGTTAGCATGGTTTCTGGACCAAGGATAGAGTGATCACCTCCTGAGGGACAGCCTGGGGGCCTTTCAGGAAGACATTAAGATTGAATGGGTCTGGAAGGATGGACCACAGTCAGTCAGTGGCAAGGAAATGTGAGGCTTTCACGTGAAGGGATTCTCTGTGAGCAAAGTAGGACAGAACAGCCCCCAAGGCATGAGAGGACTGATGTGGGCAGGGCATGGGGTGGCAAAGTAGGACTAGGTACCATAGCTGGTGAAGGAAAGACAGGGACCAAGGCAAGGAGCCCTGGGACAGGGCCGTGTCCTCTCAGATGGAGTCCTCGGCTCCCTGGGGCCGCATGGAGCACAGGAACAGAGGCCTCTTCTCCCTACCTGCACCACCCCTCATAAGGTCCCTCCCAGCTGGCCTGCAGTTGGAGGGTTTTACAGCTCCAGACCTGAAAGCAGCAGGGCAGGCGGATCACCTCCTATCTTAATAGCCAGGGCAGCAGGCAGCTCCCTGTGAAGTGCCAAGGCCATCTCAAGCTGAGTGTGTCCAGAATGAACCTGAATCCTTTCCTCCTCCACAGTGGCCTTGTTCTCAGAGAGAGGGGACTTCGTGCACTCAGTACACACTCCAGAAGCCTGGGAACCCCCCCTCCCATCCACCTCCCCCATGAAAGCACATTCCAGACAGACCCACCTTGGGGCTGCTGAACCTGCTGTTCCTGGTGTGAAATGATCTCCACCTCATCTTTGTGTTTCTACTTCTTCCCATCCTGATCTGTCTCTGCTCAGGAGCTAGGTCACAGTGAGGACCTCTTTGACCACCCTGTCCAAAGCTGCTACTCTGAGGGCCCTGTCTCATTCATACATTAATAAACTTACTGGTTTACTTGCCTTTTCTCTCCTACCAGAAAAGGATCCTGAATATCTAATACAGGTTCCTGAAGGTGGAGACCCTAAATATCTTGTATAATCACAGTGCTTTCCCAGCACCAGGCCAATACATTATTATTGAATAAATGAACCATTCCCTACTTGACAGGTTAGGAGTTACTCCGGACTCTGATTTGGAATCTAATGCCCAGGGTCGGGGCTTTGAGTTCCTTTTAGGTCAGCACCAAAGCACACGCACACACTGTAGGAACACAGTCTGGCGGGAGGTAAAGCCTTGATCAACTCTGCCTGAGATTGGGCAATGAGGCTGTGGGAATGAGAGCTCAAAAAACCCTAAGGAACGGGTATCAGAAACTGTTGAAATGAAATGAAATGAAATGAAAATAACCATTCCTAAAAGCTGGGCTAGAAAGAAAGTAAGCAGTGATTCCAGCCACATTTTCCAGGCAAGGTGTATCACAAGTACAGATTTAAAAGAATCATTACTGAGTGAGTTCTGGCCAGGTGCTACTTTATTCCAGACTTAGGCCTGGGAGGGGAGGTAATTATCACTGATGTTTTATAGATGAGGGAACAGGCTTTTCACTCTGAGAAGTGGCAGTGTAGAAAAGCTCTGTTCTGTGAGGCCAGGGTGCCAGGTTTTAAACTCAACACTGGACCTGGTGGGTAGTGTACATTGCATCAGGCCTGATCCTTTCTGGGCCTTCGTTTCCCCAGCTGTAAACTAAGCAGACTGACCTTGAATGGGGGGGGGTCCACCAGGAGACTGGTTATCTAACCCCTCTAATCCACAGCTGCCATGTGGGGACCTGGGTGACAGAAGTCAGAAATCTGGACTTAGAAAAATAAAACCTTCATCTTTTGAAAATGGATTAGCTCATTCAAAGTTTCAAAAAAAACACTGTACAGGTACCTGCCTGCCAGCTAATGTGGCCTGTGGCACCTATCTTTGTGACTGCTGGAGCGGCTGTCCTCAGACCTCCTAGTTTTCCTGGACCTCTAGCCCCTCTCCTCCTGCTCCCAGGAAGGCTATCTGTAAGCGCCTCCCCCTTGGGAAGACAGGAGACCCTTGGGAACCTTGAAATTAAGGCAGCCACCTTAATTTCACCTGGTGGTATCTCAAGTCTGGCCGAGTGAAAGCAGAGAAAGCCCCTTCTGGTTGGCAGGCCAGGTCTGGTTTCGGGTTCTTGGCACCAGATCACAGATGGTGGGAGAGCCCTATCCGGAGTGCAGATGGCCAATCTCCTTCATGTGCCAGGAACAGCTGCCTGAGAGGGTCTTGCTTGTTGGCAACTCCTCCCCACTCCAGGAAGACAGCTGCTCCTGCTCCTCAGAAGCACCGTTTGTGCCCCAGCTGGGGGGCAAGGGTGTGAGAGGGTTCTGTCCTGACATGTTCAGGCCAAAGGGGCTGGAGAAAAGGTTAAGCAATTGCCCTCCAGAAGGACCCGGAGTGCAGGTCAGCTGCTTCTCTAGGGTGGGAAACCGTGGGTTGGGACACTTCACAAACTCCAGGGCATCTCCCCTGGCTGCGGGTGGCCATGAGCGGACCTCGCATGAAGCACTTTAACTGTTTTGGCTCACCACCTCTTTACCAGGCCTACCATTCCTGTTTCAAAGAGGAAAAACATGAAGCTCAGAGAAAGTGTGCAATCCAAGGTTGCACAGCCAGTAAGTGGAAAAGTCAGGGTCTGAGCTCAGCCTTTTTCATTCCAGAGCCAGTGCTTGTAGCTACTACTTCACACTGCCCATGGCTGGAGTTTGGTGCCACCTAGCTGGGCCTGGCTATCAGAGCCAAGCCAGTTCCTCAGTCAGGACCTAGACAGGCGCCTACTCCTGGGGTCCTCAAGCAGAGTTTGACAATTTCCTGAGCGAGTCAGGTGGCAGCTGCTGGCTGTGCTGGCCATGGGGGCAGAGGCCTGGTGCCTCCTGGATCAGAATCCTAGTGCATGGGAGAAAAAGGTGGCCCCCACCCCCGTCTGTGACCACTGCTGCCCAATGCCCTTCCTCAGGCCTTTCTCCTCGTGAGGTCCTAGACACTCTGGCCCTCTCACTAGAAACACCGCAACCCTTGACATAGGTTCCCCAGTCACCCAGGATTTTTCCAACTTGGCTCTCACTATAGCCTCAAAGTAAAGCCCAGAGAGGTGAGGCTATCTCTCCCAGGTTACTCAGCTGGTTGCTGGGATTGGAAATGAGGTGGAGCCTCCAAATCCCAGGGTTCTGGGCAGCCTGGGTGGCTCAGCAGTTTAGTGTCACCTTCAGCCCAGGGTGCGATCCTGGGGACCTAGGATGGAGTCCCACGTTGGGCTCCTTTCACCGAGCCTGCTTCTCCCTCTGCCTGTGTCTCTGCCTCTTTCTCTCTGTGTGTCTCTCATGAATAAAAAAATAAAATCTTTAAAAAACAAAAACAGGGATCCCTGGGTGGCGCAGCGGTTTGGCGCCTGCCTTTGGCCCAGGGCGTGATCCTGGAGACCCGGGATCGAATCCCACGTCGGGCTCCCGGTGCATGGAGCCTGCTTCTCCCTCTGCCTGTGTCTCTGCCTCTCTCTCTCTCTCTCTGTGACTATCATAAATAAATAAAAATTAAAAAAAATAAAAAATAAAAAAATAAAAAAATAAAATAAAAAATAAAAAATAAAAAACAAAAACAAATCCCAGGGTCCTAGGAGATACTAATGCTGGTAATTTCTAAACCAGGTTCTGAGGGCCCCCAAAGGGAACTGAGGAAGGCTTTTTGGACTCCCATTGCACTCCAGGTCCCTCAGAGCAGCTCCCATTTTCCTTTTTCCTCCATACGGAACTCCCACCCGGTACCATGAGACCCACCACACAACTTCCACCTCCTCAGAGTACAATGAGGAAACTTAGGCACAGAGAGGCACCTGTGCTCTTTGAGGATCTAGTAGCAGGGCAGTCCCTGCCTGGGGCTCTGAGTGTGGGTGTGTCCCTTCTTCCTCCCAAACTGAGAAAGGAAGACGCCCTTAGGTTCCCAGCCTGGAGACCACCAGCTCCAGGCCTCCAGGGAGGCAACCCTACTTCCTCCAGCTCCTGAACAGGGGACCCAAATGGCATGCTGTTCTCAAAATCCATTTCCACCATTACTGCAACAATATCCTGCAAGCAACCTGTCAGGCAACATTCACTCCTCCCCCATTCTTGCTTTTTTTTTTTTTTTTTAAATTTTATTTTTAAGTTAGCTCTATCCCCAATGTGGGGCTCAAATACAAATCCAAGATCAAAGGTCGCACACTCTACAACTGAGCCATCAGGCGCCCCCCCTCCTCATCCATTCTATGCTAGAATCTGCTACATCCTCGTTATCTTATTTATCCTCTAAGACCTGCAGTCAACCTTGCCAGCAGCTCTGCTCTGAGGCCCCTGCCCTACCCCCCAGGACACTAGGACACTTATCACCCCACCCTCCTTGGGAGTCTGAGCTGGGTTTTTTTTTTGTGTTTTTTTTTTTTTTTTGAGTCTGAGCTTTAAAGAGACGCCAGCTACCAAGCTGCAGTTACTACTGAATCATGACTTTGTTATTGTATGTCAAAGTTGTGACCACTAGGAGGGGGTGCTGTGGAGTAGATGATACCCAGAGTTACGGGACTGCTATGGCTCCAGTCCATGTAAAAACTTGATGTGTACAGCCCCTGTTTGGCCTGGTGAGGAACTGCTGGGTCGGGGGGACGTGGGGAGGAGGTGTGGAGAATCCAAGTATTGGCTTTTCAAATACTGGCTCTAGCATGTGGACTTCACTGCTGCCTTTCCAAGGTCTTAGGAGCCCTGTCTGGGCAATACTACTTAGAAAAAGCCTTAAAAAACCACCACCCTCACTTCTGGAGGGCTGACATTAGACCCTGATGATGGGTCACAAAAGTCTGGCTTTTTTTTTTTTTTTTTTAAAGATTTTTAAGAGTATAATATTTTTTTTTTAATTTTTTTTATTTATTTATGATAGTTACAGAGAGAGAGAGAGAGGCAGAGACACAGGCAGAGGGAGAAGCAGGCTCCATGCACCGGGAGCCCGATGTGGGATTCGATCCCGGGTCTCCAGGATCACGCCCTGGGCCAAAGGCAGGCGCCAAACCGCTGCGCCACCCAGGGATCCCAAAAGTCTGGCTTTTAATAAGATGTCACAGGCCCCTGTGTCTAGAACCAGACACTGCCAGGCCCCATGCACCTGAATTGCTGCCCTCTTTCATCATTCTGAATGACCAAGAGGATCCCAGAATAGAAAGAAGGTGTTAACGGGCTCATTCACTGTGCCTGGAGTGACAGGTGGTATATCGGGTGACAGGATCAGGAGCCAATAAGCCTGGGCAGCTGAGAGATGGGATGAAACAAACAGTACAGAACTGAATGGGGAAAACCTTGAGTTCAGGTCAGGTCAACACTGCCTGCCTTGTTGCCAGGTCCAGGGACAGAGATATGAGAAGGGAAAGGCCCTAGTCCTCAGAGCCTATATTAGGATTTTGAGTTTGGATCCCTAGTCAGACTGTTACATAAGAAAGCAGCACATGTGGGAAAATGCCTTAGCAACCCATGCTGACCGCAGACATGGTCTGAGGCTGCCCTGACCAAGAAAGGTACAGGACCAGGGGAGTGGGGAGCAGCTCCCACTCAGCTCTGGATAACATCGTGGGTAATGCTGGAGGCTCTGGACAAGGGGCATTGCCCAACGGGAGCCTGATGCATGAGCAGAAGTTGCAAATCCATCCCATTATGACAAATGCCTAGTTTATGGTGGGGAAGCCACACACTGGGTCCTGGGCAGGCAGGAAACTCCAGGATGAGTAAGTCCTTGTCCTGAAAAAACTCACAGTAAAATGCCGAGGTGGCAAGGAAATGCCTCCTCTACTGGGCGTCGCCCCGTGGAGCACTGCCATACGGAGCACTGTGTGAGAAAGCCGGGGACGGACTGATCAAGAATGCTGTGACTGATTAGTGCTGTCTGTCAGAGATCTGCCACAAGTGGGGTGTGATACATGTGCACCATGAATCATGCCTGGGTCAACATGAGGGAAGGCTTGGAGAGACTGGGATAGTGTTCTGGAAAAGAAAGCCAACTCAGAAAAGCACAGTTATCATCTTCAGATACCTAGAAGATGGTCCCGTATACGTGTGCTCTAAGTCATCACACTACAACCAGAGTAGGGACAGGAAGGTGAGGCTGTTATGGGGAAACAGATTTTGCACTATGAGGAGGCACTTTCTAAAGGACAGAGGGCCCAGGAGGGTTCGGCTGGGCTAGACACAGGCATGACAGCTGCTGAGAGAAGACAAAAGCTCTCATGGGTGTGACCTTTCGGATTCTATTCAAGCCTGAGAGGATTGTTCCTTCTTTACTCTTCTACTTCACACCCAGTTCTGGATGTGACATCAGACATCGTGTGTATGTGTGTGAGAGACATTTATACTTCATATATATATATATTTTTTGCATCCAGAGAATCGTTATCAACAAGCAAAAAAGAGGAAAATACTCATTCAGCCTAGCTACATGGGAAATGATGTGAGGACTAACACCAGGGCCTTGGCACAGATGGGGCCTAAGATGCCTTCCTCCGGGAAGGCTGGCAGCACAGAGCCCCAACCTGAGATGATAAACCCATCCTCAGAACAGAAGATCCACCAACACTTGCTGCCCCTTCCCACCCCCGCAATAACCTGCTTTTGAGCACTGGCTCTGCTTTGCACTCACTCACTGGACCACTTAGGCTCCTGGGCCTCAGTTTCTCTCATCCATAAAATGCCAATACCCACTTGCCCTGCCCCCTGCCCCAGGACTACTGGGAGAGTGTCTGGGGAAGACAAGTGAGAAAGGCCTGGTGGGGTCCCACACAGCTACTGTCCCATCCCAGCCCCGCCAAGGTGCTCCACAGGCAGGGGCTGGGGCAGGCAGGTTCAGTGCCCTGAGGACCCATAGCCATCCACCCCCTCCATGCCACACATGTATCACCGTGTGCTATTTCTGGGTGGTGACCACTGATGTCCCTGCTTTGCCAAGCTCCCTTCTCTCCCCCCGCCCCCCTCTTCCTGCCAACACATCACATTCTCAGCTTCCAGGCATTTGCACTGGCTGCTCCCTGCCAGCAACATCCTAACTCCTCCTTGATTCCGCCTCTCCTCCAGATCTCAGTTCCGGCATTACTCCCTCCGAGAAACCTTCCCTGACTGGCTCCCTTGCTGGGTCAACGCCTCATGTTGAGATGTACTACAGCCCTTGCCACCACACTGTTTTACAGGCCTGTTTGCTTTTCTGCCTCTCCCTTTAGGCCCTGAGCCCCCTGAAGGCACTGACTATGTGGTTTCCATTCCTACAACCCTGTCTCCAGCCTGGAAGAGGTGCCCAGGCAAATGTCTCCCGACATTTAGGAGATTGGACCCTGCTTCTGACTTTATCCCAAAAGTGGTACAGGCCCGTAGGGCCTTTCCCCGTGGAAGAAGACCGTGAGGACACAGCAAATAGAAAAGAATCTGTAAGAAGTGACTTGGCAAGCAGAAGACAGAGGCACTGGGACAAGTCGTGACTATTGGCTTCCTCTTCACACCCCCGTACCCGGCCCTACTCAATTTTTTCCCAACCACCTTTGAAAGCACAATATGGTGACATTTGGGAAGATCTCTGTGAAAGAACACCTACCCAAGTGAAGGTCACCAACCTCCCTGCCCCCACAATGGCACAGCATACGAAGTGGGTGATTAGTGGCTAATAGTCACATTACCAGTGTTTAGTGACAGCTCAAGAACTGGTGGCTCCTACAGTGGCCCAGTCACTGTCCAAAGTCCTTACACCTGCGTCTTATATTTGATCCTCACAAGGAGATGTTTTCATCATCTCCCCTTGTGCTGCTGAGGAAACAGGAGGCTTAGAGAGCTGGGGGACCTGCTCAGTGTCATATAGCAAGTCATGTTCTATCTGCTGAGTGCAAAACCCATAGGTCTCAGTCTCCAGAACCCAACCCTTACAGCATCCAATCTCACAAGGAGTAAAAAATACAAGCTCACCGACAAGTGTGACCACCACACATGTGCCTATCAAGCTTAGAAGCCACTTAGAAAGACAAGTTTGGTCTCCTCCTTCTGCCGGTGGAGTCTGCCTAGAGCGCGCCTCCACAAGGAGCACATGGAAGAAAATGGATTTTACCTCGACAACTTCTACCCCTCTGGCTGCTGCTGTGCCCCGATGTTTTTGCAGGCATACTCGTCACACCTCCCCAGGTTTTGGGCTGTCCTGCCAAAGGACCCTCTTCCGTTCTCACAAAGAGACCTGTTACATCACCTGCCCCTGAAACAGTCCCTTCCCCTCCCAGGACTGCCACCTCTCTGTAAAAGCTGGAGGCTGTACTAGGCTGGAGATGGTGCAGGTTGCACTGGGTGTACTGCTTCTGCTTGCTTGGTAGTACCTGCCTGTGTTAAGAAGGATTCTGAAGCCTTGTCTAGGCTCAATGGGAGTGCATCAGTGACTGAGGTTGTTTGCTATGGGCCTTGTATGGGAAGTAACTGCAAGTGGAAGGTATGTGTCGTCCCTGGGCAAGAGGATCCACAGGAATGCTTTAGAACTCTATTCCCACAATGCAGAATCATGGTCCTTGACTCCCCACCAAAACCTCCACCCCCTATCCTCCCCTGCAGACCCATCAACAAGAGGGTTTCTTGGGCAATGTTTTAAACCTGGTAAGATGGGAAAGCAACTTTGTTCACAGTCTTCTACCCTTCAAAAGACTGACCAACGAGGAACTTGCAGTAGCTGCAGCCTGTGAGTGAGGGTGGCTGGGTTTCAGCCCAGGGTCCACGCCCAAGTGCTGTATGACCTCAGGCCAATCACATCACTTCTATGTCTCTGCTGCTTCTGTAACATGGGGATCAGGAGTCCTGTTTTCCTTGCATTTAACCTCATTCAAACACTGTGCTTAGGATCATGACTGCAAAGGGAAGTCCATTATCCATCTCATTGATTCTGGGGTAGCCACATAACAGGAAGTATTGTCCCATTTCTCAGAGGAGGAGGCTGAGGCTCAGAGAGTGAGGAGACTTGGCTCAAATCCCACAACAGGTAAGCTGACTAAGGCACTTACGTGGGTCCTATGATTAAGTCCACAGCCTTTCTCATCCTATTATCCCTCCTCCACAGAGGGGCTGTGGCCAGACTCCATGCAGCCACCATGGGCCTGGAAGCAAGGCCACCTCTGTGGAGAAAGTCCTCCCAGGAGCTGATGGGTCTGTTAACAGTTCCTCTGGAACGCAGGCACATAACGCTGCGAGTAGCAGTGTGCATTCGCTGGGAAAATTCATCACCATCTGAACACTTCACTGTTCAGAGACAGCACATAACCCCCTTTCCAAATACATCCTCTTAAGAAGGGCTTGTAGATGAGGCACCTGGAGTTGTTGAATCCAAGAGACAAAGCAGAATGGTGGTTGCCAGGGGTTGGCGGGGAGGGAGAAACAGGGAGCTATTGTTTAATGGGGAAGAGTTTCAGTTTTGCAAATTGAAAAGAGTTCTAGAGATGGAGGTGATGAAACAATGTGAGGGTACTTACTGCCACTGAACTGTACACTTAAAAATAGGTCAGATGATAATTGTTACGTGCATTTTATCCCAAGTTTTTAGTGAGGAGTCTTACTGAGGAATTCCTTGCAAATGAGCCCAGTTATCAAATTGCTATTTTATACCCCAAATCCAAAAGTTACAAAATAAAATATTTAAAACTATGATAAGCATGAATTTGAAACACTTCTGCTCTGAGTTAAATGTGTTTGCGAGCAGGGGCTGATCTATAATTTGCCTGCATTCTCTTTTCTGACATCCAAGAAAGAGAAATAAGGAATTCAAATAGAAAATAGGAAACATCAAAGGTCTGTAAGAACAGTGATGGGTGTATTGGTATTAGAACCTTGGAAAGGAGTTGGATGGGAGAGTGGGTGAAGATAAAAGGTTTAAACTAAAAAAGAATTAACTATAGAAAATATGGGGGGGAAAGTCATTCTAATCTCATTGCCTGGACACAAATACTATTATATCATTCTATACCAAAACTTTTTAAACTGTGATCATTTTATGATTCTTTTTTTTTTAATTTTTAATTAATTTTTACTTATTTATGGATAGTCACAGAGAGAGAGAGAGAGAGAGAGAGAGAGAGAGAGGCAGAGACAGAGACACAGGCAGAGGGAGAAGCAGGCTCCATGCACCGGGAGGCTGACGTGGGATTTGATCCTGGGTCTCCAGGATCGCGCCCTGGGCCAAAGGCAGGCGCCAAACCGCTGTGCCACCCAGGGATCCCAACTGTGATCATTTTAGAATTGCAACCTTGCTATAAAGAAATAGAAACTTCTGCTTTGGCCTTCTTACAGAGAAGTAGTGGGGAGGGTAGAAAGAACAGTGGATCAAGACTTCAAATCATGATTAAGCTGTGTGACTCTGGGCAAGTCACTTAAGCTCTCTGTTCCATCCCCTCTAAAAACAGCAATAATAACCTGCAACAAACTGCCAACAGAAGCAACATAGCTTCATGAACTGTGAGGCAGTATGAGGAAGTGAGCAATAAATAGGGAGTGCTAATGAAGCCTTTTTTTTGATGACTTAGGATCAGTATGAAAACCAATCAGAAGTATTTGGGAGTTCTGATGTTAATTTTAAAACCCAAAACACCTTTTAATACACCGACACCTCTGGCTCCTTCAGGGCAAAGTTTTTTTGCTTCAGAGGAAACAAGGTCACTGGGATGATGAAGCCCCGCCTGACCTTGCAGACCACTCCAGACTGAACAGAACCTCTTCTGGTTCCCTCAATATGCTAAACATTTTTCACCCAGGGGTCCTGATCCCTGCTGTTCTTGGCCTGCCCCTTGACAGCTTCCTGCCCACTGGCCACCTCACCATCCCTGACATGCCCTCCCCATCCTCTCAGAATAGGTCCCCCTCAGCCTGTTTCCTTCAGAGTTCTCAGCACCAGCAGGCAGTATCTCACATATTCATCACCTGCTGGCATGGGGACTTCCAGTTGATGGAAGCTCCCTGAGGAAAGAGACCAAGTCTGTCTTGTTCCCTCCCCTGTCCTGGCTTGGCACTGGCACTCTGAGCACAGGAATGGTTGGCCATTTGGAAAGAGAAGTGGTGGCTGTTTGGAGGTTGGGGCAGACTGGGATGAACCCAAACCCTACTCCCTACTGCCCCTGCTTTGAGGAAATTACGGGGCAGCAGGAGCAGAGAGAGCTGGCTTTTAAAGGTGCTGTCAGACAAACCCCGCTCCTCCTACCCCACCCTGGCTCAGAACCATCCCTAGGCAGGCAGGCAGGCAGGTCCAGATGGCTACCACCACTCCCCTGTGCAGAGCAATACTATGCAAGAAAGTTCCAGGAGAGGGTGGAATTCACAAATATATTCACAGCACACTCAGTAATGTGCCCCAGCAGGAAACCCACCCAAGGAGTGATGACCCTTCAGAGACAAACCCTGGCTCTGAATGCCTGGCCCTGAGTGCTGATGGACTCTAATGGCCCTCAACAAGCATTCTTCCTTGATCTTGGCTCTCTTGGCCCCTGGGCAGCCAACGCCTGCCATCCCTCCCTGACCCACAGTGCCTTCCTCTCCCCTACCCCGGGTGTGCCCATACCCTAGGGTGTCTTCCCCTCAAAATCTCCATCCACCTGGGTCCTGCCCAGCTTTTGAGGTTTTGAAGGTCATCTCTTCTCTAAAGCCTACCTTGATTCACTCCAGAGTCCCCATCATAGCCCTGCACTTGACAAACAATAACTTGATGTCCCTCCAAACACCCCAACCAGTCCACTTCCATCCTTCCAGGCATGGGACATGGATAGTCTTCAGTTATTTCAAGTCTTCTCTCTCCCTTGGATACCAATAGCAGCAACAGCTCCCATTTTTTAGCGGTTCCTCTGTATTACAGACTGTGTTCAGTGCGTTACACACACTTTGCTCTGGTCTTCATGCTGATGCTGATTTCAGGTAATGTTATCATCTCTATTTTGCAAGTGAAGAAACTGAGGCCTAGAGAGGTTAAGGAACTTGCCCAAGGTCTCACAGCTCTTGGTGGTGGCCAAGGATCTAAACCCCAACAGTTTGTCACTAGAGCTAAGCTCTTGACTATAGGTCTGCGAGATCTCTAAGGTGTGGGTATTCCTCCCTGCTCACCCAGTGCCTGCCTCAGCCTTACAGTTAGGCTATAAATGCCAGTTTTCTGCATTCCACAAGAGCGGCAAGGCCAGGTGCGGATCATTGATTCAGTCATTTACCAAGGATCACCTGATCGATTACCCACCCTGGGCTCAGTGTGTGCCCTTAGCGAGCAGTCTTGAGCCAAAACGACTCTGTGTCTGGGGACCTTGTGATTGTGCAGACAAGAGAGGTACACAGAAATTGTATTTGTTGAAGCAAAAAAATTGAGACTGTATCTACTTTGGCAAGTCTGAGAATTTTCTTAGAAAAAGCACAGAGAAACAGGAACTTAAGACCCCCACTAGTTAGATAACAGCTAATCTTTGAAATACACAGACCAACCAAATCAGGTGTTAAGATCCTCGCTATCTTCCAAGGGACCAAAACTGATTCAACAGAACAGCAGAGCTAGAAGGAACTTCTCCTGCCAAGAAACAAATGGGGACTCTGGAGCCCAGAGCTGGAGAGGAATCTTGTTGGGGCCACCTAAAAACTCGGGAAGCTGTGGCTCCTTCTCCTCCAACCCCTGTCCAACTTCTTGGGACTGGGACCAGAACAAAGGGCATTAAGGCTTTCAGGCCACCTGGGTCCTTAAGAAACCGCCAAGAGTTGAGGTAAGTGCCCACCCTACCGTGACCGAAGGTTTAGAGGTCTTGCCAGTGGAGACAGGGCCCTAGCTCTTACCTTCAGGGAGAGTGGAAATGTTCTGTGAAAGCTGGTTTGGGGAAGCGAGGATATCTTTCCCAGGCCAGCAGAGGCCCAGCTCAGCCCTGGCCCGGAAGGACAGAGGTTTAAAAGGCAGTGGCTTCTCACCTGGGGCCACACCCCGGTGAGGCTGACTTTCACCAGGGAACCTGTCCGACTGGCCGTCTCCCAGACAGCGGCAGGCCAAAACACCACCCCTGTCTGTAGCCTGGCGCCTCCCCCGCGGGGCCCTACTGGGCCCCGCCCCTGCCAGGCCTCCGGAGCAAGAGGGAGAAGAGGCCTGCCCCCTGATGTGAGGCCAGCTCGGCCTGGGTCTCTCAGGGCCAATCCCAGCCTGGGCTGGGACTGAAGCAGCTGCTTCCTGCTTTGCCTTTCTCTTTCACTTTGGTTTTTAACCCCAAAGTGAAACTGAAGACTGCGACGATGTGGGAAACCTAGTGAGAGGTAAGGCTTAGGAGGGCTGAACACCTGGCTTCCAATCCCGGTAAGGCCGCCTGCTCACCTAGGAGGAGGCCCTCAGTTTTCCATTGATAAAATGGGAAGGAGGAACTAGGATAATGATTTTAAACTAGTAATTTTGAACTAGAAAAATGATAGAACTTCCTCTTCCTCATCCCTACCACAGCTGAAAGCTGAAAGGGAGCTGCAGAAATGCTCTGTGGGGGACCCCAGAGGGCCTTCCCATTAACTTGGAGGAGGAGACAAAAGTAGCCTCAGTGTGGGGACCTTCCTGGCCTCCCTAACTACCTCTTCTTCACCTATTATCTAATCACCTTGACCCTGAGCGGGCCCTGGAGTTCCAGCATCCTAGGGCAAAGCAAATGCATCCTAGGCATGAGTCTGACTCTGTCCTGGCACAGCAAGTGGAGACACCCACCAACGGATGCCACCAAATTCCTAATCAGAGCGCAGACCAGGCCATCTACTAAGACTGGAGGTAGCCCACCCAGGACTGGTCCAAAGATCAGACTCAAACTCCAGGGTGGGATGCTTCGGTGGCTCAATGGTTGATCATCTGTCTTTGGCTCAGGTCGTGATCCCGGAGTCTTAGGATCAAGTCTGGCACCCACTTCTCCCTCTGCCTCTCTCTCTCTCTCTCTCTCTCTCATGAATAAATAAAACCTAAAAAAAAAAAAAAAAAAAAAAAAGAAAGAAAGAAAAACACCCTCCAGAGGTCTTTGCCTCTCTCTCTCTCTCATGAATAAATAAAACCTTTAAAAAAAAAAAAAAGGAAAAAGAAAAAAAAAAAAAAACCCTCCAGGGTACCTGGCATAGTGTCTAGCTAAAACCATATAATCTATTTTATGGGGGTTCCCCATTGGCTGGTTTACCAAATCTTCCCACTAGCCTGGTGATATAAGAAATGCATGGATGAACCTCTCCACTTTTCAGATGAAAAAAAATGAGGCTCGAGGAAGGGTAGGGACATAGTGGCCCAGCCTGCACTGGGATGCAGGAGCTCAGTAAATATTTGCTGAATGAAGGAGTTCACTGGCCCAGCTGCTGCCAAGCAGATGCAGCCCAAGCCAGAGAAATGCAGGAAGGAGGACACAGCATGGGAGGGGGGGATGCCTCTCCCTGGGGACCAAGTCATCAACAGGTCCCCAGGACCTGTAACAGAGTCCCCTCTGCCCAATTCTGGCCCCAGTCATTACCCTGCTAGCCCATTTCTTCCCTTCATTCCTTACTTCCCCTCATCTGCACCATACTCTGGAAATACCTCATTGGCTGAGGACTGCTGAGTAACACTGGCCAACTCCCTTCCCATCTGGGCTGAATTAGAATAGTCTGGTTCTTAACCAAGGAAATGAATTTGAATCCAGGGGATGCAGGGTGCTTTTTAAAAAAATACACACTTTCGGGATGCAAAAGAAGGCAATTCAAAATACCTAACAAAATTTTAGGTGCACAGACTCTCTGTAACAATTTCACTTGCAGGAATGGCTCCCACAGCTCCACAGGCACACCCGCATACACACAGGTGGGGGGAAGGTGCTTGCTGTGGCACTGCTCACAGCAGCGAGACTAGAAACAACCTAAATGCCCTCCAGGAGAGAGCTGGATGACAACTGGTGGTCCATCCGTCATGGGACTGTCACACAGTCATGGAAAAGGAGGCCATGGACCTGTCTGCGTCAACAGAGACAGACTTGTAAAGAAGACAAAGTACAGAACGGTAGGCTGAAAAAAAAAAAAAAGAACGGTAGGCTGTAGGTAGAGAATATGCCATCGTTTGTGTAATAAAAGGTGATGTTATTAAAAAAAAAAAGGTGATGTTATTGACATAGCTGCCTACATATGAAGAGTATTTCTGGAAGGAAACATCAAGACTGTTCATAGTGATTATCTAGGAGTGGAGGGTGGGAGAGTTAAATTTTTCACTGGGCATTTTTTCTACAAAGTTTGAAATGTTTAACCACATACATGTATTGCTTCAATAGAAATGTAATTTCTACACATAAAAATAACTCCAGCAAAATGCTCTCGGAGAAAGCATTCTCTATGTCTCAGGGATCAAAGTCCCTGGGGCAGGGCCCAGGCATCTGGAGTTTGAAGTTTCCTCAAAAGCTGCTGGTCTACCCTTGTAGAACAGGTGGCCAGCCTCTGAGAGTAGATGGAGGCAGCCTGGACACTCCAGGGCTCTGGGCAGGGGAGAAAACGTCAGAGACGACTTGGGAAAAACTTGGCCTTAAGGCATAGGCAGGATTTGAAGAGGGCTTTGAATGTGGAACAGGTTCAGTTAAGAGTTCCTACAGGGAGCAGTGGGGAAATTTTGCCAGGCTGGTAAGACACGGAAAGAGGAAGGATTGTTTCTCTCAATATGAGATCCTGGCAAGTACCTACCTCTTTTACACTTGGTTCCCACTCATGGGACCTAAGAGGGGGTAGGCCAGAAATCTGAGGATCTGTCTTTATGTCATCTCATTTAGTACTGGAGGAAAGAGAGGGTCCCCAGCTCAGCACATGGCCACAGGGCTCCACACCTGGGCAGAGTGTAAACAAATATTTGGAGGCTAGAGAAAATTCAGGCCAGGATCTTAAGTATAGCAGCCCTCAGGTGACTTCCCTCCCGCCTCCCTCCCCAACACACTACTGAAGGAGCAGAGGGCCTTTTCTTGAGATGCCTTTACTTCACCTTGATAATGATTAAATCATTACTGAAGACCTCTTTTGTCACTTTTGAAGTTCAGTTTGCAGAGACTTGTTGCCTGGACTTGCTTTACCATGATGCTCTAAGCTGAGGGCTCACAAGTTACAACAGTCTAGATCTAAGCCACAGGCCCAAACTACAGGGCTCTGCAGCGGAAAGAGCCCAGTGTGCAAGTCAGGGGTGCTGCGGTAGATCCTGGCTATACCTTAATGATACTGTGAACTTTGGGAGGTAAGTCTCTAAGACTGCTCTGCTTGAACTGTAGTGCCAGGGCCAGCTCATTGCCTGGCACTCAGCAGGCACTTCAGTATTTGTTGAATAAACAAGTAGCTCAGCCAGTGAATTCCAGAGTGACCTTGCTCAAGTCACTTTCTGGAAAATGAGGATGATGTCCATAATAGTCAAACTGTGGAAGGAGCCTCGGTGTCCATCGAAAGATGAATGGAAAGAAGATGTGGTATATGTATACAATGGAATATTACTCAGCCATTAGAAATGACAAATACCTACTATTTGCTTCGACGTGGAGGGACCTGGAGGGTATTATGCTGAGTGAAATAAGTCAATCGGAAAAGGACAAACATTATATGGTCTCATTCATTTGGGGAATATAAAAATTAGTGAAAGGGAATAAAGGGAAAGGAGATAAAATGAGTGAAAATATCAGTGAGGGAGACAAAACACGAGAGACATCTAACTCTGGGAAATGAACCAAAGGGTAGTGGAAGGGGAAGTGGGTGGGGGGTCAGGGTGACTGGGTGATGGGCACTGAGAGGGGCACTTGGCGGGATGAGCATTGGGTGTTATGCTCTATGTTGGCAAATTGAACTCCAATTAAAAAAAAAAGAAAATCAGGATGACAAGCATAGTAATGACTTCCCAGAGTTGTATAAGATCTAATAAGATAAGGAGGATGAAAGTGCTTTGCAAATCAAAAACAGGCTAAGCAAATACTGAGGATTCAGAACCAATGTGTTGAAAACAATATTAAAAAAAAATGAATATATGGGGGCCCCTGGGTGGCTTGGTGATTCAGCGTCTGCCTTTGGCTTAGGTTGTGATCCCTGGGTCCCAGGATTGAGTCCCACATCAGGCTCCCCATAGGGAGCCTGCTTCTCCCTCTGCCTATGTCTCTGCCTCTCTCTCTGTGTCTCTCATGAATAAATACATAAAATCTTTAAAAAATTTTAAAAATGAATATACGTCCGAATGGTCAAATTTATGTGAAAGCATGGGGCAAATGGCCTTACTACACTTAACAGGCCACTCTAGTCCACTGTTACAATGTCTGAATGGTATTTTCTCAGGCTGTCTGTTCGAAAAGAGCACAAAAATCCCTCATTAAAACCTTTGTCTAGATTTTGGTATGAAAAAGATGGGTGCAGTTACAATCATATCTTGCATACACTGGGGTCAGAGAACATCTGCCGAAGTAGACTGGCATATGGATCCTGGGGGTGTTTACTGGATGTAAGGAGAGGGATGGTTGAACAGAGCTCAGAGGCTGTGCCTACCACGCGGCTGCTCTGCTTCATGACCCAAGGCCCAGCCCAAGGGGACATATAAAGGAGAATGATTTGCCAAGCCATCAATTTCTGTCCTTTTTTTTTTTTTAAGCCACCAATTTCTGAGATGTACCCTGGGACCAGCCCTTGCTGCCTCCCATAGAAGCCTCTCAGTAAGCACCAGTTCCCTTTCCCTTCTCTCTGCCCAGTAGATATCCCTGGCTACCACCTGGGAAAGGGAAACTGGGCTCCATCACCTGGCTCTCCAGTGCCAAAAGCATCTTGGGACAAGTCCCTTCCTACCTTTGTGGGTGGCTGATTCCTCTGGATGGGTGAGGGAACACCCTCTCTGGTGGCAGCTAGCTGAGAATCCCAATGGACCCAGTCATGGGTGTGCCCACTTGGACTAGACACAATGACTCTGAATACTGCTCATAGCCTGGTGAATAAAACTGATGATGTGAAAGCCCCTCACTTCCTTGACTCTCCTACCTTGAAGAATTCTAAACTGGCACCCGGTCCTGACTTTCCAGATCTTTGGAAAGTAAGGGCGTGTAGGCTTTAAGGGATGTATCTGTGTGCCCCCAATTCAAGGGGCAAGAAGGCTCAGATTCCTAGGATCCTAATAGTGAGAGAGTTTCCAAGAAGCAGAGCTGAACTGTGGGAAGAGTCAGGATTTGCAGTCAGCCCTGGGTCTAAGCCACATTTTTCTTATCTGTAAAAGGGGGATAGTAAGTCCATTTGCCTCTTGCTTGGTGTAAGGATTTCTGACAGCATCCGTGGAGGCCCTGGCACAGAGCAGGTGTGCAAGCAATTTTCTTAGACTGTATTTCTTCCTCCAAAGTAGTAACATTCGACATCTTTCCCTCTGGCCCATCAAGCCCCTGAATGGGCTCTCCTGAAGGAGCACAACACCCTCTGCTACCCCAACTGTCCTTTCCCACCCCATGGGCTCCACCCAAACCCCACCCTCTTCTTTCATCTGAATGCTTGTGAAGCTTCTCCTGTCCATTTTCATTCATTCCAATTCACCCAGCCTGATACACCTTCTTAGAAAAAAAATATCCTCCAGTTGTGTCACCCATTCTTTTTTTTTTTTTTTTGTGTGTCACCCATTCTAAAACCTTCCATAGCCCCCCAAAGCCTCTGCTTCTCAGCTGATATGAATTCAATGTTGCCCACAACTTCCTGGCCCCTCCCAGATTTTCCATCCAGAGCACTGATGCATCAGCAAAACTAATCTACTCACTGTTTCCCTAAATACATGCTTACCTTCCAGCCTCCGCATCTCTGCCTTTGCACAAACCATTCCCTAGAATGTCAGCCTCACCCTCTGTCTCTGCAAATCCAGCCCCCTTCAAGAGGGCTCTTGTTTCCTCTGGCACACACTCACTTCTTCCTTCTCAAACAATGCTTTTCCTCAGCAGACGCTTAATTACAGACTGTCACACAGTCTCTCATAATTGTAGGCCTTGTCTCCCTTGTTAGACCATAAGTTCCCAGGGGCAGAGGCCTCATCTGTTCTTTCCCATCCTCTCAGAGCTTGGCCCACAGCTGGGGGGCAGGCCTCAGAAAGTGCTTTCCAAGCCCAACTGGCTCCAGGCTGAGCCAAGTCTAGCTCCAAACACTTGGGACCACTTCTCCTGTCCCATGATGAAACTTCACTGACCAAATCACACTTTGCTCTTCCTACTCTCCGCTGGGTGTCCCAGGCCAGTGATACAGAGAAATGGAGACCCAGTAGGCAAGCAGGGCTATGATTCTTGCCCGGCTGTGGCATGGTCTTTGGGATCCTAGGCACGTACTTGTCCTTCCCCTTACCTGGGCCTGCTTCCTCACTGTGAAACAGGAAACAATCATCTTTTAGCTGTAGAATACGAATATTATTTGCTTTTAAGGTAGTCTTGACGAGTGGGTGGGTGAGGAACTAGGACTCAACACAGGTTGAGGGAAACCCGGCAATCTGAGAGGCACTCAGACTGCATACCTCATCAACCTCATTAAATTCCTGTTGACAACTGGATTGCATTCCTGCCCAGGTGTTCAATTCCACAGCTCTACCCTGGCCAGGTCTGACAGTGTCTATTGCCAGGGCTAAGCAAGGAAAGGGTAACTTGCTTCTGGAAACAACCAATCCTGCCCAAAACAAAGATGAGGAGGAGCCAGATTCCTCATGTGTGAAATGAGGAAAGTATTGGTATCTGCGTCACGGGGTTGCTGCAATAATACAGTGAGATAATGCCATAAACCACTTAGCACAAACCCTGACACCTGGTAAATGGCAGTGTAGCATAAAGGTTCCCATTTCTCAAGGGGCCTTCACTACATGAGTTCTCATCCTCATGGCAACCTGTGAGGAAGGGATTTCCATCCCAATAGGTCAGAATAAAATTGAGTTGCAGAAAGTTGATCAATCCAAGATCATGCAGTGGGGACAAGCCAAGCTGGGAAACAATCCCAGGAAACTCTCAGTTCAGCTTTTCCCAGAGTGCACCCCCCAGGTTCTTGGTTTTGGACTCCTCCAGAGGGCTGAACTTGTAAAGTTGATTCCTGCCCCAGACCTGCCAAAGGAGACTCTCTGGGATGGAGCCTAGGAACTTAAACTTTATAAAGATAAGGAACCTACATCTTATATACATTAGGAAACTGAAGTGCAGTGACCACTTTTCATCAAGTGTGGGCCTGGGACAGAATTCATAAGTCTGTTTGACTCTAGAGCAGCAATCAGAGACTTCCTGGAGGAGGTGGCAGCATTTGACAATGTGGGTCTCAAAGGGAAGAGAGGGTACAAAGGGGGAGGGTACAGCACAAATTATGGCTTAGAGTGGGAAGGGGCAGGCAACAGCTGTTCAGGGTAGCTCATGCTCCCAAATCCCCAGGGAGCCACCACTGCAGCCTTTCCCTAAAAGTCCAGGAAGAGACACTTCTGAGCCAATCTGAGCTTTTGGGAGAGGGGCCTGCCATGCTGTTGCCTCCGACAAGCAGGTCTCTGGCCCTCTGGGTGTGTCTGGTTGCTGCTCAGGATGAGAAAGCCAGGGAAGATGTGACTCAGTCTCTGCCCAGCCTCCAGCTAGTCCTGTTGAAGTCTGAGATGAGCTCAGAGGCAATGTCAAGCAAACTCTCCCTGCAGAAGAGATGCCAGACCCAGAGAAGGAGGAGGCCTGAGGGGCAGGCTACCAGGCAGAAACAATAAATTTAGAGCACAGCTATTGGCGAAGAAAAGTCCAGAGGTCTGGGCTCAAGCCCACCCCGATGCTGCCATGCTGCGGGACTCTGAACTGGTCCCTGTGCCTCTCTGGGCCCCCTATTCTTCATCCACCTGTGAAGCAGAGAGAATGCCAGTGCTTCCTCCCAGGACCATGAGCAACAATGGTCAGGAAAGCGCCTGACAGATTACACAATGGCTCATATGGCAAGTGAGAGATTAGAGGATTACTCCTATTATTTATTAGAACAGTCAGGTGCTTTCCTTGTTACCTGAACCTCAACACCAGGGGGTTGGCGGGTGGGGCGGGGCGAGGAGAAGCTGGGTCTCTGTCTTGTTCCCACAAAGAAAAAAGTGATCCAGATATTATTGGGAGATGAAAATTCAGATTTATTAAGTGCCTACTGTATAATAGGTATTTTTTAAAATATATAATCTCAATCTTCACCACAATCCTGTATGTAAACATGATTATCTTGAGTCCCAATGAGGAAACTTGAAGTTCAAAGAAAGTAACTTGCCCAAATTACACAGGGAATGAGCGATGGAGACCAATTCTACTCTCTGTAACAGTTTGCATGAAAGGGAGGAACATGCCTGGTATACAGGCCCAACTAAAGCACTACCTCCTCCTGGAAGCTTTTCTGAACCCTCTGCCCAGACAGGATCTCTCTCCTGCGAAACCCCACAGCATATGATCAGGACACATCCTGTAGCATTCACACATTCTCCCCCTTGTTCTGTGATCAAGCACACTTTTAACAGGTAAGATGAGCTGTAGGTACAAATAGGTAGCCATTGAATTACCTTAGAATCCTCAAATGTCAGAACTGGAAGCACCTAACAGGCCATGCTATCCAACTCACTCATTTTTCAGAGAGAAAAATACAGAGAGAGAGGGATGCTTGTCTGAAGCCACATTGCATCTTAGCACTGCCAGGAATAGAACCTGGCGTTCTGCCTCACAGAATTTCTTTAGGGATTCTATGATTTCAGAATCAGTTTTAGGACAAAGATTATTATTCCCATTTTACAGATAAGGAAGCTGAAACCCAGAGAAGGTGGCCTCCCTGAGAGTGGGAAAGATGTGGGGACCAGCATCCCGATCTCCTGGTTCCAGGCCAAGGGCCAAGTACCAAGCCCCTCTCTCTCCTCAATTGCAAGTCATCCGTGTAGTGTGTCAAGCACAGGACCCAAAGTAATAGGTAAAATGGATGTTGGAAATTGTCATTATACACCAGTGGGCAAGTGACACTAGCCTGACAGTGACCTACCTCCTCAGAGGCAGTGCCATGGAAGAGGACCAAGTCCTTGCTTTACCCTCTGTAGGTCCCTGGCTCTATGGGCCTCATCCATAAGACAAGGGTGCTACAACAGTTGATCTCTTCTCCTGCTCCGAAGTTCTAGGACATCCTAGGCTCCTTGACAGCAGACCTCCAACTGTGTGTGGAGCCTCTCCCGGCTGCTGTCTTTGTCTTTGTTTCCCCACTCTACAGGGAAGCAGGAAAAGCAGCAGAGGCTCACAGCCACAAACTGACTTTTTTCCCAAGTGCCACTGGCCATGCAGGGTCCACCCTCAAACAACAATGGGATGGAACATGGAAAATCCAACTGTCTCCCAGCACAGACATCCAGCTATGCACACCTGCCTATCTTTACAAACTAACAAAGAGAAACCAGGAATTGGCATAGATAAGGGACAGCTTGCTCCCTGCCCCGGTGGAAAGGCAGGTGTATTCCTGAAAAATCAGGTGGTAATGGAGCCAAGGGTAAAGAACTCTGGATGGGGTCCTGGGGCTGGACCCCTGTCCTAGCTCTGCCATCAACTAGCTGTGTACCCTGGGCAAGCTGCTTTCCCTCTGTGGGCTCAGTTTAAAGACACAGTGACACTTCACAAAGCATGCCTACAGACGTTTCATTTGATCTTCATGACAAATGGTGAGATTAGTACAATTATCCCCTTTTTACAAATGGAAAAACTGAGGCTTATGGAGGTTGAGGCTCTCACACAGCTTGAGGCTGGCAGAATGAAGGCCCAGAGTTCTTAGCCCATCAAAGGAAATACTCAAGTGTGTCAGATTAAGAACAACTCCTCTTTCCCCTCATCCTGACTGAGAGTCTCAGCAAGACCAAGGCAGCACAGTCCCTTGTTCACCTGCCCAGTCTGCTGGCCTGCAAAGTTCTGGCCACACACCCTACAGCCCAGCTGCCTAGGCGGCCGCACCCCCCTGCAAAATTTCATTACTCAAGTTGGCAAGAACGCAGCCCCCACCCCCAGCCGGGTCTAAATAAACGCCCAAGTGATATCACATCCTGCCAGCTCCAAAATAGCCCAGGCCTGCCCACAAGCGATCACAAAGTGCCAGGCCATGCAGGACCAAGCGGGCAGGACATCCAGCCCGTGGCACCCTCCACACACTCAAGCAACTAAAGCAGAAGCCTCAGAGCAAGAAGGCCCCCCCACTCCCACCTCTGCCAGACAGGCCTGGCCCCTCCCTCCTTGCCCCTTTGTTGGGAGGGTCCAGAGCCTCCTGCCCCAGCGCCAGCCCTAGCCCCAGCGCCAACCCCATGGAGCCTCGCCGCGGCCAGCCTGCGGGCGGACTCCGGCCAGACCCGGACACCCCACCACTCACATTGCTTCAAGAGCTCCAGACACAAAGCCATGAGGGCCGGAGGGGGGTCAGAGACCCAGAGACCGGCAAAGACAGAAAAGGGGAAAGGGAGAGACAAGGGAGCAGAGAGCAGGGGAGACAGGGGGCAGGGGCAGAGAAAGCAAGGGGGCCAAGAGCCCTGGGGAAAGGAGCAGGCTCAAAAGGGGGCCTTCAGCACAAGAGCCACTCAGTGGTGAGACCACTGAGGCAGATGTGAGGGCTGAGGCAGGGAGAGCAAAGCAGGGGAGCCCGACCCCCAGAAGCGGGGGTGGGGGGGCACGGAGGCCTGAGAGAGAACAAGGAGCGACAGCCACAGAGACAAACCAAGGGAAAGCAGGGAGGGGTGAAGTCTGGGAGCTGGGAGCTTTAGGGGGTCCCGAGGAGAGAGACCCCAAGGGATCTCCGAGGTCCCAGCGCGAATGGGGGGCCCCGCGGGGGAAAACCCCGAGGAAATGAGGGCTAAGAGAGGGGCAAGACCACAGGGATTTGAGGATACAGATGGAAGGGAGGACCCCCCACAGGCTGTGCGGAAGCTCAGAGGGGCGACGTGAGGGAGTGACGGGGTGTTGAAGGCAAGGCCCCCAAAGACGTGGGGGCGCCGTGAGGGGGAGTCCCGAGGGCCCGGGCCGCCCAGAAAAGGAGGCTCTGAGGGATGAGAGGAGCGCTTGGAGGGGGACCCGAGATCGGGGAGCGAGGGAGGGGCTGAGGCACCGCGAGGGCAGAGACAAAGAGACAGCGAGCCGGGGAGAGACAAAGCGGACGGAGCGGGGAGACCAGCCCGAAGGCTGGCAGCCGGACAGAAGGACGGAAGCGCGAGCGGGCGGGGGGACGAACGGACGGACAGACGGGGAGGAGGGCGGGGGCAGGGCCGGGCGGGGGCGGCGCCCGTCTCCTCGCGGGGCCGCGGCTGCTCCGGGCGGCGCTGGGCGGGCCCCAGCCGTCCGGGCTGAGGAGGCGGCGGCGACGGCGTGGACCGGACAGACGGACGGAGTGACGGACGAGGCTGGCGGCAGCTGCGGCCAGCGGCGGGCACTCACCCTCCTCCCTCACGCGGCCCGGCCCGAGGCTCCGGTTTTGTACGCCCGAGGGGCGGGGCCTCCGTGTTAAAGCCCCGCGCCGGCCCCGCCCTGCCCCGCCCCCCGCGTCAGCCGCGCGCGCGCGCCTCCCGGGACTCCCGGGGCGGGCGGGGACGCGCGCAGCCCGCTCGGCACGTGGCCCGGCGCGCGCGCGCGGCTAGGCCGGGTGCGCAGGCGCTCGGCGCGCTCCGCTGCCCACGCCCAGGCCGACCGACCGGGAGAGGGAGCGCGCGCCCACGTCGGCACGCGCATGCCTGAGCCCCGGGGCTCCGCCCCTCGAGCCGCCCCGCCAAACCGGTTCCAGCTGGAAAGGGACGCATGCTCCGTAGCGGGGCGGAGCGGAGCGGGTTCGCACTAGTTCGCCGTGGCGACCCCTCGCTGTCACCGCGGGAAACTGAGGGCCACAACAAGGAACCTGAGCTGGTCTTCTCAACGCTGCAGGGTCAAATTAGGCCTCAATTCTCGCGGCGCCCCCAGGTCCCCATTTCTCTTGTTGAGCCCCCCACTCGTTTCGTCCTGGCCTCCCCTCTCCAGGCTGTCCTTACCGGAGGTCTCCCTTGCAGGCCCCACTGTCCCTGTCCTGCCTTGCTGGGTGATTGAGGCACGCCCCTTGCCTTCTCTGCGCATCTCTTTAATAAACGTAATATGACGAAGGGAATCCTAATAAGTGTTTCTGATACCATTGTAGCGATTTTTGTATAAAAGCATAATAATGACAAAAGAAGATGAGGATTATTGGGCCATTTTGATCCCAGCCACGGTGCTAAGCACTTTCAAAGTATTAACTTAGTCTGTCCTACTCATCGTCACGGTGCTCCACCCGTGCTATTCACGTAGCATTCATCTTTAAATTGACTTAGAAAAATTCGAGAAACTCCTAAGGACGAGCCAGGCTCAGTCTTGCTCGGGCCCAGCCACACGGAACCCTGCTCCAAGGCGCCAGGCATCCTCCGGCTCAGGACTCCTCCCTGCGAGGCATACCTCCACGGCTTCCTCCAAGGCTTTGCTTAAGTATGTTTCTCAACCAGGTCTACCCTATCCTGTTTGTGCTGCAAACACCCTTCCCCTTGCTCTGGGCTATTTTCCAATGAACCATATGCTTATATGTGTTGTTTATCATTCTGTCTGCTTCCCCCACCCCAACAGAATGTCCTTTCCATGAAAGCGGGGGTGGGTGGGTGGGGTGTTCTGTTTTGATCACTGTTGTGTCCCTGGTGAGCACGGCCTGGCCCACTGTAGGTGATCAATAAACATCTATCTAGTGAAAGAGCAGCCTGATTGCAAGGCTCATGTTCTTAACCACTACTTAGTGGGAGCTCCCTGGTTCCATCTAAGCATCTTTGTCTCTCCTCCTTTGGAGTGACCTCTTTACCCCTAAGGGTGTAAGAAATGCCTCTAGTTCAAGAAACTCAATCCTGGCTTCATAACCTGCCCATCAATCTTTAAGCCCAGTCACTATTTCCCCCAGAAGGCTCAATGGATCTGCCAAAAAAACAGGATTTAGAAGGGTAATGATTTGTGCACTGAGCTCACAGTAGGCACTCGATTAACCAGGAATGTTCTGGACCAAGGTTTGGTAGAGCCCTTGGAGGAAGCCTTCCTTCTGCTAAGCGCCTTCTGTGCAGAGGTACGGCAACAGGGAATTCTGACCCCTCTTCACTCACTCCAGGAAGGCCTCCTGGATCCTCTCATTACTCTCTGACTTTATGGCCCCTGCTCAGGCCTCACTGCTTTGCCTGGATCTCCAATCCATCCTGGCCAGCTTGCCACATAATTTTCCCTAAAACTCTTGTAACCATGTCACGCCTCTACCAGGATTCCGGATGGCTCCCCTGCCCATGGGATAATGGGAAACTCAAGGCTTAGGAGTCAGGGAGACCCAGATGGGAAACAGCAACTTGACCTACTAACTGGGTGACCTTGATCTGACACTCACCTTCTCTAGGCTGTAGTTTCTTTGAAAGAGTTCTGTACAAGAGTATATGCATATGTACAAAAGGTTAAACTGGGATAACTCAGGAATATCAGATATGTGTAAATATTGTGACCATGCTGATATCACCAGTCAATGGTGGCCCACTTCTCTACTTAACTAAGTCTCAGTCCTGGGCTGCAGGGATCAGAAATGACATAGGAGTGAAGTCTATTTGCAATCTCTGGACATGATGGTCTTTGAGGTTCCTCTCCGTCCTGACACTCTGGTAACTGAAGTGTTTGATATGACAGGAGCTGTAGGGTAATAATCAGAGATTGTGGAAGGCTAGGCCTGGGGGAGGGTTTTGGGGGGGACAAGGCTGACCAAACGGTTGACTGCTTATTGGAATTTTGTCAGCCTCCCTTCCTTTGTGGAGGAGGGAGTGTATCAGAGGAGAAACTGGGAACATTGTGAGGGAGAGTGCAGAGAACAAAGAAGGGATTCAGAAGGTGACTTGGACAGGAGGTATTTGGACAGGGAAGGGGGTCTCCAAATTCAAGCTTCACAACACTGATGGAGAATGTGAGGCATAGGTAGGGGCAGAACCCACCCGGAGTGAGACAGGAGAGAGGAAACTAGATCTCAGGGCTCCTGAGCAAGGAACAAGGGTGTATCCCAAGCAGGGAATCTATCCTCACTTAGCCTAGAGCTTCAAGCACTGGCACAGGGAGTGCGCCCAAGTGTGTGTAACCTGGTGTGTGTGTATATGCATGTGTAAACACACACACGGAAACGTGCTGATGCAGAGGGCACAGCTGGCAGGAGCTGCGGGGCAGGGGTGGGGGAGTGCCACCCAGGGCCCCTGGGTGAGGCCATAGCCTCCCTTATGGTTCAGAGGGCGTGGGAGAGACACAGAAGGGGAGGCTAGGGAGGGAGGATGTATAGAAACGGGGAGGGGAGGAAGTGGGGGGGCATATAGGGGAGAACAGGGTTAGGGGCCACAAAGGGAAGGCAGAGAAGGTGGGCAGGGGAAGCTGGTGGGAAGGAGGGCAGGGGAAGCTGGGAGAAAGGGAGGCAGGAGAGGAGAATGAGTGCTAATGGGAGCTGGGCAAGGAAGAGAGGGGAGGGAGTGGGAGGCAGTCTTCTTTGTTCTTTCTTCTTTTCTTTCCCAGAGGGTGAGAGGAGGTAGGGTGGGGCTGACTGTGGGGTGATGGCATCCCTGTGGCCCCTTCTGGCTGGGTCCTTTGGCTGGGAGGGGCACATATATAGAGCCAGGCTGCTGCTTCCCCACCACCCTAGCTGGAGCGGACCCAGCCTGCCAGTCACCTGCCAGAGCTATTTCTGGAATGTGGAATCTGGGTCAGAAAGGGGGAGGGAGAGAGAGAGGAGTGGTGGCAGCGAGACTGGCAGCAGGGAAGCTGGTGAGCTCAAAGTGGGTGGGTGGGCAGCTCTATGCTCTGCCCACAGCTGCTCCTGGGGGGGGGAGGGCTCCCCTTCCAGGCTCTCACTGCCTCAGTTACCACTCCTCGCCCACATCCACCTACCTGCCTGCCAGAGTACATCCCGTGCCCATGTGAGAGGGACAAAGAGCTCTGATGCCCCTCAGCAATGGGTGGTGGTGGTACTCAGAACAGCCCTAGGCGAGTGTGTCTACAAGGGGCCTGGACTTCTTTCTCACTTCCTGGAGACAGAGCAGAGGAGAGGAGGCCACCTTCTGAGCAGGGGTGATCCTTGTGGGCAAATAGTGGCTGAAATAGGGTGGGTCTGTGTGTTGGTGTCGGTGTGGGTCTATATGGAGGGAGGTGATTGTGGGCAGAATTGCCATGTACGGATGTGCAAATTTTATACTGATTAAAGGTGCCACATATAAGGCGGGTACTGTTTACAACATAGACATAATTGAATTACATACTAATCATGACAAATTTGTGGCAGATGGCAGTAAAAGACCTTATTCAAATAAAAATTACACATCATGACAATTTTTCAACAGATGGCAATTAAGTGTCTTGAGGGGGGAGTGCCCTTTTCTAACCCTGCGCAAAGGAACCGTATGGACCAGCTGCAGCACTGGGCACAGATTTGGAAATCTGGTGGCCCTGATTTTCCCTGTGAGGCAGGTGGGTTTACCTGCTGAGCATGAAGGGATCGGAGGGTGGAGGAGAGATGAGCAAGTATGTAGTGGTCCCTGTGGAGATCTGAGGGAGAGCTGATCTGGGAAGTGTCAGGGGTGAAATTTTTTGGTGGCTCTAATCTGCTAGAGGCATGATTTCCTCCTGGGTGTGGAGGTGGCATGAGTCTTGAAAGAAACACACATGTATGTGACTGTGATGCAGGTGTATGTAGAGATTAGGCATAAATGTGCACATGTGAGACTATCAGTGTACATGTATTTTTATAACTTTTCATGTCATACAGAGGGGTCTTGAGGATAGGTGTATTGATTGTTTTTTAAACTTTTTATTTATTTGAGAGAGAGCGAGAGAGAATGCACATGCACCAGCATGGGGATGGGTAGAAGAGGAGGGAGAGAATCTTAAGCAGACTCTGTGCTGAGTGCAAAGCCTCACACAGGGCTCAGTCTCATAACCCTGATATCACAACCCGAGCTAAGACAAAGAGTTAAATGCTTAATGAATTGAGCCACGCAGGTACCCTGGAGAAGTGTATTTTCTATATGAGAGGAACATGAATAAATGCGGTCAATAGAGTGGACCACAGTAGATTCAGTTACTGACCCTATAATTTTTTATCCCTCCTTGTACCCACACCATTGCCATAAAAATACAGTTTCTTACACAAGTTAGGAGGATACCTCTCCATCCTGTCTTTGAGCCCAGTCATATGATTTCCTCCAGCCAACAGAATTTTAGCAGAGAGTATGGAAGTAGGAGACTTGAAATGTGCTTGTATAACTAGGTTGGCTCTCTTGTGCTTCTGCCATCATCATGAGAACATGCCCTGGTTGGGTCACTGATCCCAGAAGGACCCTTGGTTCTAGGAGGATGAGAGAGGTATGGGACAGAACTGTTCTAGCTGACCCACAAATTTGGGAGCAAGAAATAAGTGTTAATTGTTGTATTACGCTAATTTTATGGTTGTCTGTCATGTAGCACTATTGTGGCAACAGCTGATCAATAAGGAGCCCAAGCAGTTCTGGGATATGTAGCCCATGTCCCATCCTTAGTCTATTCATGAGGAATTGGGTTTGGGGAAGATTACAGAATGAAGAAAATTGTGGGCATGCTGTATGTCCCCCCAGACCCACCTCAAGCTTAGAGAACTGACCATGGGCCTGATGATACCGGGAATCTGACCCTTTACCTGAGGCTCCTAGAGAACTGTAGGTAGCTGGGAGAGCCTAGCAGGGATCCCCTGGATTTGGAGGCCCTAGAACCAGGCCTCAGCATCTGCTAGGAGACCTCTAAAGCAGAAAGACTGGCAGGGTTACCCATGACTGCAGGGCTAGAAGAAAGGCCATAGCAGACAAGCCCATACTTTCAGAATTCCACATGGCAAGGCCTCCTTTTCACACAGATAGAGTGGGAGTCAAGGAAGATAGTGGGGCTGGAGTTGTCATCAGAGGATTTTGCCCAAGATGCCTGCATGGCAGGGCCAGGTCCCCTAGCAAAGAGAAGTTGAGGGTTAGGGTTAGGATTAGGGTTAGGGTCAGGAGGGGGACCAGATGGAGATGCTGTGGGGGGAAATAAGAAGCAGTGGGCTGGGGTCGGGGGGACTGCCCCAGCCAGGGAAGGAGGCACTCCAAGGGTCCCGCAGAACAGAAGAAACTTCAAAAGCACCACTTAGCAGAAAGATCCACTATATGGCATCTGTCATACAGAGAGTCCTGACACCAGATAACACCTGTCCTGGCTACCTTCCCCTGCCCCCCGAAGGGACCAGAAACAGCCACTAGTGAACAAGGAACAGAGACAACAATGACCACCACGCCCAGCTCCCTACTGTGGGCTTCATAGTCCGAGTCAGTCCCTACCTGCAGAAGCATGAGATTTGAGGTTGATAAGGCTGAAGCTTTGCAGTGAGGCCAGACTGGACTCTTAATACCTGAAAATGAGGCTATTCCTTAAGGTCTAAAAGTGACTGGAAAAAGCTCAGGGATCTGCCCAGATATTACCCAGGGTTTGAAAGGCAATAGTGAAAGTCATTTCTTGCTCTGCCCCCTGCAAAGACAAGTTCCTTCAATAAATTAATTTCCTGTGTATAGAATATACATAGGATTCAAGTTCATTTATTTACATTGAACACCAATTGAGCACTGGAAACGTGTCTATATTCCTACAACAATCCAATCCCAACTGCTTTTGATTGCCAGGAAAGTCAGAGTCAAATCTGAGAACCAAGAATAACAGATCCCACCGCATGTAAGGCCCTGCCTGAACATCCCCTACACACAGTAACTTATTTTGTCTCCCCAAGAACTCTCTGGGGTCTGTCTTAGGCCTCAGTTTACAGGTGAGGAAACTGAGACTCCAGGAGGAAAACTAGCTGGCCCTTGAGATCGAAGATCGAAGCTCTCTCTATTAAACCAGAAATTATCTAGGATGTTCCCTGGCCTTGGTTTTCATGGCTTGCTCTGTGACGCAGCGTTCCCTTTTGCTCTGATCTTGCACAGACTGTCACCAGAGGACTTAGAACAAGTAGCATGAAGGACAGGTTGTCTCTGTGGATATGAGAGAAACCTGCAAACCCACCCTGCTGAGAAGTCTCAGCGCAGATACCATCTCTTCTCGGCAGGCAGGTTCTAACCCTCACCATAGGCTGACTTACTTGAACTAATCTAAACAGGGAGGGAGGGCTTCAGTAAACCCTGTTCACCAGGAGATGGCTGCTCTGAACCAGGGTCAGGAGAGTCAGGGGCAACCAACTATCTCAAAGCCACAGGCCTCTCTGACCCCTTCAACCTTCTGCCAGTGATGACATCTGCCTCTGTGACCCCCATTTGAGCTCTAATCTGCCAGTCAGTGGGAAGTTCAGTTTCAAGGCCTCCTGCTTTTGCTCCTAACTATCCTTCCAAACCTGGCTAGCCCACCATGAATTCTTCCCCAGCATTCCCCGCATCTGATCCACCAGGAATGGTCCCTGGGGCCCCCTTGTGAAAAACAAAAACACCCCCCCCCCCCCCATCTCAGTACTCACTTGGAAGCGTGCGACTGTTGCTGAGGCTGCCAGTGCTGGGCGGGGGGGAGAGGGACTGCAGGGAGACACTGTCCTCCTCTTGCGAGCAGCCCGCCTGGATGGCCCGCAGGTAGCTGTGGCTGCGGGAGCGGAAGTAGCTGGGCAGCGGCAAGTCCAGTGCCTCCGCAGCTGCAGATTCCGCTTCGCTGCAGGCAGACTCGCAGGCTGCCTCATACTGGTCGCTCAGATCTGCCTCCCGTACCTAGCCAGGCAAAGGTGGGCGTCAGAGGCCAGCAGTGCCCATTCTGGAGGGACAAGGTGCTCGGTGGTTGGTACAGTGGCAGGGCTGGAGAGTCTGAAGGACCTCCAGTCAGCTCACCCTTTCCTCCCATCTCACTCATGGTATGGGATGAGCAGATGGAGCCCTTAAGAAATATATGCAACCCCTGAGACTTCTCTGAACCTCAATTTTCCCAATATCTACAATACAGGAGAAACTATTAAGGATACTTAATGGATCTTGTGTGTCCATACTGATCAACTGATAGATCTTGAGGCCACATCTGAAGTCAGCCACAAAGAAGGCTATAATCAACTAGTAATGTCTACCTTGAATGTTGGAATGGGAGGAGGCAGTAAGTGTGCTAGATATTCACCATCTTATGGTCCAATTCCTTTATTTTCACAAGCAAAGAAACTGAGGGCCAGTGAGGAGAAGATGCTTGCCAGGCATACCCAGTGAGGAAGTGGCTGAATCAATAATCCAAGTATGAATTTAGGGAAGATTAATCTGGCCCTGGCATACAGAATGAATGTTGGGAAGGGAATCTAGAATGGAGGCAGAGGCCAGAGATGAAGCTGATATGTAGTCGTCTGGTGAGATTAGACAAAATTGGAATGAGGGTAGTGGCAGGGAGGATTGATTAGTAATGTCTGCCATGGGCAGTATGGAGAATGGTGACATGTATGCTATTTGCCATCTCACACCTAGTTCAGACCCATCTAGATGGTTTCTAAGTGTCTCTCTAGAGATGGCCATCCAAGATCCTACAAATCTGCAGTTGAGAGTGTGACCATTCAGGGACCCACCATAAATATACTCTCCCAGCGTTCTGTAAGGGTCTGTCTGACCCAGGTCTTAGGCCATGATGGTTACTGGAGACCACAGAGTATACGCTGAGGGGTCAGCGGGCAAAGGATGGACACTGAGTGGAGGTCCTGGGAGGAGGCCTGGGCAAGAAGGGAAGAGGCAGAAGCTGACTGAGCACTACATGGAGTGCTCTGCCCCGGGGCTGGCTGTGTGGCCTCCGACTATCACTATCCTCTGGGTCAGTGTTTTCTAACTAAATTAAACACCCACTGTCTGCCACTGCATCAGGTAAAATGACTAGATGGATCATCACCCAATGTGGAGCATATGTTTGGAAAGGTCTAAATTTGCGATGTCCAATATGGTAGCAACTAACCATGTGTGGCTATTTAGTGTTTAAATTAATTGGAATTAAATGAAAGTTTCAGTTCCTTAGCCACACTAGCTGCATTTCACTTGCTCATGCTACCTTAAGGGACAGCGTGTATTCTAGAACATTCCATCTTCACAGAATGCCCTGTCGGATAACACTGATAAATTAAAATGTAGGCCATGTGGCACACCCAAAGTTCATTTGGAGTGGGTTTTAAAAAGACAGGTGTTTATTCTCCACAGCTGTAACCTGAAATACACCAAGAGGCCCCTGTGATTGCCAAGGGCAATGAGGTCTTGCTTTGGGATTGCGGGCATGGCACAGTTCTGGAACTAGACTGGTAAAGTTTCAACCCCGAGTCTATCATTTCTTTGCAATATGAGTGCAGGCAAGTCACTTAACTGCTC
This sequence comes from Canis lupus familiaris, assembly GCF_011100685.1. Classification (NCBI taxonomy): domain Eukaryota; kingdom Metazoa; phylum Chordata; class Mammalia; order Carnivora; family Canidae; genus Canis; species Canis lupus. Next base: position 25,798,619 of record NC_049245.1, on the reverse strand, counting down.
TGTGCTCAGTTTCCCCATCTATAAAATAGGGGTAATTACAGAGCACATTTCATAGGCTTGTTGTCAAGATTAAATAAGATAATTTATATCACATGCTTAGGATACTGTCAGGAGAGTAACTGGTGACCTGTCCCTATTATTATAGGAAGCTCTATGGGGTGAGTGCAAGGATTAGTAAGGATTGGTTAAGATGCTCCCAAGCTCTGGAGGTTAGGCCAGCTGGTCAGGGCTGTTGGTGTGTGTATCACTGAGGACATATGTATAGAGAACACCCTGGAATTTCATATGTTAACACATGACACACATCCTTACCACAGGTCTGTGGAAGTTAGGGGAGGAAGAGGTCACCTGGCCCACAGTGGGCTCCCCAAAGACCCTCTGGAATAATGTGCTTGAGAAGAACTATGACATGAACGTGGGAGGTACGTGAAGCATCCACAATTAGAATCAGGAGTTGAGGGGCCGGTCCCAGTTTTGCCCCTTGGACAGGTTCCTTGTCCACTCCTGGCCACAATGAGGGGATGAGCTTGGAGCATCTTTCAGCCTCTCCTTCTGGTCTTGGAGCTGGAACCTGGGGAGAAGGAGGGCCACTTCCAGGGGCAGGAGGGTGTGCATAGGGAGGGGGCAGGCACCCTTAGGGTAGCCAGGCAGTATGCCAGGACTAGCTCCATCCCCACCAAGTTTTGTAAAATTGAAACATCCCTGAATTCATGCCAACACCCCAATACCTTAAAGGTCTCTGTGGAGCCCATAAAAGGAGACAAGTTAGGGGATCTGGGGTCTGAGACCCAAGGCCCAAACCACCAGCCCAAATAAACAGTCTAAATAAAACTAGCTAGAAGACTCTCAGGGTATGCTTTCCCTTATCCTGGGATTATTGCTTGCCCCATCCATAGGGCCTAGCCCATTTTCCCCCCCGTTTTTGAGAGGAAGAAACTGAGACACAGAAAAGTGAAGTGAAAGAAGGGTCAGTGAGTGGAAGGTGAGGGCAGAGCATGAGACTCGACTCCATGCTCACCAAAGGTAGCTTTCCTGCTGCCGGCTATGCTTGCACCCGCCTGGGCCAGGGGCTAGGACCATTCAGATGCCAGGCCTCAGACCTAGCCCTGGACTCTGGAATTGGGGTACAAGAGAATGGCAAACATACTGACCTGCTGCTCATGGCCAAACAATTGGGGGATCAGGGAGGCCTGTCCAAAAATCTGCAGGAAAGAGAGGGGGGACAGTTATGGGGAGACCAAGGCTGGGGGCTGGGGTAGGGTATTCAGACTCAGTTGCAAGAGAACTAGCGGCTGGCTGGTTTAACCTCCTCCCCAGACTGGCTGAGGCCCAGGTGCTAGGAGGTCTTATTTAGCTTCCTCCAGTAATCCAGGAAGGCTTACTCCTTCTGAGGATTTGCAATTTGTTCTTTACACATCTTTCTTCTGGTCTGGCCCCTGGAAGATGCCCTGTCTGCTGCCTCTCACCCAGGCAGGCAGCACCCCACCCCCACCCCAGATCTCCAGATTAAGCACAGAGCCCAGAGCCTTCTCTTCCCTGGTCAGGGCCAATATAGTCCAGTGCCTGGTGGGAGGCGAGCTCCTTCTGGCAGAAGTCAAAGCCTCAGAGACACAGTCAGAGCTAGGACATCTCTGACTCTAGGGCCACATATGTGGCTTGGGTTACTCAAGCTTCTAGGGGTGAGGGTCTGAGGGCTCAGAGGACCCTGGACTAGGAGACAGCTGGACTGGGCAGAGGATAATGGCAGAGACCTGCTGGGGTCCTCAGGGTGGCTGACTCCACGTGCCCTTTGGTGTGGCCAAAGGACAAAAGTGTTCCAGATGCCAGGCCAGGCAAAGGTGAAGATGGGTTGTGTGAGAGAAAAAGACTCAGAGAGAAACATAGATGTGGGACCTGCTAGAGGGAGTCAGAAGAATGTGAATGAGAGGAGAGAAAAACAGAAGGAGACAGAAACAGGAAGACAGAGACAAGAAAACAAGGTACGATGGCGGACACAGGGAGGAAAGCCATCCATTCAGTGAACACCTGTGTCCTGTGCCGAGGACAAGGAAGCCATGGGGAACTGCACAGCAAGGTCCCCTCCTGCAGGGAGCTCCCAGTCTTAAGAATAAGACAGGCAGCAAGTAAATAAACAGATATAATTTCAGATAGTGCTGGTGCTGGGTAAGGGAACGGTGTCCTGGGGGCTCCTTTAGAGGAGTGATAGGGCAGGTTCCCCTGAGGTGACATTTGAGCCAAGACAGAGGGAGGCAGAGAAGCAGCAGCTGAGCAAAGATTTGAAAGAGGGGTGCTCCTGGGAGAGGAAACAGCAAATGCAGAGCTGGGGACAGGTGTGTGAGGTGTGTGAGGAGCAGAAAGGAGGCCAGTGTGGTTGGAGCTGGACAGGTGACAGAGCAAGTCTGAGATCCTGTGTGAGAGGGAGGCAGAGCCACACACAGCTGAGTAAGGAGTCTGGCTTTCACTGGGGGCAGGCGGGAGCCCCAGAGGGTTTGGAGCAGGGATGTAGTGTGATCTGCCTTACATCCTTCACAAGCTCCCTCTGGCCGTCAGGAACAGAGTGCAGGTGGCAGGCCTGGAGGCCAGGAGACTTGATGCGGCCTGCATGAGGGTGGCAGGGATAGAGTCCCATGGTGGGGGTGCTCTAGTCCTCCCACATCAGAGGTCAGTCTCTTTGGTCTGGGAATGTCAGTGCTGAGGGCAGGAGTCTGGGGGCTCAGTGAGCGGGCGGGGGGGGGGGGGGGGCGGGGGGAATGCCCTGGCCGGGCCAGGAACAGTGGAGTGGCAAGGGGCTCAGATCCCAAAGCCTTCCAGGTCTAAGTGGTGCGTTAGCCCAGGTCATGGGGCTGCACTCAGTGGGACTTGCCCAGAGAGGAGGCTGAGTGTGCACCTGGCACCTCCACTGCCCCACTCTGCTACTCCTAGCAGCTGTTGCCCTCTTTGGGCCTCATCTCCCCATCCACACCATGGGGGGAGCCCTCAAAACTTGGCTGGTCCTCCCTCTGCAAACCCTACAGTACTATGCATATGGCAGGGGCTGGGGTCCAGGTGTAGGTCCGACAGCCCTGGATCTCTGCCCAGCTCTGCCTCCTCCTTGCGGTGTGATCTCACCTATCTGAGCCTCAATTTCCTCATCTGTGAAATAGGGATATAAATAATCAGTACACCCACCCCCGAGTGTGGCTGTGAGGGTTCAAGGAGCTGGGGGTGAAGAGAATGAAAAGTGCAGCACAGCTTGTTTATTTGCTATCTGGTGCCTGGGCCCTGAAAGTCCAACTTTCCACTGAGCCTGTTGGACGTGGAGGTGCAGAGTGGAGAAGCAACTTACCCAAGGTCACACAGCAAGATAACAATAATAACCGTAAAGTTAGCTGCCCTTTGCTGAGAACACTACATTCCTATCTCATCAATCCCTCACAACCCTCTGAAATAGGAATTATCACCCTTCTTCGTAAATCAGGAAACTGAGGCTCAGGGAGGGGTGACTTGTCCCGAGTTCATACTCTCAGTGACAAGACTGGGACTCAAGCTCAGGTCTCCTGAGTTCCTCAGGAACTCCTCATGCCATCTTCAGGCTCCTGGGTCCCAAAGCAGTGGTGTGGCCCCTCCTTTGGGCCCTCAGCTCAGGCCATGCCATGTCACGCCCTATGACTGCTCTCCAGCCACCACAGGACAGTCGGTGGGGCAAGATATATACATACAGGCAGCCATGGAAACAAAGACCAAACAGAAGCACAGTGCAGACATCTGGGGACCGCTGGGCAGGGGCAGGGGCTGGATGTCTGTATTCCTGAGTGGGAGCTAGGGCTTCCAAGCCCACTGACCTTCTGGCTACCCGCCACCCTCACCTGGCTGATGCAGCTGGAGTCGTTGAGGCTGTCGCTGACGGGGTTGTAGTCCTCCTCCCAGCTCGGACACTTGGAGGGTAGCAGCATGTCCACTGAATCCAGGCGGTCCAGACTCCTGGTGAGGGTGGGGAGCAGACAGGGCTCAGCCCACCCACTGTTCAGCCTGGGTAACTGAGGCCCAGAGGGGGAAAGACTGGCCAAGGTCATCCAGTGGCAGAGGGGAAAATGGAAGTCACTGCCAACCTGTGTAGTGTTGCGGGGGGGGGGGGGGTGATGTAAAGGGTGGCGGGGGCGGGCAGGTCGGGGGCCTTGAGCAGGGGGAGAGCTCAGAGGCTTGAATCTGGGGGGTGCTGGTGATCCTTACTTGTTTTGTCTACTATAGCCACGAGGTGGCAGCAAAAGCTCACTTTTGACGGTTTCAAACCAAGCCAGCACAATTCTACAGCCCCTTCCCCTACAGGTCTGGAGAAATTCCAGGAGGGGGACAGAGGCGGTAGGTCAAGGCTCACAGCCTTGATCTCTGGCTTGAGCTCCCCAAAGAGCATCAGTTTCAACACGATATCCCGGTGGCTTCCAAGAGGCCCCCAAAGACTCACCACTTCATCTCACGGTCCCTGCTCTTCAATTTGCCTCACATCTACCTGACCCTGGGTTTCTCCCTCACCCCTGCTCTGGGGTTAAGATCCAAGCACCCAACAGCTCAGGCCTTGATGTAGATGGGCTGGGATGGGACTGGAGCTTCCTCACTGAGTGACCCTGGGCAAGTCATGACCTGTGCCTATGTCTGTTTCCTCACCTATAAAGTGGGGGTGATATTGTGCCTGCCTGCTTGGTGCTGTGATGAGGAGGATTCAGTAACGCATGCTAAAGTGCACTACAGCAGGCACAGAGCCCAGAGTGCAGCAAGTGCTAACAGATGGCGCCCATTACTATTACTACTATTATTATTTATTCCTTCTCATTCAAGGTCTGGGCCTAGGTCCTGTGCTCTGCTCCCACCTCAGTGCCCACTGGTCATTCATGGAAATGTTGGATCCTAGGACTAGAAGGGGTCTCAGAAATCATTCAGCTTAGCCCCTTCACTTAAAGATGGGGAAACTGAGGCTCAGATTGGGTCAGACCTGGGACTCACCAGTGGTGTCCTACATTCCCACCTTGGGGCCATTCCCTGCCTCCTGTCCTATTGTGCATCCCTTAAGCAAATTCCTGTGGCAAGGAGGCTCTGGCCTTCTCTGAGTACACTGCTCCTCCCTGCCCCTCCGTGCCTCGGTGCTCTATCACTTTCCCTGCTCTCCTCCCTCTGTAGCAGTCCTCCCAGACCCCCTCCTCCCAGAAGCCTCGGCTCTTGGCCCCAGTAGTTGAAGAACTAGGACTAAATTTGTTTCCCTTAACTCTTCTTTTTGTTTCTTACTTGCTTTTTCCTCAAAGGACTTTGAACTCCTCCTACTAAGTTTTACCTGTTTTGTACTTGATGATGGGCTTTCTATAACTTTATCCCCCCTCATTCTTTTCTGTTCTGATCCCCATGGTGACTTCTGCATGTGAAAGCCTCACCTTTCTCTAACATTTTGCTTTTTAAATATTTTTATTTATTTGAGAGAGAGCAGAGAGGACAAGCAGGAAGGGCAGGGACAGATGGGCAGAGGGAGAAGCAGATTCTTCGCTGAGCAGGGAGCCCCATGCAGGGCTTGATCCCGGGACCCCAGGATCATGATCTGATGACCTAAGCCAAAAGCTGAACCTTAATGGACTTTCTCTAACATTTTAATTGTTGCTTTCTGGGTGCATGCATCTCATTTGTTCATATTTTCATTAACTCTTCCAACTCTTAAAGCAACAGGATAGCGCTGAATGGTGGAATTTCAGGCAGGGTGATGGCCCAGGTCTATCTCCCTTTGACTTCTGGACATCCTCCTCCCTGGTCTTGGAGCTCACCACAGCGATCAATTACAGGGGCATCCTAGAGCGGGGTCTGGCCTTCTGGGAAGTACCTTGCTAGTACAAATGGTGGGTTCACTAGGGGCAGGGTTCTCCTAACCTGAAGATGAGGGTTCCCTGGCCCGTTTCCCGTGTGGAAGTGGAACTCATCTGGTGATGTGGCTCCTGTGGGCGGGGCCAGTCACTCTAGAGAGACTCTCCTTATCCTTTACCAAAGGATGAGGCTCACCAGTGATCAGGACTTAACTGTGGGGGGCTTATGGAGTGGTTCACCAAATGGCGGGGCTCTCCGGAGTCAACTCGTCAAATGAAGGGGTCAACCTAAGGACGTGGATCTCGGGAAGGAAGCTAACTAAAGTCGAGTTTACCTAGGGGGCCTGGATCTTTGGGATCCCGGGTTCACCTGGATCTGAGGCTGTAGGGCAGGATTCATCTGTGGGGCGGGGCTTCCCTAGGGGGCCATAGGGAAGGAAAGTGCGGTTCCCAGGGGTGGGACACACCTGTGAGGAGCTCGTCTAGGGACTAGCCTTGCTAGTGAGCGGAGGCTGAGAGCGGAGGAGGCTTTCCCAGGGGAGAGCTCACGCGCAGGGGGACGGGGAGGTGTCCAACCGGGCAGGTTAGCCTGTGGGCGGGGCTCCCAGCAGGCCAGGACTTCGGAGCCCTCCCGGGACCTGACTCGGACTTGGGAGCGGAGCGCCGGCGGGGGGGCGGGGTAGGTTAGTCTGCGGGCGGGGCTCCCAGGAGGCGGGACTCAGGAACCTCGGAGCCCTCCCGGGACTGGACTCTGCCACCCGACCGGCCCTCCCGGGGGCGGAGCTCCGGGGGACGCAGGTTAGCCTGCGGGCGGGGCTCCCAGGAGGCGGGACTTCGGAGCGGCGCCCTCGGGGGCGGAGCTCCAGGGGCGGAGCTCCAGGGGGCAGGGCTAGCCTGCGGGCGGGGCTCTGGGAAGTGGGCGCGCGTGCTCACCTGCGGGGATTACTCTGCTCTCCCAGCGACTGCTGCGTGGCCCTCAGGTAGCTCTGGCGCCGTGCTGCCGTCTTGGGGGAGGGCTTGGGGCTGCCGCCGGACTCATCGCTGTCCTCGTCGCCCATGGCCTTGATGTAGCTGCCGCTGCGCATGCGCCTGCACGGGATGGGGCCCTCAGCCGCGGCGTCCGCCTCGCGCGGGGACAGCAGCGCGGTGCTCCACTCGCCGCCGCCGGGCACCTGCGGATGGGCGGACAGACCTCAGCGAGGGTGGGCAGGGGTGGCGGGCGGCGCTCACTGTCAGCGCGGAGCCAGCAGCCCAGCTAGGGGATGTGCCGCGGGCCCTGAAGCTCCCCCGCTCCCCACCTCGGAGGTTTCGGCCTTCCCTGCTGGGTACTGCCATTGAAGTCACCCAGCAGCAGGAAGGATACTTGAGTTCCAGAGACGGCTCTGCTACAGCTTCACTGTGTGGCCTTAAGCAAATCCTTGCCTCTCCTCAGATTTCTCGATAGATCCCAAGCTGAGTGTGCCCCAGCAAAACAGCCCAGGCTGTAAGATCACAACGGTGTCCACTGCAGCTCCTTTTCTGAGCACCCACCGTGTTCCCGTCACTTCACCCTGCTATGTTAGATGATGGCTTATGATCCCACTACACAGATGAGAACATCAGGCCAGACAGGTCCTCAGGCCTGGCACCAAGATCCTGTCCTAGGATAGGGGTGGGGGCAGAGAGGGCTGGTCAGGGGACACCTGCACATCAGTAGAGGGGTAGGGTCCTTGGAGTCAATCCATTCCTATGTCCCTTACTAGTGGGTAAGCCAAGGCACAGCGTGCAGCGAGGCTGGTGGGTGTCTGGCAGCCAGTTGGTGACCTGGAAAAAGGGCTGCTTTCTCATCAGACATGTATACAGAGTGGACATTCACCTCATGACGAAAGATTACACATCTTAGCACTTATAAGGTACCTCGGTCCAAGCACAGAGTGAACACACCTTGCCACATACACACATTTCAGAGAGCAAACGTACCTTTCCATACATACCATCTCACCAAGGACATACCCCACAGCAGCCACTTCATCTCATGCATGCCCCTCAACAAATATACCGTGTGAACACAGAGCATCCTCACAAACCACACCCCTCCTCACAAACACAGCAGCAGCCACTGTACTGCGGACACACTGCAGCACATCTCCACCACACTGTCTTTGCCTCGACACAGAGTGCACACCCTCGCAAGGTTCTACACACTTCACCACAGATGCCCAGGTGACACACATTTCTCGGCATACACAGCATTGCCATTCTTTACCACAGGCAAAATGCACACTCCCAACATCACCACACCTACACAGATCCACACCCTTCCAAGTGCACATACTGCCAGTGGCCAATTCTCAGCTGAGGGATGGTTCCTATCTGGGACTCCCCTCCTCCACCCCAGGACTCCAACCCCCCTCCCACCCCCCGAGCCAACTGCTCAGCCAGTCACTAGGGCCTGCACGTTCTACCTCCCAGACCATTTGCTCTCCATCTCCTTATCTCCACCTGTCCCTTGGGGAACATGGCCTTTGATATTCCTGCTTAAAACCTGTTGCATCCCCAGCATCGCCCCTGACCCACCTCCCATGACCCAATCAGGCAACATAAGCCCCAGGGCCTGCAGAGCCACCCTTTCATGGTGTTCCTGAAGCATTTTCACATGATCAGACCAAACCACACCATTTTGAGAGAGAGCCAGGTCACACACCACCCTCTCTGATGTTTCTAAACTAAGGAAGTGGATCGAGAGCCACAAAAGCCTTAAATATATAAAATACTGCCTAGATTTCCATTTTTCTCCTATTGAAAAAAATAGCTTTTCCCCCCATAGTCTCACTGTCTTTGGAATTTTTATAACTCGGGGCTTTGTCAGACTTTGATGTGCATCTGGTTCAAAATGTATCTAATGTGCTTCCAAAGGCTGGCCAGGCCTGTGCTGGCACACCCCCTAGGATGAAGCGCTCACTACCTACAGAAGCAGCCCCTTCCACCTTGGTGGGTACTGAAATCTGCTTCCTGTAACTTCCACCCACAGCTTGGGTTCTGCCCCCAGGGAGTGCACCCAGTTCATAGCCACTGGCTTTGCTCTTGAAGAGCCCCAGGGGGATGTGTAGCAACAGAGATGTCTTCTGAGCCACTTTCCAGGAACCTAGCTTTGGTGCATATTAAGTGCCTCAATAAACATTAACACTTGAAAGAAGAGAGCTAGTCCTCTAAGCTGGGTTAGGGCCTCCTGCAGCCCTCTTGCTGACCTCCATCACACTCCGTTCTCACTGATATGACTATTTGTTCATGCAACTTTCTCTCCCAGCATCCTGATAATTGGGGCTCTGTCTTATTTATTTCTCACTCTGTTCACTTAAATGTCCATCTGTTCCTCTACCCCTTTCTCTTCTCACATTTCCTGAGCCCTTCCTCTCTGCCAGACCCTGTCCTAGGCCTTCGGGACATGCAGCTGCATCACCAGTGGTCCCTGTCTTCAAGGAGCCTCTGGTCTGGTGGGGGTGGCAGGCACGAGGCTGGCAATTAGAATGCCATGCAATTGGTCTTCTGAGGAGGGTGGATGGCACAGCTTCCAGATTTGTCCTCTAGAGGGCAGGTGTATGTTTTAGTTCCTACTCTGGGCTGGGCTCGAAAGAACCCTAATCAATGTCTGCTGAAAGCACGACCAGTGGAAAGAATCCCCTATTAGCAGGTACCACTAGACACCATTTCACAGGTGTTTACTCATGGAGGCCCAGAGTGAAGTGACTTTTCACGCAAGTCTGTGGTACAGCTGGGTTTTCAGAACTGGTGCCTTCCCCACATTCCTCACCCCACCCTTAATCCTAACAGGGACCCACCTGCAGGTAATGGTAGGCTAGACCCTGGTGGCAAGATTTGGATTTTAGCAGGCTCTTATCCAAGGTGGCTGAGGTCTTCTGGCACACTTCATGGGCGTGGCTGAGGGTCAGAGTAGACCAGGAGCCCCGCTTGACATAGTTGGTGTCGGTGCCCACCCCAAGGCTGGGGCAGGCGGCTGGGGGTGCAGGTGGGGGGGGTGGGGCGGTCAGCTCAGCGGCGTTGCTTTTGGCTGCTTTGAGCATGTGCCCGCTGATGGTGTTGTAGGCGTGCATGAAGTAGCGTGGCTGGCTGCGTTCCGCCTGTCGGCCTAGTGTCATCAGGCCGGAGGCTGGGCCACTGCTGCGGAAGGCGCCACCCTCGCCGTCCAAGTTGTCATCAGAGCTCCACCAGCCTGAGATGTTGGAGCGGCTACGCCGTTTGGGTTCCCCAGCCTTGGCCCGTTCCTTGCTCTTGGCCCTCCGGCCCTTGCCGTCCTCCAGGCCACCTTTCTTGCTGCCATTGCCACTGACCTTGCCTGCTGTGCCCTCCAGTGAGGGTGCCTTGGTGAAGAAGAGCCGTTGGACAGAGTGGACCAGGTGGCGGATGCGGCCAGGACTCTCACCACGGGCCTTGGCCTCACCACGAGGGAACTGGAGCGTGCTAAAGCCGTCGCGGTGGATGGGCAGTTGCTTCTCAAATTGGTCCAGGAGGTTGGCAGGCAGCCGGTTGATCTTGGTGGCCTGGGCATGGCTGGGGAAGGGGCTCTCCTCTGGCACCTCAAAGTGGGAGTTATAGTGGATGCGAGGAAAGGTGCTGCTCGGAGGCGGCAGTTGGTTGTTGAGTGGGAAGAGACCATCCCCAGGCAGAGCGTTCTGGCCAGGGAAGCGAGCCTCGCGGGCAAAGGCCTCTGTGGGCGATAGCAGGTAGGGGTTGCGGTCGGGCCCTGCGAACAGGGGCTCATGTGGTGGGTCCAGGCTGTCAGAGAGGTGGCGAGGGCGGCTGTCACCGAGGCCTTTCATGATCCCAGCCCTCAGGGCAGGGGCCGTTGCCTTAGTGGGGTGCCCAGGTTGCCTCTCCCGGGCAGCAGCTATCCTGGGGAGAGAAAACAGAGAGGGATCAGCTGAATTCGGAAGGGACAAGGTGCTGAGAATGTCACCCAGACCCCCACAGATCTCTGGGTTGGGAGGATTTCTGAAGACTTCTGGCTTACCCTTAACACTGTAGGGTGGAGGACAAGAATACAAATGGAGGCCCACAGACCAGCACCATAGCTGAGGCTGGCAAACTGTTAAACAGCTCCTACCTTAATGAATATATCTTCATAATAACCTGGAAAGCCAAGTTCAAACTCAGACTTCTTGGTCTCCTCCAAATTCCATGACTGAATGTAGTGGAGGGGGAGCGGCTCACCCTCTGTTTTCCTCCTGTGTCTGACTTTGTCCCTTGCTACAAGGAACCACACACCCACCCAAGTTCACTCCATATACCATCAGGCCTAGGGATGGTCCCACTGGCAGTGTAGGTCACCCATGAGAAGATCCTGTACTAGTCCTGGAACCAGGCCTGGGGCCATTTGGGTATGGAATTCCTGGGTGCTCAGTATCCAGAGTATGGCTCTGGGTGAGCATGTCCTCTTGTCCCCTGAACACTTTTGCTTATGTATGATTCAACATGGTTGAAAGAGGGCCAGCAGGGCAGCCCTGGTGGTGTAGCAGTTTAGCGCCGCCTGCAGCCCAGGGCGTGATCCTGGGGACCTAGGATCGAGTCCCACATCTGGCTTCCTGTATGGAGCCTGCTTCTCCCTCTGCCTGTGTCTCTGCCCCTCTCTCTCTGTCTCTATGAATAAACAAAATCTGAAAGAAAAGAAAAGAAAAGAAAAGAAAAGAAAAGAGAAAGAAAGAAAGAAAAAGAAGAAAAAGAAAGAAAGAAAGAAAGAAAGAAAGAGAAAGAAAGAAAGAAAGAAAGAAGAAAGAAAGAAAGAAAGAAAGAAAGAAAGAAAGAAAGAAAGAAAGAAAGAAAGAAAGAAAGAAAGAAAAGCCTTCTTAAGAGTAGGGCCCAGGATAGGGCCCATCTCACCTGGGTCTGAGGACAGTACTATCCAACTCTGACTTTAGCAGAGGAATCCTACATCAAATATAGACCCTCTATAAAAACATGCTCTGTCCCTCAATAGATGTTTATGGAGTGTGACTTCTGGGATGGGCGCTGGGGGCTGTAAACATCAGAGAAGCCAATAAGCCCATTAGCACATCATTTCTGACTGGAACAAATCAATGGTGGTCAGTCTGGAACCAGAGTTCTGAGTGAGTCAGTAACAAGAGCACATCCTCAGGACTGGGTGAACAGGACAAGGCCTTGGGTGGGGGTGGCACTGAGGTGGAACCACCGCGATTCAGTTTCCTCATCTGTAAAATAGGGCAGCTGGATTGTTTGGATCTTCTATCCAGAACCATGCTGGAAATACCAATCTCAAACTTTGGCAACTACCTTTCCTTTCCATGCCTCAGTCTTCTCATCTGTACCATGGAGCAGAGGGGAGGTTAGCGAGGTATCTAAGCCCTGGCCCAATCACCAGCTCTATTCAGAGGAGTCCCACGCCTTGCTATGGACTGTGTGCCTGGCATGCTGAGGATCTGAAAACAATCAGTGTGGCTGGAACAGAGCAAGGGAGGACCAGCGCAGTGGGGGTAGAGATCTTGGAGAGGTGGGCCAGGTCAGAGTGGACAGGCTCTGGCTGAAGCTAAGTGTGGTGGGCAGATCGATGGCTCCCAAAGTTGCCCATGTCCCAATCCCCCAAACGTCTGATTATGTTTCTTTACATGTTAAAAGGGTCTTTGCAGATATGATTAAGGATCAAGATGGGGAGATTATCCTGGATTATCTGGAAGGGTATGACCTAATCATATGAGTCTTTTTAAGAGGAGGGCATGAAGATATGATAGAAGCAGAGGTCAGAGGGATGTGGGATCATTAGCCAAGGAATATGGGCAGCCGTTAGAAGCTAGAAGAGGCAAGGAGTCAGATTCTCCTCTAGAGCCTCCAGCAGGCATGCAGTTCTGAGACCCATTTAATCAATCAATCAGTCAATTAATTATTTTATTTATTTGAGAGAGTGAGCGAGAGAGCACGAGCAGGGAGAGGAGCAGAGGGAGAGGGAGAAGCAGACTACCTGCTGAGCAGGGAGCCCAGTCCTGGGTCTCTGGGATCATGACCTGATCCGAAGGCCGACACTTAACCAACTGAGCCACCCAGGTATCCCCTGAGACCCATTTTAGACTTATGACCTCTAGAACTATAAAATAAATCTGTGTTATCGTAAGCCACTAAATTCTGAAAATTTGTTACAGCAGTCATAGGAAACGAATACACCAAATGGGTTCTGGTATCTAAGACTCCCTTATTCCTCAGAGCAGCTCTTAAGGCAAATTCCAGAGCCCACCAAATACTTCGAGGAAAACACTGGCCTAGGTGAAACCCTCATCCTACAGGTGGGGGAAACTGAGGCCCTTAGAAGGCAATGACTTCCCCAAGATCACACAGTGGGTCCAGTGGCTGGGGCAGTGAGGGATCCTCAGTTCTTCCTACTCCTCTGCATAGCTGCCTTGCAACTGTCGCCAGGAGCTGGTGGCACCCACGACCCTTAAGGATCTGAGGATTATTTCCTTGGACCTAGCCATTTCATGACTTACTATGCTCTAAGCCTTCCTAAGCCCCAAGACTTCTGCAGGCGCTCAGGTCTCACCCTTCCTGCCAGAGACCCTCCTTGCCTCTAAGAGCCTGATGGACCCCATCCTGGAGGCCAGAGCACTGTCATGACAGTCCTTGTGGTTGAGTGGCATCTCTGCTTCCACCAGGTGGCTTGTGAGAGCATTCATCCCCAGGCTGGAGAGGAAATCCACTGAAATCTATTTACATTATACCATATCCTCATAACAGCTTCATGAGGTAGGGGACCATGATCTTCATTTTACAGACGGGGAAACCAAGGCTGGGAAGGGTCATTCTAGCCAAGGCAAAACAGGTAACTTTGATGCCAGGCACCCCATCAGTGTTCCAGAAAATCAAGGACATGCCTCCACTCCAGCCAGCAGCAGCTTCCTCTGGGCAAACCTCTTCTTGAAGACAATTTCAGGCAAAACCACCCCCATATCCTTTCTTGGCTCCCTTACATCCCCTGAGGGCCACAGTGATCCCTGGGCTCAGGGGCCAGCCTCCTTGGCTCTCTAGCTGGAGAACTGTGTGTGCAGCAATACGTCCTTGATGCCCACTCAAGTAAGGCCAGATATTTGCAAATGCAGCCCTGCTGGCTCACTGGCTTGGCAGGGGCCTGATGCCCCAGAAATGCTGGAGGTGGAGAGGACTGGTCACCAGGCTTAGAAGACAATTGGCGGTGGCTGCCCCAGAAGTGCACGCCACACCTAGCTCTCTCAGCCCAGGTGCCCTGGAGGCACCTTCTTCAGCCTTCCCAGGGAGAAGCTGGCTTCAATTTCACATCATAGGTACTCCTGACCCCAGGAATCCAGAGTTGCTCCAACATGTGAGCCTGGGACATTGGCTGCCTCCCTAAGCCTCAGACTGTGTTTGTCAAATGGTGCCAAGAGGAAGAAGTGAAGGAAAGTGTGGGCAAGTGCTTGGTGAATTGTGAAGTGCTGGCACATGCTCATTCTCTGGGGGACAAAGCCTGGCCCAAGACCTGGTGGTGGTCTTGACCGATGATGCCCCGGGTGGTAGGGGGAGTTGGGTCTCTGTCCTAGAGGTGCCACCAGGATTACAGGATGGCTGCTACCGTCAGGGAGTCCTCCAGAGACCAGCTAAACACTTTGATGACCACAAGTACCTCTCAACTTCTTTCCTTCCTGTGACGGGGCCCTCATTGTTAAGAGTCCCTTTTTCTGACTTCTGGGACTCTCACACCCATCTTTCTCCTCCCTTTAAATGCCAGTGCCTTCCAGGGCTCTGAGCAGACACACAGTGTTCCCATATCAGTAAAATGCTTCAGTGTCACCCAGTGGGGCTCCAGCCAGACACCTGGGCATCTCCTTGAATTTTTCCCTCTTCTGTGTGTCCTTCCGCTAATAACAATCCTCATCATGTCTGGAAAATGATTCCACCCCACTCTTACTCCTATGGTCTAGGTGGTGCCAGCCCTATCCCAGAACCCCAGGAGTGGACACATGACCCAGTCTGGCCAATCAGAGCCCTACATCCTTGAGTACTGATTGGCTCAGAGATAGAAACCCTTCCTAGCCAATGAGAGTTGGCTCTGGGATTAGGGGTAGACTGTTGGGAAAGTGGTGCCTCACTTTCTGTTAGGGCTGCTGTGCTTGGCAGAGGGTCAGCCTGGAGTCCTTTGTGGAGATCTTGCCTGAGGTGTCAGATATGAGACCTCAAGTTGAGACTTTTTGCTTCAGTTTGAGCTGGGTTTCTGTGTCATTCAACAAGTGCCTGACTGATACTGGCCTCATGTCCAGTTGGTCACTACAGTGGTGGCTGTGGGTGCCCACCCATACTCCTGTGGCCTCATCACCATGGTGCCCAACAGACTGACTTCAAACTCTCAGCATCTGCATCCCTGTAGGAGAAGGGGGAGCTTTCTCTAGCAGCTGGAACCTGCTTTGCTCACATGTGGCTGGCAGGATTACCAGAGACTTCACAACCCCTCCTCTGCCCACAAACCAGCTACAGCTCTCAGCGAGTGACTGTTGGGGAGTTGGTGTATAAATACCTCAGCTACTCCACCCTTCAGGGGGGACCGATGGGCTCTACACTGCCTCCTGGAGCTGCCCAGTGGGAAGGAGTTCCAGCCATCCTTGCTTGATAACACTCCCTTCATTGGCTACCTCCCCTTCCCTGACTTACCTCTCCTCTCCTCCACTGTGCTGCCTGTTCCCAAATGAAGTACTTGCACTTGAATCTTTGTCTTGGGCACGCTTCTGGGAAACCCCAGCTATGACCATCACTGGGTCATAGTGATTCTGCCTCAGTTAGGTCTCCTGGTGCCATTTCCTCTCTCTATCCTCTGCCTCTGTCACTCCCACCGCTCACCTGGACAGCTGTATCACCTTCACCCTGGTCTCTCTGTGTCCACTCTAAGACCTCTGTGGGTTCCAAACTGCAGCTGGAGAGTGACACTGCTAAATGCCAAAGCGCTAGTGTTCTTCCTCTTCAGCGGCTCCCCTTGGCTCTTGGGATGAATGCTTGACTCCTGAGCCTGGCATTCAAGGCCACTGGAGAGAGCTAGTCTCTGTGGACTTCTAACCGTCAGCTTCAGCCACATGGCTTGCTAGAGCTAAAGAATGTCAGCCTGGGAAAAGGACAGGATAAGGCCTCACAGCAAGGCCACTCCAGGCCCATTACCTGGGTCTCTTGATTCTACCCAGGCCCCAGCTCACCAGCCCACCCAAAACAGAAGGTCTGCAAAGGAAGGGTCCAGGATTGCCAGGTGAGGAGCAGAGGGTGAGGAGAGTGGGACAGCATGAAGAGGTACCTCGGCAGAGCAGAGCTCCAGAAGGCCCAGCATGTCTAGTGTTTGCCAATTTCATCCCCATCCTTCACTCCCCTTGCCAACCAAACTCATTGCCTTCCTGGATTTTCTTCATAGTTCTCAACAGTCTTGGAAACTCACATGTTCCTTGCTTGCTAGTTTATTGTTCATTGTCCCCTGGGTCTGTCCTGACCAATATGGTAGCCACTAGCCACACGGGCTGTAGAGCATTTGAAATGCAGCTAGTGCAACTGAGGAGCTGCCTTTTAAATTTTAATTAAATTTAAACATCACATGTGGCAAGTGGCTACCATATTGGATAGTACAGTTCTAGAACTTCAAACGCCACTCCAGGAAGAAGCATCCTCCGGCTCCCCCTCCTGAAAGCTGGGGTCTAAGGTACTCTCTTCTATTTTTTTTTTTAATTTATTTATTTATGATAGTCACACAGAGAGAGAGAGAGAGAGGCAGAGACACAGGCAGAGGGAGAAGCAGGCTCCATGCACCGGGAGCCCGATGTGGGATTCGATCCCGGGTCTCCAGGATCACGCCCTGGGCCAAAGGCAGGCGCTAAACCGCTGCGCCACCCAGGGATCCCCTAAGGTACTCTCTTCTAACATCTTATTCACACTTTTTGGTTTGGAAGTTAATTCATTTATTTTTCTCATTTTTTATATTCTAATAAATGTGTCACTGGAAAGGCTATACGTTTCCCCCTGAGTACCTATTTGGCTACATCTCATAGATTTTATTTCTCTGCAGGTTTTTTTTCCTCCTCGTTTTAAGAAAATTGAGGTGAAAAGCACATAACATAGCAGTAGCCATTTTAAGGTGTGTAATTCAGCAACATTCCATACATTCACGATGCTGTGTAACCACTACTTCCATCTAATTCCAAAATAGGGGGATCCCTGGGTGGCTCAGCGGTTTGGCACCTGCCTTTGGCCCAGGGCGTGATCCTGGAGTCCCAGGATCGAGTCCCACGTCAGGCTCCCGGCATGGACCTGCTTCTCCCTCCTCCTGTGTCTCTGCCTCTCTCTCTATGTCTATCATAAATAAATAAATCTTTTAAAAAAATAATTCCAAAATAGTTTCTTACCTTCAAAGAAAACCCAGTACCCAATGAGCAATCACTCCCTGTTCCCTCCTCCTCCCGGCCCCTCGCAACCACCAATCTGCTTTCTGTCTATGGATTTACCTATTTCCTATGTGTTTTATTTTAATTGTGGTAAAATGTACATAACATAAAAATTTGCCATTTCAGCCACTTTTAAGGGTACAGTTCATTGGTATTAATTACATTCGCAACATTGTGCAACTACCACCATTATCTACATCCTAAACTCTTCACCCCAAACAGAAACTCTATAACCATTAAACGTAATGACTTCTTATTCTCTCCTCTCCTCCAGCCCCTGGTAATGTCTGATCCACACTCTGTCTCTATGAATTTTCCTATTTTAGATATTTCAGATAAATGGATCATACAACATTTGCCCTCTGTATCTGGCTTATTTCATTTAGCCTAATGTTTTCAATGTTCATCCAGATTGTGTGGCATGTACCAGAACTTCATTCCTCCTCATGGCTGGATAATATTCCATCGTATGTAGAGACCACAGTTTTTTTGTCCATTCATTTGTTGATGGACATTTGGGTTGTTGCCATCTTTTGGCTATTGTGAATAATGTTGCAATCAAGAAACATTGGCACACCAAGTATCTGTTTAAGTCCCTGCTTTCAATTCTTTTGGGTATATACCTAAGAATATAATTGCTGGGTCATATGGTAATTCTGTTTAACTTTTTGAGGAGCTGCCAAACTGTTTCCTACAGTGGTCCCACCATCTTACATTCCCACCAGCAATATATAGGGTCCAATTTCTCTACCTCTTCACCAACACTTGTTGTTTTGCTTTTTTGGTTTTTTAAAATTATACCCATGTTAGTAGGTATGAGCTGGTATCTTATTGTGGTCTTGATTTGCATTTCCCTGATGACTAATGATGTTGAGCATCTTTTCATGTGCTTATTGGCAATTTGCGTATCTTCTTTGGAGAAATGTCTATTTAAGACTTTCACTCATTTTAAAATTGGATGATTTGTCATTTTTTGTGGTTGAGTTGTAGGAGTTCTTTATATATTCTGGATATTAAACCCTTAAAATATGATTTGCAATATTTTTCTCCCATTCTATCCTTATAGGCTTTTTTTTTAAAAGATTGAATTTATTTATTTGAGAGAGAGAGAGTGAGAGCACAAGCAGGGAGGAGAGGGAGGAGCAGGCTTCCCACAAGCAGGGAGCCTGGTGCGGGGCTTGATCCCAGGACCCTGGGATCATGACCTAGCCAAAGGCAGACACTCAACTGACTGAGCCACCCAGGTGCTCTAGGTTTTAAATAGACAGTGTTTTTCAGCTTTTCCTGGACTGGCCACTTGCTCTTTCCTTCCTCATTAGGACCAATGGCCTCCCTGCAGCATCCCCTGGTGTGTCAGCTCCACAAAGGGCATGAGTCCATGTTCCCATAACCTCCTTGTGGGTAACGGCTGGTTCTTCTCATCTGGGAGCCAGAGGAATGAGAAAAGATCTGGAGATGCACATGTAGTTGATGCTCTGGTGGCTGCTCAGGTCTCCCTTTAGGATTGAGGCACTCATGTCTTCAGCTGCCAAACACTGGCTGCTTATGGTTCATACTGGGTACCCACTAGGGCTTGCTCTCAGCCAAAGGGAGATGCCTCACCCACGGTTACACTCCTTCTGGGAGCAGCCAGCAGCCAGTAACTGGTTGATGTACAGACACCAGAGCCCAAAGCTTAGCCCCTTGCCCAATTCAGAACAACCCTAAATGGCCATCTGAGCCCCAGAGTTGCCCATGGGATCAGCAAAGGCCTTTGTTGTAACTGCATCTCCATTCAAGTCCTCCCTCCGCCAGATCCTGTGCCCTCACCAGTCACAGGTATTCCCAGGAGACTCCCCATGCATACCTCAGCGTCTGTTTCCTGGGGAACCTGACCCTAAGACAGGACATAACTGGATTCTACTTCTTTCCCTCCTTACTGAGGGACATTCAGCAATTTAACCACTCCTTTTAGTCTTCTATTTCCTCTTCTACAACATGGGGATGAGGATCCTTACTTTTCAAAATTATGATAGGGATTAACTGTGATATCACATGGAAAACACATCTGGTGCTTAGGGCTCAATAAACATCAGTGACGTCCCCCTCCCCCACTCACTGTGCTTCCTGGGGACAGGCCAACGCTTCTGGGGGGGTAGGGATGCTGCATAGCATCGTGGGAAGTACATGCAACTGCACCTGGATTCTAATCCTGGTTGTGTTCTTGGCAAAACCTCCAACTGGTCACTCTGGGCCTGCCTCAGTTTCCACCTCTAGGTAGGGGGCGGGGGTTGAGTGAGGGTTTTCTGGGCAACTGGTCACACGGAGTTCCCTCTGCACACTCTTGGTCAGAGTTCCTGGGACACTGAGTCCATCAGCCACCCAACGCCTAGCAGTGGCAGGAGCCTCACCTTGGGGAGGTCTTAAAATAGGCAGGTCTGGGCCTTGCAGGGGAAGCAGCTGGCTGCCTCACACTGCCTTTGTCTCTGAGCTATACTTAGGCCTATCCGGGTGCCCATAATTATCTCTCATTAATATAAGCCTCATTGCCCTCACGGAAACATGGAGGAAGTAGCGGAGCTGCTGCCTCCCTGGGAACCCTCCCTGCTCTGTGGTGCAACTGTGTCTGCTGTCACTACTCTCATCTGCACAGAGTGGGGCCTCCCTTGCCCTGCCCCCGCTCATTCTGGAGCCAGACTTGGCCTGTGAGCTAATTAGGGACAAGGCCAGGAATGAGACCCAGCATGGCTCTTCCTGATGCAAAAGTCACCTGATTGCATCTTTCCCCTAATCTAGAACCTTCTGTGGATCCTCTTCCCTCCTCAGTTCAAGCTCCTTGGTGAGGCAGTCAAGACCCTTGCTGATGTAACTCTAAGCCCCTTTTCTGATATTACTTCCCCTCTTGACAGCTGCTCCTTTTAACCACTCCAGATCCCTTACTATTTCTTGCTTATATCTTCTGTATTTGGTTTTGTCTAAGGTTATGTTGACAGAGATAGAGAGTCTAAATGAAGGGAGAGGATAGTCTTCATCAGTGCTGAACCCTGTTAAGATAGAGACAGAGAAGTAGAGCAGGGCATGGGAGGGTGAGCCAAGGGATGAACGGCAGGAAATGATGTGAGTTGAATGGCAGGACATTGTGGGGATGTGCACAGCAGTCCACAGATGACACCACTACTGCCGTAGGCCTCTGCAGGGCAGGAGTGTGGAAGGGGAAGAATGGGCTCTATGGAGCCTCCAGGGCCTTGGCGCTGCTTGGGGCAGGGGTGGAGGTGGAGGTGGAGGTGGAGGCAGGCTGTGCTACATTGTGACTTCATCTCTGGGTACTCCTCCCATTCCCCTCCTACATTCCTTGCCACACCTGGGCTCTCTCTTGCTGGCTTCTCCTCCTCTGACCTCTAAGTGCTAGAGAAATTGTGTCCTCTTTGCTTCTCTTTACCCTCTCTCTCCTGCTGATCTCATCCAGACTCGAAGCTTTAAACCCCACCTATATCTAAGAATCCTAAATTTACATCCTCCGCCCAATCTCTCTCAAACGCCAGACACCCATCTCTGCCTCCCTGACATCTCGCCCTGGATGTCTGACAGGTCCAAAATCGAATGCCTGATCTCCCACCCACCCCAAACTGTTCCTCCCACAGTCTACCCTAATTCTGCTCCTGACAACGCCACCCTCCTGCTCGCTCAGGTCAGAAAGCTCAGGATCATCCTCGACTCCTCTTTCTCTCATCTCCAGATCCCATCAAACAGCAAAGCCTTCAAAACAACTCCACCTTCAAGATACCCCAGAATCCCACCACTTCTCATCATCCTCATAGCCCTGCCTGGGGCCAGGCCCCCATAGTCTCTAGCCCAGACAACAAGACTCCCATGGCCCTTAGACCCAAAATCAATCTCCTTACTCATCTTGTTTCTTCTTGCTTTTCTGATCTCATTTCCTGCCCCCACCCCCTTGGGCCTCCATTCTGTTCCTTGAACACAGGTCATTAACTCCCATCTTGGGGCTCTCGCTCTTCCCGTGGGTCTGACTGAAATGCTATGTCTCCCCTTTGGACCACACGACTACTTCTTTGCTTTATCCAGTCTCTGCGCACAGGCTACCTCTGCAGAGAGGCTGGCCCTGGCCACCGTCAGGAGCAGCGCTTCACCTGCTAGCCCTCTGCTGCACTGCCCCGGTTTAGGTCTGACAGAACTTGGAACGGCAGGTATGAGGTCTGCCTCTGTCACACTGCTGTGTCCCCAGCACCCAGCATGGCGGCAGGATGCAGGAGAGGCTCCTGCAGCTTTTGCTAAGTCAAAGACCTGCAGAAGGTCTTGGGGGATGCCTAGAAATGATGAAGACAGTGAGGCAACTACAGCATGGCGTGTTTTTAGCTTCAGCTAGTCACAGTGATCATTTATGGAGTGCATACTGTATACTAGGTGCTTCCCATATGTGAACTCACTTAATCCTCATTGCAGCTCTTCCTGGTGGGGATGAGGAGTTCCCTGTGCCACTCAGGCTCCAAATGCACCCCAGTGGTCCCCATCTCCCGGTATTCATGTTCCTATATATGCAACCCCCTTCCCCCCCACTACTCTCCTGCCGCAACATGAGCCAGCACTAACTTTAGAGCCAGGTAATGAGCCACCTTGCAATCGGATCCGAAGTCCCAGTGACCACTCTGGATGGCAGCAGCCCCTTTTGGCAACTTGACTGGAACATCAGGGAGACCCAGGGCCAGAACCACCAACTAAGGCTGCTCCTGGGTTCCTGACTCTCAGAAACTATGTGAGATAATACATGTTTATGGTTTTAAGCTGCCACCAAGTTTTGATATAATTTGTTATACAGAAATAGTTGATACACCCATGAGAACAAAGGGCTAGAGGCAATTGTTCTAGGCCTCTCAGCTGGTGGGGGGTGGGGGTGCTGGTGGGAATCAATCTGACTCCTGAGGCCACATTCCATGGCTTTGCCCATAAGGCGGAGGTTCCAGGATCCTTTTCATCTATGACAGCTCCGTTATCCTGATGAATTCAAGGTCCAAATTGCTTCCAGCCTAAGTCTGTGTCCATAGCAACTGTTTGAAAAGCGTAACATTCAATCAACTGGTTGTTTGGTCAACAAGATAGCAGGCCATGGCTCTAGCAGATACCCTGGATTGGGCTGCTTGGGACATGTGGCTGACACTGCCCCCACAAACTCTGGTTTGCCCTACTCATCCCCAGAGGGGGCTTCCTCCTCTGTTTGAAACTGAATTCCTGTGCTGCCCATCCTGACGGTGAACTCTGAACAGAGGGTGCGGGATGGGGGTGCAGCAGTTCTTCTGGTGTGAGGGGCACAGATTTGGGGTTGAGGGGTTCTCTAGTGATAGGGCTGCTTACCAGGCCTCTCTGAGAGACCATGCCCCATCAAAACCTGCCTAGGCTCAGCTGAGGCTCCAGAGGTCACAGACCAACCCCCCGGGCCCTGCCCCCCAGCACTCATCTTTGTGTGCTAGATAAGGAAAAGACAGAAGGAAAACGGGCCTAGACCCTCAGAACAAAGGGACTACAGAGGTAGAACCACAGTCATCCTTTTAAAAACCCAAAGAGAATCACTTCACCCAGTTCTCTTAAGTTCCTTCAAGGTCTCCCTTACTCCTTTCTTGCTTCTTTCTTACTTTCTTCTTCAGATCAGATGGGCTGATCTGGTGTTTCTGTTCCCCAGAACCTTCCTGAAAAGGCTCTGTCCCTAGTGCCTTTCTCTGCTTAATAGCCTTGAAGCTCAGAAAAGACATCCCTTCCTCCAAGAAGTCTTCCCTGACCTTACAGATGGGGGTGGGGGTAAAGGCTCCTCTGAGTTTCCTTCTGATGGGAACTCCAACCCTAAGGAATCAGACAGTCCCAGGTGTCCCTCTGCACTGGAAGCAGGACCCTGCACAGAGCAGACTCTCATAAACGTTCAGGTTCAGGTGCCAAGAAATGACATTCACTCTGGTTTGCCCACCTTCTGCCTGTTGCCCTGTGGTGGTCCCTGATGGCTAGTGCCCTGCTTCATTCTCAAAAGTGTCATGATTTAGATGATGAATTATATGCTTACCCATGCAAGAAGGAACATGGGCCTGTAGCTGAGATGGAGTAAATGAGGTCTGGTCTGAGATTCTTCTCTGCATTTCTAAGCCAAGAGTCCCCCAATCCATAGGAATCAGGGTCACCTCACCTACACCTAGGAAAAACCTGATTGGGGGGGATTGGGAGGGATGAGAGAGTGACAATCACAACTGCCTCCCTCCCTTCCACCAGACCTCACCTGGGGGCCACCACAAGACACTCCAGGCTTTGCTGCCCTGCTCCAGCCACTCCCTGCAGCGGCCCCAGGGAGGGCTGAGGACAGACCCGCCCCTGCAGGCAGTGCAATGTGGAGGCTATAAATATGGACTCTGGAACAAGCCTCCTCAAGTTTGAATCCTGGTGCTATGTGATCTTGAGCCAGTTACTGAACCTCCCTGAGTCTAGTGTCCTCCAAGGGCTGTTGGCAGAGATAAACGAGTTAATATAGGCAGATAGGTTGGCGCAGTACCTGTCACACAGTGAGTGTTCTGCAAGTATTCTGTTGCTGTCCTTATCAACAGGACCCACCATAGGCAACAGGGCTGGGCACCATCCCTGCTCAGCCACTTGGAAGTTCAGAGAGGGGATGGAGCTTGGCTTGGATCACACAGCATCCTGGTAGCAACAGGGATTTGAACTCAAGCCTCTGGACTCCTAGGTCAGTGTTCTCTGGAGGTATCCAACCAACAAGGGGTGAGTGTGTTCTGAACTGTGGGCACTTTCTAAGTGGCCTTCACTCCTCCTCACATCCTCAAAGCTTATTTAGACCTTCTCTAGATATTTAATTAAACTTAAGTACAATCAAGTGAAAATTAAAATTTAGCTTCTCAGTGCCACTAGGCACATTTACACAGCCACATCTGGCCAATGGCTACCATAGACAGAGTGTGATACAGACCATTTCCATCAGCACAGACAGTACTATGAGGCACTACTTAATCACCGCATATGGCTGCTGCTTGTGATGCTTACATGAGATGGGGGAGCAATGGGGTCGTACATTCTGCAGTCCCCAGAGAGCCTCTTTAAAGCCTAAAAATTGTGGAATGTTCAGCACCAAACCTGTAGTACCTTATCCATGCTTCTCATGCTGTGCTTTGCTGACTAGGCTCCGGCAGGAGCTGGGACTTGCCCATGGTCATACAACAGGTGGAGGCTGTGAGGGGCTCAGGTCTCCTGACTCTGTGCTTGCTGTGCCCTAGTACCCCGCTGCTCAGGCTGGACAGTCAGCAGTCAAGCCATGCTTGGCGGAGGTGCTGGTCAACAGAAATTACTTTCTGCTGATGAACAAAAGCAAAAATACTGCCTTGGGATGATGGTGAGGGACAGCTGGCCACAGCTTCAGAGTAGGGAGTCCATCAGCCCCTTGGATGGTTCCCCAGGTCACACTGGATAGCTATAGGGCTGGGAAGGGGGCAGAAGCTGGGCTCATCTTCTCCCCTTCCCATTCTAGCAAGTTCTGGAAGGACCTCAATAATCCCCTTAGCTGCCATTTAAAGCAATATTTGTTGAGCTTACGAGGGCTGGGAACCTGGCTGACTCACTGTGTGGCCCTCGGCCACCTTCCCTACCTTGGATTTCTCATTTGGAAAATGGAGATGATTATCCCAATGGTGTGGGGTCCTTGTGAGGGGCCAAATGGGACTAGCGGACCGGAAGACAGTCTGCTGACTGTCCACCAGGAGGTGCTAAAGGAGGAGGAGAGCAGGTGTTGGACCTCATCTGACTAGGGTTTGAATCCAGCACCACCTCTTCCCAGGGGTGTGACCTCATGCAGGTCAGTTTGCCTCTCTTAGTCTCAGTTGGGAGGAGGAGGAGTGAGGAGTGACTTCAGTGGGTATAAGATCGTAAGAAGTGGTGAAAGAGTTCTGAAAACAGTGGTAATAGCTGACAACATAGTGGATGTATTTAATGCTACTGCATTGTACACTTTTTTTGTTTGTTTTTTGCATTGTACACTTTTAAATGATTAAGATGATAAGTTTGGTTAAAATGTGTGTATTCTACCTCAATTAAAAAAATAAGATACTTCACTTGTAGGATATTTATGAGATTCAGCAGGAGCATGTCTGCAGAGCACCCAGGAAACTTTGTGGCAGGTGCTCAATAAAGAGGAGCTGTGGTTGTTACATGAGCCTTTTAAGACCTTTTCTGAAGCTTATTTGTCAAGTGTTTCCTAATATACAAAAGCACTTTATATGAATTGTCTTGTTGAATCCTCAAATCAGCCCTGTGAAGTGCATCCGACCATTGGCCCCATTTTACAGAGGGAGAGTTGAGGCATGGAAGGAAGTGATTCATCCAAGGTCACACGGGCAGGATTTGAACCCAGGCAAATCCTGGGCTCCAGAGCCTGAGCCTCCCATCACCTCCCTGAGCTACCTCTCAGCTCTTAGGTAACAACATTCCATCTACTATCAGTTCACAGAGACACAGCCTCTAACCGCCCGCTCACCACCACCTTCCCAGGAGAGGACTACTAGGGGAAAGTTGTCCAGAGAACACACTGCCCCAGTCCCTGGCCTCAGAACTCTGAATGTGGGACAGGCGGGCTCTGGAGGTCACCTGCCTTGGCCTGTTTCATTCTGGCCCTCACTGAGGGACCATCCTGGAAGGCTGTTTTGGCAAACAGCAGAACAAAATGGTCAGAATGTTGCAATTGCCAGCACATTTAATTCAATTCCTCCAACATTTATGGGGCTTTGTGACTCAGATGATTCCAGCCCTTAAAGATCATGCGGCCAAGTGCAGGAGGCAGAAATACACATGGCAATTAGACAACACATAAAAATAAATTCCAGGCAATGTCAAAGGCAGGGTGAGCAGCCCAGTGAAAAGAAGGATCAATACTTGCTGAGACACCAGGAAGGCTCCCTAGAGGAGGTGGCATTTCAGCCAGGTCTCTGAGAACAAGTAAGATTTCAGCAGATAAAAGTGTAGGGAAGAGCATTTCATAAAAGGGAAAAGCATAGACAAATCATGGTCAGAGGTGAGAGATGGAGGCAGTGCTGGAAACAATAAGTTGTGTGGCAAGGGTGGGCTTTGAGGGGCAGGGGAGGTAGACGTCGGGGCTCAGATCAGAGAGAGCTTTGGTGAACCCCAGAGACTCTAGATTTAAACTGTAGGACACCTGCCATCAAAATAGAGTAGGGCCGGCCCAGGGCCACTGGTACCAACAATCCCACTTCCAGGAATTACCCAGCAGCCTTGCCTTATGCACATAGGAAATGGGGGTGCAAAGGGTTTTTCTTGAAAGAAGACTTTTTGAAATCTTGAGAGAAAAATACTTTGTACCAGCAAAAGTCTGAAAAAAACCAACTGCCCACTAGGAGACTGGATAAACAAATTATGGTCCAAGACACTATGGAATACTATGCAGTTGTAAAGAAGGGTATGATTGTTCCAAGTACTGACGTGAAAAGCTCTCCAAAATACACTGCTCAGTAAAAGCAACAGGGGGCAGAGCAGGGTTATGGTACCTGTCTTAGTTTGGGTTCTTTCAGAAGCAGACTCAGAGCCAAGGATTTGAGTCTTTCAGGGAGGTAATTCTAGGAAGCACATGGAGGGAGCAGGAAGCAAGACAAGGCAGTAAAGGTTGCATTCCTGACTATAAGCAAGTGAGCTCAGTCCCAATGGGGAACCCTGTGCAACAGAACACAGCTCAGTTTCCCTGCTGAGGACGGAGGGAGCTGGGTGTGTATTCCCCACTTCCTTCTGCACCAGCTGAGGGCGCCCTGGGGGCACTAACTTCTTGGCACGTTGGCCTTCTCCAAGCGGAGAGGAGTGCCATTAGCTGGAGAGCTACAGGTGTTTCTAGAAGCCAGCAGCCGCAGGAACCAGACAGTGAGGGGAGGAGGTAGGGGCAGGCCCCCACAGGTCTGCTACAGAATGGTACTAATTGTCTATGGAGTACCAATCTGTTTATCTGTGGAAGGTACTCAGAAAACCAGAAACTGGGTAGATGGAAAAAAGGATGTGAGAGGGATTTTTTACAACGTTTTTTTTTTTGTTGTTGTTGTTGTTGTTTTAGAATTTAAAAAAAAAAAAAAAGGCTTTTTATCTTTGAATAATTGGATTATTCCAGGTTGCAAAGAGTACAGAAAGTTACCATGTAAACCACACTCAGTTTCCCCTAACGTTACCATTTTATATAACAATGGTACATTTGTTAAAACTAAGAAACTTGGGGCAGCCCTAGTGGCTCAGCGGTTTAGTGCCGCCTTCAGACCAGGGCGTGATCCTGGGGACCTGGGATCAAGTCCTATGTTGGGCTCCCTGCATGGAGCCTGCTTCTCCCTCCGCCTGTGTCTCTGCCTCTCTCGCTCTCTCTCTCGCTCTCTCTCTCTCTGTCTCTGTGTCTCTCATGAGTAAATAAATAAAAATCTTAAAAAAAAAAACCTAAGAAACTACTGTCAGTACATACTATTAACTAAACTCCAGAATTTATTTGGAATTCACCAATTCCATTAACATCCTTTCTCTGTTTCAGGATCCAATCCTGGAAACCACATTGCATTCAGTCTTCAAAATTTTGATCCACGTGGATATATTAACTATCCTAAAAATTTACTAAAAAATAATAAACTGCGGGCAGGAGTCATCGAAGGCTTCTGAGCAGGTGTGGCTTGGCCTGAGGTCGATGGACAGAGCCTCAGCACTGGATACCTGCAGGGAGGTGAGCTGGGGCTGTGCAAGCAGCACATGGGGGGGCTGGGCTCTCTCGTGTTGGCTCGTCCCTTTGCCCCAAAAGACAACAGAAGGATGAAAGCTGTAGCAGAGGCTGTGAGAGTGTGGCCCATATCCCCTGGGCACTCACTTCTACCTTCTAAGGCTGCTTCCCACAAGGGCCTGTCACTCTGTCCAAAGGAGAGCTTAGCCCATGCATAAGGCAAACAGGAAATATTAGGGAGCTGATGCCCCCAGAAGTAGCCTCAACCCATGACGGATGGAGAGCTGGTACATAAACACCGGGCCTCCTTCCTTTTGGGTGCTGGTAATCCTGAAATGTATTCTAGTAGGCCTCCCAGGGTCCCCAGCTGTGCCTAGATCTTCCTTCACTGGTTCCCTTTTTTCCTTTCCCCACTCCCCAACAAGGCTTTCCTGGGATCACCCCCCAAAATATCTTTGTCTCTAGGTCTCCAGGAAAACTTCAACCTCTGGCCTGATCCCTAGGCTGTCTGTGCCTGGACCCCTACCTCACCCCACGCCCACCCTACAGCTTCCCACCTGTAAGCCACACACGTGGGGCCCTTTGGGGCTCTCCAAACACAACAGTTTGAGATGTCTATGACTTTGCACACGCCAATCTCTCTGCCTGAAATAGCCTCCTGCCTTCGTTGCCCAGGAACTTCTGCTCATGCCTTCCTGCTTCCTAGCCTGAAAGCCATCTCCTTTGTAAGTCTCTGATCCTCAGGGAGTGCATGATGCTTTAGTCACCCCTCCAGCAAATCTGGAATCCTCTCTCCCACAATGTGTGAGCTCCTTGAGGACAAGGATGCTCCTGAATCTGATACACCTCACAGAGCCTGGTAGGCAGCAGGTGCTTATTAACCAAAGGCTGGTGAGCAAATGAATGAATGAATGAACAAATGAATGAATGGAACAGTGTGTGAAGTGAATGACAATTTAGGACCACATTTATTTTATTTTATTTTTAAGATTTTATTTATTTGAGAGAGAGAGCGAGAATGAGTGCCCACAAATACGAAGAGGGGCAGAGGGAGAGGGAGAAGCAGGCTCCTTGCTGAATGGGGAGCCCGATGTGGGGCTCGATCCCAGGACCCAGGGATCACAACCAGAGCGGAAGGCAGACACATAACCTAGGAGCCACCCACGTGCTCCTAGGACCACATTTTAAAGAGGAATGCCACTCCCTGAGGGCCTACTGCTCTAGCGCCTTTAAGACCTGGTATCATTCAACCTCCCCACAACTCTGAGACTGAGATGTCATTCATTCTGAATGACAGATGAAGAGCCTGAGGCTCAGAGGTGAGGGGACTTGTCTGGTAAGTAGCAGAACTAGGGTTGGAACCCAGGTCTGTTGGATTCCTGCAGGCTTTTCCACTGTCACTCACACCACCCCCACCCCCTACAAACTGGAGCCTAGAGCCTTGGCTGGGCCCCTAGCCTACAATATGAGCTCAGGTTGGCCCCTGCTGGCCCCTGAACCTCAGTTTCCCCATCTGCACAACATGGAGTTGGCTGGAATGGGAAGTCTTCAAGGTCTTGTACAGCTCACACAGTTTGGGATTCCAGGGTCTGCCAGCTGATTGCCCTGGTGAAAGGGATTCAGCCCTGTTTCCCTCTCTCTCGGGGTTTGGAAGGAGGCGTCAGGCACAGTACTTGCTAATTTCAAAGCTGTGTTCAAGGTCAAGAACGATCTGTGGTATCTAAACATCCTGCCATGAGTCATGTTCTCCCTTTAAAGAGGGAGTCAGGGGCACCTGGGTGGCTCAGTTGGTTGAGCTGCTGACTCTTGATTTGGGCTCAGGTCATGATTTCAGGGTTGTGAGATCAAGCCCCAAGTGGGCTCCCCGCTCTGCTAGGGGTTCTTTCCTTCTGCCCTCCCTGCCCCACCCCCCCACCCCCCACCACCAATTTCTCTTTCTCAAACAAATAAATAAAATCTTAAAAAAAAAAAAAAAGATGGAGTCAATGACTGGGGGCCACCCCCCAGGCCCTCCCCACTGGTGCCCTGTCACCCCTTCCCAGCCCCAAGACCAAGCCATGTAGGGCATCTGTGCTTTGTAGAGTAAAGGTGACTCATAGGATGTGACTTCAAGCGTGAACATTTTACCTCCACCCAACCCCTTGCCAAGGTGAGGGGCTGAAAGGTGGAACTAAGGGCAGAAGACCCCACTGTGTGGCCCCAGCTCCCATCAGCAGCCTTCAGGAACTCGAGGGTCTGAGCCAGTGGCCCCAGCCTCCTCATGGATGGCAATAATTTGCTTTGATCATTGCTTCAGCACCTTTGAGGAAGCATCAGTGGGCCCAATGAGCTGTTCTTACCTTGGACCTTTTCGTCAGGGACCAGCCTGGCACAGTTTCTGAGGCCCATTTGCGTCTTGATGTCCCAGTATAGGTGTGCCAACTTTGCGGTACCCTCACTTTGCTTCTCCTTCCATTCCCTTAATAAGTCAACAGGTAGTCCTAGAGCGCAGCATCTGACATCCTAATCCATCCCTTGCCTCCTGCCCCAGGTCCTCTGTATGACCAGACCCCTATCAGCTCTGATCCAATGGGTCCCTAGTCCCCTGCAGCCTCTCTGGCCCATCCACCATCATTATGAAGATACCACAGGCAAAGGATGTGTTAAAAATAAAAAATAGCAAGTCTTCCTCCCACCTGGGCACCCCCAAGAAATTTCTTGTGTGATCTTCCAGAAAAGGCCTATGCCTCCCTCACATGTACATACAATATCTACAATAACTAACATTCGGGGCAGCCTGGGTGGCTCAACGGTTTAGCGCCACCTTCAGCCCAGGGCGTGATCCTGGAGACCCGGGATTGAGTCCCACATGGGGCTCCCCGCATGGAGCCTGCTTCTCCCTCTGCCTGTGTCTCTGCCTCTCTCTTTCTCTCTCTCTCTTGAATAAATAAATAGAATCTTAAAAAAAAAAAAGTAACTAACATTCATACAGCCTCATTGTGTGTCAGATTCTGTTCTAAGCACTTTAAGCACAAACATTAACTCACTTCAACCTTTGGCAGCCCCACGACATAGGTAACTATCATCGGCTTATCCATTTCGCCCATGAGGAGATGAAGGCAGCCACGAAAAGCAGATTGCCTCAAATGGCAGAGCTGGGATTTGAACCTTTCTAAGTCCAGAGTCCATGCTCTTAATCACTCCACACGTCCTCCTGACTCCAATCACATCCTCCTTTAATGAGGACCCTTCCTTGGCCGCCCTACTCCCCTCAACATTCAAGGCCCTGTGCAAGGCTGCCCCTGCCCACTTCTGCGGCAGCATCCACACTTCCCAGGCCACATTCTCTCCAGGCCACTGTTTGTGCCGTTCCCTTTGCCCTGGGGTCTGGAGCAAGGCCTGGCTCACACACCACCTCCTTCAGAGGTGCTCCCTGACCTGCTGCTCACTGACTACCCCTCTTGCCTGTGACTCTGATGGCTGTCTCTCCCTCCAGGGAGCTCCTACGCCTTGCAAAGGCTGCTAGAGCATCTCTCTCGCTGCGCTAGAATGAGCTGTCAGCGTCCCCACTGGACTGGGGGCTCCCCACAAGCTGGGATGGCAGCTTACTCATTTTTATATTTGCTTCATTCATTCTTTCATTCAACAAATATTTGTAAACACCTCCCATGAGCTCGGCCAGTGTTCACCAGCAGAGCTGTGTTGTGGGGGAGACCAACATTACACACAGAAACGCCATCTCCACACGCCCATCCCTCTGCTCCCCTCACTCCACTCCACCCCCTCACACACGGTTTCTCTAGAGAAGCTTTCAGAAAAAGCTCTCTGGAAGGGAAGATGGATGAAACAGATCCCAGTTTTTTTCAGGAGTGCAGGGATGCACCAGTTGCAGCCTACCTGCCTTGAAACACTACATGTGCCACATCAGAGGTGGCGTGGTGCCTAGAGGTGGTGCCTTCTGCAGGAACATTCTGCAGCCAACCTTGATGCCCCTTGAGGACTCTGGGGTGACTACTGTCGCCTCTTGCATGCCTAGCTCCCGAGTTCTACCACTTGAGGCTACTGGCCCTGGGTTCGCTCTACACACACCTGCAGGAATTCCCACGAATCATCAAATCCAACCTCCATTATGCATATGGGGAACCGGAGGCTTGGAGGGGACACCTGATGCTGAACAGGACCATTGAGGTTTCCCACAGTCCAGTCTTGTGACAACCAACAGCCCAGACAGCCCTTGAAGAGTGTCATTCCTGGTACTGATACCCTGGAAGTTAGTCCCCTCCCACATTGACTAGGGCTGGCCTCTGTGATCAATAGGACATTGTGGAAATGACAGTATGTGACTTCCAGAGCTAGATTACAAAAGATAGTCATTTCCATTTTTCTCTCTTGGATCTCCTGGCCTGAGGGAAGCCATCCACCACGGTGTAAAGGTACTCAAGCATCCCTACAGAGTGGGGAAGGACCTGAGGTCTCCTACCAACACCTACCCTATGTGAGCTGCAAATCCTCCAGCCCCAGTCAAACCTTCAGATGACTGCAGCCCTAGCTGACATCTTGACTGCAAATCTCCTTTGGAAATAGGCTGACTTTTGCTTGCATGCTTCCAGGGGTGGGCAGCTCACTACAGAACAAGCCCATCTTCTCTATCTGTCTCTCTAGGGGTTTCCCTTTGGCCACAGCTTTTCCCTCTGGGGGGAGTACATAATACACAAGCTTCCTCTGTCCTGAGCTGGCCACATAGGGATGGCATCCCCTCTGGCCTCCTTTCCTGCCAGCTGTTTAGCCTTGGGCACAGTCACCCCAGTTTTTGGCCTCCTTTCTCAGAGGAGGAGGATCCAGGCTCCTTCCCACTCTGCTCTCTCTTCAAGCCATGGTCCACATTATCACAGGCCTGAGTGGCCAAGAGGAAGTAATACCTCCTACAGAATCTGGCAGACCCAGGTTTGAATTCTAGTTCCTTCACCTGTGTGACTTTGAGTAAGTTGCTTCCCCTCTCTGAGCCACTATAACATCTGGGTAGTTACAGAGGGCCACTGGGAGGAGTAAATGGGTTAATGTAATGATGGTGACAGCACAATAGCAGCAACTATTTCATTCACTTGCTGTGGATAATCCACCAGGCCTTTGACATACATGAGCTCATTTAACAGTCCTGCAGGGGAAGTCAGATTATGCCTCCTGAGCAAACAACCCAGAGAAGTGAATGACCTGCATAGCTGGAAGGTAGCGGAGCTGAGATCTGAACCCCAAAGAATTGTGCCCAGGTCAAGAGATACCCTAGGGAAGGGGCAGTTCTTTTCTGTCAGTCTGTCTTTATCAGCAGAGCTCCAGCAGGGAACCGGGACTCGGTGCCTTCCCGCGGAGGGTGATGCCTGTCTTCCCAGCCCTGCTCATTTGCAGTTGTGAACCATTTCACAGTTTATCTGTTGAACAGAAACGTATCGTGAACCTGACAACCTGCTCAGGCCTGCCGCCATCTCCAGCTTCCTGCACGCCTCTTCCCCAAGTGCTCACTTGGCTCCGGTCACACAGGTTTTCCTGTTCCTCAAACTCCTCCAAGTACCGTTCCACCATTGCACTTGCTGATCCCTCTGCTGGGAATATGTTCCCCAATTCAGATCTAGGCTTCCGGGATACCTGCCCCGATGCTTCAGAAAAACCGATGCTTCCTGTTTTTCTCCAACACAGCAGACTGCATCCTGTACAAAACTCATCTCTCTCAAAAGTGGTCTTTGCTTTCTGCCCCTTCCCCTGGGATCACAAGCCCCGCAGAGTTGGGGACTGACCATGGTCTTGTGCACAGCCGCATTGGTGGCTATTTGTCAGATGAATGAACACTGATTTCCGGTTTGCCCAGCACCTTGCTCATTCCGGGGTGGGGCGGCGGGGGGAGGAGATGGGCAAGATGGGGGTTGTTGCAAACCCATTCTGCAAGCGAAGCCACACAGTTCTCAGGAAGGAAAAGCAACCTGCCTGAGGTCACACGAGGGCTAAAGCAGCAGTAGTCTCTCCGCTCAGAACCCCCTCCTCGGCTGGGATTGTCTGGACCCGCCGGGGAGGCGGCTGGATGCTGCTTGATATTCTGCTTGGCACTGCCTGGAACGGAATAAAATATTTATCTGTGGCTGGAGGTTTGCAGAGGACATTTGAGATGGATCGCGTTTTCATGTGCCTATGAAATCTAATTGGATTCATTGTAGGATATTTGGTTTCTTGGAACAGACACATCATTTTCCCAGGGAACGGAAGCCTCTGCCACCCAGGACTGGGCGGGAGCTGGTTTGGCTCTGGGCTGCCCGACTGGCTGGGCCCAGCTGGGGTCTCTGGTTGCTCTGGGGGCGAGTGGTAGAAGGAGCTATGGCTCACCTCTCCGTAGTGTGCCCTGACTGCCTCTGATGTTTGCAGCTAGAGATGGCCAGCTTTTCCGACAATGGGAGGAATTCCTCAAGAAGAACTAAAGGCATTCCTCCCCCAACCCAGTGCCTTATGACACACGCCTGACTGGCCTCCAAACCACTGCTCCCCTCTGCACCATCTTCCCTTTGCTGCAGCCAACCCCTCTGGCCCCTTTACCCTTTTGCCCCAAGCACTTCACTGGTCTCCTGCCTCCATGTTCCCTCAACTCCAAAGTGAGACACATCCTCCTCAAGTATAAGCTTCCAGTTCTGCCTCCCACTGCCATGCAAGCAAGGGAAGCCTCTTCCCTCCCTGGACCTCAGTGTGCCCTGAATGGAAGGCGCTGGGCTACAGGAGTCACTCTCAACCCCATCCAAACACATCAGACCCCAAGTCCCATTTTTATAGCAAATACTTGGTAACGTTCCCCTTTACTATCCTGAAATGAAATTCATAGACCACATTACCTATTTCCACGCATAATTAAAAAAATACAATGCCCTAACTGAAATATAAAAGAGAAGTGAAACGAAAGTAATTTATAATATAGCATATCATAAAGCATGAATGCTGGAACACAACTCCACCAGAAGGCATAATGAAGGAATCAGATGCTGGCACCTAGACGCAGAATCAGTGGCAGCTCTGAATGCAGACAGAGAAAGATGTGCCATTGAATCAGCTGCTCAGATCCCACAAGTACCACAAGCCAGGGAGGGGTGTGTGTGTGATTTTTCTAAACTGGCATCCAACTCTTGGTAAAGTTCTGAACAAATAGGCAAAGCATACCCTTCTCTTAGTATATGTGATAGTTACATTCCTGGAAAATTCAGGATATATAGAATGAGTGCAGAAAATACTTCATGCATGCATATGAAATACAGAGGGGATAGGTTCGTGAAATTAGAAACAGATTTTTTTTTTTTTTTTTTTTTTTTTTGCTTGCCTGAATGGCCAGCCGGACATTTGAGAGTTGCGTGGGAGGCAGGTGGGACAATTCTTCATTGCGAGGGGCTGGCCAGATCCCTAGTTCTCTGTCCTTTAAACACTTGTAGCATCTGCCCAATTCCTGCAGTAATAAACTGAGGAAGTAGCACTCTCCCCATGAGAGCATCTGGACTAGAGGCTGACTGGCAGAAATAGAGCCTGCCCCCAGTGCTGTTTCCTACACTCATGGCAGACATGGCTAATCGAAAGCTCACTCTCTCACTGAATGGATAAAGTCTGGAATCCTCAAATTGGCACTCTATGCAACCCACTAGAATTGGCTCATGAGCAGAAACTTGGCTCCGTGTTGAAACTCATTCAACTCTTACAAATATTTATTGAATTTGACAGAGTTGAATGAAGGATCTGCAAGGTTCTTCTCAGCTTCAGGCTCAGGATTCCCTGCCCTGCCCCAGCTCCAAGCCCTTCCCCCACCATGGCTCCCCACTGCTGACAGAAGGCAGCCCTGCTCCCTTGGCCTGACATTCTGAGATTTCCCCGACAGCAGTGACACACGTGTGCAGAATACTTGAGATTCCAAAGCACACGTGATCTTAATTGATCCCTACACGGCACTGCGAGGCAGGCAGGGCAGGGAGTATCAGGCCCATTGTATAGATAAGGAAACCAAGGCTCTTTAAGCAGAAGTGACTTGCCCAGGGTCACAGGTGGGAAGTAGTCAGCAATAAACCCAGTTCTCTAGAGTGTAAAACCCTTATCTTATCCACCCTGTGCTTTCCAGTTCCTCCCTGTCTCTGGTAACCCAAGTCCAGCCTCATGTCATTCTCTGACAACCACAGTGTAGCGGCTCAGAGCACGAGAGCTAGAGTCAGACTGTATGTGGCTGGCTTCAAATCCTGGCTCTATCACTTGGAGCTGTGTGACCTGGGGCAAGTTACCTAACCTCCCTGGCGTCTATTTTCTTATCTATAAAATGGAGATGATGATGAGATCTATCTCATGGAGCTGTTGACGAGATTAAATGAGTCTATCCATGCAGAATGTTTAGCACAGTGCCAGGAAAGCATTTAAGAGCTCAATAGATGTTAGCTGGAATTAGTATTATTAATCTCACAGTTCCTGCCATCTGACACACCCTTCTGTATGGCTATGTTAGTTGAAATTGGTCTCATCCCACCATCCTTGGATCAATATATACTCCAACAAACATTACTCTCTGACCCTGCCACCTCAATAAGATTTATCTTACCTTCCCTGGATTCCTAGCAAGTTCTATCAGTGATTCCATTTCCTTCTTACTCCCTACCTGCACACCTTTGCCCATTCCCTCTGGATGGAATGCTCTTTCTACATTGCCTACCAGGCTACCACAACATTTTTAAAAAGCACCTCCTCCAGGAGGCCTTCCCTGAGACAAGCTGGGCCAGGAATCTCCTCTCAGCTCACACCAGAATTGACACTGACCATGAAGAATACACAGAAAATCCTGACTCCAATAATTAGAAAATACATGTTCTTTTCAAACATGTATGCAACATTTATAAAAACTGGCTGTGTGTTAGACCATATTAGACTGGCTATTAGCCTCAACAAATAAAAAAGAAATAGTATCATATGTATATGTTTCTAAAACCACAAAGCAATAACAAAGGATAGCTCAAACCATCCATATGTTCAAAAACTTAAAAATACATACTTCTAAATAACTCATAGGCTGAGGAAGAAACGAAAGGGAAATCAGAAAATACTGAGAACTGAATGATAATGAAAATACAATATGTCAACGTTTGTGGGGTGCCGCTAAAACAGTATCTAGAGAGACAGGTATAGCCTTAAGTGGTTATATTAGAAAAGTAGACTGAAAAATAGTATGGTAAGTATCCAACTCAAGAAATTAGAAAAAGGACACCAGAATAAATCCAGGGTGGAATGCTTGCCAACTTCTACATCTGCCTCCCTGATCACATTGCATGGGGATAGTGTAGGCTGGCCCAGGGCATGGGGTGCTAGAGGGGTGTAGGGAGTATCAGCTGAATGCTATGGGTACATAGTTTGGGTTTCTTGCTACTGCATTCTTTGGTGTTTCTCAAGCTGGGTTCTCAGACCACCCATATCAGATTATTTGGGCCCACCTGAATCTAAGTGGTATGAAACTCCAGAACCCACATTTTCTAACAAGCTCTTGTGTAATCCCATGTGTCCAGAATTTGAGCTCTAAGGTGAGGGAGAGCAGGGAAGCCCCAGGGAAAAGTATGAGGTCAGGTATGTCTGTCAAGGGAACCCACTCTTTCCTTAGGGTCCCTCCTCCCTGCTGCTGTTTCCATAACCTGCTCCATATACCACTTAAGAGAAATCATGTCCCAAATTCAAGTCTCAGTTTACTTGCCTGGAATACAAGAATAAAGATGGGTCATTCCCTTGTACCTCTAGAGCCCCAGGATTTTTCTTTCTAGTAATTGCTCCTTGGGGCACAGGTCAACTTCCTATTATAGGGGGTGTCATTGCAGGTGCGTTGTTCTGCAAAGGGCCCATACAAGAGCCATCCTCCTTCTTCTAAATCATATGAATACAAGCCCTGGAATGGCAGGCAGGGCTTATTAGGATCCCGTTTCACAGATGAAGAAACTGAGGATGATGAAGGCTGCTTCTGGGCTGCAAGATCCTTAACAGGTCCCTAGGACTACCACAGAAGGAGGTCAAATCTCCTCATTCCTATCCCTCATGGGGTCCTGGTCTGTGTGTCTGTGTGCGCGTGCATGTACTGGGTGAGGTGTTAGGGCTGGGAGGCCCCTGGTCCCTATGCTATCTGGTCATTCTTGTAGACTCGGAAAGGTTACACCTGGAAGAGGTCGAGATGGTTAAGTGGCCGCACTCACTGCACTCCTAGGGTCCTGAGGGTAGATGCCGTCCTGAGATCACCCAGAAAGGAGGAGGTCTACCTGGGACTGGAACTCAACGTTCCAGCCTCTGGGGCCTGGCCTCTTTCCTGGGCACAGAGCTGCCTCCTTCCTCAGTAGACTGGAAGGCCTACTGCCATATTATTTGAATGGGGCTCCCATGACTGCTGTTTCCCTGGCACTGGTGGCAAGTGCTGAGCTGGAAGGCTGGGACTGGGCAGGCCTGGGCTCTAACCCTATCAGCCTGTCTAGCCTCAGGGACCCCTGGTGCCTCACAATGCTTCATATCCTCCTCCATAAAGTGAGAATAATAATATTTGTGCCCACTCCACGGAACTGATTGTAAGAGTCCCACGTGATGTGTGCAAGTGCCGAGCCCTTGCTGTGCTCCAGGGCTAAGGATGGTGACAGTAACTGAGCTACGTTACCAATCACCAAAGGCCAGGCTCTGGGCTGAGTGCTTTGGGTATACTCAATTAACAAGACAGTTGCTGAGGACCTACTATGTGCCGGGCAGTCAAGGCTCTGGGGTACCGCAGCAAAGACCAAGTTTCTGCCCTCAAAGAGCTTACATTCTGGGGGCGGGGGGAGACAGACAACAAACAAGCATATATAATGTAACCTCAGGTAACAATACCTTCTTGGAAGCAGATCAGAGCAGGTGAAAGAATGGGTGAAGAGTGGTCAGGAGAGACTTTCTGGAAAAGCAATATTTGGGCAGAAGTAAGGGGTGAGCCCTGGGGATATGGAGGGGTAAAAATACTCCAGGTAGAGGAACAGCAGGTAGAAAAGCAAGGGTGCCATTGGTGTGAAGAGTTTCTGAGTGTGTCAGAGTGTGAAAGTGTGTGCCCAAGTGTAAATGCATCAGTGTGTGTGGAGTGTGTCAGTGTGTGTTGTGTGATTGTGTGTCAGTGTGCATCTCAGAGCATGAAAGTGTGTCAGTGTGCAGTGTGTGTCAGTGTGCATGACTGTGTGTGTGCAGTGTGTGTTAGATGAGGGGCTTAGGCAAGGGCGCCTACATATCTGGAGCTGATGGAGTGGAGGGGATTTTGTGTGTGTGTGAGATAGAGGGAGCGCATCAGTGTGTGTGACAATGTACGTGTTAGAGTGTGTCAGAGTACAAGAGTGTATCAGCGTGCACGACAGTGAGGGTGAGCATTGGGGGAGGGGCTTCGCTGAGGGGGCCTCGTGGCTGGAGCAGAGGGAGAGAGGAGGAAGAGTGTGTCCAAGGAGAGGCAGGCCAGGTAGGGTCCCATAGGCCACAGTAAAGACGATCCCCCAAATGAGGTGTTGTCATCCCCAGACAGCACAAGCAGGATGGAGGAACCGGGTTCCACCCCGGGCAGGGGCTCGCCAGCACCTACTTGTTCCACATGGCTTCAATGAGTGTTGGGGAACCTACAGCTGATCCTGAATGAGAGGAGTGTCTGGGGAAAGGCCTCTGAACCCCAAGCCTTCAGAAGTCAGAGCCCCATGGATGTGGGAGGTGAGGCAGGTCGAATTTGGGTCAGGGAAGTGCCGAGAGGGGAGCGCGAAAGGGTGGCAGAGGCAAGCCACCTGGGGCTGGGGCGGGTGGGGGCGGCCTCTCCATGGAGACAGCATTTGGAAGCACCACTGGAATTACTCACGGAGGCCCGTGTGCACACGTGTGTGCACTCAGGGCCACGTGCACAGACACGCAGCACAGAGCCCCCGCAATCCCTGCTCAGCTCAGAAGTCATTTAATGATTGACGTCACACCCTGGAGAAGATGGGGGCCACGGAGTCCGCCTCGGGAGCAGGATGTGGGCAGGCCTCCGGAGGACCCACAGGGCCAGGGCTCCTCTGTACCCCCTGCAGCCCCACGCCCCCACAGGGCAGAGAAACAGAGCAGCACTCCTGCTCAGAATGCCTGCAGCCCTATTCTGCATTAGGCCCCTCAGGAACCTTGAGAAGTGTGGCCCCTGCTCTGAGGGCGACTAGTCAGTCTCTCAGGGGAGAGAGATCATAAGCATAAAACCACACAGATGGATAAAGTGGTAGCAGACACCAGAGCTGGGAGATGGGGTAGGTGGGTAAAGGAGAACATTCATTCATTCATTCATTCATTTATTTTTAAGATTTATTTATTTATTTATTTATTTATTTATTTATTTATTTATTTATTTATTTATTCATGATAGACAGAGAGAGAGAGAGAGAAAGAGAGAGAGGCAGAGACAGGAGGAGGGAGAAGCAGGCTCCATGCTGGGAGCCTGATGTGGGACTCGATCCCGGGACTCCAGGATCACGCCCTGGGCCAAAGGCAGAAGCTAAACCGCTGAGCCACCCAGGGATCCCCAAAGGAGAACATTTAAAGAGAGAAAGTCAGACAAGGCTTTCTGGAGAAAGTGAGTTTTGATCTGAGGTCTGAAGGATAAATAGGGATCGACCGGATGAGGTGTGAGTGTGTGCGTGTGGGTATGTGTGCGTGTGGGTATGTGTGCATGTGTGTTTCAGACATGGGAGTGGGGAAATAGAAATAGAGAGAAGGCTAGTATAGCATAAGGGATGAAAGGGCACCACCCAAGTCAATCTTCCCTATGTATACAGTAGGGCCCAGAGCCAAGACTGTGGGCTGAGGAGGAGACGTGTCCCAGAGTCCCATCCCCAGCTGCCTCGGGGCCAGCCAAGATCTCTGTGTGATTTTCCTTCTCTGAGTCTTGGTTCTACAGCTGAACAATGGAGACTCCAACCCATGCTTAATTTCAAGACCACCTGTGTAAAGTGCCACAGAAGGTAGAGGCACACAGGAGCTACTGGATAAATGGAGGCTCCCTCCCTTCCCTTCTCTCTCATGTGCTAGCTGCTGCCTCAGTTTCTCACTAGCTCCTTGAAGGGGCTGGGGGCCTGACTCCAGGCTGGGGCTGGGACAAGCTCTAGCCCAGACAGCAGCTGGCCCATCAGACTTGCCCCTCTAGTCACAACAAACTGGGCTCTGCCCCCAGTGCTCTCCAAAGGCCCCATCTTTGGAGACCTAAGGGGAATAAGTGCAGAAATCCGCCAGCTCTGCCCTCCCCAGCTCGTCAAGGGGGACCGGACTTCAAGCTCACCACAGCACCCCTCAAATACACAGTGCTTCACACCTCAGCAGCATCACCAGCTGGTAGGCTGGTATTAGTGTCATCATCTAATGGGAGGCCTGCCTAGCCACAGGGCCGGTAAGTGGAGGGATCAGAGGTCTAATACAGGCCTCTCTGACCCCAAGACCCAGGGGTCACCTGCTGGCCTCCTTAGGCTCCTGGCCCGGTCACTTTTCCCTGGTGCACCTCACCCCGCCTCATTCTGCCCCGACAACTCCTAGCTCTCCAGTCCTACCCTAACCTTTCCCCTGAGTTTTTGTTCAAAACCATACTCCTCAGGGAGGCCACATGCTCCTTCTCTATCCCCTTCCTTACCTTCACGGCCTTTCGCCTACCTGGCCTCCTTTTCTTTGCTGAAGCAAGGAAACTCTTTCTAGCCTTGGGGCCTTTGCACCAGGGTTTCCCTCTACCAGGAGTGCTCTGCCCCAGATCCTCATGGGGCTGTTCCCTCCCTCAGTCCAGATATCACCTCCTCACAGTGGCCTCCCTGACTTCCCTCCCCAACCAGAGTGGTGCCCCTCCCCCTCTCTTGCATCACCCAGGTTTGTTGCTTTCAGAGCCTCTGCTCAATTGTTTTGTCTATTGTCTGTCTCTTCCTCTAGATGGTGAACTCCAAGAGAGCTGGGCTGGGTCCTGTCCTTTGCCATATCCTGGGGCCTGGTATGGTGCCTGAAACACAGGTCATATTTACTAAATGTTGAGTGGAAGAATGCATAAATGAACGAGTGAATGAATGAACAGTAACTCTGAATACGCATCACCTCCTGGCTGCCTCCCCTTCATATCAAACAGGGACCTGAGACTCAGCACATTTGAATTCTGGATTTCCCCTGGAAAACTTGCTCCTTCCATGTCCACTTCCTACTGGCCACCCCAACACCTGAGCTGGATGCTGAGATCCCCCTGCATGTCCCCTCTTGCTTCAGCAGCTCCCTTCCCCCTCAAGCCCAATGGCCAGGTCTGGCAGTTCCACCTCTGAGCTAACTCTCAGATCTGTACCTTTCTTCCATTCTTGTCACCTCACTCCTGGACCTGACCACCATCATCTGGTCCCATCAGCCCAGCCCCTTCTGTCCACACCACCTGACCGTGCCCCCTAACCCCTCACTGTCTCCATAGTAACCACAGGCTGCAGCCCCAACTCCATGGCCCAAAAACAAGGGTCCTTTGTGACACGATGCGGGTGGTTTCTCTGGCCTTAACTGTCACTACATACCCAGGCTTCTGCCACCATGACAGCCTATGGATGTCAAGCCTCCAGACCTCTATTTGGTGGTGCCCACCACCAGGAGACCCTTCCCTCTCTGCCTGGCTGATCTCGTCCAGGCTTTGCACCACCTTCTCAGAGCCATACCCCTACCCCAGTGTGGGGTTGCTTCTCCCTTCTTTGGCCAAGTGTCTATTCTTGCTTTGGCCATGCTGCCCCCAGTCTGCCATATATCGAGTTCCAAACACATGTCAGGCCCTGTCCTACCAGTCTCTTGTGTATTACCTTCATATCATCTGTATGGCAACCTGTTTTACAGAGGAGGTCACAGAGGTTTGGTGACCTGCCCAGGGTCATGCAGCAAGTAACAAGTAGAGCCAGGATTAGAACCCAGGTCCATCCGACTCTAAAAGTGGACTGTGAACTCCCTGACAGAGGGGAACATGTCATGATGGCTTTCTCCTCATGGTTTTTCAGAGCCCAATGCACATGGCTGGGCTTAACAAGAAATATTCTCAGAGGAACCATCTGGATAAGAGGGTAGAAATTACAGGGAGAAAGATTTTGGCATACTCTAAGAAAAATTCAAAAGATGCAAGGAGCTGCCCAGGTCAGGGTGAACTTGAGGCCTGAGGAATGCTGGCAGAATGTGAGGAGGGGTGGCCTGGAAGACCCCTGAGGTCTCTGACCTATTGGTGAAGGGGGTGTTGGTATAGGAGATTGTTCAGGGGCAACACAGCCCCAAGCCATTTCCTGCCCATCTCCCAGCCTTGACGTCCACCATACAAAGTCAGGATGTATTCAGGGGCCTCTGTAACTCCTCCAAAGGGCAGCCTTAAGCTGCCTCCCTTCCAGGGTTGTCTGTATTTTATTTTTTTTATTTCAGTTTATTTTTTTTTATTTAATTTTAATTTTATTTTATTCATTCTAGAGCGAGCACACACAAGAGTTTTGGGGTCAGAGGCAGGGAAGGGCAGAGGGAGAGGGAGAAAGAGAGAATCTCCAGTTGGGTTCCATAACCCAACATGGGGCTTGATCTCAAGACGCTGAGATCATGACCTGAGCTGAAACCAAGAGTTAGACACTCAACTGACCGAGTCACCCAGGTGCCCCCAGGGTAATCTGTATTTTAGCTGAGTTTTTTTTTTTTTTTTTTTCAGATTGATTGATTGATTTGACAGAGAGAGAGAGAACAAGCAGGGGGAGCAGCAGGCAAAGGGAGAAGGAGAAGCAGGTTTTCTGCTGAGCAGGGAGTCCAATGCAGGACTCAATCACAGGACGCTGAGATCATGACCTGAGCCGAAGGCAGATGCTTAGCTAACTGAGCCATCCAGGTACCCTTAAGTGAGATTTCTAAACACCCCAAATTCTGCACCTTCATGCACTGTGGCAGGCTGTGAGAAAGTGGCAGTGGTCCTGCCCTCCTGCCCACTTGCTCCCACGTGCTGGTCGTGGTGGGCAGGGTGCTAATCCTGAGCAGCATCTCTCTGCCAGGCCCGATGCTGAGCATGTTGCCCCTCACTGAAGCCTACTTCCCAGCGC
Source organism: Canis lupus familiaris (assembly GCF_011100685.1). NCBI lineage: Eukaryota > Metazoa > Chordata > Mammalia > Carnivora > Canidae > Canis > Canis lupus. The sequence goes on along the minus strand of NC_049245.1, from coordinate 25,754,587 downwards.
AAAGAAAGACTTTGGGGCCACTGTTCCGTTTGCAAGACAGAGAGACAGGCACACAGACCTGGGTATTTGCTGCTTGCCTCCAGGGCCCAACCCCTTCCACTCAGCCAGGGGTGGTGGCTGCTGGGAACAGTGTTCTGAGTCCAGTGAAGTGCAAGAGAGGGGGCAGCTTGGAGATGCAGGAGCTGTGACTGCAGGTGGACTGTGACAAGGGCCCTCCTCGGTGGATGTGGTTTGAAGTTTTTGGGGCTTTGGAGGCTGAATAGAGCTGCTCTGGCCCCGGTCCCTGGGGCTGGCTTTATCATGAAGGACACAGATTTTATAAATATCTCAGCCCTCACATGGATCACATGGCACGGGGAATTAGGAGGCAAATTAGGAGGAGGGGGAGGGAGGGTTTCAGCTGTGTGGGCCGCCTGTTTGGGGATGCAGAGCCGGTGGGATGAAATGGCTTGTCTATCACCACCCATGGCTACCGGTTCCCAGGCCAGTGAGACCAAGGCCAGGTGGTAGGGGGTAGGTCTTGGAGACAGAACCTTCAGGGTACAATGTGAATCAAGAATCACTGGCCTTTATTGGCACTCCTCAGCTCAGTTTCCAGCATCACACGGAGAAGAGCTTGACCCCAACTATTCATGTCCCCAACTGCCAAGGTCAGAACTCAGTCTGAGGCCAGGGTCAGGGCTCAGCCTGGGGAAAGGGTGAGGATTTAGTTTTGGATCAAGGTCATGGCCCAGTCTGGGACCAGGGTCAAGATTTAGACTGAGATCTAAGTTGGGGCTCTGTGTGCATCCAAGGCTCTTGGGAGGGGCGGTGACTTCACATCTTGTGCGAGAGTCTTACTTAGGGACAAGCTAGTTCTTTTGCAATGACACAGAGGCTAGCATCCAGGCCTCTGTTTTATCTTGGGCAAGGAGCTGTGACCATGAGTTCAGTTAGACCAGAGAAGAGGGCGGTGGCGGAGGCGTCTTCCCTGCCCCCACCCCGGACTGCTATTCTGGGCCTCTGTAAGTCACAACGTGGGAGTTCAATACCACAGACACCACGTGGCAGGCAGTAGGTAGTTAATGATCTGGAAGGAGGCGAGTCAGAGCCCAGAGCAGGAGCCACGATGAGTGAGGGTGTGCAGTGGGGAGGAACTAGTTTTGGTCATGGAGGAAAGAGGCTTGGATCTGTGGCTTGCTATGTCCCTGCCTCTCTGTGTGACTTTGGGTCCATCCCTGTCTTCTCTGGGCCACAGCTCTCCCATCACGGGGAGGGCAGCTGAACTCAAGCTTCTAAGTTCCCTTTATCTGTGAGAGGCCATGGACAGATGCTCCTTCCCCAGGCAGGATCTGGTGGCGGTCTCATGACTTCCACATTCATCTCCAGAGGTCAAAGTCTTGCTTAGCTTTTGAGGTCCAGGGCAAATACCACCTCCTCCAGGAAGCCTCTCCTTACTGAAATTCACTGCCCTTTGGTCCAGTTTGCACACTGGACCGACACCTGGTGCCATGCAGAAGGGTATGTGTGGTCCTGACTACCTTTCCCACCAGACTGGGAGGCCGAGAGCTCAAGCTCCATCACCCATCCTCAGTCTCCTGGCCTGCAGGGTCCCACAGCCATGGCCACTCTGAACCTCAGACCCGTTGGAGAACACAGTTGTAGCTCCCACTGTTCTGTACTTTCTGTATAAATGGCACTAAAGATACGGTCACTCTGCACACACCTGAGCAATTAATTGCCTCTCTTTCCTTTCCAGGGCACCTACTCCTTGCATCTCTCCTTTTCCTTTGTCCAGTAAGTAGCTCAGAGGCAGATTTATAACCTACCTTTAGCAAAGTATAACCTGAAATTATCTCACTTCTGTCTTTATTGTCTCTTCTCCTGATTTCTTATTTACTTATATAAAGGAATACAAAAAAGAGGAGAGAAAGAAAAGGAACACAGGAATCAAGCAGGAAATCCTCACAACTCAGACTCATAGCTATAAATGATAAATACGAGGGTTCACGTAGAGAGAGTGCTTAGCCCTAAGCACTTAGCTAAGCTGTAACAGGCCTTAGTAAGCTCACGACTTGGCATTCATTATCTGCTATAATCCCCACTGCTCCTGTAAGGGAGAGGTGGGCATTCTTGTTGCCTCTGCACTGTGGGTGGGAAAACAGAGGAATAAAGAAAGGAAGGAACTTGCTCAGGACACATGGTGAGAAAGAGCCAGAGCTGGGACTTGAACTGTCAAACTCCCAAGCCAGCCCTCTTAACCACTGTGCCTTCTCACCTCCCCAACCACAGAATGCTGACATCTCCAGGTCAGAAGGGTCTGTAGGTTTGTCCACAGCTGCGAACTCAGACCCAGTTAAAGGTCTGGCTCAATATATATTTGTTTTCAAACTTTCCAAATAAACTTTTTTTTTTTAATTTGAAAGAGAGAGAGCACTAGCAGGGAGAGGGGCAGAAGCAGAGGGAGAAGCAGACTCCCCACTGAGCAGGAAGCCCAACTCAGGGCTTGGTCCCAGGACTCTGGGATCATGACCTGAGCTGAAGGCAGATGCTTAATTGACTGAGCCACCCAAGCACCCACCCCCCCGCCCCCGCCAAAGAAACTTTAAAATGAACCCAGAGCTGAGGACAAATTTTTAAAAAATGAGTAAGCCTGGGGCTACCCCCAGCAATTCCACATTCCTGAGGCCAGCCATAGCAACTCCACCCATCTGCACAAGACCTCTGCAAGGTGGCCCATGGTACAATAAGGGGAAGGCAAGAAATAGCGAGTGTTCCACAATAGGAAGCCAGGGACATAATTTCCAACCAGGTACACTGGAATATTATGCAGCCATGAAAAATAATGAGGTCCGTCCCTATGTACAGACCTGAGGAAAAAACTCCAAACCCATAGAATACATCATGAAAGCAGACTGTAGATCAGAATATAGTTACATTTATGAGAAAAGCAACTGAAATAAAACAATACTTGTACAATTGCAGAGAAAAAGATCTGGGAAAGTCTGAAGACCCCCCACACCTACATCTGTAGTTTGGATCCCTCCCTTGAGCCCGAGACTCATGTATCCAATTGTCCATTCACATGTCCACTTGGATGTCTAACAGGCACCTACCTCTAACTTGATATGTCCAAGCCGGCCTTCCTGATCTTACCCACAAACTTGCTCTTCCCACAGTCTCCCCAGCCCAACTGATGGTAGCTCCACCCTCCTAACTGATCAGAACAAAACCTTGGATTGAGCCTTGACTCCTCTTTGTCATCCCACAACCAGCCCAGCAGCTAACCCTGGTGTCTCAGCCTCTCAGGCAGAGGAGGCAGTGGTGGTCTTAGCTCTGACCAGAGCCCACCCAAGTGCTCCATTCAGCGCTGGATACCCCACCTAATGAGTGAGCATAGGACAGTGACCAGCAATAGAGTCATAGAGAAGTAATAATCACAGGAATAATGTTAAGAGCTATCATTTCTTGAGCACCCCATCAGGCCCAGGATTTGTCACGCTTCCAATCATTTACATCTCTCATTGACCCTGTAAGGTGGAGAATCTATTATTCCCACTTAATGAACGAGACTCAGAGAGGTTAACTGACTTTCTTGACGAATAAGGCCGGGAGAGGTTAACCAACTTTCACGCAGCTAATAGGTAGGACAGCAGGAATTCTAACCAAGTATGTCCAATTCAAACTCAAACATGCCAGTGAAGCCAAGTCCTTGAGGAACATTGAATGGAACTAGAGTTACTGAGTTGGAGTCTGGAGAAAGTCGCAGAGATGGAAGGGAGATCTCTGTCTGGTCAATGAAGGATGGGCCAAGGAGGAAGGGATTTGTGTTTTGTGGGCTCCAGGATCTAGGGAGGAAGTGGGTTATAGGAAGGCAGTAATTTCTAATAATCCGAGCCCCATTTCCTCCCGAAGGAGTGGGCTGCCTTCGCTGAAGGGAGCCCCAGGTCCAGAGATGCTTGAAAGAACATCATGTTATGGATTCTGGCAGGGAGGGTGGAGTGGAAAGGAAGAATCAAGAATAGGGGCAGGGGCTTGTCCTACCAGATACTGAACCACATTAGAAGCTACTCTGGTGGTTCTCAGCAGCAGGTGGGACAGCTGTCCCAGGGCATCTTTGGAAAGGACCAGGGAATTTGGGTCGTAACAATGTAACATCTTTGGGGAGTGTGTGTATGGGGATTTTCTCCTGGTATGGAGCACCAAGGATTGAGTCAGGGATAATAAAGAACCTATAATGAGCAGGACAGACCGCTCAAGAATTGTCTTACTCCAAATGTCAATTAGTCTCTGTTGAAAAAACAATGAGATGCGGTAATTAGTGTAGAATTGGAATAGACAAAGGGATAGACAAAGCGATCAATGAGACAGCACAGAGTTCCTGGCAACAGATCCATAAATACATGCATTTAACCATAAAACAGAGAGGGTATTTCAAAACAGTGAGAAAAAGATATTCAATATATCTGCTGGGACAAGAAGCTATCCATGTAAAAACAAAGTTAGATCCCTACTTCATACCACACGCCAAGATAAAATTCCAGGTGGATTAAAGACCTAAATATGGGTCATAAAAGGAAAACAAAGCTTTAAACTTACTAGAAGGAAATACAGTACATCTTTATGACCCTTGGTGGGGAAAGCCTTCTTAAGTCTCACAAATAAAAGTGATGCTTTATTACACAAAGTTTTAAATATCTGAACAAAAGAGACACACAAAGTTAAGAGACAAGCAACACACCGAGAGAAGACATTTGCAACAAGCATAACAAGAACTCATAAGACACTTTAACGAATTAATAAGAGAAAGATGAGGGATCCCTGGGTGGCGCAGCGGTTTGGCGCCTGCCTTTGGCCCAGGGCGCTATCTTGGAGACCCGGGATCGAGTCCCACTTCGGGCTCCCTGCATGGAGCCTGCTTCTCCCTCTGCTTGTGTCTCTGCCTCTCTCTCTCTCTCTCTCTCTCTCTCTGTGACTATCATAAATAAATAAAATCTTAAAAAAAAATAAGAGAAAGATGAGCGACCGAGAAAAAACTGGGCAAAGTATACGATGGGGCATTTTGCATATGAGGAAATTTAGACGTCTGAGAGATAACAAAGTTCAGCCTTTTCAATCTTCAGGTGACACAAATGAAAACGAAGCATTTTCTCCCAGCAGATTGGCAAAATTAAAGGCTGATGAATCAACACGGGGAGGCCTGAGGATGGGAACTTAGATGTATCACTAACTCAAGTGGCCTGACCACCTCGGGGGTGATTTGGCAGTGTTTATTAAAACAGAAACATCTGCTTCCAGAGAAATTCTTGCACATGTCCATAAGGAAGCTGACGACAATGCTGCTTACAGTGAAGGATGAGAAACACCAAAACGTCCACCAGCAGGATGGACAAAACGTGGGGATGACATGTCGGGGAATACCACTACACAGAAGAGCTGGGTGAACTAGAGCTGCACTTGGATAGATATCAAGAAGATGATGAGGGGGAAAGAAGCAAAATACAAAGTAATTCGTTTATTATTGATATAGTTTATATAAGAAAACCATTCCAATAACACCCCCGAGCTTGGGTTTCTGGAAGTTCCTCCTATCCAGAATGCCCTTGAGTAATTTCTTTTTCCCTTCCTCCCCTCCTCAAACATGTTTACTCTGTGCTGATGCATGCTGGAGGTGAGGTCCCAAGTTGTATCCTCGTCATGACAAGTCCTCCACTATGACTGAGCCCCAGAATGACCCCTGACCCTGGCTGCAGACACGCCTCCCCTCAGACGCCGTGTCACGCTATCTCTCAGGGTCTGTGACACGAGCATGATCCTGCATCCTGCTGGCTGAAGAGGCTGAATGTGGAATGTGGGTGAGGCGGCGTGTGTCTCGTAAAGTACACGTGGGAGGGGTGGGTACCATGGCTGACACCAGCCGCAGCAGAGGAGGTTGGCTGGTGGTGCTAAGCTCCCTGCCTTCCTTTCAACCCATTCTCCTCTGCATTCCTGCCACCTTTCCCTCCTTTCCTTCCTCACTTTGTTTTGGTGCCAGGCCTTGGAGTCAGGGGAGGGGGAGAAGGGTGCAGCCACATCTCTGGGACCAGGAGCTAAGGCCACCTGCGTTGGGCGGGGGCAGTCAGGTCTCTAGGCCCACAGGTGATCATAAAATCAGGGAGCCACCTCCTCTGAAAAGCCAAAGAGCTGCCAAGGGCAGTAGCCACGATCACGTCCAGGGCCTCAGATGGTCACAACGGGGTCCTGGAGACAGGGTGGCTGAGGACAGCCTAATTGGGCGTGACGACAGCCCCTGTGAGGCATATTAAACTTGGAGCTGTTAGGGTGCCTGGTGGAGGAACAGTCAGAGCTGGCCTGGCTACTGGCTCCCACAGGGGCACTTGGCTCTGGGGCTTGAGTCTGTCTGCCTGAAGGAATGTCTGTCAGCTGGGCCTGCCAGGTGCTGCCCCAGCCTGGCTGCCAGTCCCACTGGGAAGTGACACTGGTGGCTGAGGGTGGAAGTTCTAGGTCCTTCTCTGCACGTATCTTCTGATAGTTGCTGTGCCACCTTGGGGGGCTTCCCTCCCTCCTCTGGGTCTTATTTCTAGCAATGGATCTGTTAGCCCTTTCACACGCATTGTATCCTCAAAACCACCCTGTGGAAAAGTGATTACAGCACCCTTTTGCTCTGCCAGAGATGGGGAAACAGGCCCAGAGAGGTTAAGAGACTTATCTGAAGCCACACAGCTCATGGATGGCAGATCCAGGACTGGAATTTTGGACCTCTTTGATACTTGATCTCAGTTTGTGACACAATGACAGTTTTCATCTCCCTGGGCCCTAGGCCACTGGTGACAGGAGAGTGGTGGCGCTGCTGTGTTGAGGGAGGAAATACACAGAAGGAAGCTAAACCCAGTCTGGCCAAACCCAGTCTGAGTCCTGTATGTCCCCAACTGGTCACATCTCTTCTCTGGGTTGGACCAGATGACACCCAGGATCGTTTCTAGCCTTAATGTTCAAGTCTATGGTTTCTAGTCCTCAAGGCTTCTCAACTCCATCACTTTCTAGCTAAGTAACCTTGGGAAGTTTCTTCTCTCACTTCCGAATCTATAAAATGGAACCAGGCACTCTGCCCCAGTGCGGCTATGAGGATAGAGTTTTCAGACTTGTCAAGTGCCTGGCAGGGGGTCTGGTATATAGTCAGTGCTCAGCAAATGGGCAGTCCTATCTTTTCTATATAATCCCTGAGCCTCAGGTCCCTTGCAGCTCTGGCTCAAATCTCACACCTTCCAGAAAACCCCATGAGGTTTGAAGAGCATATATATTTAGTAATCTCCTCATGTCTTCCTCTGTGTATAAGACTAATATCACTCCATCCAAGCATCAGTTTACAAAGCTCAGCCCCAACCATCAGCTTGTGAAATGCTACCAACAACCTTCCTATTACAACTAAGGAAAATGAGCCTAGAAAGATTGAAGAGAGAGTCCTCAGGTCACTTAAATTCTCTATGCTTCTGTTTGCTCACATCTAAAATGGGGATACCTAGGAGTACTTCGCCCGTAGATTGGTGTTTAGAAATAAATGGCATAATACATAAAACGTTCTTAAAAGGGTACATGCCAGACAGTAACATGGACCCAAATCTACCTCAGATATTTCTGCCCCCAATTTTTTCAGTGCCAGGACCAAAGCCTCTGACCTGCTAGCTGGGTCCCCTAGAAATTAGAGTCCTGGAAATGATCAATGAGAATTATCTGAAGACACAACCATGGACAGCAGCCCCAGATGAAGAGGGCCAAACATTCTCTTCAGTACCACGGAGAACACCCCAGCCATCAACACCAGGATCTGGCTGGGTCCTGTGCTCTCCAAACAACTCAGAGCCGAGGTCAGCGTCAAACCCTTGGCCCATGCTAAGGTGACATCAAATGCCTCTATTTTCCTGCTAGTTACCTGCTCTGCTATTTGTAAGGCCCAGAATGGGCCACTTGAATTTCTATTGTCATATGCAATAGAGGCCTGTTTTCCAATTTCTCACCCAGTGATTGGGGTACCCCCAGGAGGCTTTCTGTGGGTATTCAATTGGGAAAACTCGCCTCCCAGGCCTAGAGAATCTCCCAGGCTTTCTTTCTTTCTTTCTTTCTTTTTTTTTTTACTCCTGGCCTCATTTCAGACACAAGCAGTGATGGCCACTGGGCAGAGTGTCATGGCCAAGAGTGGCAGCAAGGGCCAGGCTGGCTGCCACCTCATCTCAAGGGCTGGGCTCACTGCCCACTGAATAAAGAGGAAGAGCATTTATGATCCTTCAGCCTGTCCCACTCTATCAGTCATCCCTGGGGCCACCTTTTATTGGCTCTGTGCCCATGTGATGAGAACTGGATTCCTACTCTGACCACCTCTATCTCTGACCTCTCTGGCTACTAGAATGGTCTCAGCAAACACCTTGAAATGTCTTAGGCCCTTCCTCAAGGACCCTCAGGGCTTCAGTTCAGTGGGGATCCCAGCAAAGCCAGCAACTCTGTCTGAGACCAAAGGGAAACGAGGCACAAAAGAATATTAGTGTCCTCTTCTTATTAATGGGAAGAAGGCTACCTCCTTGAAGCTGTAATAAAATGATATGGTGTATCCAGTACCAAGCCTGGTACACAATAGGCTTAGTTAATGTCTGTTTTCCCTTCCCAACAAGGAAAATATAATAATGGAGATGATGACAACTATCAATACTGGGTGCCTACTATGTGCCAGGTAGTGGGTCAAAATCTGCAGGGGTAGGAAGTCAAGGATTGTTCTTCCCATTTTGTTAACAAGGTAATCAAGGCTCAGAGGGGTCAAGAAATCTGCCAAAGGTCACACAGCCAAGGAACCATCAGAACTAGATCTCTACCCTCAAATTCCAGGCTGCTTCCCCACCTCTAGCAGGTCTCTGATAACTACAGTCCTCCTTATTTCTCACTTGGGGGACCCAGCACAGACCATTTGCTGCCTGCCCACATCCAGTGCTGGAAGCTCCATGCCCAGCTGGTTGGCTGTTGACAAACTGCCAGGCCCAGATACTGGAGTGTGTGAGGATGGAAGCAGAGCCCAGACTTTTCATCCTCCCGGGTCTCTAGGAGATTTCCAGGGGCTCAGATGCAGTCCTCTCTCATCCTTGCAACAGTTGCCTCCTCTGCTAACGTGGCAAGCTGGCATCCACCCCAACTGCCTCTGTATCACCACCCCCCACATAAGGAGTAGTCTTATGAAGCACCCACCATCCTCCCCAGCATCACTGATATTCCACACAGGACCCATAATACCTGTCCTACAGGTGAGGACACAGGCCCAGGGTGAGGATGGGACTTATCGCAGGATACAGAAACATATGTGATCTTGGGACTCCAGACTCCTTCTCCAGTGCTCCTGTTCCTAGACTGTGGGCTCAGTGGGGGCAGAAGCCACAACACTCTTGTTCATTGCAAGGTCTGCAGCACCCACCCATAGGCCTGGTCTATAGAATTTTCTTTCTGTGGGGAGGGGTAATGTGTTACCTACTTTCTCTATCCAGCCCAAAGAACTTCATATAGAGTAGGCTCTTAATGGGTATTTCTAAAATTATTTCATTCATTCAATAACTATTTGTTGAGTGCTTAATGTATGCCATGCGCCGTTCTATGTGTTCGGACCACAGCAGTAAGAAAACACAGACACAAACAAATGGAATTCCAATCCTCTTGTGACACTGATTGGAATGGAGTGAATCTGCCTGTTTCCTTGCCTGTTTTCCCTACTCAATATGAGTGTCAAAAGAGCACAGACCATCCCTGTCATGTATCTGGGACTGTATATAGTCCCCAGAAAACAACAAATGCTTGCTGAATGAATGAGTAAGTGAATGCAGGCAGAGCAATATAATAAAGTCGGCCACCATTTATTGAGAGGTGGTTCTGTTCTAGGTGCGAAGTGTTTTGTGCACATTAATTGTCGTAGAATCTTCCCAACAGCCCCTGTGAGGTGGGCACTTTAAAGTGGATCCTGCTAGCTATTCCGCTTGTCATTCTTTTCTTTTGCCTAATTAACAGAAGCACCCAGTTAGAAATATTTCCTTCACCAGCTTCCCTTGCAGCTAGGGTAGCTGTGTGACCACATCTGGCAAATGAGATGTAGGCAGAAGCCCACTGGGTAGGCCTTCCAGGAAATTTGTTGTTTTCCTGATAAGGGCAGATTAAGAAAGCATGCAATCTTTACTTCCTTTGTCTTGCCTGGAATTCAGACACAACATGTGGAGGTGGCGCAGCCACTTCATAGCCACGAGAATGAAAGATATATGCTAAGGGTATGTATCTTGATTTCTCACTTGAATTGCTGCACTGGCTCTGGACTACCTGCTTCTGGATCTTTGGGTGTTTATATCACTGTTACGTTCCCTCTTCTCTTATATGCAGCCAAATGCAATTTCAATGGATTCAGTATTATTACAACAAGTGAGGCTCAGAGAGATCAAGTGATTTTCCCAAACTCACACAGCAGTTAAACATCTAGAATTGGCCTCTGGGTCTAATGCAGATAAGTGCATAGGTCTGCTCACTCTCTCACCTGCTGGCATTCCCACCAGTAGTCCCAGGCTGTGAGGAAGCCCCTCTCTGCACCCCATACTTGGTTCTCCAATAAGACTCTTCCTGACCACTCTAGGATCTGGTTCTAAGTTCTCCTGATGTCACCTCCTTTACCTAACTCCACTCTTAGCTACACGTTAAGTCTAGATCCTCAAAACATACATGTCTCAACTCCCAGGATTCTGCTCAGATGTCCCACCCCCGTGAAATGCACTCTCCCTCATCCCTGTTCATTCACCTCTTTCTGGTCCAGAATTATCCCACTGACTGCCTCCAACAGCGTGCATGGTAGGCTCTTGGTCAATCTTTGCAGATAGGTCTCCTGGTTCTCATCTTTTTCCTACTTTCTGCCCCCACCACCATTCCTTAAGGGCAGTTATGCTTGGACCCAGCATTCAAGGCCTCTAGGTTTTAACTACTGCCACCTTCCCAACATTTACTCCTGCTATTCTCTTTGCCCCTCACTTTTGCCTTGACTACCACTTGCAGGGATCCTTCAGACCACAGAGAGGCCCTCTCTGACCACCCTGCCTCAAGTTGGTACCTACCTCCATTGTTCCCTGCCACCTCTTCTTCCAGACCTGGGTCCACTTGAACACAACCAAGAATCTTGTTAATTCATTGTCTGAATGTCTGTCATCTACACCCCTTCCCTCAGTAAGAACCAGAGCTTCTTGAGGGCAGGAAATATGCCCATCTTTTCTGCCAGTTGCCCCAGTGCCTGGCATGAGGCCCAGTACTCAGACTCAGCCAGGAAGTGCTGAATGAAGCTTAAACTTACTTCCCACGCCTTCCTGCCACCCACCTTCTACTCTAGCCAAATAAAACTACTTAAGGTTCTCTGAAACCCCTCTACTGCACTTGATGCCCAGGGTCTCGCCTAACTCTGCCTCCAGCCAAACCTTCCTCTTCCTCCCATCCATCCAAGCCAAGCTGTTCTGTGTCACATGGCTTCAGGAGTCAACTAGATTTCAGCAGTGGTGAAAAAACTTTGGCACAGAGAGAATGTGTGTGTGTATATATGTGTGTGTACATGCTGGGAGACCAGCTACCTATACTTTACCCTGGATGTGGCTGCCTTCACATATCCTTATTCATCCATTTGTGCCTCTGGTCACTCCTATTTGAGCTAATTCTGAAATGCCCCAGTATTTCCCTAAGTAGCTACAGTTGTAAGAAAGAAGAAAAGAAATACACTAATATTTACTGAACTCCTACCACGGACCAGACATTGTTCTAGACCAAATAATAATGATGATGATGACGACAGCGCTAGTATTTGCTGAGCACCTATTATGTACCTGACATCATTCTAAGGGCCTTTAATCGGATAGACTCTATTATTAATCTATTAAAATAGATTCCCATTTTACAGATGAAAAAAAGAGGCTCAGAGAGTTGGAGGTCACAGAGACAATAAGCAGTCTTGAGCTCAGGTCTCCCTAAACTAAATCCTGCTCCTCTGCCAGGCTGAGCTGGGCAACACCCAGGTGTCTGGGAGGAGGGGGGGAGGCACTGCTTCATCTCACAAACTCCTGCTCCCTTAATGTAAAGCTGGAAGCCACAACTTCCTGACCAGGGGCTTTGCTGGGGTACGATTGGGCCAACAGACTTACCCTCATCTGCAAGGCTGTGGACCAGTGCTCCAGCCCCCAGGAGGACCAGGCCTCAGGAGTCGCGGGCTGGACGGAAGTCCGCGAGCCTGGGCTCTGCTTCCGTGGTAAGGCTGAAGATTTTCCCAACAGCCAGGGCCAAATTTATCTGCCAATCCCCCAAAGAGCTGATTCCAGCGTCTGTCTGGAAATGTCAGCCCGTGTGGTTGGAGGAACACGGGGAGAGTTTTCCTCTAAATAGCAGGAAGCATATGGGAGGCGGATGGCACCCGCCGCCCCAACCTGCCAACTCTCACTCAAGCAGGAGCTAAAAGGGGCCCAGAAGGGTCTGGAATTCCTACCACCTCCTGGGGTGGGGGAGGAGCTGGAGACACAGAGGGTGGCAATGAGAAGGGCCCAGAGCAGGCCCTGAAGGGCAGGCAGGCGGGAGCACCTGATCGACAAGACAGCAACCCGAGGCCGTCAGATGGAAGTGACACACCCCAGAATTTAGCAGAACACCAACAACCATAATAACAGCCACCATGGGGACAGGAGCACTTGCTATATGCCAAATCTGGGTTAAGCACTTTATTTGGATGATGTCACTTAAACTTTGCAACCAATTCTAAGAAAGGGGCTGCTGTTTTCCCTATATTACAGATAAGGAAACAGGATCGGAGAAGGAAAAACATGAAATCAAAGACTCTTTGGGCTGGAAAGGACCTCCCAGATCCTTAGCTGGATCACAAATACTCTACAGACTTTTCCACCAAGTTGTAGTGCAGCTGCTACTTGAATATTCCCAGTGCTGGGGAGCTCATTACCATCCAAGTTAGCCCATCTGCAAAGAGCTCTTTGCATCCAAAAGGGTTTCCTAGCCTAAGCTGGAATCTCCTTCTCTAGAGGCTTTCCTGTGAGTGCCAGACCCAGACTGCCTTCCCCAACAGATACAGAAAGGCAGGGGGACAAGGCCCCTCCAGATCTCTGATTTCCCTCTGCAGGTGACATACCCAGTTCTTTGTTTACCCCGTACCCCTAGCCATGGTAATCAGAGCAGTCCCCAGTCACCAGCATTTACTTACTGTGTGCTAGGCACTGTGTAGGGCCTGCCCTTCACATACTCTCCTCCTCCAACCTTCCTCACAGTCCCAGGGGAGGTACTGTCATCACCCCCATTTTACAGAGGGGCAAACTGAGGCTGCATGAGGGGAAGAGACTTGCTGGTCATTCAGTGGGGGCATGGGGACATTGGAGGCCTCCCTGGGCTGCTGCTTTAAGTTTCATGAAAGCTGAAGAGGTACCTGTGGGCCCCCTTGGCGACTCTCACTGACACTCACTCAACCTTTGGCACAATCACCTCGACACTGGTCCACAGAACTCCCAAACCCATGTCACCCCTCTCCGCTGCCATAGCACCCACTAAGTCTCCAAGCCCTGTGAAATCTCCCTGCCATATACCTTTCTGCACTATCCCTATGGTCTTGCCCTGCCCACTGTCATCCCCAAGTGTCACCAGACCAATGGGAAGACCTTTCTAATACCAAGACCTGCCCTGCCTTTGCCTCCCTTTCAACCCAAGGGGTGTGAACCTCCCCACTCAATAGTTGAGGTCTTCCAAACTCTGGCTCAGGTGAGCTCTCTGGCCTCTCTCAGCCCTGACACCCTGAGGCCTAAATGCTTAGCAGGAGGAAGGTGAGATTTTTGCACAGCCCACTTGTCCCACCTGGCTCACTGAGTTGTTTCTCTTGAAGAACCCCTATCCATCTCTCAAGACTCTGCTTAGAGGGGTAGAGTCAATTTCTCTGTTCCAGAAGATCACCGACTGATAGGCATCTCCCTCTGATCCATGTATCACCTGCCTTCGTTGATAGAGACACCTCTCTTTGGCTGAGCTGCCTCAGGCAGGTGCTGCCCTAATGTACCTTTGTGGCCTGGTGTCTAGTACAGTGCCTGGCACATAGTAGACACTAATCCATGTTTGTGAAGTGCTGGAATGAATGACAAAATGCGGACTGAGGGGCAGACAACCCATAAAACATGGCTTGTGCATGTCACAGCTTTGATGTATCAGAAACAAAAAATGCTGCTGTCAAAATAGTCACCAACATTTGACTAATGAAGATTTTGCTGGCTGCCTCCAAATTTAGAAGGATATCAGGGGATGATCTGGGATGGCTGGAGCTTCCAGAATAAAGCTGTCCAAGCCTCAGCAGATGAAGTGACCAGGGCTCCCACAGACAGGGTGGGAGGAGATGACAAGAAGGGCCATGGAGGGGGTTGGGGTGTAAGAGAGTCCACACCCCAGGCCTGTCTCTAACTTGCTCCGTGATGTTGTATAGGTGGCTTGCCTCTCCAACTTTTGGTTTCTTGTTTGTAAAATGCAGAGAATTTGGAGAACTGATGGAAGTAGATGTGTGTTCAAAGATCTAAACACTACCTCTGCTGTCAGGTTGATGTGACTCTCTATTCAGGCTCCCAGCAGGGTATAAAGACCCCCAGGGCCTCTAAAAAGGCAGGTCCTTGCCTAGTCCTCTGTCAGGTCATTTGGGAGAGAGACCTCAGTGGCAGGTGGGTGGGAAGTGTTTCAGATGTGCCTTGGGCAGTGTCAAGACTGTAGACTGGATCCTGTGAAGGAGCTTTCTAACAGAGGTGGGAGGAACAAGAGTGAGCTCCCTATCTCTGGGGGCATGCAAGCTGTGGCTGAACACCTCGGGACAGGAATTCTGACCCAAGGCGGGAAGGAATTTAGACCAGAAGATATGGACCTGACTCCTCCAAGGTTATGCTCTCAGTACAAGCCAGATTGAGCTTGCTGACGTTTCGCTCCTCCTACAACATCCCACAAAGTCTCCGGGCTGCCTTCAGGGTCAAGTCCAAGCCCTTACTGTGGCATTCAAGGCTCCTGTGTTCTGGGCTCACCTCTGCACCTTTGCTGGATGCACCCCCACCACATGTCTTGGGGCCTCTAACACATTATGTCTCCTGCCAACACGTATTTCCTGTACTCTCCTTGGCTCCTCAGCTTCGTATCACCCCCTGCAAAAGCCTTCCTTGCTTTAAGCTGGCTTTTGTGTTGTCTCAGCCCCTGCATGCACATTTACCTTCCAGATAAGTCATCTGTTGACTTGTCATTCTCCCTCAAAGATGACAAGACCCTCAAGGGCTTCCTCCCAGGTCCGGAGCAGGCTTTCACACAGAAGGCCAATGTCTCCTGAGCTGAACTGGCACCTCACAGATGCCAGTGCTCCGATTCAGAGAGAGTCTAGAGCTGCCCTAGTGAGCTTCTACCTGTAAGACCTGGGCTCAGGATTATTCATTAGTAGTGTTATTTCTTCTGACTATGAAAGACTGCATCTTGGGAAATCTAGGTAAGTCTAGAAGGGGGAGTTTGCTGTGTTTGGCCACTGTTTTGAAGGTCACAGTCCACATAGTTCTAATGGCTTTGACTCACTTCTGGCTGGGGATGGGGTGCACAGGCCCAGGCTGCCAATCAGAGCAATTGATTAGAGTGGGGGGTGGGATGGTGGGTGCACATCCACAAATGTGACCAATCAGTGCCAACACTCAGTTCTGGGACTTGTGTCTGAGCTCTCTAGGAAGAAGTCTTGCATATTCCTCTGGACAAGCATCTTATCACCTGAATGAGAGAGTGCTATGAGAACATCAGAACAATTCAGAGGAAGCAGAGTGAGAAATGGGGAGGAAAATCAAGTTCCAGGAACAGCATCTGAGCCCCTGGGTCCTGCTGAGCCTGAATTACCTCTGGACTTCACAATTTCAAGCTGATAAATTCCATTTTTGTTTAAATCAGTTTGGGCTGGGTTTCCTGTCACTTGTATCTGAAAAGTACCTGAATGGTGCAAGCAAAAGTAACAGCAGAGCTCTTTCATATCTCACTATCCAGAGGAACCTGCTATGAACAGTTTGATGGTTGTCATTCTAGGGGTTTCTCTGGGCAGGAGCATGCATGTATTTATACACATTTTTTCTAACAAAAATGAGATCATACAATACACACCATTTTATAACCTATTTTTTCCTTAACAATACACCACAGACTTGTTTCCATGTCAACAAGTATAGATCTACAGCATTGTCTCTACAGCCACTGAGAATGCCATTGTCTGGCTGGACTGTAATTTATTTAACCATCTCTAGCTGATAGATAATTGGGTAGTTTCTCATTTATTACCATCATCAGGAGAGATTCAGTAAACTTTCTTGTAAAATGCCCATGTTTGCTCTTGCTGGATTATTTATGACTAAGATTCTATGATTCTAAGAGTTTGGCTTCACAACTAGAAGTTTCTCTACTTGAGATTTAAGATTCTCTGAGTGTCTAGAAAGGTAGAAACTGTCTTTCTGGGTAGATTTAGTGGCTATCAGAAAAAGCAAATCCAGGGCAAGAGCGCCCCATAACAGCATCTCTGCAAGAACACTCATTGACAGATATGCAAGTGAGTTGGTGGGGAGGTAGTCAGGGCTTGGGGGTGGGAGGGTGGTGCTTGCTGGCCTCGGGTCCAGCCAGCTATGTGCACCTAACTAAGCTCCCCATCTCCCTCAGCCTCATCCTTCAACTTGGTCTGACTCTCAGTGAGCAAGGGCAGAGACAAGCCTAGAGGGCCAGTCAGCACTGAGAGCCCAGGCACAATGTGATGAGCACACAAGATATGTCACCTCTGGCAGTGGTAACAGCAGCTGCCACCAGTGATGCAACTGGGAGTGTTCTAGTCCTCTCTATGTTTTATTTTTTATTTTTTTTTAAAGATTTTATTTATTTATTCATGATAGTCACAGAGAGAGAGAGAGAGAGGCAGAGACACAGGCAGAGGGAGAAGCAGGCTCCATGCACCGGGAGCCCGATGTGGGACTCGATCCCGGGTCTCCAGGATCGCGCCCTGGGCCAAAGGCAGGCGCCAAACCGCTGCGCCACCCAGGGATCCCCTCTCTATGTTTTAACTCACGAAAGCCCCACAGCCACCCTCTGATGCTATTCTTGTCTCTTAATCATAGAAGGGACAAGTCAGCTTTAGAGAGAGAGTGACTTGACCAAGGTCACATAGTCAAGAAGTGGTAAAACTGAAGTGTGGCCCACATCTGCTAATTCCCCACCCCATGCCTCATCCCATTTTACTGCAGTAGGTAGCAGGAGAGGGGAACTGCCTCAAGCAGGACCATGGAAGCCCAAACTCCCTGTTTCTCCCCACCAAGTCCTAACACTTAGGAAGCACCCCAAATCTAGAAAATTACAGAGAAGACACAGCAAAGATCTCCCATGCCCCCACTGTGAACAGTTTTCAGAAACACATGTAGCTCTTACAAAAATGATATCATGCTGCCCATGCTGTTTTATAACCTCTTTTTTTCCCCAACTCTACAATACACTATGAAGTTCTTTCCACAGTGGGGAATTTAGGGCCACAGATCCATTTCTAACAGCTACAGTGGGCGCCACTGTATGACTTCAGTAAATGGGTTTAACGAGTCCCCTGGTGATGGAAAAATGGGTTGTTCCCAACCGTCCTTCTATAGTCAACAGTGCTACAGTGAACACTCTCTAGCGTGTCGGGATCCCTGTTATACTTCAGGTCACAGCTCAGAGGCCACATTCTTAGGGAGGCCATCCTGGACTGTTCCACGTCCTTCAGGCCCTCCGATCATGTTAGTATTTACGACATCACCATGCTCATTTCCTTCACTGCACTGATGGAGTCTCTTCTTGGTCACTACTTATTTGGGTGATTGAGTAATACCTGCCTCTCCTCTGGGCTTCTGGGCTCTGTGAGGGCAGAGACCAGCAGGGACTAGCACACGACAAATGCCCTGGGGATGTAGGAATGCCTCTGGGGCTGGTGCCCTGCCCTGTCTGCCGAGCAGGCACCCCTGCTCACATTCTCTCTCTAAATAAAATACATCTTTTAAAAAAATGTTGACTGCAACAAATGATCACAGAATAAAGCATTCTGTAACCACCACCTGGGTCAATGAACAGATTATTGCCTCCCTCCCAATCCTTCCAGCCTCTTTTCTCCATTTCCAGACTCTACTGGTGCTTGCTGTTACTATTATTACTAATAATAAGCAAATGAAAAACAAATGTGTGGCTACTCTACCCGGACCCAACCAGGCCCCCAGACCCCTGGCTGCCTCTGCTCAGGGCGTGGAGACTCCCCATCCGGCTTTCCGACTTTGGCTTTAGCTCTTCTTTAAATAACCAGCTTGTTAGCAAAATAGCTGCAAGTAACACCTCCCTCGCTGCCGCCCGAGCCTCCATCTTTCCTACAATGCTGACGGCTGCTCTCCCAACCCGTGCCAAGGAATCCCGTTCTCCGTCACTGGGCCACACACACCGGGGGCTGCCAGCCACACTGTTATTTCAGTGGCCGCAGCCCTGCCCCTCTGGCTCGGGGGTAGGGGCACATGCACACCGATGGCAGGCATTTTCAGGAAGGACCAGAATGTCGGTGCATGAGCCCTGTGCCCCAGGTCCATATGCCTCAACCTCCCACAGGGTCGTTGTAGTCTATTTGAGATGAGAAGAAAACAAAGCAATTAGTGCCAGGCCAGGCACATAGTAATTGCTCAAGAAATGCCTGCTGTGGTTGGGGTTGCTCCTGTTATGTATTTAGTCCCTGGGGAAGACACGCAGAGCCTAGGGCATGACCAGGACTGTTTGCCAGTGATTACATCCCACAGATACAGCTCTCAGACCGCCATACCCTTATCGCTTCTTTTCTGGCAACAGCATCTCAGCCAAATGCGATAGCTGTCTGTAGCTACGACAGGCGGAGGCCAGACCGGGGGAGCGGGGCTGGGGGGCAGCTAATTAATAGGGGCATTTCCCAGTTATTAATGAGGCTGGCACCGCACGAGTGTGCAGCTCCTTGTTCTCGAAGAAGCAGCACTTCTACATACATTATGTACAGCGAACTTCATGGGTTTTTATTATCCTATGACATTTGCATATTATACATATTTACGAGTCTTTTTCCCTTCTCATAACCACCCCATCAGGGAGGCTGGGCCGCTGTTGGCAGATAAGAGAGTTGAGACCAGAGGGGCTGGCTGTCCTGCTGACCTGAGCTGACTGCAAGCTCTCTGCGATCAGCAGGGACCAGCAGCTGGCCAAAAGGCCAATGGGCTCCCAGGGCCTGCAAGTGTCTGGGTGGAGGGAGGGGAGAGTCCTTTCTCTCCTTTCCCTCTTCCTTCCTTCCACAACTAGTCACTGTGTACCCATTATCTGCCAGGCACTGTGCCAGCCACTGGCTGTCCCCTGCGGGAATGAAGCAGTTATATCTCACCTTTGAGGAGCTGAGGTCAGATAAGGAGGCAGATCGCAAATCAACGGTTCCATGCTGAGTAGTGGTGGGGGACCCCGGGCAAGCCCCTTGAGCTCCCATGAGCCTCAGTTTCCTCATCTGTGAACAGCCTTGAGAGGTGGTGGGAGGGTGAGATTCAGGAATGTGGTGAGTGTTAGGCACTGTTGTGGGGAATAGGGGGCATGCTGTCAGCCTCATCTGTGTGGAAGGATGACGGGACCAGGTGTGGGTGCACTGTGGGATCCTCAGACGGTGGTCAGACATGAGGTGGGGTGCTGCACCTCATCCTGTTCTGGGGTTAGGTAAAGTGGGGACCAGAGGAGTGTGGGTGGAACAGGATGAAGGAGCAAGAACAATGGGGCTCCCCAATATTCAGGAACTCCAATGGCCTCACCTTAGCCCGTCTGTGAGCCCCAGAGCTTCCACGGCTTCCAGCATGGCCCACTGCTCCCCTTCCCTTACTGAGCCCACAGTGTCAACTGCCCAAGCCCCTGGGCAAGAGCTGGCCTCTGAGGTAGTCAGAGCTGGATTTGCTGTGTGTCCTCAGGCAAATGGCTTTCTCTCCCGTAAAACAGACGCAATCACTGTGCCCACCTCCTGGGGTGTGGGGAGGACTGAGTAAGACAAGCAGTTAAACTATAAATTGAGCCCAGACAGAAAAGCTCTCACTGGGGTCCCTTCGCCAGCACGTGGGCGCCACTGGGTGGAAGGCTGGGCATCTCCCAACTGTGCAGAGCGTGGGTGAGCGGGTGAGCAGCCCCGATGCCGTGTGCCCGGGCTACGGACGCACTTACTTACCAACCAGGGAGCTACGTGCAGAGGGAAGATGGGAACCAGTCGGGAACCAGCAGGCGTCAGCTCGGGAGCAGGCACTGGACCAAGGGCTGGCACACACATTCCTCTGGGCACTCAATCGGAGGTGCTGGCGGGAAGCAGCACAGGACAACGCCCTCTGGCACCCAGAGAGACCCAGTTCCAGCCACCCAGCACCTGGCAGAGGGGGAGGCACCAGCGTCTGTAGGAATGGGGGAGAGTGTTAATGAGGAGGTATCAGAGGTGATCCCTCCACCCCGAGCCCGCTGGACTGGCCCTGTGAACACCAGAGTGGGAGATACCACGGAGCAATCATCATAGAAACCCAAGTGTTTGCACAACACTACATTTTCCAAAGCACTCTGGCATCTTGGCTCACGTGGGCCCCCACATTGTTTTTCAGAGGCGTATTTACATGTCATGCATATTTACGATGCCTTTCCCACCACCCACAGAATCCCCACAGCAGCCAGGAAGCCGGGGTTCCAAAGGCTCCAATCCGCCCCACCACTGCCTTGCTTCTCCCTTCTTATCCCTGGATGGGGGAGAGAGCGGGGAGGGGCTGGAGTCACACGGGCCTGAGTTCGAATCCCAGTTCAGCCCCTCACTCACTGAGCGACACTGGGCAGCCAGCTGCCCCACTCCGAGCCTCAGTTTCCCCCCCTGTCAAACGGGAGTAAGAATGCCTTCTCTGAGGGGTGCCGTGAGGATTGAGAAGGTAACACCCGGCCTGGCATATCTACCTGAGAGAGCCCCTCCAAACAGGCTTTGCCCCTGTCCCCTGCACGCAGAGTAGGAGGCCCTCCACTGCCTCTCTGCCCACCACCTCCCATATAACACGTCTTGTGCGAGAGGCAGAGGGAAACCAGGTGTCCCTCTCCACCCACCTCTCCTGAACAGGTGCCACTGCTCCTGCTTGGAACTTTAAATCAGCAGGAAGCAGGCCCTCCTGGAAGGAGGAGGAAGGGGTGCCTCCATTCCATGCCCCCTCCCAGGAGCCTTGTGGCTACCTCAGAGGCTTCCATGGAAGCTCCTGCCCTCAGTCTCTCATTCTACAGGTGGAGAAACTGAGGCACCGAGGAACCTGAGCTGATGTGGGGGCAGAGAATCCAAGTGGGGCTGGAATGTGAACTCAAGCCCTGAGAGGGGAGGTACAGTAGGAATACAGAGGAAAGGCCAGACGATGGTGAGGAATGGTACCTTCCTCTCCTGGTTACCCCAAGGCCCTGGAAAGCCCTCATAACCCCCCTGTATCTGCATCCACTCTTTGCCAAGCCCAAACAGGCTTGACTCCATGTGTTCCTCACCACAGCCCTACAGTGTTATTCCTGGTTTTCAAAGGGAGAAACTGAGGCTCAGAGAGCTTCAGCAATTACTCACAGGCACACAATGAGAAAGGGGTAGGGCATCCAATGCCAAGACCCAGCCGTTAACCCCAATGCTACCCTGCCTCCCCCAGTGGAAGAATCACCAACCAAGGAAAACAGGTGTGACTGTCTGGACAAAAACAAACAAAAAAGTTTAAGTAGCAGAAAAAGAAAATATCAGACTCCAAAAAATTCTAAATTAGTGGACACAAATTCTTAAAGATGCATAAAAGATTTCAAGATAGACCATGGGGCGTGAAAATTGCCAGTGCATGGAAATCCAGCACTTGGGAGGACGCATTACCAACCACGTTGTCACTTTTAGCCCAAATCACCCAGAGCCAAAGCAGAAGGAGAAGCGGTGATAGCAGAGGAAGGCTCCTGTTCAGGGTAGGGGGAACAGGGGTCCTGATCTGGGGATTCCCCCCAATGTCCTTGCTGCAGGACTGGAGCACATCTCCTTCCAGATTCCCCACTTTACAATAAGTGGGAGAAGCACACAGGATGGTCTCTTAGGTTCCTGCCAGCTCTGATGGTATTTAAGATTGGGACTTCCAACAGGGATGAACCTTGAGAACATTATGTTAAGTGAAAGGAGGCAGTCACAAAAGACCACATAGCGTATGATTTCACTTATATGAAATGTCCGAGACAGGCAATTCTGTATGGAAGCTGGTAGATTAGTGGTTGCCAGTGGGGGGCTTGGGAGGGAGTGATGGCTAAGTGGCTCATGATTTCTTTTTAGAATAATGAAAATGTTCTAAAGTGGATTGTGGTGATGGCTGCACAACTCTGTGAATACACTAAAAACATTAAATTGTACACTTTGATTGGGTGAATTGGATGGTATATAAATTCTATCTCAAAAAACCTGTTACAACAATCCAAAGCTAACAAACATTTTGCAACTTCCAAATGGGCAGCCATCCTCTGGGAACCTGCAGTCCCCTCAGTGTTCTTCCCCTGAGGCCTGGGAAACCAAGAAATATTTTCCCAAGAAGCCTCCCACACCCCCACAGACCCTCTATGCCAGAGGCCTTTGCACTTCACATTCATCTCCTCCAGGAAGCCTTTCCTGACCTCCCAACTACATCAGGCCCCTGGTTACTGGCTCCTAGAGCATCCTGGGTTTCTCCTTCTTGCCACTTATACTGATATAAGAAAATCACTTTCACGATCACTGGTTGACACTGCTTCCTTCATCAGGCTGGGAGCTCCAGGAGGGCAAGGCCATCATCATTGGTCATCACGGTCAATGCTGCAACGTCTGGCACACAGTAGGTGCTCCAGAAATGTTTGCTGATTGAATAAGTGAACTGAAATTCCAGATCCTATGACGCACACCTGGCTACCAGTCCAGGCTCCACCTTCTGGCTGAATGATCCTGAGCAAGTCATATAATCTCAGAGAGTAGCCAGGAGTAGTGGGCAAATGTATGATGGGATAAAGGGATAATGGACATGGAAAGTACTTTATGAAACGGTTCCTTCCACAGCTGCCCCTATTTTGGTCAAAGGAACGCACTCAGGCCCGAGCTTCTCTTAACACCTCTCTTTCCCTCACCCTCCACATCCAAGTCATCAGCAACTCCTACTGGACCCACCTTCACAGTCTATCAAGAAGCTGATGTGCCACCTGCATTGCTACCATCACTGTGGACAGAGCCATCAACATCTCTTTTCTGGATTATTCATGTCCTCTTTTGTCTCCTGCTTCTGACCCAGCAACACTGGCCTCTATGCAATTCTCCAAATATACCAGGCAGATTTCTGCCTCAGGGCCTTTGCATCTGTTCTTCCTCTGCCTGGAATGTTGGTTGCCCAGATGTCTGCGAGCCCTACCCCCTCACTTCCTTCAGCTCTTTGCAGAGACCTGACCTTGTCAATGAGAGGTAGCTCAGCAGAGTAGTTAAGACTCTTCACTGAAGAGCATGGGCTTGAGGTGAAAATCCAGGCTCTGCCAGTTACACCACTGAGTGAACTTGGGCAAATTTCTTAGCTTCTCTGAGACTCAGTTGCTCATTTTTTTTATTAAAGATTTTATTTATTTATGAGAGACACAGAAAGAGAGAGAGGCAGAGACACAGGCAGAGGGAGAAGCAGGCTCCATGCACCGGGAGCCCGATGTGGGATTCGATCCCGGGTCTCCAGGATCGCGCCCTGGGCCAAAGGCAGGCGCCAAACCACTGCGCCACCCAGGGATCCCCCTCCATGGTTCTTATATGCATCACTATACAACAGGGGACGGAAAAAGGAATCTATCTGATGATCGCCTGCCCCTTCCACTAAAATGCCGGCCCTATGAGGCAGAGTTGTATACATTGGTTTATCACCAGATCCCCAGTGCCTAGCCCAGTACCTGAAGTGGAGGTGCTCCGTGAAGACTTCACTCAACAGATATTTTCAAGGCTGAATAAATATTTATTGAGTGCCACAAGCTCTGTGTTTCCCTGTCCACAGACATTTCTCTCTCCATCCCAGCCTGTCCCTCAGAGCTCCAGGTCCATACCCCAAATTCCTACTGGAGGCTCGGTCTGCTGCCTTGTCCACACCTCAATGTACGTGTCCATGGCTGTGTTTGTGACCTCCCCTGGGGACCTTGCTCTCTTCCAGCATTATCTAACTTGGTACCTGGAAGCAGCTCACCCTCTTTGGTAGCCAAGAAGTCAAGAGGCTCCCATGTCCCTTCCTTTTCCTTCTTGCTCACCTGCACCCCCCTGTCCCATGTGTAAAGCTCTAGACATGTCCTATTTTTTGACACCTCCCATACATCTCTCAAATCCCCTTCTCTTTATCCCAAGTCACTGCCCATCCCGGCCACCATGATCTCTCACTCAGACCACTGCACCTGCCTCCTCCCCGGGCATCCTGCTGCCTCCTTCGGCCCATCTTCTGTGCTGTACCCAGGAGGATATTTTTCAAAACACACATAGAAACAAATGAAAGCCTCGTTCCGCAAGCTTGAAAAGCCAAGATCCTCTAGGACTCAAAAAACCAATCTGACTGGGGCTTTTCAAAAGAATTCACCTCAGGGCTCCTTGAACAATGAAAGGTCTCCTCAACTTTGCCAACCCAGGCCCAGGTAAAATGGTACTTGTTGTACAAAAATTTAATTTACCAAATGGATTTGCACAGAACCTTTTAGCTCAATAAATATTTGTGGAGTGGAATTGAAATACAAAATAGTTAAAAAATAGCATTTATAGAGTCCCACGTGCACGGGATGGGGTGGGGGAGGGAGCGGGGCGGCGGCCGGGCTTTCCACACCCCCTGGGTCTTACTTTCTCCTCTCAGCAAACTAGGCGGGTGTTTCCAGATGAGGTAAATGAGGCCCAGGGAAGGGAGGTCGCCTGTCTGAAGTAACAGTTCCCAGATTCCCCCAGAGTCCTCTCAGGCCCTGGAGGCTGGGCCCGCTGGGGCAGAGGCTGACATGCTGACCAGGGCAGAGAAAAGGTATTGACTCTCCTGTTCCGCAGCTCACTGCCACCGGCTCTGAGGCCCTCACAGCACATGGACGTTCCTCATCCATTTCCTGCTCCCTGCCTTTGCCTGAGTGGTTTCCCTGCTCAGGGTAACCCTCCCCAGGCTGGTCAAAACCAGCTTGCCACCCTTCACGGTCCGCTTCCAGCATTGAATCTCCTACCTGTACCCCTCCTCATTGGCTGCCCTAAACACACCACCTGCAATGATTTATGGACACTCCCAACATGGCAGTGCTCAAAGTCCTCCTGGCTTTCTGCCCCCAGGGCCCACGGTTCCCCTGCCTCCTCTGAGAGCTTCCCTCCAGCCCTTGATTCTGAGTCCACAGTGATCTCCCCAGTCTCTCTACGCAGCCTGACCTTGCGCCTGAACCTGACCAAGGCTCATCTCCCCAGCTGCCTCCTGGGCTTTCTCTCCATAGACCCCTTTCCCAGGCTCCATGTCCAATATGGACCCCATCACCTTTTCCCCCAAACCATTCTTCCCTGATAATGCCAGGATCTTCCCAAGCCTCCAAGCTAGAAACTTGGACATCACTCCGGACCACTCCCTGCCCCTCAGCCCTCTCAAGCTTCACTGATTCTGCCCAGAGATGTCTGTCAAACCACAGCTTCTCTCCATGCCCACTGCTCTGTTCTGGGTTCAGGTCCCATTCAGGCTCAGAGCATCTGAGTACAAGCCACTCATCCACCCACTTTCCCAACCATCCACCATCTCTCTCCTTGCCCTTGACTCACCATTCATCCACTCTAGCCTTCCCTCCATTAACTCATTCGCCCACCTACCCATCTACCACCCCTAATTTACTGAGCCTTTTAGTGCTCCAAGCCACTTGCCGGGGACTGTGACCCAAGGATGACTTAGCCCCAGTCCTTGGCTGCTAGATGCTCACACCAGAAGTGGGTCTTGAAGGGTGAACATGAATCTGTAGAGGGTGGAGGGAAGGTGGGGAGAGCATTAAGGTGGAGGGATAAACAAGGACAGAGACACTTAAGGTGTCTGAGAAACTTCACCAGATAGGTGGGGAGCAACAGAGGTGAAGGTGGAAGGGCCAAATGAGGCTGGCTCTGCAGGGGCCTTGCAGACCAGGTAAGGAGTTTATACTTTATCCAAAGCATGGACTCGAGATACACAGCCTGGTCAGACCCCAGCCAGCTCTATCACGTAGTAGCTGTGACCTTGAACAAATGACCTCAGGGCTCCCCATCTGTAAAATGGGAATAATGATACACCTATTACAAAGGACTAAATGAGCTAATGCATACACATATTATGGCTCTTAGCAGAGTGCCTGGTATATAGAAAATGCTCAGCAAATATAGTTGCTATTATTGCTTATATTTTACTAATTAATATCCTCCAGTCAGCTGGTGGACAACAGAGCACTTTACAGAAAGTGCATGCTAATCTAGACAGCAAATCTTTCTCCTCTTCAGCAACTGGAGGCTCTGGAATGTGCCCCTGCCCAGCATCTCCCAGGCTCTGGCTAGCCCCAGAGTCACCAGCTCTAGCCTTGCCCTCCTCTGAGGACTACCCCCAGCCAACCCCACCCATCACTGCCCCAGACTGGCTCCTGAGCCCGGATGAATTCCAGCATGCCTTGTCCCTAGTTTTGAGGTGGGTGGGTGGTTAAGCAACAAGATCTAAGGGCCTGGGAGGCTTTCCCACTGAGAGCCTTCCGACACGTGCAGCCTGTCCTGTCCACTCCCTCTTACAGCTCTAGAGGACTGCTCCTGTCCCTCACGGCCCTACACTGCTGTATGGACGCCCATTCTGCAGATGAGAATACTGAGCTTCTGAGAGGAGACAGAAGTGCCTTTGCCTTAGTCTTCACAAGTAAATGGCTGAGCAGGTATCCAAACTCTGGCTGGCCAGTCTCTAGAGCCCTAGTTGTCTCCCTGATATCTTGCAAGCACCCCCCAACCCTTCCCCCAAATTATCAAGGTCCAAGATAATGCTTGGACATGCATTTTCAAGGTACTGAGGAATGTGTCCGGTAGAACTGCCTGCAACGATGGAGATGTTCCCACGTGCCTCATCCAATAGTAGCCACAAGCCACATGTGGCTACTGAGCACCCCAGGTGTGACCAGTACAACTAAAGAACTGAATTTTAAATTTTATTTAACTTTTTAATTTTAATAGCCACTTGTCCCTTGTGGCTGCCCTATTGGCTAGCACAAGAGAGCTATTAGCAACCTCCCTGAGATTGCACTTCCAGATGCTCACACTTAAGCTACAACTCACAAACCATTTGTCATTTCATTAGAAAGATTTCTACCATGTACCACCTAGTCCCTGCTTTTATAACTGAGGCTGTTCAGCAGCCACAAGTTAATTGCTTCTTTACAATTCAAGGTCATTTGAGAACTAGTTACCAAACTCCTGCTCTGGGCCAGGCACCGAGCCAGATGTGGCAGACTGACACACTTGTCCCTCTCCCCAAGGAGCTCAGTCTAGTAGGGGGACATGTCCTACATCAGGGTCTGTAACAGAGCAGATGGGTGCAAGGACAAGGTTTATACACAATCTGGAGAGCCACTGAGTGGCGGAGTCCAGGAAGGCTGCTTGGAGGAAGGGACACTGACACAGTGTCCTGGTATCTTACAGCTTGTAAGGCACTTTCACATCCACAGTGTCATTTCTGCCTCACTATAGCCCCAAGAGGGAGTTTGGCCTGGCCTGGATTCTGGTTTTCCATGCACTAGATTTGCATCAGCACACACTTCTGCAAGGAGCACTGAGTGAGGGCACTCAGCCCTAAGCCTGAGATGGGAAAGCCAAGACCCCCACAATGAGTGACAGCAGAGCTGGCTCAGACTCCCAAGCCAGTGCTCCCCTGAATCTTCCACCACTGCTTTTTGAGAGGATTCACCCCAGACCCAGCCAGCTGGGGCCTAAATTTGTCTTCAGTCGAGAACTTGGAAATTAGGCATTTTCTGAATCCTCTGAAGGCTGTTTTGTGAACCTCTAAATTTTGTGGCAGCTTGGATGGGACCCAGCAGCACCCTAACAGGCCTTCTGGTCTCTCCTTGGCCCAGCTGACTTCTAGAGGCCATGGAAGATCTTCCTTTTAATGACATCTCCCCGTAATCCCTCTCTTTCTATTGGGTACTCTCAGGGCCCGTGTGTGCCTGCCCTACTTTTCCTTCCTCTGAATCCTTCTCTGAGCTCCCGGTTGGTTCATTTTGTCCTTCTTTGCACTCCCTGCAGGCGCTCCCGCCTGTGGGGACTAGGCAGTTCCGGTCCTCCCATCCCCCTTTGTTAACACTGAGCCCCAAAGGTCCCTCAGTGCAAAGCCTCTACTGCCTGGAGGCCCTCTGATTCCTCATGGTGCCTTTGGAGCCACAGGCAGGGAACACTGCGCCCCACAAACACTTCTTGAACCCCTAGTTTGTGTGTGGCTCCAAGCTGGGTGGAGCAGAGAGCAAGGAGGCGAATGAGTCAGTGGAAGTGGCAACTATAGAAACAGCACAGCTGTCCAATATGACAGGAGCTGCCCTGGAAGGAGGCCCGGGGTCCCCCAGGAGCCCTGACCAGCCTGATTAGAAAAATATCAAAAAGGAGGTGAAACTTGGGCTGGGCCTCAGAGGATGCATAGGATCCTACTAGGTGGACAAAGTGGGGAAGGGAGGTGGTGGCAGGAGGAAGACAGAAAAAGCACACCGTGTCTGGGAAACTTCGAGGAATTCTGCACGGGTGTGTGGGGGGTGGGTTCTGGGGAAGAAGGGGAGTGGGGAGGGGAGTCAGGGCTGGAAACACAGGTCAGGACCTGATCATGAGGGTCCTGCAATACCAGTCCATGGAGTGTGACCTTTACCCTCAGAGCAATGGGGAGCCTAAGGCCTCAGCAAGTCTGGGTGGGAGAAAGCTCACCCAGCAGATAGGTGGGGCAGCCTAGAGGTGGCCAGTATGGTATGGGTGACTGCTGATAACGGTCTACCTGGGACAGGGACACTGGGACTGGGGGCCAGCATACGAATCAGGACACAGACTATAAGACCAATCAGACTTGGGGCTGATTAGATGCGTAGGATGAGACAGAAGGAGGAGTCAGGGATGACTTCCAGGTTCCTATCCTGAGTGACTGTGGTGATATATTGAATATTAAGCTTCTGGCTACAATATCATAAATACTTTGGGCTTGTGGGCCATTTGGTGCACCAAAGCTGTCAGAGACAATACATAAATGAATGGGCATTGCTGTGTTACAGCAACAATTTTTTTTTTTTTATATAAGAACAGGTTGGCCATGGCCAGAGTTTGTGAACCTCTGAGCTATAAACAACAATAACAACAACAACAAAGCCATCTCAAGTTTTAACAATAAATTTGTTAACCCACATAACTGAAAAGGCTCAGAACCTGGGTGAACTTCAGGCACAGTTCAATCAGGATTTTGATTTTGCCATAGCTTGCCTGTCCTGAATTGCAATCCTCTGCGATTCCTGGATGAACTCATTTTTGCTGGTAAAATATTGTTTATTTTTAAGGTTAACTAATAAGACTCCACAAAGCCTTGCAGGTGAATGTTCATCACAGCATTATTCGAAAAGCCAAAATTTTCTTTCTTTTTTTTTTTAAGATTTTATTCATTTATCCATGTGAGAGAGAGAGTGAGAGAGGCAGAGACATAGGCAGAGGGAGAAGCAGGCTCCATGTAGGGAGCCTGATGTGGGACTCGATTCTAGGACTCTATCCTGGGACTCCAGGATTATGCCCGAGCTGAAGACAGATGCCCAACCTCTGAGCATCTAGGCATCCCCGAAAAGTCAAAATTTCAAATGCCCATCAACCAGTGAACAAATAAACAAAATATTATATATGTATTGTGTTATATACACAAGTACATATGTACAAATGTTATCTATATCTTCGTAACATGGACTATTACTCAGCACTAAGAAGGAACGAAACAGGGATCCCTGGGTGGTGCAGCAGTTTGGCGCCTGCCTTTGGCCCAGGGCGCGATCCTGGAGACCTGGGATCGAGTCCCACGTCGGGCTCCCGGCGCATGGAGCCTGCTTCTCCCTCTGCCTGTGTGTCTCTGCCTCTCTCTCTCTGACTATCATAAATAAATAAAAATTAAAAAATAAAAAAAAATTAAAAAAAAAGAAGGAACGAAACACTGACAAGGGTATAAACAGAAAGATGGACATAAATACCAATATGCTGAGTGAAAGAAGCTAGACATAAACACTACACCTATTCCCATTTAAATGAACTTTCTAGGGATCCCTGGGTGGCGCAGCGGTTTAGCGCCTGCCTTTGGCCCAGGGCGTGATCCTGGAGACCCGGGATCGAATCCCACGTCGGGCTCCCGGTGCATGGAGCCTGCTTCTCCCTCTGCCTCTGTCTCTGCCTCTCTCTCTCTCTGTGACTATCATAAATAAATAAAAAATTAGAAAAAAAATAAATGAACTTTCTAGAAAAGGCAAAACCAAAGAGACAGGAAGCATATCAGCGGTTGCCTGGGGCCTGGGATGGGAGTAGGAAATGACTGCAAATGTGCATGAGGAAATTTTGGATTTTGGTAATGGCTGCATACTGTTACATTTATAAAACTCAAAATGAACACTTAAGCAAACTTTATGGTATATAAGCTATACCTCAATAAAGCAGTTTTTAAAAAAAGACTGATGGGGGGCAGCCCGGGTGGCTCAGTGGATTAGCACCGCCTTCAACCCAGGGTGTGATCCTGGAGTCCTGGGATCGAGTCCCACGTCGGGGTCCCTGCATGGAGCCTGCTTCTCCCTCTGCCTATGTCTCTGCCTCTCTCTCTCTCTGTGTCTCTCATGAATAAATAAATAAAATACTAAAAAAAAAAAAGACTGATGGGGACAAAGGGGATGCTGTGGCATAGCCACCAGGGTCCACATGGAGGACAGTGGTGCCACTCACTCATCAGAGTGGCAAGGTGGCCGGAGGGCAGGTGCCAAGGTCACTCTGGACACACTGGGTAGGAGGTGCTTCTGGAGCATTGGAGTGATGTCCAAGAGAGCTCCTGGGAAAGGCCAGGGACAGAGCTGGGGGTGTGGGGACTGTGGGTGTTCAGAGGTACACTGGAGCAATGGCAGGTGGTAATTGAGTCCCCTGGAGAGGGTGTGGCCTAAGAGGAGACAAGGGGACAGAGCCCTGAGAAAGAGACATTCAGGGGACCAGTGGAGGAAGAGACCGGCAAGGGTTTGGATGCAGCAGCCAGAGAGGCAGGCCAAATGGTGGAGAGCGCGCTGCCCAGAGCCTCAGGGAGGTGCGCATGAGAAGTGGCCCCCAGTGAACCACAGGAGGTCCCGGTGGCTTTGGTGAGAACAAGGACCACAGAGGGGTGGGATGTGATCCAGGTTGCAGAGGGTGAGAAATAACCAAAGTCAGGGAGCATCAGCAAAACCCCTGAGCAGCTCAGCTAGGGGGAGAAGGAGGGAGCCGGGTGGCAGGGGCAGTGTGGAAATGAGAGGCAGAAGCAGTGGGTCGGGAGTAAATGGAGGAGACAGAGGACCTGGTCCTTGCTCTTGATAGGTGTAGCCAGGAAGAGGAGGAGACGCGTCAGCGTGGGGGCAGATGCAGCCATTCCAAGCTCCCTCACACAGCCTGGAACTGGGCAGCCTGCCCGATGCCCGTGCCGCCACGCCCCAACAAACCGCTACTCACACTGGGGAGATGACTGTCTGTCTCCTAGGTGTTGGGGTTCTGGTCTTTTCTCCAGACCCCACCCAGGGGGGCCTGGCCCTGGGAGACAAATTCTATGTGCGCTCTGTGTGATACCTTTACGTGAAATATCAGTGGGAATGCTCTCAGCATTACCCGCACTGAAGCTCTGGGCATCTCCTCCTCCTGCCAGATAACCCAGATGCCCATCAGCCCAGAGGGAATGAGACTGGTACCGGTCAAGGGCCTCCTATTTTCCCAATTCCACAGTGTTTACATTGCTCTTCCTCATAGCCCTGACAGGCTGTCATCATTACATCCATCTGGCTGACAGAAAGAATGAGGCTCAGAGAGGTTGAGTGACTCACCTAAGGTCACACAGCAAATAAATGGTAGAAGTGAGGCTGGTACCCAGATCAGCCTACCTCAAGAGCCTGCTCCCTTTGTCCCACAAACCCTTGACAAAGGGTGTAGGGGGAAAATAAAGCAGGATGGGACGGATGAAGGAGGACAGGGGAGTTTTCTGAACTGCAAAGTGGTAGATCAGGTTCCAGTCTCAGATCTCCCCCAGCTCTTGGGGCCAGGGCAAGTCACTCTCCCACACAGGCCTCAGTTTCTCCAGCCAGCCAATGAGCTCTTAGGCCCCCTGTGGCTGCGTCACACTGAGTTCTATGACCAAGTGCTTAGTGGAGATGCTTCTGCCTTCTGTGGTGGAGACAACAAAATGTCTCTAGAAAGGTCAGCAGCAGAGAAAGGCCACTGTGTTGGGGAGAAGGCAGAAGGGGGCTCCTCTATCATGTTGGGCCCTGGAGGAGCCGCACAGAAGAAATATAGCCCAGCCCAGCCCAGCTGCTGGCTCAGCCACTTTGCTGGAACAAAGACTCAGCCTGAGGTCATGGTGCTGCCTCTAGGAACCACCCCCTTCTCAGCCATCCCAGCAGGACCTGCTGTGGGTTAGAGGTGGGGGACTCTGCACAAATCCCTCCTCTTTCTTGGCTGTGGCTGCCCTGTCTGTAAACCCCTCCAGAGAAGCAGCTCTTTGGGCCAGCTTTCTTCCCACCCTCAGCTCTGAGCTCACCAGAACCCCTGCCTCCCCTCCTCTCCATCCTCCACAACCACAGGCCTCCGGGAACCCACCCCCCACCCCCCCACCCCCCCCACCCCCCACCCCCCGCGCCGGCTGCCCCAGCACCTCCATAGGAGTCAGAATCAAGATCTTCCGAAAGGAATCAGAGGCCCAGAGAGAGTAGGTGCCTACGTAGGGCCACACAGCAGACATGGAGGGCCGGCACAGAAACTGAGCCTCCTGACTCCCCAGCTCTTTTCTGTGGCCCCTTCAATTGGTTTTTATGACAGAAAAGATTTTATTCTTCTTTATGTCCTTTGTTTATAACTCAGACTCACATCCTGATTTTCAGTTCACCAGACACATTTCCAGTCACCCAAATGTTGCTCCCTGAAATAACCAGGAGGGACCCTGGCTTGGTCCCCTTTTCTGCCAACACAGATGACCTCATTCAGCCATGTGGATTTTAACACCAACTTCTCCCTCTTTCTCCCCCTCTCTCCCTTCACCCCTCCCTCCTTCCTACTGTCTTTCCCCATATGCAACCCATCAGGTAGTCTCTATCTTCAAAACATCTCCAGTATCCAATCAGTCCTTGCTAGCTCTACCTCTGCCACCTGGTTCCAGCCTCCCCGTGGACTCCCTGCCTCCACTCTTGGTCCCTTAAGCCTGGTTTGAGCGTCCTGTTAAGATACAAGTCTCTGCTCAAAGCCCTTGTGGCTCTCATGTCACTCACTGAAAGCCAAAGCCCTCACTTTGGCATACAGGGCCCTACACATCTGGCCTCCAGTCAGCCCTCTGATCTCACCTCCCACAACTCTCTTCATCCAGCCATGTGTTGTCCTCACACTGGCCTCCCAGCTGTTCTTCCCTCAAAACCCACAAACATTGCACTTGCTGTTTCTGCCACCAGGAGCACTCCTCCCTGAATATCCCCACAGTTCCTGTCCTCCTCATGTCACCTCCTCAGAGAGGCTGTGCTGGACCTGGGCCCCAACCCCCCATCTAACCCTCTCATCATCCCCACCCCTTCCATTTGCAGAGGCACACATCACATCCTTGTCATCTGCTGCTGGGAAGCACTTAATAATCACCTACTGTGTGCAGAGGCCTAAGCTGATGCTTGTGGGAAAAAAGGGATACGACCACTTGTCCCCTGTCCACCTGCCCATACAGTAGGTAAGCCCCTTGCCAGCCATCAAGTCATCTGATTTTCCTCACAGACATAACAGGTAAGTAAGTAATATCAGGCCCATTTTATAGACCAGGAAAGTGAGGTACACATTTTTATCAGGCACCTGTAAATCTAGGCATCTGAGGAAGCTAAATTCTGAGTCTCAGAGGCATCAGGATGGTGCAAATGCTAGCTTAGGGAGGGAATGTCCCCAGGGCCAGGATGGTGGATGAGATCACAGAGGGCCACCCCTGCTGCCCTTCCCAGTCCCCAGAAGGGACTGTCCTCACCATGACCGAGGCACTTGCTTCCACCTCCCCAAACCCAGGGACACTCATCCACTATCTCAGTTGGGCCCCCACTTCCATGAGGGGACTGCTTTTCCGGTATATGAGAAAATGATGTCAAGAGTGAGATGGGGCCAGCCAGGCCCAAGGACGAAGCAAGGGATGGAGACAAACCAGGCTTGGCACATGCCCGCCTCCCTGTGGAGATTGCGTTCCTGTCTCCAGGTACCTCCTCCAAGCAGCCACTTGGGACCTACAGGCTGAAAATGTGGCAACTGTGAGTCTCTGGTGCACTGGCTTGCTTGGCAGTCCAGGGCGATGAGGGACTGGTGTGGGCACCACTGTGCCCAGTCAGGTTACTCCTCTGGGGGCAGGAAAATGGGGCTAGGGTGGTGAGGACATCAGTGTGCAATCCATATCCTGGGGATGCTGCTCCCCTGAAACATTTTGGAGAATTTAGCTTCTCAAGAAGTAGCTATTATTTATTTATGCAAGGACCATATACTTAATTATCCAAACTAGGACATTTGTAAGATTGAAAGGGAAACCACTGATAATTATTCCAGAGCTGACCTGGGAAAGTCATCACATGGGTACATTATTTATGGAACACCTACTACGTGGCAGGTGAATGCCAAACAGTTCATGTGTACCATCACTTTTTCTCCTCACGGTGACCCAGGAATAGGTACTGCGGCCACCCTGGCCTCCTCCTTGATCCTCTATCAAGCCTGAGTTTCCACCACTGGATTCCCTGTCTTGGGCTAAGGTACTGACAGTCCCAGTTACAAGACATAACCCCTCACCTCCTGGACCCCGTCCCTACAAAAAAATCAACTCATTTTTGGCCACTGTGACTTCAGCATAGATTCATTTCATAGGGGATACATTTCAAGGTCAAGGGTATGAATGAGTGTTAAGAGTACAGAGGTGGTTGGAAAGCACTGGGATTGAGGAGGGGGATAACTAGGGTGAGGGTGAAACAAATGGGTTCTGAGATGTTGGAGTGATGGAGGGAAAACAGAGAAAGGGAGTAAATGGGCTTGTATAAGACATAGCATTCAAGGCCTTTGGCAATCCAGACAAACCCCACCCACTCTCTGAATATACCATCTACTAGCTCATCCCACAACACACACCAGGCACAACCTGTTTTTCCTGCCTCCATCACTTTGTGCCTGCTGCTCCCTCATCCATGATGCCATCTGCCAATCTCAGTTGGGAAACATCCTCCCCACTCTTCAAGGCCTGGCAGAAACACCACTACCTCCAGGAGGCCTTCCCTGATGGCTCCTCTCTGGAGTTTGCCCCTCCCTCCTCTGAGCCTAGCACCTTGCTCAGGCTTCCAGTGCCTGTGGAATGAGGCCTGAAGTCCTGCTAAGGACAAACAGGGCTGTCTCATCAGCCTCCCCCACCCATGGCCACAGGGCAGTTCATCACTGAACTCCTTAAAGCAGCCACAACAGTTTCCCACCGCTGATGACAACATGGGGTGCCTGCCCATAACAATGCAGACCCTGGACTCTGTCTAGAGAGGTTCAGATCCCAGGAGTCTTGACTGGGACAGGAATTTGCATTGTCAAGTCTCCCCAAGGCATTCCAATGCATGTTAAATTTCAAGACCCTCTGACAAAGCAGGTGAGTAGTAAATGTCCAGTAGAATGAAGAAAAAAAAAAGGTAATAGAATTAAGAAGCAGTTGCCCCTGATATCCTGAAGGAAACCTCTATGGTGAGGGTTGGTGGGTAGATTCTGCTCATTCATTTACCATTTACATTATTATTTTTAAGTAAACTCTACACCCAACATGGGGTTTGAACTCACAGCCCCAAGATCAAGAGTTGCATGCTCTATGGACTGAGCCATTTATTAAGCACCCACCAACCAGTAACAAAGGCAACAAATGACATTGACCAGCACTCATAACATGCAAGGCTCAGTGCTCATACCGTATGACCAAATCTTCAAATAACCCTGCAAGACAGGTGCCATCATTCTTCCCATTTCACAGATGAAGAAACTGAGGCTCAGAGAGAAGTGACCTGCCTGAGGTCTCACAGCCAGTAAGTGGAAAAGCTGGTATTTGAACCCAGGTCACCTGGCCCTAGAGCCCACATTCTAACCACCTCAGTGTACACCAGCCCTGTGATATGGCCATGAACAAATGGCCCTGTCCCCAGTTTGTCTGCTAGCAGGGAAGGGACACCAAACACACAGACAACATATACTTTCAAATTATGGCACATATGAGATAGGAAAAGAAGTGAATCCTCCATAAGACAATTGCTGGGGAGGAAGGGGACCTACTGCAGATTTCCTTGAGGATGGTCTCTTTGCCTCAGTTTTCTCATCTATATAATAGAGCAGTGGGGCCAGTTGATCCCTAAGAACATTCCAGCTGGTGCATCCCAGGAATCCAGCCTTCTTTTCTCTGAACCTTTGTTTCCTCTTCTGTACAGTGGACTGGAAGAGGAGCAGAGTCAGTGGTGATGCCAGGACCTTCAAACTCAGCCCCTGGGCTTCCCAAGACCAAGTCAGCCTGGTGTTCTTAGAGCTGGGTCTTTGGGAGTGCATCTGCCACCCACTATCACAGTGATGCCAGAAACTAGAATGGGGCTGTGGTGATGCTGGGACCTGGAAGTGGTGCCTTGGCTCCTCCCCTCCCAGAAGGAACCGCCTCTATGTCCAGCAGACTCACTGAGCCAGTGGAAGGGGGGTGGACACCTGGCTTTGCTAATTCACCTGGAGCCCTGCTATCTCCACATGGTTAGGATGAGGTGGAGGGCTCCAACCCCCCGAAAAGGTCCTGCCATCCAGGGCCTCCAGCACAGCTGAGACCCAATTTCCTCCTGTCAGTCCCTCAACCAGGCAGCCAACCAGGTGTGCTGTCCGTGGTGCTGAAGCCCAGCAAGGCTCTTGAGATTGGATCCCCTCCTCCTTGGCAAACACTTTTAGGAGCCAGCTCTGCTGGGGTCTGTGAATTCAAGAAGGGAAGTGAGTATCTAGAGACAGGCCAAGGACCATAGCCAGTTGGACTCCTCATTTCCAAGCAGTGTGATTTCAGGGCAGCCCTTTGCCTCTCTGTGCCTCAGTTCCCTTCATGTAAAATGGGAACAGTAACCATGCTGACCTCGTGAGTCTGTAGTGAAAAGTGAATGCAGATGCAGTCAGTACATGGTGCATGGAGGGGCCCAATGAAGGCTAGTTATTACTGTTAGACAGTGTACTTGTTATTTTGGGAGGCAAACTGTAATTGAGTGCCTGCTGTGTGCCTGGTCTTCTAAGAATTTCACCTGCTTCTACTCACAGAAGTCCTATAAAGTAGTGCTAAAATGGGAATAAGAATACAGATGAACATTCTGAAGCAGTGAAGTCAGTTGCCCAAAATCACAGAGCTAGTGAAGTGGGGAGCAGAGATTCAGACCAGTGAACCTTCCAAACCACTGAATCTATCCCACTCCATTCTGCTGTCCAAATGGGAAAATATGAACCAGAATGAGAGAAAGTCCTGACTTATCACAGGTCCCCAGAAAACCCAGGATCCCACCTCTCAGTGCAGATCTCTTCCTATTGCTCCAAGCCAGGCTCCCCCCAGCAAGGTGAACAGGACTCCCCCATGCCCATGGCAGCTAGAACTGCAGGCAGGCACTTTGCTCCATGGTGATCCCTCAGCCCTGCTGGAGGGTCCTCTGTCAAAGGCAGAGACATGAAGTGGCCCAGAGACAATGTGTGTCAGCTTCAGCCATGGGCTAGCAGCCACTCAGTGCCCTCCAGTGCCCTTGCCAGCAGGCATCTGAGTGCCGGGGAGAGGGAGGGGCCAGGGCAGCACTGCTGGGGCCCCTCTAGCTCTGGCCTGGTTTCCCAGCAAAGAGAAGACCCAGACATGCACCCAAGCTGTTCCCGTCCCAAATTTCCTGCTGCATGGAGCACACGCACGCAAGCATGCACTCACAGATATAGTTCAAATCCACCCAATAGGGGGCTCTGGGCAGCTCAAGACCCCAATTTTTTCCCCTGTGCAGTCTTTATCTCTGGTGGGGATAAGGGGCAAGTGAGGAATTAAAGAGTGGTGGAACCCAGAAACCTGGGTTCCTACCCTAGCTCTGTTCCTTCTAAGCTGGGTGACCTTGAGAAAGTTAGAAAGTTGGTCTGAGGTGGTATTGCCTCTATGAAATGGGGTTTCTGGGCCTTGGTGTGGGGCATCCAGCAGAGCATGGGCTGGAATGGGTTTTGAGACATTAGAATTGGCCGCTGCCCACAGGGAGATGAGAAGCTTACAAGAGAAATCCCAGGGACAAATCCCAGCTCCAGGGTTGGGTCCTCCTTAACCACTTTTGCTCCAAAGTCTGCAGCAATCACTTTCCCAGGCTCCCCTCTTCCCGCATGCCTCTCCACTCTCTTTCACACAGAGGTGGGAGGTATCTTTGGAAAATATAAAGCAGAGCTGCTTGCACACTGCCAGGGCCTTCCCAGTGTACTTAGGTAAGGGCCAAACTCCTGGCTGGGGCCCAAAAAACCTCACGGGGTCTGATCATCCCGTCTCCTCACCAGCATCACTTCCTCCTCCTCGCCTCGTCATTCAGCCCCAACAGCCACCTGTCTTCTTTACTCTTCCCTGAACAAAACCAGCCTCTGTCCCACCTCCTAGCTCACGGCCCTGCTGGTCTCCCCACCTGGCTCAGTCTCCCCCAGCATTCACATGACTAGTTCCTCTCATCCCTTGGGGCTTAGCAGAAATGTCACCTCCTCTGAGAGGCCTTCTCTGGCCACCCTGAAATCTAAAGTATTTCCCAGCACCACACAATGGCTCTGGCTTTTGGTTTCTGCTGCCAGTTAGAGGAAGAAGCCTCTCTGCTGGCAAATAACAGGAGTACAAAATGTGTGCTCCAGGCAGCTGGGGGTATGCCTCTATCCAGCTGCAAGTGACAGAGTAACAAGTGATGACATTGAGGAATCCCTCAGCTGAGTGGCCTTGGGCATGTCACCTGCCCTTCGTGAACCTCAATTTCCCACCAGGACCATGGGGCAGAGGAGGCAGTGTCTGAGCCCCTTTCAGTTGGCCGTGGTTGCCTCCTTCCAGGCCCCACCTTGCATTGACCCATTTTTCTGAGGCTTCTCCAAGCTCAGACAGTTGCTCTCTGAGAGCCCCAAACCCATAAATCACAGCTGATTTCATGGAGCAGGGCGGCTGCTGGCGCCCAGGCATTCTGTGGCCATTAATCAACATGGGCGATATCGAGGCTATTGCAAGGCAGCTTTGCAGGAGCTGGGCCTGGCTTTCAAGGCTGGGGAACCTGGCCAGGCTGAAGTGTCCAGCCTCTAATAGACTCCCCTCACCCTAACAGGTCCCCACCCACCTGTCTCCCCTGCCTCTCCCACTCTGGATTCAGTCAACAGGTACAGGTACTCCCATGGCTCCCTGTGGAACAACCGGTTCAGCTTCCCAGGTCCTCACAGTGTGCAAATAGACGGGCCATCCTGCAGCCCACTTCTTCAAAGCGGAGTCTGAGAGGAGGAGCGACTTGCCCTAGATCACACAGCAAGTGTGTGGAGGCCCTTGGATCTAAGG
This sequence comes from Canis lupus familiaris, assembly GCF_011100685.1. Classification (NCBI taxonomy): domain Eukaryota; kingdom Metazoa; phylum Chordata; class Mammalia; order Carnivora; family Canidae; genus Canis; species Canis lupus. The sequence goes on along the minus strand of NC_049245.1, from coordinate 25,714,727 downwards.
CTTCTGATCTTGGCCCCTCTCAATGGGGAGACCCCAATCCGGGGAAAGGAAATGGGGCAGTACGCTGAGCCACCACTCAGCTCCATCCAACCCTAGGAAGACCCCAGCTGGTTGCTGTGCCTATATTCACAGCTCCTTCTCCTGACCTCAGGAGTCTGCTCCAGCTGCTAGGGGTTCCTGGGAAATTAAACCTCTCTTCCCCGACATCCTGGGTCCAACAGGCAGCCTCTGTTCCCCTCTTCAATCTGCTCAAAGAGATGAGAAAATTGAATGAGGTGTCCCTGGGGAGCTGAGCCTGTACTGCCAGCTGGCAGGAAGCTGTTGTGGTGCCCACTGGGTGCTGAGGACCATGCCCCGGCAGCATCCAAAATGCCCAAAGACGAAAGCGAGGGAGACAGGTCAGCTCTTCCCTCAATGTCTGAGGGACTATGGGAGAAGCCTGGCTTCCCATCTATTCACCCAACCAATATTTACCAAGTGCCTACTGTGTGCACCTACCGTATCCGTCAGAGTAGGGTAAGGGGAGAGCCCAGTGGCCTACGCATGCAGGGTCTGGGCAGAATGCGCCTGTCAAATCCACCTCTTCCCTGCAGGAGGCTCCTGTTTCCTCTTTTCAGAAATGAGAATGATGGAAACCATGCAGGTTACCGAGCCATCAGAGGCTTATGAAGGTGGTTGCATCGTGCCTGGCACACAGTACCTGCTCAGTAAGTGCCATGTATTTTTACTGTCATTGTTGGTCTATGCCAGGCACTGGGTTAGAGCAATGAACAAGAGAGATGTGGACTCTGAGCTCACAGAGCTTACTTTTTAGCAGAGATGAGAGACAAAACTGGTGAAATATAAGTGGTAATAAATGTCCCAGGGGCCTGGGTTGGAGAAAACCAGGAGGCCAAGACAGGGTCAGAGAAGGTCCCCCTCTGAAAAGGACAGCAGGCTAAGAGCCTTGATAGGTAAGAGCTGGGGAAATGTTGTGGACAGAGGGGACAGTCAGGCAAGATCCCCGAGGTGGGGAGCAGCGTGGTACAGTGTTCAAGGACTGAATAAAGAGCTGTCGTAGGCAGGGAGGGCTGAGCAAGGGCGAGTGTGCTCCCTCGATAGGTCCTGGCTTCATTCTCTGCGCAAGAGCACCTGCAGGGCTTCCAGGTTCCCCAGAGCTGCCACCGGAACTGAGGCATTGGAACAGGAAGAACCTGGGGGGAGCAGTGGGAGGGTGCTCAGGGAGGCATGGCCCAAACGGCTCCTATGTGACCTTGGCCTTGGCCCTTCCCCTTCACCCTCTAGAGCTGACTCAAAGCTACCAGTGGTGCCTGACTCACTACTTCTGTGACAGCTAATTATGCCACCCCCTCCACCCACTGAATCTCAGCACCTTCATGAAGCACTTTGCTCCTGACCCCCCTAGTAGATCCAGCATCCTGACAGCCCCCGGAGGGGCCAGGCCTAGGTGGAAGAACACCTGGGAAGCTGCTTCTCCGCCCCCCACTTCTCACATTTCTCAGCCCTGCCCCCTGGGGACTCACAGATTGAAGGACACCTCTGATCTGGTGTGGCCACTTTACTGATCACAGGGACCACAGTGCTCTGAAACCAGTGGACACCCCTGACCTAAGCACACGTCCGAGGGCTCTGGGCATGGGGCTAGAGATTGTAGGGAGCCCCTGGTGGCTTCCTCCCTGAGCCTCTCCATCCCCCACCATGTCCCCTGGATGGGTGAGTCACTGAAGTTCTGCTCACGATGCCTCTGCTCCTGTGAAGCCAGCCTCATGCAGGCGAATCACAAGAGGGGCCCAGTCCTCAGTATGTGTGGCAGTATTGCAGGGACACCCCTCTTCTGTACCATCCCCACTTCCGGAACAGCCAGAATTTCCTGAGAGAGGGAGGGAGTGCAGGGACTGGCGGGCGGCCAGGAGGAGGGAGGAGCTGACATTGGGGACATGAGGGACGCCCCATCCCACTCCTACTTGGGGTTCCATTCCCAGAAGGAAAGGATGTTGGGTATCTAAGCCTCCCTCTACCACCAAGGGAAGACACCACCCCTCTGAGGGTAGATTAGCATATTCATGAAGGTTGTCACCATGAATATGCTAATAAGACACCGCTGGCTACTACAGGTTCCTCTGCATTTCCGGCTCTGGCCTCCAGCTCTGCTGCTGCCACAGGCTCCCCCCCACCCTCAAGGTGGGCTAGCCTCTCAGCTTTTTCTCAGGTCTTCAAACTAGCCCTGCTCCCTCCTGCCTCAGCACCTCTGCCATACTGTCCCTGCTGCCCACAATGCCCTCTCCTCTCTCTTCACCTGAGCAGCTGTAACTCAATTTTCAGAACTTAGCTCAAGTGAGGCTTCCCCAGGGATGACCTCCCAAACTCCCACTAGGTTCGGACCCTCCACTTTATTGTATGGTTGCATTTATTTATTTTTTGTGGTCACTTGATGATTGTCTCCCTCACTGGCCTGTCTCCCTGAAGGCAGAAGAAGATGGTCTGGACAGGGCCTTGCACACAGGTAGTGCTCAATAAATATTTACAAAGTGAATAATTGGTGTTTTTTGGCTATTGTTCCAGCAGGCTCCAGATGGGCCTCTCTTGCCTCCCCCTTGCATTCATGGCTGATTCCCCACCAGCACCTAGTTCTGAGCAGATATTGCTCCCCGATTCGTGTCCACTACATCACACACAATTTAAGAAGCTTCCCCTTTGCTCCTCTGACCTGCCCCCCACCCCTGCTTTCTGGACTGTCAAGGACAATGATGTCCACACGGTGCAGGCCACAGAACTAGGGCAGGAACTTACGCCTGCCAGCACCCTCCCTCTTGGGGCTTCAGCTTCCACATCCAGGAATAGGCCAGTCCCCATTCCCTCTTGGCCTAGTGATGAGGATAAAGGGAGAATGAGCAGGGTAAGTCCGATAGGGTCTCTGCACCCACCCCACCCCATTCCTAGCCAGGGAGAGCAGCAATTGGCCTAGGCCTTCTTCCACTGGGAGAGGCCAAAAGGGCACAGATGTCAGCCAAGTGGCCACTACCTGTGGGCTCTCCCAGGGACACAGCAGGGAAGATAAGTCTGGGCTTAAGACTGGTGGGTTTGGAAGCTCCTTCTTTGAGAGAAGGCATAATCATCACAACTCTGCCCACCTCTGAAGACCCTAGGGTCAGTAAACACCAGAGAAGCTGGTGTCCCCACACCTATCTAGGCCTGAACCCCACCCTTCAGAACAAGGCTGCAGACCCATCTTCCCCATTGGTATCTGTTCAGTGCTAAGGGGCTAAAGCCTCCCTTTTACCCCGACTCCTCCCCTCCTTCCTCAATTTCTGGGGGATGCCGTCCTTTAAACCCCAATTCTTGACTGACTTCTCAGGGCCCATCCCCTGCAGCCCCAGCCCCCTCCCTCAACCCATGCAACTTCCTTTCCAGTGTCACCCACAGCATGGTGCTTGGACACAATCGTGTCACTAGAATGAATTCTTGGGCAAGTGGGTATCAGCCCTGAAACTCTGTGGACTCTAGCTTTGCCCTCAGGGGTGGAACAGGTGTGACCTCCCATGGGTATGTGAATAATACTGGGGTTGAATCTGGGCTCAATCCCTGGCAAGCAACCAAATCTTTCTGAACCTCAGTTTCTAATTTGCAAACTGGGTCTAGCCATCCCTACCTAGAAGGGAGGAAATGCTACTGCTGCCTGAGCCTCATCCTCCTCCTCTCACCCACTTTCCCAGCTCCCCAGGCAGGCTCCCCCAAGTCCAAAAGCTTCTGATGGATCAGCTGGTTAAGAGGAGGCATCCGGTTAAGAGGAGGCATCCGTATGGGCACAGCAGGGAGAGGGCAGAGACAGAGATGAGGTGCTGGTGGGGGGCCCATGTGGGAGACTGCTTGGCTCCAGCAGCCCCAGGAAGAAGGGGGTGTCTTTGCATCAGGCAGGAGCAAGGATGGACTGACACTCTGGTTGGACTCAAGGCTACAGTCAAGTCAGAGCACATCAAGGGAGCAAAAGAAACCAGAAGAATGGGGAGGCTGACAATGGATGGAGCCTCCTTCTGGGCAGAGCAGGGCCCTCTAGTTACCCTGTTCCTGGGATTGCTGGACCCTAATACCTGCTCCCATCACCCCTATGCCACATGTCAGGACAGTCGGCAGACCAGGGAGTCACTCAGCCACAACACATGTGTGTGCTATACGCAGCTACCGTTCTAGGGACTGGAGATAAGAGGTGACAAATGAATGTGCTTGCTGACCCTGAACGCCAATGGGAAAGACAGAAATGAAACAAATGTATGATAGATCAGGGTGGGACCATTGTCATGAGGCAAAAAAAAGTCAGATAAGAGGTGGGACAGGGGGCTCTTTGAGGAGGTGACATTTGAACTCTGGCCTGAATGAAGTGAGGGAGAAAGTTCTGCAAGTATTTAGGAGCAAAAAGTTCCAGGCAGAAGGAACAGCAAATAAAAAGGCACTGGGGAAGAAACGTGATATTGATGGGAGCTGCCAGCATTGGTCAAGGGAGTGAGCCCAGTGTGCAGCATCAACAGTTGTCAACCAGGTGACCTTGGGGGTGAGAAACGTCAGCCCTGTAGCTTTTGTCTCCTTATCAGTCAAATGGGCACAGAAAGACATCATAGGTGGTTATTAAGATGAAAATGGAGGCAGTGCCCTGTAGCTCAGGGCAACACACAACAGATGTTTAATCAACATGAACTGGCTGGGCAAGCCCTCCACAGGGACTGGGGGTGGGGGGAGCCTGGCCACAGGATGGGAGCAGCTGTTAGGACTGGGAGTCTTACCAAAGGGCTACCTGCAGGTGCTTGAGTCTGCAACCGCTGGGAGTCAATCAGCAGTTAAAGACAGAAGACCAGGGATCCCTGGGTGGCGCAGCGGTTTAGCACCTGCCTTTGGCCCAGGGCGCGATCCTGGAGACCCGGGATCGAATCCCACATCGGGCTTCCGGTGCGTGGAGCCTGCTTCTCCCTCTGCCTGTGTCTCTGCCTCTCTCTCTCTCTGTGTGTGACTATCATAAATAAATAAAATTTAAAAAAAAAAAAAGAGAAAAAAGACAGAAGACCAGACCCCGAGGAGGGAATGCTCAGACAGCTGAGAATCCAGGTCCCAGGGAAGAGGTAGAGAAGACTTCCCAGGGGAAGGACCTCCACACCTGGGTCTAGAAAGACATCCAGGTGGGTAAGGGTAGGGAGAGGCACCACAGATGGAGAGTCAGCATGTGCAAAGGTCAAAAGCGGGTCAAGTCTCCAGCATGTTCTGACACAGGAAGGAGGGGAAGGGGAGAGCAATTATAGTGGTAAAAGGGCAGCTACTGTTTACAGAACCCCAGCTGTATGGTCCTCCCTGGACCCTCACAATTTTGACAGCCATGACAATATTACCTCCATTTATGGAGTGTTCGATATGGGTCAGATGCTTGGGTCTTCTCTTTATTCCTCTTGACAGCCCTATGAGGCAAAGACTCAGAATCTCCATTTTACAGATGAGCAGACTGAGGCTGTGGGCCATTAAGCAACTTGCCCAAGACCCTGATGCCAGTAAATGGCAAAGATAAGATGCAAACCCAGACATGTCCTATAAGCTCTCCACCACCAGGCCCACAGTCTCCTGCAGGAAAAGGCACTGGGGAGCCATGGAAGGCTTTCAATTGGGAAACTAGTGTCGTGTGACCTGTTCTGGAAGTATCCTCTGGTCGCCTCACAAGGGAAGGGCTGAGCCCAACAGTAGATGCTGCCACCATCTCAATGGCCAGGCCTCCTGCCTAAGTCTCTGTGCGGAGGGGGCCCCGGGCCCCAGAGCCAAAGCCCCCAGCTCGGTAAGGAATGGAGTAAGCCCTCAGCAAGGCTTCCTCCCACCCACCCCGGGGGCTCAGGCACCAGCTCCAACCTGCAGCTTTAATTAAAAGGGCTTTTCAAACCATTAGCAGCAATAATAGTAAAACCCCAAATAGGAACAATAAAACAGTACGACTGTCGGAGAATTAAAACAGGCACCTGGCGTTCCATCACCCCCAGGGGGCAATTTGGGGCACAGGCAGGAGGCATGATTTTCACCTCCAATAGACACGTCAGTCCCAGACACTGGCTGGGAGGAACTGGCTTCAGAGAAAGAGACCACCCTGTGCCAGGGACCCAGCCCCCCCCGTCCCCCCCCGCCACTTCGGGACCCTCATGAGGATGGCTCCGGCTATGCGCCCCAGCACTGCTATGCGCCCCAGCACCGTATCTCCACCCCGGGGCCTGCCCCGGCCTGGCCTCAGAGCCAGTGTCCCCCACTGCCAGGGTTCAGCCACACATTCTTCCTTTCCCTTACTCAGCCTGGAACACAAGCCCACGGGCCCTGCCACTAAAATCTAACTGGCCCTGCACCTCCCTGTCCTGACTGGGTCTACCCTTGTCCCCCCTGAGAAGTGCGCCAGCCTCCTACACCAGGTCTCCAGGATCATCTGGGTCCCAGCAAGCTGCTCTGAGACCAAACCCTGCCTCCTCCCCCTCTGCCACCGCCCCCCCTCAGATCCCGCCAATGGCTCCCCGCCTCCTCTGGCACACTCCCCTCCCCCTGGCCCTGGAGGGACACCCCCAGCTCATTAGTTCCCTAAGTGAGCCTAGACTTTCTCCAACTCAGGGCCTTGGCAGCCCGTCCGAGACACCGTACAGCCCATACCTCCCTGATGGGACAGAGCTCAGCCTCAGTCACACTTCCCCAAGCCTCTGATCCTCGCCCTTCAGGCCCCTCCATTCTTTTCCACATGGTAGCATTTCCATCCCTTTCTTGCTTGTTTGCCCTCTGCTCTTCTTAGGAGAGCCCTGGGAAGGCACCAACTGGGTCTGGCCTGCTAACAGTGTGTCCCCAGTACCTAGTACGGTGCCTGGAGCACAGGAAGCGAGCGCTCAGTCATTGCTGGCTGAACCATCCAGCAAACATAACCTCCCGCTGTCCAGGGAGGCCTGCCCTCCCTCCCTGCAGTCCATGGAGCCACTGCAAACACCATTTGATAAACACCTGTCAGTGGCTCTTCAGCACCACCCCTGAGCTGGGTACACAGGCTCTGGAGCCTGGGACCCATCCTTGGGGGGCTTTCAGGCCAGCAGGGGAGACCCCATCAGAAAGATCTGTTGATACAAAGTGCCATGTGATATGCAGGGCAGAGACGGGAGCAGTTTGGGGGCTGGAAGACACAGCTACACACTCATTCGAATCCTCATCCCACTGCCCACCTTGGGCAGGTGACTTCAGCTGTCTGAGCCTTGGTTTCCTCATGAACATATGGGATAAACCTGCCTTCTGTGGGGCCACAAGGAATCAAAGCCATACCAGGGGTAAAGGACAGAGCACAGTGCCCAAAACATTGTTTGTACACTGGTGGATAAGGAGCTCTGAGAGAGGCAGGTGCGACTACCTGAAGGAACCAGGGAAGGCTTCCAGGAGGAGGTGACCCTGGACCTAAGGCCTAAGAAGCGAGGAGGAATCCAAGAGGCCAGAGGGGAAAGCACAGGCAAAGGGTAGAGTGAGGAGCTGGGGAAGCAGAGAAGAGACATTACCTGTGGCCGCAGGACCAGAGACACCTGACTGTGAAGGTCTGGGATGCCACACCTGGAAGAGGGTGGCCCTCACTCCAAAGACATCAACCTGCACAGCGTTTTGTTGTTGATTTTTTTTTTTTTTGGTGTTTTTTAAAAACCCCTTTATTAATTCTCTATTATGAAAAATTTCAAACATACACAAATGGAAGAAGAGCTACATTTAAAGGGGGCATTTGAAGCAGGGTGAGTGGGGTGCCTGATGCCCATGCTCTCTCTGAATTCCACCCCCTGCTTTCTTTGGCTCCAAAGTGAGCCAGATGGCCCAGAGGGTGCTGCAAGGCCAGCAGCTCAGAAGCCCCCCACCTTCTCCCACCGACCAGGCAGAGTCTGAACCAGCCATGTTCGGTCACCAGAGCTGGAGGTAGCAGCTTTCTTTTACTAACCAGTGAAAAAGAAAAAGAAATTAAGTCTTTTTCCAGCCAGACTACATTTCCTGCATCTGAGAGGGTGAGAATTTGCTCTTGGAAGGAAAGAAAGAGTCTCCTGTCTGGAGCTTCCTTTTTGAAGCTCCATGAATATACATGGCAGGCAGAGAGAGCTCTTTGAGATGCTAACAAGCTGCTTTACCTTGGGAAATTGAGGTCATTGAGGGGGTCTGTGACTGGTGGGGGGGGCAGGGGTGGGAGAGGACAAACCAGTACTGACCTTGGGCAACTCCATTCTCCTCTGAGTCTTCATTTTCTCACCTGTGAAATGGGGACACTCCGCACTGGGGCTGCCAGGGACAGAAGATGATGCAAAGTGATGCTCCCAACATGGTATCTGGTACCCCCCATGGTCAATCCAATATGTACTGGGGCTTATTTCATGGAACCCCAGGGCTGGGAGGGACCACTGAGGCAGTTAGTAGTAGAGAACGATGGGTTTGGCAATCCATCCAATCTGGGTTCAGATCCTTGCTCTGTCTGCCACTAGCTCTGTGACCTTCAGCAAAAATCACCTCCTTATGCCTCAATTTCCTTATCAATAAAACAGAAAGAATTTTGTGTACCTGTCATGGGTGCTATGCGGATGAAATGAGCTAAGATATAAATCTTTCATCACTAGTAATACATAGAGCAAATTTTAGTTCTGGAGGTTCATGACTGTGTCAGCCTGGGCCCCTCCCTGTAGCAGAGGCCTGGTTGAGTAGAGAGGAGGTAGTGAGGAGAAGTCTGGTCAGGGCAGGGGAAAGCCTGCAGGCTGCCAGGAAAGGGACCTTGGCGATCAGCCCGCTTCTTATTGAAGATGAGGGAAGAAGAGCAGGAATTCTTTGCCTTGTCCAAGCCCTGATTCATGCTTCATCCCCAAGCCAACCACACTCCTCAATGCCTCCTGTGATGACAGGCTCAGCCTTCTCATGGCGCCCCTTCCCATATGAAAAGTCTCATGAAATGCAAATCTGATCACATCACCTCCTGGCTCCAAGTTCTTCAATGACTCTCCAAGGACAAGTCCTTCCTACAGTTGAATGCCCCTCTTGTTTTTATGACCTAATCTCCTGCTACTTGCCCTCCACTCTTCCAACCACACCTAAACACAGCAAGCAATGTTCTTGGCACATAGTAGGTGCTCAGTAAACATCCATTGAATGACTGTGAGTAAGTGAAGAGAAGCCAGGGAAATCTGCTGCCAGGGAAACCCCCTTCATGGGCCCCTCTCCCCAGGGACAGAGTGCCTGGCAGTGGTTGGGCAGGCAGGGGGCCAGCAGCCCGGGTGACCCCTGCTCAGCTCCTAATGCTGCCCAGACTGCAGGTCTAATTGCTACAATTTTGGAACAAAGTGAATTAATGAGGCAGATTAATGTTCTCATGTCATCCCTGTTCCCTCTACAGCCATCAGAGAGCTGGAGAGGGGGCAGCTGGAGCTTCTTCAGGGGATGCCTTTGGGTGGCTGAGGCACATGATCTCAACCTAGCCTGGCCGCATGGCCTCTCCCACTCCTTTCTTTGCTCCCTGATGCCATGGGGTCATCCACAAAGAGAAAGGGACAAATATTAGGTGCCTTTGATGTTATGGGGACTGGACATGGGACCCATTTATTCTTCACAAGGTAGAAATTACTATCCCCACTGGTGAGAGGGGGTGTCTGAGGCCCATAGAGATGGGGTGGTCTGCCCAAGAGACCCACCAGGGCTGAAACGTCTCTCTCACATCATGCCCCAACTTATGAGGGAGATGAAGCCCGCTTTAGACTGGCCAGTCCCCTCTCCTCACCACCTCTACTGGAGGCAGTGATGGACAACTGTAATAATACTAGTAACAAAAATACCAGTGACAACAGACAACATTTACTGTCCGCTGGATGCTGTGCTAAGAACTAAGAGGTCACTAAAGCCTCAACAGCCCTATGAGGTAGAGCATACTACATGCCCATTATATAGATGAAGAAACTGAGGCACAGAGAGGTGAAGTTGCTTGACTGAGGTCACCTGGTGAGTAAGCAGGTCTGGCATTCCAATCTATATTCTCCACTACCTCGCTCCATGGCCTCCCTCTGGATTCCAACCCAGGCTCTGGCCTCGGGGGTGTGGGACTGGTCGGCATGCCCTTCTTCTGACTCCTGCCTCCACCTGTCACCTGGCCCACTGGGTTCCTCAGTGCCTTCAAAGGTGGGCTTTGCAAGAATGACATACATTGTGTTTTAACTATTGTCATTTGTTCCTTATTACGAAACAATCTATGTTCACAGTAGGAAACTGGAAGAAAATAGAAAGGCATTTGGAAAATAGAATTATTCCTTTCCTAGAGATGACCACTTTTGATATTCTGGTGTATGTCCTCTGCCCCTTATTGTCTATGTATAATCACCATCAGGACACCCCCCCACCAGCGGCACAAGATTTACTCTATGCTTGGCCCTGTGCTGACTATCTTGTACAAATTATCTCATGAAATCATCTCATTTCACTCTTATAATATATAGATTAAAATTCCTGTTTACAGATAAGCAAAAAGAGGTTCAGAGAGGTAAAGTCATTTGTCTAAGATTACCGAGCTGGTCACTGGTATAGACAATTTCAAACTCACATGTTTTAGCTCCAATGATATGAACTGTTTTCTTATGATAACTTCCTAGAGCTGGAATTGCCTCATCAAACATATGCAAAATTCTAAGCTTTGGAATAATTCTGTACCAACCTGTCCTAAAAAGGAGGGAAAGTGCCAATTTATACTCTGGTCAATAGAGTCTAAAAATCTATTTCCCCATACTCTTGTCCATGGTGAATTTTATTTGTTTTTAAATCTGCCAGATCGATACACAAACAAGATAGACCATCACTGTTTTTGATTTCCTTAATTTCACTGTATGTTTTTAGTTTCTCTGTTTATCTGGGGCCCAGCTGACCAGGGCCAGCCCCAAGTCTCAGCACAGGAGGTCCGTAGGAGAAGCTGAGCCATCAGGTTAAGGTCATACCAGGCCACCTGACACCTTGGTCACTCTGTCACTGAGTATTTTGGCCTTAGAAGCAAGTCCTATCTGGAAAATAGAATGTCCTGCAATGCAGGTATCCCTTAGCCTACTTGACAGATAGGAAAACTGAGTGAGGAGTGGCCTCCACCAAGCTTTTGGCCCTGACAGTTCCTCTGTCCCTGAGTCTTATTCTGTTGTGTAAAAAATGTTAAATTATAAACCATCAGATTCAAGAAATTCAATGAATCCAAGGACAAGAAATACAAAGAAAACTACACCAAAGTAAATCATAACCAAGTTGTTCAAACCAGAGATAAAAAGAAAATCTTAAAAGTAATCAATTAAAAAAAAAGTTACGTACTGAGGGGCAACGATAAGAATGACAGCAGATTTCTTGTCAAAAACAACGCAAGCAAGAAGACAACATATTTGAAGTACTGAAAAAAAATCCATCAACTTAGAATTGATGTCCAGCAAACCTAACTTTCAAAAATGAAGGTTAAAATAAAGACCTTTCCAAACAGAAAAGTTGAAAGAATTTGCCACCAGTAGACCCACACTACAAGAAATCTTAAAGTCCTTCAGGCTAAAGGAAAATGAGACTGAGAGAAATATAGATCTATGAGATGGAATGAAGACCACTGGAAATGCAAATACATGGGTAAATATATAGGATTATTTTTCTCATCACTTAAATCTCTTTAAAGATAACTGTTTAGGCAGAAATCATAACAATCTAATGTTGAGTTTATAACATATATAAAAGTAAAATGCAAAATAATAATAACAAAATGTAACATTATTATGCTGTACATGAAGTAATACAATATCATTTAAAAATAGACTGTGATGAATATTATAAACCATATATCAATTGTTACAATAAAATAAAGTTATAGCTAATAACAAGGGAGAAAGAGAATCATAAAAACATCTAGTTAATCCTAAAGAAGGCAGAAAAAGAGGGAAAGGACAGACAGAACAAAGAGAAACAAATAGCAAGATAAAATATTTATTTATTTATTTATTTTTAAAGATTTTATTTATTTATTCATGAGAGACAGAAAGAGAGAGAGAGAGAGTCAGAGACACAGGCAGAGGGAGAAGCAGGCTCCATGCAGGGAGCCTGACATGGGACTCGATCCTGGGACTCCAGGATCATGCCGTGGGCTGAAGGCAGTGCTAAACCGCTGAGCCACCTGGACTGCCCCAACGATAAAAGATTTAAATCTAATCATGTTAGCAATCACATTAAATATAAATGGTCTAACTATGCCAACTAAAAGACAGATTTTCAGACTGTTTTAAAAAACAGACCCAATTACATGTTGCCCATAAGAAATGCACTTCAAATAAAAAACACAAATGGGGTAAAAAAATAGAAATATACAGACCATTTTGATACTAATCAAAAAGAAAATTGGAGGGCTATCATAACATCAGAAAAAGTAGATTTGGGTCAGTAAAGAAAGTCATTTCATAATGATAAAGAGGTCAATCCATAATGAGGGACAAGAATCCCAAATATTTATGCATTTAATATTAAAGCTTCAAAATATATGAAACAAAAAGTGATGAAAATGCCAGGAAAAATGGACAAATCCCCAACTATAGTTTTCGAGATTTGTATACCCTTCGTTTAATATTTGATAGAACAAGTAAACAGAAAATAAGGTTACAGAAGATCTGCACAACACTATCAACCAACTTGACTTAACTGGCATCTAAAGAACATTCTATACAATAATAGCAGAATACATACTCTTTTATGGAATATTTACCAAAAGAGACCACATTCTGGGGCCAAATGCCTATGTTAGTGAAGAAGACAGGTTTCAAATCAATGACCTCAATTTTCACCTTCAAAAAACTGAAGAGCAAATTAAACCAAACCAAGTAAGGGAAAGGAAATAATAAAGATCACAACAGAAATCAGTAAAAAAAGGGCAGCCCGGGTGGCTCAGTGGTTTAGTGCCGCCTTCAGCCTAGGGCCTGATCCTGGGGACCTGGGATCGAGTCCCACGTCAGGCTCCCCTCAGGGAGCCTGCTTCTGTCTCTGCCTCTCTCTCTCTCTTTCTCTCTCTCTCTCTCTCTGTGTCTCTCATGAATAAATACATAAAATCTTAAAAAAAAAAATCGGTAAAAGATAAAATGAAAAAGTAATAGAGAAAAATCAATGACACCAAAAGCTGTTTCTTTGAAAAGATCAATAAAAGTGATAAATCTCTAACCCTACTGATAGAAAAAAATATGTAAAAGGGATTTTATATGAAATTTTACAGATAAAATATAAAGAGAGAAGACACAAATGATCAATATCAGGAATGAAGGAGGGGCCATCAGTACAGATTATACAGTTAATAGATAATAAAGTTCACTGCAAAGCTATAGTAATCAAGTCAGTGTGGTATTGTCATAAGGATAGATCAATAGGACAGAATCAAGAGTCCAGAAAAAATAACCCTTACATTTATGGTCAGTTGATTTTCAACAAGGGTGTCAAGACCATTCAGTGAGGAAAGAACCACCTTTTCAGCAAATGGCGATAGCACAATTGAATATCCACATGCAAAAGAGTAAATATGGACCACTACTCCACACCATGTGCAAAAAATGAACTAAAAATGGGTGTGACCTAAATGTAAGAGCTAAAACTATAAATTTTTAGATTAAAAGGTGTAAATCTTAATGACTTGAATTAGGCAATGGCTTTTTAGATGTGATGCAAAAGTATATGCATCAAAAGAAAAAATAAGGAAGTTGAGCTTCATAAAAATTAAAAGACTATAAAAGGAAACTATTTTTGTGATATAAAGGACACTTCAAGAATGTGAAAAGACAAATAACAGAATGGGTATTTGTAATTACATATCTGATAATAGATTTGTATACAAAATATATAAAGAACAATTACAATTCAATAATAAAAAGACATAGCCCAATTTAAAAACTGGCAAAGGATTTGAATGAAATTTGAATAATGTCTCAAAAGAAGATATACAAATGGTAAATAAACACATGAAAAGATATTCTTTTTTTTTTAAGATTTTATTTATTTATTCATGAGAGAGACAGAGAGAGAGGCAGAGACACAGGCAGAGACACAGGCAGAGGGAGAAGCAGGCTCTATGCAGGGAGCCCGATGTGGGACTCGATCCTGGGTCTCCAGGATCAGGCCCTGGGCTGAAGGCGGTGCTAAACCGCTGAGCTACCCGAGCTGCCCATGAAAAGATATTCAACGTCATTAGCCAGCAGGGTAATGTAAATCAAAACCATAATGAGATACTACTTCACATCCACTAGGATATCTACAATTAAGAAGGCAGACAATAACACTCCAGAGGCAAGGGAAACAAAAGAAAAATAAACTATTGGGACTGTATCAAAATAAAAAGCTTCTGCATAGTGAAGGAAACAATCAACAAAACTAAAAACAAACTACGGAATGGGAGAAGATATTTGCAAATGACATATCCAGTAAAGGGTTAGTACCCAAAATACATAAAGAACTTAAAAAACTCAACACCCCAAAAATAAATAATCCAATTAAAAAATGGGCAGAAGACACAGACATTTCTCCAAAGAAGACATACAGATGGCAAACAGACACATGAAGACACTCAGCATCACTGATCATCAGGAAGTGCAAATCAAAACTACAATGAGATATTACCTCACCTGTCAGAATGGCTGAAATCAACAACACAAGAATCAGCAGGTGTTGGCAAGGGTGTGGAGAAAGGGGAATCCTCTTGCACTGTTGGTGGGAATGCAAACTGCGCAGCCACCATGGAAAACAGTATGAAGTTTCCTCAAAAAGTTAAAAACAGAACTACCCTATGCTCCAGTAATTGCACTACTGGGTATTAACCCCCAAAATACAAAAACACTAATTCAGAGGGATACATGCACCCCTATGTTTACTGCAACATTATTTACCATAGCCAAATTATGGAAGCAGCCCAAACATTAACAGACAAATGGATAAAGAAGATGTGGTGTATGTATACACACATAACACACACACAACACACACACTCTCATGTGCATGTGCACGTGTGTGAGCACACACACACACACAGGAATACTATTCAGTCATAAAGAAGAATGAAAATTTTCCATTTGTAAGAACATGGAAGAAGCTAGAGAGTATAATGCTAAGTGAAATAAATCAGTCAGAGAAAGACAAATACCATATGATTTCACTCATAGGTGGAATTTAAGAAACAAAACAAACAAGCAAAGGAGGAAAAAGAGAGATAAAACAAAAAACACACCCTTTAATTATAGAGAACCAATTGATGGTCACCAAAGGGGAGGTGGGTGGGGCGATGGGTGAAATAGGTGATGGGGATTAAAGAATACACTTATCATGATGAGCACTGAATAATGTATAGAATTGCTGGATCACTATTCTGTACACCTGAACCTAATATAATGCTGTATGTTCACCATATTGGAATTAAAATGGAAAACTTAGGCAGCCCCGGTGGCCCAGCGGTTTAGTACCTGCCTTTGGCCCAGGGCGTGATCCTGGAGACCTGGGATCGAGTCCCATGTCGGGCTCCCTGCATGGAGCCTGCCTGTGTCTCTGCCTCTCTCTCTCTCTCTCTCTCTCTCTCTGTGTGTGTGTCTCTCATGAATAGGTAAATAAAATCTAAAAAAAAAAAAAAAAAAGGAAAACTTAATGTAAAAAAAGACAGTAACAAATGTTGGTGAGTACCTGGAAAAACTGGGACACTCCTACACTGCTGTGGAAATGTAGAGTGCAGCCACTTTGGAAAACATCCAGGTAGTTCTTTAAAAGGTTAAACCTGGGTAGCCCGTGTGGCTTGGCTCAGCGGTTTAGCACCACCTTCAGTCCAGGGCATGATCCCAGAGACCTGGGATTGAATCCCATGTCAGACTCTCTGCATCGGGCCTGCTTCTCCCTCTGCCTGTGTCTCTGCCTCTCTCTCTGTGTGTCTCTATGAATAACTAAATAAAATCTTTAAAAAAATTTTTTTTTAATTTTTATTTATTTATGATAGTCACACACAGAGAGAGAGAGAGAGAGAGAGGCAGAGACACAGGCAGAGAGAGAAGCAGGCTCCATGCACCGGGAGCCCGACGTGGGATTCGATCCCGGGTCTCCAGGATCGCGCCCTGGGCCAAAGGCAGGCGCCAAACCGCTGCGCCACCCAGGGATCCCTTAAAAATTTTTTTAAAAAGGTTAAACCTAAAAAAAAAAAAAAAAAAAAAAACCAAAAAAAAACAAAAAAAACAAACAAAAAAAAGGTTAAACCTAGGCCACATGAACCAATGATTCTACTTCTAGATAGATACCTAAGAAAAATGAAAGCATATCCATACAAAAATTCATACACAATGTTCATAGCAGTTTTATTTGTAACAGCCAAAAAAAATAAAAAGATACAGCCCAAATGTCCATAAATTGATGAGTGGATAGATAAAACATGGACACGTACAATGGAATACCATTCAGCAATGAAAAGGAAGGAAGATGAAGTGCTGACACATGCTACAGCTTGTATGAGCCTCAGAAACATGATGCTAAGGGAAAAAAGCCAGTTACAAAAGACTACATACTGTATGACTCCAATTCTATAAAATGTCTAGATCAAGCAAATCTATATAGACAGAAGGTAGATTAATGGTTGCCTAGGGCTGAGGGTAGGGGGGTGTAGGGGGAAAAGGGAGTGGCTGCTAACAAATATGGAGGTATTTTTTGGGGGGGAGTGATGAAAATATTCTAAAACTGATGTGCTGATGGTTGTAAACTCTGTACAATGGTATTAGAAGCCATCAATTTGTACACTTCAAATAAGCAAATTGTACAGTATGTAAATTTTATCTTAATAAAGTTGTCATTTTTTTAAAAGGATAACAAAGAAATATTATTAACAACTTTATACATTTACAACTTAGATGAAATGAACAAATTCCTTGAAGATACAAATTGTTAAAGCTAATGCAAGAAGACAGAAACAACCTGAGTAGTCCTATATTTAAATTGGATTGGTGGTAAAAGTTTCCCACAAAGAACACTCACAGCTCAGATGGCTTCACTAATGATCCTACCAAATATTTAGAAGAAACAACACTAATTCTGTACAAACTCTTGTAAAAGATTGAAGAGAAGGAAATACTTCCCACCTCACCTTATGGGGCCCTGATACCAAAACCAGATAAATTCAATACAACAAATGAAAACTGTAGACAGTGTCTCTCCTAAATACAGATGTCAAAATCCTGTCAAAGCAGAATTTTAACAGATCTAATTCAACAATATATTAAAAGGCCAACAGGGTTCATCCTAGTAGTGTAGGGTTAGTTGACATTTGAAAATCAATCAATGGGGATCCCTGGGTGGCGCAGCGGTTTGGCGCCTGCCTTTGGCCTGGGGCACGATCCTGGAGACCCAGGATCGAATCCCACGTCGGGCTCCCTGCATGGAGCCTGCTTCTCCCTCTACCTGTGTCTCTGCCTCTCTGTCTCTCTCTGTGTAACTATCATGAATAAATAAATAAAATCTTTAAAAAAAAAAAAAAAAAGAAAATCAATCAATGTAATTAACTATATTAATGGCTAAAAGAGAAAAATGAAGTGATCATCTCAAAAGACACAGAAAAGGCATCTGACAAAACCCAACATCCACTCTCAATTTTAAAATTCTCTGCAAGCTCAAAGTAGAAAGGAACTTCCTCAACTTGAGAAGGGCATCTGCAAAATCCTCACAGCTAGCAGCACACTTGATGGTGAAAGATGGAAAGCTTCCCCTCTAACATCAGGAACAAGGAAAAAGGAACCACTTCTATTCAATATTCCATTGGAGGGCCATTAGGCAAAAAAATGAAACAAAAAGCATCCAGGTAGAAAGAAAAAAAATAAAACTATCTTTATATGCAGATGATATGCTCACCTATATAGAAAACGCAAAAGAATCCACACATTCACAAAGTTATTATAATAAGTAGGTTTTCCAAGGTGCAGGATTTAAGATCGATACACAAAAATCAAATTGTATTTCTATATACTAGCTACAAGCAAACAACTTGAAATTTAAAAATATCTTTTATAATAGCATCAAAAATATGAAATATCTAGTAATAAATAGAACAAAAGATGTGAAAGACTTTGATATGGAAAACCATTGCTGAGATACTAAGTTAAAAAAAAAAACTTACCTAAATAAATTAAGATACCTTGTTCATGGGCTAGAAGACTCAATATTGTTAAGACGTTTATTCTCTCCAAATTGATCTATATATTCAAATCAACCTCAATCAAAACCTTAATGGGCATTTTTATAGAAACCGATAAGCTAATTCTCAAATTCATGTGGAAATATTAAGGACCTACAATAACCAAAACAACTTTACAAAAGAGGAGCGAAATTAGAAGACTGATTTCAAAACACTATGATGCTAGTATAAAGACAGATAACTTAATGGAATGCATGAGAGAGTCTAGAAATAGACCCACACACATACATGGACAACTGATTTTTTTTTTTTTTTTTTTTTTTTTTTTAGTAATCTCTACACCCAACATGGGGTTCAATCTTATGACCCTGAGATCAAGAGTTGCATGCCCTACCGATTGAGCCACCAGGCACCCCCAGACAACTAATTTTTGATGAAGGAGCTCAGAAAATGTAGTAGAACAAGGAGAATTTTTTCAGCAAATGGTGCTAGAATGAATGGATATTTATAAGCAAAAAGTGAAATTTAATCCATACCTCACACTATATAAAAACTAACTCAAAATGGATCATAGTTCAAAATATGAAACCTAAAATTTTCTTTCAAGAAAACATAGGGTTTTCTTTATGATATTGGGTTGGGTAAAGATTTTTAGATATAACCACACCAAACACAATCCATAAAGACTTGTACTTCATCAAAAATGCCTGTTTTGGGATGCCTGGGTGGCTCCGCCGTTGAGCATTTGCCTTCGGCTCAGGGCGTGATCCTGGGATCCTGGGATCGAGTCCCACATTGGGCTCCCTGTGAGGAGCCTGCTTCTCCCTCTGCCTATGTGCCTGCCTCTCTCTCTCTCTCTCTCTCTCTCTCTCATAAATAAATAAAATATTTTTAAAAAATTCCTGTGCTTTGAAAGACACTCTTTTAAAAAAGATTTTATTTATTTATTCATGAACAACACAGAGAAACAGACAAAGGGAGAAGCAGGCTCCCTAAGAGCAGCCTGATGCAGAACTCCATCCTAGGACCCTGGGATCACACCCTGAGCCAAAGGCACACACTCAACCACTGAGCCACCCAGGCGCCCCTGAAAGACACTCTCAAAAAAATGAAAAGGTAAGCCACAGACTGGAAGAAAATGTTTGCAAAAACATATATTCTTTATAGGACTTGTAGCCAAAATACAAAAAGAGCCCTCAAAACCCAATAATAAGAAAACAACCCAATTTAAAAGTGGGCCAAAGATCTGAAGAGACACTTCAGCAAAGAAGATATACAGATGGCAAGTAACCACATGAAAAGACACTCAACACCACTGGTCATTAAGGAATTGCAAATTATCACCAGAAGGAAATATCCCAGCTATCAGTATGCTTGAAATTAGTAAGATTGATTATGCCAAGTGTTGGTGAGGGTGTAGAGGAACTGGAACTTTCATACACTGCTAATAGGAATTTAAAATGGTACACCCACTTTGGAAAAAAACACTAGCATTTTCTTAAAAAGTTAAACATACACCTGCCATATTGCCCAGTCATAACTCTTCTAGGTATTTACCCAAGACAAAATGAAAACATATGTTCATATAAAGACTTATAAAAACATATTCATAGAAGTTTTATTTGTAATATTCCCAAACTGGAAACAAACTCAATGTCTATCAATAAGTAAATGGATAAGTAAACTGTGGCATATCCACCCAATGGAATACTACTCAGCAATTAAAAAAAGAAAGAAAAAAAAAGAATGAAGTATGGATATGTGTTACAACATGGACATATCTCCAAACCATTATGTTGAGTGAAAGAAGCCAAACGAAAAGAGTATGTATGATTCCATTTATATAGAATTCTAGGAAACACAAAAGAATGTTTGCCTGGGGGGAGGGGCAAGAGTAGAGAGTAGGAGAGGCAGGGTGGGAAAGGAAGCAAGAGGTAGGATTACTAAGGGCCACGAGGAAATTTTTGGGAGTGATGGATATGTTCATTATCTTGATTGAGGTGGTGGTTTCGCAAGTGTGTATACATTTGTCAAAACCTACCAGTTTGAACACTTTAGATACATGTGATTTATTGTATGCCAATTATACTTCAATAAAAGTTGTTTTTAGAAAAGGAAAATAAATCAAAGTTACACTGGGGGTGGGGGGGAGAGATTAAACTAGAACACCTTGAATGGGTTTTTTTCAATTTAGAGGTTCTAAAACTCTTTGAGTTTTGAAATGTTAAGTTTCATCTGTTCAAAGATCCATAATCATTTATTTCTATAATGTAAACACACCTCATTCTGTCATTTAGAGATAACTGCACTGAGACTCTGAGATGCACTAGTACCAAGTCAGATGCTATAATTCTAAATCATTTCTCCTAAATGTAACACCAGTAATCTAAGATCCCACAATTCCATCACTTCATCAATCTCTTTTCTTTCTTCATCAAACAATGGCTCCTATTCCATCATCAGAATATAAATCTCCTCCTGCTTTAGGGAGCCACTAAACATGATATTTAGGAAAAGTTTAAAGTAATATGAGGATGTGCTTCCACCATGAGAATGAGCAGGGAGGGATAGAACAGAAGTGAAACACAAAAGTATTCTGGAGTATCACCCCTGCCAAGAAAAAGAAAAATATCCCCAGAGAGAACAACCAAGAGGATGTGTCTCTAACACTACAGTGGACACCTCTAGTGATTTTCGGTTTTGTCTTTTTCCTTTTTAACATTTTTACATTTTAATTGTATTTATTTTTAAATTAATGGACTTTATTTTTCAGAGTAATTTTAGTTTACAGAAAACTTGAGCAGAAAGTTCAAATTCATACAGGATTCCCATATATCCCTCTCCTTAACTGCCAGTCATCTGCTGTGGACATCTCACATTAGCGTGGTACATTTATTACAACTGATGAAACAATATTGATATATTATTATTAACTCAAGGCCATAATTTACGTTAGGATTCACTCTGTATTATAAAGATCTATGGGTTTTAGACAAATGTATAATGTCATGTATCCACCATTTCAGTATCATACAGAAGAGTTTCTCTGCCCTAAAATCCTCATGGTCCACCTATTTATCCCTCCCTCCCTTCCCCCAAATTCCTGGCAACCACTGATCTTTTTACTGTCTCTACAGTTTTACCTTTTTCAGAATGTCATATAGCCAGAATCAGACAGTATGTAATCTTTTCAGACAGGCTTCTTTTGCTTAGTAATTGCACTTAAAGCTCTTCCTTGTCTTTTTGTGTCTTGATAGCTCATTTCTTTTAATCACTGAATAATATTCCATTAAATGGATGTACCACAATTTATTTATGCATTCACTTATTGAAGGACATCTTGGTTGTTCCCATTATTTATTTTTAAATATTTACTGATTTATCTTTGTTTTTTAATTTTTAAAAAAACATGTGAATGTTGGCAACAACCTAAATGTCCATCACTTGGGAGCTGGTTCAAGGTGGTCCAACTTCATAGCAGAGTTCCCTATAGCTATTAGAAATTATCTAATTATCTTTTAGCCAGCGTGTTGGTGGGGATGCGGAGCAACTGGAACTCTCACACTCTGCTGGTGGAAAATCGGTTCAGCCACTTTGGAAGACTGGCAGTATCTACTAAAGCTGAACATTTCCATCTTCTATGACCCAGAAACCACTTCTGGCTATACACCCAACAGAATTAGAAGTTCTCCCAAAATATATGTATAAAAAAATCCGAAGCCGCACATTCCATATAGTCAAAAACTATAAATAATCTAAATGTCTATCAACAATAGGATGGACAAAGTATGAAATATTCACTCAGTGGAACACGAGGCAAGGATATAAAAGAATGAACTACCAACCCACAGGGCATGGAAGAGTCTCCCAGGCAAAATGATGAGCAAAAGAAGCCAGATACAAAAGGGACATCCTGCGTGATCCCCTTTATATGAAGGTCTAGAACAGTCAAAACTAAGCTATGGTTCTGGAAGTCAGAATTATGGTAAACATTAGGGGAGAGGGGTGGGGAATTAACTGGAAAAAGCACAACAGCCTTCTGGGGGAGCTGGAAATATCCTATATCTTGATCTGAGTGGTGGTTACTAGTTGGTTAGAGACATATATCATATATATGATATACATGTCATATGATACATGTAACGTAATATAGATGACACATATAGACATGAGTTAACCTATACTATACACATAAGATTAGTGCACTCTACAACGCATGTTACACCTCAAAACAAACATTTTAAATATAATAATACTCTGTAGCCACTGACTCAAAAAGATGGCTAGCATCAAAGGGAAAAGTAGCTACAAACAGGACTAATATGACCCTATTTATGCAAATCATCTACACACACGCACTTCACCTACAGATGACTTCAACATTATATGAGCTACCATTAATGAGCAATTTCAGTATGCAAAGTGCTGTCCTAAGAATTTCATTACATCATTTCATCCTTACAATGGTTCTTAAGGCAGGAACTATTACTGGCCCCACTTTACAGTCAAGAAGACTGAGGCACAGGCATTAGGCATTTTGCTTGAAGTCAACCTGCTAAGTGGTAGAGTTGGATTTGAACATGAGTCTAACAGCACCAGAGCCCATGCTCTTATGGAAATCCCCACGCCCTGCATAGTCTGGTCCCTGCCACCCCCTCATGCTTTACCTTGTCCTCTGTTGCTCCAGCACTTGGCTCTCCATCTTCCTTTCCCTTCGATGAAAACACCACTGCCTTCACACCACAGGGTTTGCACATCTGCCATTCTCTCTGGCAGGCATGATCTTCCTCAGCTCTTCTTTGCTGGGGGGACTTCCTCACATCTTGGGCCTCAGCCCAAGCGTCACCTCCTCCAGGAAGCCCTCCCAAAAACTCAGCTGGGCTGAAATCTCATAGTTCCAATGACCCCCCTCTGTGGACCTCATCCTTTTTTTACCTGATTTTTTGAGCTCCCTAAGAGTGAGGAAACATCCCTTTCACTCAGAGCCATGCCCCCCTGATCACTACAGGGCCTGGCATGGAGTGAGCACTTAAATATCTGATAAATGAATGAATGAATGAATGAATGAATGAATGAATCCATCTGCCAGGGAAGATCAACTTGGAGAGATTATCTGGAAAGCTGATATCAAAATGTTAATGATGGTCACCACAGGGAGGTGGATTCCAGGGAATTTTATACTCATTTTTGTACTTTGAGGTTTATCTGGCTGGACAGTGTTCTTCTGGGTAGGTATCATTTTCCAGTCCCTAGGCACTTCCCCTCTCTAGGACACCCCTGCTGCCACCCTATCCCCCCACCCCCACCCCTGCACACACTTTCCCAGCTCTGCCTGCAGCCCCAAGTGGGTGGTGTATTAATAAACGGAGGGAGAAGGTCACCCAGCTTGCAAGCACTGAGCTGTCCTTGACTCGGGTGCAGATGAAATGCGCCGAGATGGGGGGAGCTGCCTCACCAAGTGCTGAGCACGTGTGAGCTATTTCTGATTCCCACCCAGCCGGGCACAGAGCATCTGCCGTGGGAGCCAGAGCCAGCCTGGTGGGCAGCAGGGGGAACCACTGACCAGCCGCCCTGCCCTGCTCACACCGGATCCGCCACTGCCCTGCTGAAAACTGTCCCACAGCTTTCCAGGGCTTGGGCCAGGGGGAAAAAGGGGTGAGACCCTCAGACTGGCTGTTGAGGCTCAGCAGGACCGAGCTCCTGTCTGCCTTCCTGCTCTCCAGTGCAGTCAGATTCTCGCCCGTCTCCTGGCCTTGCACGTGCTGTTCCCTCTGCCAAGAACACCTGCCCTGTCTTCAGCTGTTGGCTTGCTCCCTTGGAACCTGGAGGTCTCAGCTGGGACCAGCGGTCCTCCAGGGAACCCTCCCCGACCACTGCCGCAACTCTAGTGTTCCCTGTCCAAGGGTTTCCTGCTGCCGCAACAGGTATCCAGCCAAACTCAGGATGTTGTTTTAGTGGCCTGTGATCTGCCTCTAGACTGGGGTGTGGCCACTGTGAGGGCCTCATCCATCATCTCTACGTCCCGGCATCCAGCAAGGGCCTGTCCCCACAGTGGACACAAATCCACGTTGCCTACTGACTACACAAGAAGGCGCTCTGCTTGCTGGGAGAGACAGTGAGGATGGAGAGGCTCAGGAAGTGGGAGGCAGGGGAGCAGGAGGAGGAGCAAATGACTGAGTCTTGTTGGATCTTGGAAGCCAAGGGTCAGAGAGACGTGGCTCTGGGGGACAGGGAGGTGGAGAGGAAGACCCATCCACAGCTGGTAGAGAAGAGTCCTGGTCTGGACAGCCTGACGCCCCAGAGCTCCAAGCAGCCCAGCGGCCAGGTAACAGGTGTGGCTGCTCCTAGGCCCTGCCTTTCGCAGTCCCAACGAGCACAGTGGATGTGGAATCTGCACAGAATGGAGCATTTTGTCTAAATATATCTGCTCCCCGGTGAAAGACTCACAATCGGGGAGTAGGGGGCATGGTGGATCCCCTGGAGCTGAAAGAATCGATATAGAACACTTGCCCACAGGCCCACAGCCACCTACCCTGACAGAGAGAGTCCACTCTGGGCCCCAGGGTAAGGCGTGGGCCTGGGAGGAGCCTCTCCAAGCAGGATTCCCATTGCCTGACCTCCCACCTAAAAGCTGCTGCTTTAAATATGGGCCAAGCACAAATCAGGACAGCAGAGGAGGGAGGGGACACAGAGGCACGGGCCTGGGGGAGGGGGACACAGAAGTGAGCCTGGGAGAGTGGAATCCAGAGGTAGGTCTGGGGGAGGGGGACACAGAAGTGAACCTAGGGTAGGGGGCACAGAAGTGAGCCTGGGGGAGGGGGCCTTGGTCCCTGGCTGTCCAGAGTCCAGGCCCTCCCTACTACCTTGTTGCAACAAAGGCACAGAGAGTGTCACACAGGGGTCTGGGGGCAGTGAGGGGAGGAGGATCCAGGGCTTCTGCCTCCTAGGCACCCTGAGAGTTCCTGGAATTCTCTTCAGCTTCCTGAGGTTCTCCTCAGGACTGTTCAGAGTGGGACAGCAGAAAGAGCACAATATTCTGAGTCCATGCCTCTGATTAAGTCCTATCTCCACCATGGAGGTCCTCGGGCAAGTCATCTCTGGGCCTCAACTTCCCCATCTGTAAAATGTAGACCAGCATACTTCCCTCTGTGTGCTGGTCTCACTGGGAGGCCCAGGCTGACTGATGAGCTGATCTGGACTCGTGTGGGGAGGGAGTGCCAGCGTGCGCAGTGTGTGTGTGCACATGGCTGGGGAGAAGGTCATAAGAGAGCATAACAACATGAGCCGCTTTTTCTTGAGTACCTATTACGTGCTGGGCCCTGTCCTAGAGACTTTAACACACAGAACTCACTTCACTTTGATACCAAGCCTCCAGATAGGCAATGACACCATTATTCCATGAGGAACAGTTGGAGAAACTGAGGCTCAAAAAGATTTCTGTGATTTGCTGAAGGTCACACAGCTGGTAAGCTGAGCCAGGACCCAACTCAGGTCACACCCTTGGAGTTGGCTCACTTCCTC
This sequence comes from Canis lupus familiaris, assembly GCF_011100685.1. Taxonomy (NCBI): domain Eukaryota; kingdom Metazoa; phylum Chordata; class Mammalia; order Carnivora; family Canidae; genus Canis; species Canis lupus. The sequence goes on along the minus strand of NC_049245.1, from coordinate 25,689,034 downwards.
CTGTGGGTGGACAAGCCTGCTGATGGCTACTCCAGGGTGGTGGCCCTATAGCTCCAAAAGCCTTCTTAGAATCATCAGGGCTGAGGCAGTTGCCACCTTTCCATTCAATTTTGTTCTTTCAATTAAAATAAAACCAGAAAAAAAAGAAACCTGCTCATTAAAACAGCTGGACATAAATACTTACTATTAACACCTCAGTTTTAAATGATCACTAAGGTCCTCCCAGAGTCTCCCTCCCCACCCCATTCACACTTACACTGGGTATGACATAGTGGTTAAGAGCGTAGGCCATGAGGATGGCCGGTCTGGTTCAGATCCCTGCTCTGCCAGCTGCCTGCTGGACCTTAGGAGTGTTCCTCTCCCTCTCTGTGACTTATTTCCCCACATGTAGGGGACAGTGACTCCTCCCACCCAGACTCCCTAGGTGTATTAGAGAGACAAACAATTCGAGATCTGGCCCAGGCCTTACTTAAAACAGTCGGCATCACTCCTGTCCAACATATGGATGATGAGTCTATACCAGATTCCCTCAAAGTGGCTCCTGCACGTATGTGTGAAAGAGAGAGAAGTAGGAAGGGTTTACGATCGTCTTAAGCCACTAACTTTTGGGGTAATTTGTTACGCAGCGAGAGAGAACTAATGCAGATGGTGGGCCCTGGGATGGGGTGAAAGTGAGGCAAGACGGGTCAGAAGTGGCTTCCAGTGGGTGTGGTTTAGCCTGCTTCTGGGCTGGGCATGTGGGGACTCCGCTCTAGTGGCCCCCGGTCTGTCCAGCGATGTCTCCTTCCCAATCTCCGCCTTCTCTGTGTGGCGGCTTCTTGTGAGTGTTTACAGACATGAGAACAGATCTGAAACAGCTCAGCTAACCCACGGAGCCTACTGTGTGCCAGCACAGAGCCAAGGCTGCCACATCGGATTTCACTAACTTCGCACAACAGCCTCTGCAGCGGAATATTATCATCCCCACTGCCTAGAATAATGTCTGGCACATAGTAGATCCTTATAATAGTTAGTGTGGACTAGACTGCATTGACAGTAGACCCCAACATTTCAGGGCTTAAGGAACAAGAAATGTATTCCTTTTGAGCAGTCATGCTTCTCCCAATGTTGGCATAAAAAAAAAAAAAAAAAATGCTTCTCCCTGGTAGGTCCATAAGCTAAAACAAGGCAACCGATCAGCCAACTTCCCGCTTGCCCAGCCCCAGGCACCCCCACATCGCCCCAGAGGGGCTCATGCAGCCACTGCTCCTACTCTTAGTCTGCGGCAAGAGGAAAGTGGGCTGCACTCTTGTCTGAGGCATTTGCCACGCGACCCGACCCCTGTAGGGGAGAGGAGCTCGAGGGGGCATGGGCTGTACTCTGGCCACAGTGCTTGGCTGACGCTCATGAGCCGTGCACCCACTGTGTGCTGGGCACCAGGCTGGGCACTGCTGGGGGTGCGAGGCGCCAAGAGGCATCAGCCTGGCCCCTGCCTGGAGGGGTACGGGAGGCAGACACGTTGGACCTCACAGTGCATAGGCCTCTGGAATCCAGATGGGAGTGACTCAGTGGATGAGAGAGAAAGTCTCCTGGAAGGGCAAGGCCTAAGCTGAGTGGTAAATAACACAGAGGAGTTACTGAGCAAGGACTCTGGGGAAGGGTATTCTGGGCAGAGGGAACAGCGAATGCAAAGGCTGGGGGCCAGAGGACACGGGCATGTTCTGTGAATCCCAATTCATTCAGCTGAGCTGTAAGTGAGAGCACACTGGGGGCGGAGGGGACCCCAGGAGTGCCCAGAGGCAGGTGACAGAGGCCTTGGCTGCTCAGGGCTCTGTGCCATGATGAGGTATAAGTGGCTGGGTATGGTTTCTGGATCAATCAGTTTGTTTGCCTGTAGACAGTATATGGGCAGCCCCCTGGGAGGGGGCTGTGACAGTCATCTTGGCCACAGGCCATGAAGGCTAGAACCAAAAAATGCTTGAGAAGGGGACATGAGGCAGTGAAGGAGCCCAACTTCTGCTCTATAGCTGAACCCCTGGACCCACCCCAAGGGCTCCAGGTGTGAGGCTGCCTCCCCGCCAGCCTCCAGAAAAGGCCGTGTCATTTATCAAACCCAGCCTGGCAAGTGGTTCCCGGAAGTCTCGGGGCTGCTGGCCACAGGGCCCCTTGCCCACTGCTGCCCACTGCCTGTACCCCTGCCCCATCCAGCATCAGGAGAGAGTGGTGATACATGGGGTCAGCAGAGGTCAGCTGGCTCTGGCCTCAGTGGACAGGCAGATGGCCAACACTCCATGCCAGTGCTGGGAAGGCCTGGGGTGGGGCCGGCCAGGAGAGCACTGTGGGTCTGCCCTGCTCCAGAACCTTCTGTGGCTCCTCAGTTTCTTCCGGTGGGAAGCCTCCATGCAGGGTGGTGGTGCTGAGAGGAGAGGCCTCACTCCCTGCTAACTCGCTGTGGGACCCCAGGCAAGTTGCTCAGAAGGTCCCAAGTGGGACTCAGTGAGAGTCAAGGGTTCTGCTAACTACAACCAGGACAGACGCTCCAGGAAGCTTGGGGATCTAGCTCACCTCTGGCCGAGGTTCCAGCCCCACCTGGGCAGGCTGCCTCACCTGTCTGAGGCTCAGCTTTGTCCTGTGTCAACAGTCCACCCGTATCCCCTGAGACCTCGGTTTCACCTCCCACAGGGCCCCCTGCAATCCAAGCTTCTGAGCCTTCCACTGCCCCTGCTGCCCAGCTCAGGGCCTGTCTCACTTAGCTCCTTCTCGCTCTCAGGGATCAGGTCCAGGGTGGCCTCCTTGGGGCGGCCCTCCCTGCCCTGCCACACTAGGTCTCCTTGTACTTCTCTGGTCACAGCGCCCATCACTGACATGACTTGACATTCATCTGAAAGGTCGGGCTCCCGAGGGGATTGTGGGCTCCACTGGGCAGGGGCCAGGCGCTCCGTTCACTGATACAGGCCCGACACCTGCTGTGGGCACAGAGCAGCCACCTCACGTGCATTTGCTGAATGAATACGGAGGCGAATGGGAGGAAAGGAAGGAAGTCTAGAGGGATGGGAATATCTGTCTCCTGGTGTCAAGAGGATCTGACAATACACAAAAGGCCTGGCTTGAGTGAAGGCAACGTCACTCACACGCACGCATATGCACACTCCCACACACGTCTCTCACACACTCCCCATACACACGTACCACATAAAACATACACATACTCCACATACACACACACCCCACACACGTGCATGAGGGGAAGTGAAGTGGCTGGGGGGTGGCCCTACCTCCCTGTCCACACCCACACTCCCCCAGAGTCCTCTGCTGAACCAGATACACGAGGGTCAGATCCACAGACGGGCAAAGGTGGGCCTGGCCCAGCGGGTAGCCAAGACCCCCAAGATGCCCAGAGCCAACCTGCTCTGTCCCCACCCACGCTGTCCCTGGAAGGCCTCGCATATGCCCACTCCTCCAGGAATCTCTCACACCCCAAAGGTGGCAGGTTCCCCCAGAGGAAAGGTGCGAGATGCCGACACTTCCTCGCCTGTCATCACACCTTGACTTCAAGGGTGGGAGCTGGAGGTCGACGAGAAAGCTCATAGTTCCCAGCAGTGCCAGGTGGGCACCCAGAGATGAGCTGGGGCAGCCTCCACCTCCATCTCACCCCACTCCTAGAGCGCTGGTGCAGAAACAGAGACAGAGAAGGCAACAGGGGGCTCACAGTAACCCAGCTGGCCTCCTGCCTGGGGTCTGCCTTCTGGCCTGGATGCCTGAGTCACACAGACCTGGTGTAAATCCTGGCTCTACCATCCACCTGCCAGGTGGTCTCAGTTTCCTTAGATGTAAGATGGAGAGGATCACAGCACCTGGCTCCCTCCACTGTAGGGGGCACACGCGGAGAACACAGGTGGTGGGGGGCCCTGCTCCCTCAGCAGCTCCTCCCGAGTTACAGGGAACCCCTCAGAGCCATCACTGCAAGCTGCCCAGTCAGCCTCAGAATCCCAAAGCCCAGCCTTCACCGTGCACACTGCCCAGAAAAGGCAGGCAAACATGCCACGGTCACACAGCAAGGCCCCGGTGCACTGAGACTTGAACCGGGGCCCTCTGCAGCTGAGCCTCCCACCCTACAAGTGGATCTGTCAGAGCCGAGGAGGTGCCAGGGCTTGGCGGCAGGCAGCCGGGGGAGGGAGGGAGGCAGGCAGGCAGCTGGGGGTGGTGGGAAGAGCCTTTTTTCCCCTGTCTTTAGCAAACCCGGATCCCCGTTTCCAAGCTGCGCTCCAGAGCCCATGGTTGCTGCGTCACAGCGCGCAGTCAGCCCGCAGTGGGTGGAAGGAAAGGCTCCCTCCCTCTGGCTTGGGCTTGGGGGACAGTGAGAGGTGGGGAGCCAGGCAGGGGGTCAGGGGTCAGGATACTGAAGGCTCCCTGACATGTTTCAGGGGAAATCTCAGCTCGGTTCTCTCAGAAAGCTGAGCTAGGCGAGCCACGGAGACCTGACCCCCAGCACTTCCACAAATAGATGGAGACCGTGAGGCCCAGAGAGGCACTAGGCCTCCACTGGGGACACACAGCAGCAAACCAGCTCACCAGCCATTCCAAACCCCCATCTCCCGGTAGCTGCAAAGCAAAAGCTTTCTGGACCCACCCCTGTCACCGCAGGCTCATCTGTCACTGCAGAAAGAAAAATATATGAACCCAGAGGCCTAGTTTTCACTCCCCAGCCCTGTCTCTAGGGGCACAGAGACTCCCTCCTGTGCAATTACAAACACTTCATCAGGGTGTGGTTCCGAGCCCCTGCAGCGGGGCCCAGCACGGTGTGAAGGTACACAGCAGGTGCTCAATAAGTGGTCCTATATTCCATTTATATGCCAGGATGCCTGCCCCATTTCTGCACTATCAAAGGCAGAACCTGCCCACATCACGTGCTTTCTAAAGATGACCGCCTCATGGACCAAATGTGGCTTCAGCCATTTCTGGAGACTCTACGAGACGACAGATCACCCATACAGGCCTTCTTACGCTGAAGGAAGAGATACAAATGCTTTGTTTGCTTTGCTGCCTTCTTGGAAACGTCTGTGTCCCCCTGCCAGGCCCCAGGGGCTGCTGTACATGAGGGATCTGCCCCTTCATCGAGGGATCCCTGGACTCCAGCCTCTTGTTCTCCCTCTGTTGTGCTGCACCCTGGTCCCTCCTCAGCACCTATGCCCCCTCCCATTGCCCCTGGAGCCTGACAGATGGGCCATCTCCCAGAATGGTGTCAATGAAGAGCAAAGGGGTGGGGAAGGGCCATGGCTCTCCTCTTGTTAACAGCCATGAGACCCAGCAGGCCTCTGGTGGGGCCCAGGAGTCACTGCTGACATCCAAAGGCGCTCCTGAGCCTGCTCTCAGCTCAGGCCAAGCTCTGCCTCCAGAGAGTGGCCAGGTTCCCACAAGCCAGGGACCAGGTCTGCCACATTCAATTCCCATGGCCCAATGCCCACCTCTGCACACACACACACACACACACACACACACACACACATCACTGCTGGTGAACACATCTCCAGAATGTGGGTGAAGACCAGATTCTATACTCTAACTGGCTTGGATTCAAATCCTGGCACGGCCACTTGGTCATCTATGGGGCCTGGTGGGGCAACTACAGCTCTCTCTGCCTATCTTCTCATCTATAAAATGGGGATGATGATAGGGTGTGATGGTACTAAAGGAGGGGCTGAATTTGGGTGCTTAGAGCTTGTGCTCACTAAACAGAGGGCCCGACACCACACTTGGCTCCTGGGAGTCGGTCACCAGTGCTTTGTACAGTGAGTAGGTGTTAGCCACCGACACCGTTGCCATGATCAGGATCATCACGAACAGCAGCAGGGATCCCCAAGCCTGGTTTTGCAACCAGCCCTGGTGAAGGGTGTAGCAAAATTCTCCAAACAAAATTTGCTTCCATTCATTTTGGGTTTTTGAAAAGGCCACGTCAGACAGCTTGGCGGGGAGGAGGCGGCATTGCGAAACCCAGCACAGAGGGATCCAGAGCCCCACTCCTCGGCTCAGGAAATGATGTGCCATCAGCTAGCAACAGGCTCCTGTATGCTGGCACCCCCCAGGGCTCCTGGGCTGTGGGCTTGCCTCCAGCCACCCTCTGAGTGACCTTGGAAAGCCACCCGACCTCCCCGAGCCTCAGTTTCCTCATCTGTTAAATGGAGACGATATCCCTTTTCATTCCTATCTCTGCGAGTGGTGGGAAGACGCGGACATATATGTCTCTTGCAAATTGAGCGCGGTACTTGCTCTGAAGGCCTCCATCCTGCCCAGGGATGCCTCCTGCCCAGGGATGCATCCTGCCCAGGGATGCCATCCTGCCCATCCTGCCTCCATCCCCCCACTATGGGCCACAACAAAAGAAAAACAGGGATCCCTGGGTGGCGCAACGGTTTGGCGCCTGCCTTTGGCCCAGGGCGCGATCCTGGAGACCCGGGATCGAATCCCACGTCAGGCTCCCGGTGCATGGAGCCTGCTTCTCCCTCTGCCTGTGTCTCTGCCTCATTCTCTCTCTCTCTCTCTCTCTGTGACTATCACAAATAAATAAAAAAAAAAAAAAAAAAAAAAAAAAACAAAAGAAAAACAGGTCAAGTGAATCTCAGAGGGCCCCCCCCCCCACAAGAGTCTGATGAAGTCAAGGGTGGGCTTGTCTTCGGTCCGACACACAGGAAGCCTCTCACCAGTGACGGCCTTTCCCAAAAAGGGTGCAGTGAGAGTTTGCATGACGGGTTGCCCCTCCCAACAGAGCCAATCCCTGCGTTCCCTTAGCTGACAGGATTGACTGTTACAAGAAACTGTTGAGCCTCCTCAGCCCCCTGTTGGCCCTGGCTCCAAGGGCTAACACACACTGCCCTCCAAAGGGCTAACACGCATTGCCTTCCAAAGCCACTAGAGCACACCAAGCCCCATCCCAGCTCTCCACATGGCCCAAAGAAGAGGTAGGGCCTTGAGAAGCCCTTCCTGGGCTGTCAAGATCACAGAGTCCACACCGGGAGGGTGGAAGTTCTCTGAGGTCACAAGGTCCAAGCTTGCACTCTACCAAGGGAGCCGAGAGAGGGGACATGTCGCATCCAAGGGCACACAGCAAGGCAGCAACAGGGCTCCAGGCACTGACCAGACACTCATCATGCTGGCACATCACCCACCTCCAGGACCAGCCTGCTGTGACTGCCCCCCATCCCCTGGCCCACCCGGCACGTGGCTGCCTCCCAGCCTTGTTAATATAGTTCTCTCAGCCGACAGTGCCCTTCCCGCCATTCTCCATCTACCCAAATCCTTCTAATCCTCCAAAATCCACTCCAGATCTAGTGCATGTCCTCAGGAAGCACCTCCCACAGGCCCCAACTCATGGCCCCTTCCCAGCACTGGACAGCACCAGCCTCCACCACCAGGAGAGGCCTGACAGGATGATTACAGTTCACAGAGCAGGGACCCGTGGGATTGACTCTGTCTCTGTGCGTGTGGGGCCACTGAGCAGGTCTCGGGAAGTCCTGGTGGCCCGAAGACAGAATGGAGCATTAGGTAATGGTGGACAAGCTAGTGGACAGACTGGTGACCTACTGAATGAAAGTAAGCAGGTGATGATGTGTGTAATGAACTGGCAGAAATAAATGCCAGACCAGATGCCTCCAAAGACACAGGCTCCTGCCCAAGCATGTTCCTCACTCTCTGGTAGAGTCTCTGGGGTCCCAGAGACAACACTGGGATTTTAGAGGCCATAGGCCTATAACCCTACAGAGCCTGGCCAAATGCTTTGGAGTTTGCAGGCCCAGTTGGAGGCAGGAACTCATATGAATGGTCGTGTTGACAACTGGGGCTGGCCAAGGCTCTCACCACATCCTACTACCCAGCCCTTGACTTAGAGTGGCCCAAACGACGCATGTCCATCCATTTATTCAGCCAAAGAAATGGACGGAGGGCCCAGGATGAGCCAAGACCTGTTCTCAGCACCAGTGGGATGGCATGAGGAGGCAGGCATGGCCCTGCTACCCTCCGCACTGGCTATACGGAGAGAAGTCCGATAATAAGGAACAGTGATGGGGATAGGGAAGACAGAAGCCCGCGGGGGCTGGGACCATGGTGACAGGGAGACAATCTGGCCTGGGTGTCAGGGAAGGTTTTCTTCTGAAGCAATACCTAAGTTGAGATCTGGATGATGAGTAGTAATTAAGTAGGCAAATTGTGTGTGTGTGTGTGTGTGGGGGGGATGTTCAGGCAGAGGAACCAGCGTGTGCAAAGACCCTGGGGCTAGAGGCAACGTGTCCTGTTCCAGGAAATGAAAGCAGGCCAGGGGGACTGGAGCCAAGGAGGGAGGGGAGGGACTGCAAGATGTGGCTAGAGAGGTAGCTAGTCTGGGGAGGAGGCTAGGCTTCATTCTGGGAGCAGTGAGCACTTATTGAGTAGCCACGGTATGCTTTTTGAAAAAAACTCCACATTCAAGATTTTATTAATTTGCATTTCAGAATGTTTAAGTGGAAGTGTTTAAATGCACTGTAGTCAGATAATGCTACTTTTTAACGCTTTTTGGAATGAGTGGATCTATCAATTAATCACAGATATATGGGAAAATAGAGACCAATTGCTCCTGGCCCGCAGAGCACCCAGGAGAATTCCACAGAGCCTCCCCATCACGAAGAAACACTGGCATTTAAGAAGCCGGTGGCCCATCAACTGCACGAGAACTTAACGAGATGCCAGTGGGTGCCCCTGGTACGTCCAATTCATCACCGAGTCTTACAAAAGCTCCAAAGTACACAATCTATCCTTAGTTCCCAGTGCTGTTCAGCCTCTTTTCAAAAACAGCAATTCAGCTGCCAGGCAGCCTTGCACCCAGGGCACACCCTCAAACCTGCGGCTGCATCTCAAGGCTGCTTCCAGCCGGATGCTGCCCTGGGTCCCACAAACCTCAGCCATTAAGCCTGCTCTGGCCCTGCTACCCTCCGCACTGGCTATACCCCATACTTTCTCTCCAGTCCGGACCTTGCACTCCACCCCCAGCACCTGGGACAGACTGCCTACCTACCCCCTGCCCCCCAGAGGGTGGGGACCACACCAGCTCATCACATATCCCTAGCGCCCCGCACAGGCCCAGTCCAGTCTCTGATGGTTGAAGGAAGGAAGGGTGCCGTGGACATCACACACAAGCACACTCCCAGAAGTTGAGCCTCTGTCTCTGGGCTCCAGGAAGACCCAGGAGTCCTGGCGCACCCCCGCCACAGCACAGGCACACGCACACAAGCCTGTCCCACGTGCACAGCCAGTGTCTCCAGGAGCTGCTGGGAACACACTCCGCATCTGCTGCTGCCTGGCCTCTGACAGCCCAGCTGGCTCGGCTGGGCTCCGGGGCCTGGCGGTAGCTCCCAACACTCCAGCCACCAATGGGTCACCCAGCTCTGCGGCCCCACCCAGCCCTGCTGCCCACGGGAGTCTGGCTCAGGCCCCTCAGGCCACCATGGGACCAGACAGCCCACAGTTCCCTCAGTGGGACAGAAACTGGGTTCCTCCAACAGCCACTCTCTGAGATGATCCCATACAACCTCGTTCCACCACCTTGAGCCTGGAAGAAAACACAGCCCCCTCCCACAAGTGACGGCACAGAGGCAGAGGCAGCCAGGACCCCAGGGAGTAGGCTGAGAGTGGAGGTGCAATGAGAGTAGAGGTAGATCAGTCCAGCTTCCTGGGGCTGGGGACTGCAGCCCCCTCCCCCTCTGTCATTTCCACTTGCAGGCAGGTGGGGGTGCAGGAGCCCTCCCCCCCCCCACTAGCACTGCCCTCCAAGCTTGAGGCTTCCATCCCCAGACATCCCATCCACCCCCTTGTTGCCACCCCCATAACTGGCCTTTGCCAACCCATAACCCCTTTCCCCATCTCATTTCCCCCCACAACATCAACAGTCTCTGGCTGCCCGCCCCTCTGCAACACAGGCAGCTCTGAGGAAGGGAGAGGGAGAGGGACGAAAGCATAGGGGAGCCGAAGGATGGAGGGGGATCGGAGCCGGTAGGTTAGGTCGAAAGAGGCAAGGGACCGTCATCACACGTACAGGTAGCACATGTCCCCTCCCAGCAGGCCCCGCACATCTGGACCCAGCTGGCCTCTCCGGCCAGCAGGTCCACCTGCCACGGGCTCTGAACGCGTACCCCTTTCACCGCGGGGCGCCGCACGTGGGGGCCTCCCGTGGCCATGTGAGCGCCCCCCCAGCCCAGGTGCCAGGGTCAGCCCGGCCCCTCCCGGGTACGCCAACAGGGAGGGGGCGCCCTGCAGCGCTGGGGGGTGGGGTTGCCCCCGCCCCCTCCCCAGATGCCAGGTCCGGGAGAAGAGCTCGGAAGGGGGGAGCTGGTTGGGCAGGCTCGGGGCCACCGAGGCGGGATGGAGGCAGCCGGGCTGAATGGAGGAATGTCCGGCCCTGGCAGGGCTCTCCCTCTCCCCGCTCCGAGACCGGTGGGCAGGGGAGCCGTCTTCCACCCCTGGCGGCCCTGCGGATTGGGGGTCGGCCCGAGGAGGGGCTCCCCAGCTTTGGCAGCCCGTTGGCATGGGAGAGTCCGCGGGAAAGAGAGGTGGAATGGGGGTCCGGCCAGGACGGGGGGTTCGGGCCCGGGCACGCCGCCCTCCCCCGGCCTGGGGGTCCGGGAAGACCTAGATGGGGGATCGCGCCCAGCGAAGGGGGCTGGCCAGCCGCAGAGCCGCCCCCTCGGATCGGGGGCTCAGAAGACAGAGCGGGCAGGGGGAGGGGGCTTTCTGCGCCAGCGCCGCCCCTCGGTTTCGGGAGGTCGGTCCGGGAGGAGACTCGCATCGGGGGTCTCGCCGAGGGACGGGGCGCACCGGCCCGGAAAGGGGGTCGGGCCGCCGCGCGCCACCCCCGCGCCCTCACCTGCGCCCGGCGCCTCGGCCGCCTCCGGCCCGCTCGGCCGCTGCGCTGCGCCGCTGCCGCTGCCGGTCCGCTCGCAGCTCCGCCGCCTAGGCCCCGGCCCCGGCCCCGGCCCCGGCCCCGGCCCCGGCCCGCGGGCGCCCCATGCCTCTCCTCCGGCCGGCGCGGCGCCCCAGATGCGGCTGCGGGAGGAGGAGCCGCGCGGCCCCGGCTCCCCGAGAGCGGCGGGGAGGGGGCGGGGGGCGGGGAGAGGCGCGCGGGGGAGGGGGCCGCGCGGCTGCGCCCAAAACCAGGCGCGGATCCGGCCACCGGCCCGGGGCTGGGCGGGGGTGGGGGTGGGGGGCGCGCCGTTGCCAACGCCCACCCCCACCCACGCCCCCGCAACCCGGAGGGGAGGGGGAGGGTCTCCGCGGCCGGCGACGCGCGGTCGCGAGCCGGAAGGGCGCTTAGAGATCCGCGGTCGGCCGCCCAGAGAGTGCAGGCTACCGGCACAAGGTCACACAGCGTGGGCTGCAGCAGCGCGGGAACCCGGAGCCGCAGCCGACGGAGCTGGGCCGCGGGAACCCAGCTTGGTGAGCGCCGGCTGATGGAAGAGCGTAACTGAAGCCCACACCGGACGAGACTGGTCCGGGTCCACACCGTGGAAGTCAGGAGGCTCCTGGGATTCGAACTTGGGGCTCCTGCGCCTGGGAACGTGTGCCCTGTCCTGGTGACCCATTTCCTGCAGGTGCCTCCTCGCCTACGGCAGCACAGGGGTTAAAACAATCCCGGGATGGACCTGCACTGGGTACTCCTCCTACTTCTGGGGCTCTGCGATCATAGATGAGAGATTGCCTCTTCTGAGTCCCAGTTTCTCCACCTGTAAAATGGGGACGACACTAGTGTTGTACCCACAATCTGGGTTGAGGAACCAAAGAGGTAATAGATGTAAGCTTCTTGACAGTGCCTGACATTCAGTAGGTGTCAAATGAATGCTCTCACCGTCCCTGGCTCCCACATCTCCCAAGAATGCTAGTTGAATGCAAATCGAGTTAAAACAGTGTTTTTTTTTTTTTTTTTTTGGAGTTAAAACAGTGTTAAAGGGTGGTGTTCAAAGCGGAGCATAGCCCATTTTTCCAGCTTCACCCACCATCTGCTGACCCTGCCCACATCTCCAACCCAGAAACAGGGGTTCCAGCACTTCCCTGCCTTCCTGTGCCAGCAATGCCTTCCCACCATCTCCACCCAACAAATTCCTATTCATCCATCAAAGCCCAGAGCAAACAGTTGTATGCTCCAGCTGCTACCAGTCCATCCATGCCTCCCTTCACCACTCCTAGTGTCTGATATAGGTTTGTCCCTGTTTTGGTGGGCTTTGACAACCGCAGTGAGAATGTCACTCAGAAGAGATGACACCATGAGAACTAATTCTGCCCAAGAGAGCTCCCTGGAGGAGGTGTGGCTGCAGCAGAGCCTAAGAAGTGAGTTTAGAGCTCTGGGAGGAGGAAACACAGAATGTGGCCAGCAAAGAGGTGACTGTATGTCTGGGCAGGGTGTCATAGGGAAGAGAACTGCTTGGAATAGGTGGAAGGAACTTATTGTCTAAGCCAGGAGCCAGTAAGAGTCAGGAGCCCGGCAGCAACCTGCCAGTATGTGGTCAGGTCAAAGATGAGTGGGCTTGGCCCTCAAGAACACCTCACACGTGGTTCCCAGGAGACTTACTTGTACAAGGATGTTTAAGCAGTATCATTTGTGATACTGGAAAGCTGGACACTACCTGACTGTCCATCACCCAGAGACTGGATAAATCATGATGAATTCAGACAATGGAAAATTCTCCACGCCATGATCTTCAAAATAGGTGAATGCGAGCCACATACATCTATGAAGATAAATCTCAAAAACACACTGTTGATTCATCTTGTGAAAAATAGGAGTTGTACATTTATGATTTGTGTACTCTTTGTATGAATTTTATACTTCAATATAATTTTTTAAAAATAAAAAAATATATGGGGCACCTGGGTGGTTCAGCTGGTAAGGGTCTGACTCTAGATTTGGGCTCAGGTCATGATCTCAGGGTCATGAGATCAAGCCCCGCTTCAGGCTCTGTGCTCAGCACAGAGTCTGCTTAGGATTCTCTCTCCCTCTACCCCTCTCCCCACTTGCACACACACACACTCTCTCTCTCTCCCTTCTCTCTTTCTCAAATAAAAAAATAAATAAAATCTAAAAAAAAATACATTGTTGGATGAAAAAAGCAAGTTGCAGATGGAAAACACAGTTTGATGCCAGATATATAAAGTTTGAAAACATGCAACACAACACTGTATATTGTTTAGGGACACATATATATGTAATGCAAGTGTAAAAACACATACAGGAGTTATAAATAGCAATTTCAAAATGGTAGTGACCCTGAGGAAGAGAGGGAAGGGAATGTAACAGGGGCTTCAAGTACACTTGAAATGGTTTTTCTTGAAAAAAAAAAAAACAAGAAACAAAGAAGATTAATTTGAGAGAGAGAGCACATGCATGTGCACAGCAGGGAGAGGCAGGAGAGGAAGACAGACTCAGGCTGAGCACACAGACCCAGAGATCAGGACCTTAGCCAAAACCCAGGAGTCTGGTGCTTAACGGACTGTACCATCCAGGTGCCCCTTGAAAAGATTTATTTCTTAAGTTGGGTGATGGGTACCTGAGTATTTGTTATACTGTTCTCTAGACTTTTTTGTGAGCATGAAACATTCATAATGTATTAATACTTTTTAAAAAAGATTTATTTATTCATGAGAGACAGAGAGAGAGAGAGGCAGAGACACAGGCAGAGGGAGAAGCAGGCTTCATGTAGGGAGCCCGATGTGGGACTTGATCCCAGGACTCCAGGATCACACCCGGGGTCAAAGGCAGGCACTAAACAGCTGAGCCACCCAGGGATCCCCAATACTTTTTTTTTTTTTTTTTTTAAAGAAAGGTAGTGCCTGGGAAAGCGATTGGGAGCCATTGCTGGTTCTTGAATGTGGTTGTGATATGGGGAGTGGAGTGGAAGTGGCAAAACTAGAGAAGGAAGGTCGGGGGAGGCTTGTTTAACAGTCTAGGAGAGAACTGTAAAGGCCTGAACCTAGACTGGAACAGTTATGGGGAGGCAGAGAAGGATGGGAAAGACTTAGAGGGTAAACACTGGTGTGCTTACGCAAGGTCACAAACTTAAAAGTCCTTAGGGCCTGGGCAGGCCATTTAAGCAGGGTATGAGCATGAAGTCATGGGGTAGGTAGGTGCCACCCCAGTGCCAGATGATTGTTGCCATGTGGCAAAGAGGCCAAGCAGGGCCACATCGTCTCTTTCTCTCTCTCTCTCTCTTTTTTAAGAGAAATCAGCAACTCATGTTTTTTTAATGCAAAATCTCCTGAATATAAATTATGGCAACTGAATTGAAAAGAGAATTAACTCTGTAGGGGCCAAGCCATTCTGGTTTGCAGTCCCCTTAATGAGGAAAAGACCCAAGGAGATAAAATGAAGGGACCACGGCACGAAGTTGTCCTGCCTCTGAGGCTAAAGAAGCTCACAGCCCATGCGGAAGTCAGGGAGGGCTTCCTGGAAGAACTGACAGTGGGCAGTGAAGCAGAAGGTATTTCAGGATGAGAGAACAGCAAATATAAACACAGGAGCTGAACTGAGTGAGTCCAAAAGAAAAACTAGCAAAAAACGCCAACAGGGTGTCTCACAGAAGGGGAACAGATGGCCAGTAAACACACAAGGAGGTGCATGACCTCATTAGTCATCCTGGAAATGTAAATCAAGACTATGATGAGATGCTACTTCATACCCATTTGACCGGCAAAAACAAAAAAGTCTCACAATACTAAGTGTCAGGGAAGAAGTAGATCAATGTAGCTCTTCTATTGGCTGAGGGGAGGGTGTGATGATGTATCACTGTAACCCAGCAACTCCACCCCTGGATACTTGTGCCCAGAAATACCCGTGCATATGTGTGCTCAGCCAGTGCTTGTCAAACTTTAATGTGCATGGAAATCATCCAAGGATCTTGTAAAAAGGCAGATTTTCGTTAAGTGAATCTAGGGCAGGGCCTGAGATTCTCCATTTCTAACATGTTTCCCAGTGATGCCAAGGCTGTTGATCCCCAGACCACATTTGGTGGAGCATGAGGAGAAAGGCACAAGAATATCCATAGCAGCACTGTTTGTAATAGCAGAAATCCTGACAACAATCCGATCATCAGTTGACAAGAGAATGAACAAATAAATGAATTATGGTATAGTCATACACAGCCCTCAAAATGAATGAATCTCAGCTACACTCAACAACATAGGTGAATTCTCATCAACATAGCATTTAGTGGGGCACCTGGGTGGCTCAGCGGCTGAGCATCTTCCTTTGGCTCAGGGAGTGATCCCAGGGTCTGGGGATCCAGTCCCACATCGGGCAACCTGCAGGGAGCCTGCTTCTCCCTCTGCCTATGTTTCGGCCTCTCTCTCTCTCTCTCTCTCTCTCTCTGTCTCTCATGAATAAATAAATAAAATCTTTAAACACACACACACACACACATAGCATTTAGTTAAAAAAAACTATGTACTGTTTTTATTTTAAAATTAGTAAATAAGTAAAAATACACTGTTTAAGCATTCATACATGTAATAAAATGAAAACAAAGAAACTAGGGAAGTATAATTCAAAATTCAGAATAGTAATACCCTCAGGCAGAGAGCCAGGGCTTTAGGAAGGACTCTAGAAGAGGACAGAGTGACTTAAACCAAGTAGAGTCTATTTGGCAGCAGGTACCCTCCAGCCCTGGCTAAGGACCGGCTCTGGTAACAACTAGATCTAGATAGTGACCACATCTAGCTAATGATGAGATTTGGCTTATGACCAAAGCAGATAATGTCCAGATCCTTCACGACCAGATCTGGGGATGCCTTGGCCCTGGTGCCATTCTCCATGTAAGTCAGGTTCTGGACAGGCTGGGCGGGTACCTTGGGGAAAAGGAGAGGGGGAGCCTCCCAGAGCCCCTGCAGCCAAGGGCTGGCCTCCTTCCCACCCTATCCTATATCCCAAACCTTCTTCTAAACAACCTTTGGGCCTGATGCTCTATCCCACCCTGGCTCAGCCTCTATATCTCTGGACTTGACCAGTACACCAGCCTCCTCCCATGACTCCTGCTCCAGTCTACCCCCTCCCAAGCCACCCTTCACACCAGCTGCAGAGAGATGTTTCTATAACGCGGATCTGTGCCAACTCTCTGCCCAGAACCCTGCAATGGCTTCCTAGCCCTCAGAGAGAAAGTGTGAAGCCTTTAACCTGGTCTTCAAAACCCTTCACCATTTGGTCTTTGCACTCATTCCTAATTCAACTGTGGTCAAATCCCAGGACTCAGGTATAGGCTTTACATCCTCCTAAGGACAAGCTCTTTCATGCCTCCACCTGTGCAAGTCCTCCTACCTGGAATGCCTCTTCCCCACTGCATGCTCACCCTTCAAAATTCAACTCAATGTCACTTACTCTGGGGAAACCTTCCCTGACTTCTGCACCCCACTCCTGGGTTGTCACCTCCAAATACTTAATTTATCTCCTTTTAGTATTACAAAGATTTATGTATTTCTTTGTCCGTCAGCTTTATTGAGATGTACAACCTGACATGTACACACACATGTATATATATATACATACACACACACACACACACACACACACACACACACACATATACATTGTGGAATGATCACCACAATCAAGTTTATTAACATATCCATCACTGCACAGTTACCTTTTTTCTTGTAGTGAGAACACTTAAGATTTTACCGTCTTTGCAAGTTTCAAGTGTACAATACAATATTAGCTCTAGACTCCTCAAATGCTTTATGATGACCAAGACACATGATGTCTCAAACACCTCGTAGCAGCCGCTGTTGGTGCCTTTCTGGGACTCCAGCTAGAGCCGTGGTGGACAGCTCCCAGACACACGTGTCTCCACTTTTCTGCCTGATGGCATTTTCTGAAGTCACAAGAGCTTGCTCTGTCCAAGCACAGGACCACTTGGAAATGCAGGGGGAGTGGATGCCTCCAGGAGCAACCTTCAGGCGTGACGGTCAGGCACCAAGGGGGAAATGCCCAGCCTCCATACTGAGGTGTCCTCTCCACTGTTTCTTAGAAATATCTAGACAGGATGGAGCCACTAGGCGCTTACTGATTTTATTGACATTGTCTCCTGCCCAGCCTCACTCTCCACATGCTATTCCTCCTACTTACTGGGATCACCTCTCAAATAAATTCCATGTGCTCAAGTCACTGTCTCAGGGTCTGCTTCTGGGGGAAGCCAGAGTAAGCCAACACCTGTTTGTTTCCAACTCTCCCCTTGACTGGAAACAGCTCCTCGAGGTGTGGGGCCACACTGAATTCACCTTCAATTCCGGCATCCAACAGTCTGGTTCAAATCTCGACTATGCCGCTTGCATCTGTGCCACCTTGGCCAGGTCATTCACTTCCTTGTACATGAAGACTCAGCCAAAACAAGTAGGAGAGTCCTAGATGGTTAATGAGATAGATCCAAAAGTTGAGGGAGAGGGAGCTTTGTAGGTCTTTGCCCTCTTCCTTCTTTCAACTGTGTTCTCCAAATTTTTGGGGTGTTCACGTATTCCTTTGCTTTACTTTGCTTTGTTTTCACAGTGTGAAAGGAGTCTGGGCTCCACAGTGAGCAGGCCTGGGTTCAAATCTTGGTTCTGTCATATACTGGCTGTGGCTGGGCACGTCACCCAATCTCACTGGGCCTCAGTTTCCACACCTGAGAAATGGACACAAGAATGGATACCCACTTTGCAAAGTGGTTGTGACTTCTATGATGGAAGCTTCTTGTAAACCACACAGTGAGTTGAAAGCCTGAGTTATTGTCATCCCTGGGGCTGGCATCAGGCCTGGCATGGAGGAGGTGCCTGGGAAATGTTTGGAGAATAAAATGAGTGAAGCTGGTAGTAGAAACGCCAGGGTGTTCCTTATCTCATTCATTTACTTCTTCATTCACTCAGTATTCACCAATACCCACTTAGGCTAAGCCCCGTGCTGGGCACTGGGAATGCAGGGCTGTAGGAGGAACATCTCTGTCCTCAGGAGGTTTGCCATCTTCAGGGGAGACCCAAGAAAACCCACCATTCCCAGAGGGGTCCTGACCAAGTGTCAAGGAAGTGTGGGAAGGCTTCTGGGGAGAGGTGATGCCCAAGCCTGATAAGCAAGGGAAGAACAAAGTGGACATCCTAGCATGAGGGGACAGTGCACCAACGTCTGAAGGCCAGACCAAGCCCACACAAGCCACTATGTGTAGTTCAGTGGGGGGAAAGCCTCAAGAATTCAAAGGTGAGGCCAGAAAGGTCAGCAGGGACTGGATCATCATGACTTTGAAATCCTCTCAGGAGTCATGATTTTCAGTTGAAGGTGATGGGGATCTATGGAAAATGAAGACAAAATTAGGAAAGAATCTTTGACTTCCTTTGTGAACCAGGACAAGCCATTTTGCCTCTCAGAGCTTCAGTGCCCTCAGCTGTACAATGGGGCAAAAAGATCACAATAGGGATGCTTTGAGGACTTGAAATAAGGTATGCTCATTGCCTGGCAGTGGAAGGTGCTGAGGGGATATGAACTGAATGAATGAGTGAGTGAATGAATGAATGAATGAATTTCTGCCAGGATTAGGGGTCCCTGGTATCTTCACTCATACCATCTGAACCCTGGAACCCAGCACCCTCCCCCTTATCCTACCATTTCCTGCTCTGCCTCTTGTAGTAGGGCCTCCTACTCACCCTTAGACTAACAGACTGGATGACTGGAACTTTCCTAGGGTCATGAAGTGAGTTAAGAGCACAGTGAGGTCCAGTGCTCTGTCCTTGCTCTGTGGCACCAGAAATGCTTTTTCTCTGCCTCTCAATATGGATTTGCCTCCAGTCCCTGCCCTGGTGCTTTCTGGGCTGGGGAGGTGCTTGGGTTCCATTGTCTCCTTGGAGGGCCAGAGCTGCCTGCCTCTGCCTCCCAGATGCCTGAGCCACCATCTGCTCCCACCCGAGCCCTCATCTCTTTTCTTAAAATAATTCCTCCCGTTTCCTTGGAGACATCTCTCACATGGAGGAAAGGAATGGAGGGAGGGAGGGAGGAAGGGAAGAGGACAGGTTGGGTCCCATTTCCTGAGTACCTACTGTGTGTCAGGCCTGCCCCTCATTCCACTGAAGCTTGGAGACGTGACTTCATGTGCCCTAGATCTCAGAGTGAGTAAGAGCTGAGTCAGGATTTGAACCTGGGTCTGAAGGGCTCAAAAGCTAAAGCCTCCCTCATGTCACATGAGGGAAATGCGCATTTGGTACTGCCCTGACTCCACGTCCTAGTGTCCAAGGCACTGCCCATCCCCCCAAGTCATCCTCTCTTATTGATCAATTTAGAGAACACTTATGGAGATGTGTCATATGTTAGGCCCAGGGGGTCAGAAGAGTGTCTCAGATGTGAACAGGATAAAGTCTTTTCCCTTGAAATAGAGTATGCAGGAAGTAGAAGGAGCAGAAGGACCACTGGCCCATTTATTTCCTTTACATATACCAAAGGCTTCAGAGGGGCCATTTCAATTGATCCTCCAAATACTCCAGCTTGGGGGATTTAATAGCACCATTTTTTCAGAGAGGAAACTGAGGTCAAAAGGAGTAAACACAGTTATTCAAGGATACAGAGGGTAGAATACAGTGGTAGAATCAGGATAAAGTCTCAGACATAGAAGATAACTTGCTGGAATTGCCCCCAGAGACCTGCACAGAGCACTGCTGCAGGATATGGAAGGGAGTGATGGTTGGGAGCCCAAGGATCCTCAAGTGAAGGCAAGAAAACAGAAGGATGTGGACATATGGGTCTCAGCCCCCTTTCTGGCCTCAGCCTTCTTGAGCCAGCTCTGTGGCTGATACTACCAGGGGTTCTGATACCACCAGCCCAAGCAGAGAGACAAATTCCACCTGTCTTATTATCTAATAAATCCCACTCAAAACATCTCACAGATATGCCTTACCCAGTGAACATCTGGTCAACCTTAAGTACTTGTGTCCTCTCTTTAGCCCTACACAAGCAGACCAACTGGCTGACTGCGCTAGTCCAAATCTTGGGTTTGGAGACAACTTTCACATCTGATGGCTAAGCCTAGGACAATAGAGGCTATTTCCCAGGATTTCTGGCAGAAGTATGGAATCACTATCATATCAAAATGCCTATGTATTATGTGTACACAGATTACAGCCTAACTCTCATTTCCCCATTCTGCATTGCAGGGCTTACTTCAGGACTGTGGCAACCCCACAGCAGACAGGGAAAGAAGGGAAGGAATCCCACGTGCAGGGGCTAGCATGAACAGCATGAAGGAGACACAGCGGATTCAGAGAAAAGCAAATAGCTGAGGGCTGGTGCATGGGGAGAGCAGCAGAGCAAAGGCCAGAGCAGGGGTTTGAATCAGGAAAGACCTTGAGTGACAGGTGAACAGCTCAGAGCAGTGCTGTCACAGGATTTAGAACATAGGGAAGACGTGATTCAACATTATTTAATGGTGGCCAGTGTGGAAGATGGCTTTCAAGGTGTGAGATGGGATGAGGCCACTGCCACCATCCAGAGGATAGATGATGGGCCCAGGCTTGGCTGGAGCTATGAAAAGTGAGAGGAAAGGGATAGTTGGGAGAGAAGGTGAAGAGGCAGGAAAAGAGCTGTGGATAGATCTGGATAGGGGTTAGGGAAAGGGAAAAAGGAGGCTCAAGTTTCTGGTGTGAGTGGCTGGTAAGGCCCCTGCGATGAGAGGTCTGGGCAAAGGGCAAAGGAAAGGAGGGCCTACTGGAGTACCTGAGTCATGTGAGGTATCTATGGGGCACATGGGGCTGCTCCTACGGGCTCCATGTTTCACAGTTTTCTGAGGTGTCAATCCACAAACTCCCTGGAACCTTCCTAAAACCCTGTTGAGGTCACCACCATTTTTCTCAGAGAGAAAATTCAAGGCTCAGAGACTGATGATGACTGATACAAGGGTTCACTGAGTAAGCAATAGAGCTAGATTTTCTGCCTTCAAGACCAAAGCTTCTCTTGTGTACTCAAGGAGCATCCCAGTCATGCTGAGGCTTCTAAGAAGATGTCCAAGAAAATGGGCAAGTAGGGGAGTGGCTGGTGCTGGAGACAGAGCGATCAAAGATATGGAGTAGACAAGGTCAGTCATAGAGAGGGCATTGGGAGACAAGACATTCACTTGAGCAGAATCTCAAGAATCAGCAGCATTTAAGAATTGAGCAGAAGAGTCTAAAAGGATGTGAGCAGTGAAGCAGAAGGAAAACTGAGTGTATGCTGCAGCAGAAGGAAAACTGAGTGAGTGCTGCAGCAGAGCTGGGGAAGACCATGCTTCCAGAAGGAGAAAGTGGCCAAGAGTGTTATGACATGACTGCTTTTCCTGCGCTGCTCATACCTGGGGCCCGTGGCAATGCTCCAAGGAGACAATAAGTGTACTTTGAAGCTGTAGAGTGCTGGATACAGGCCAAGGGTAACTGTTCTGGTCCAGGCTCTGCTACCCCCTCTACCAGGTGACCTTGGACAAATTCCTTTTCCTTTCAAGACCCTTGTTTCTCCCTCTGTCCAATAAGAGGGTTCCAATTCTGGAAATACTCCTTTATTTATACTATTAATTCAAGAAATTTACTGAAAAACTGCTATGTGCCAGACATTGTTCTAGGAATTTGGGAGACTTTAGTAAACAACACAGATAAAGACCCAGCCCTCCTAGTGC
Source organism: Canis lupus familiaris (assembly GCF_011100685.1). Classification (NCBI taxonomy): domain Eukaryota; kingdom Metazoa; phylum Chordata; class Mammalia; order Carnivora; family Canidae; genus Canis; species Canis lupus. Next base: position 25,667,405 of record NC_049245.1, on the reverse strand, counting down.
TTTCATCTAGTGAAGGGAACTAGTCAATAAACAAAAAAAGCAATAAAAAAGTAAACAATACAATTTATTAGGTGGTTTTAAGTTCTATTTTAAAAAGGGGAAAAGATCAGGGTAAGTAGAGTAGGGGGGGTGCTGGAGTTGGTGCAGATTATTTATTTTAAATTGGGCAGTTAAACAGCACTCACTGAGAAGGTAATATGTGAGCAAAAGAGTGAAGGAGGCATGACATCCTTGCAGATATCTGGGGGAAAGCATTCCAGTAGAGGGAGCAGCCAATGCAAAGGCTTTAATGTGAGAGATGCTAAGATCCTCCCCCTACAAAACATCTGAAAATGCTAGATTAAAAATATATATGTGGAAATGGACAAGTCTTAAAGTAGAGAAATCCTGTCAGATCAGAAACAAGGCAGGAATGTGAGACCAAGAAGATAAACTGGCACTGAAGCTGCAGGTGTCATGCAGACACCTACAGCTCAGGTTAGTCGATGACCCATGTAAGACAGAGAGCCAAATGAGTCAGGGATCATTCTGCAGAAATGATGGACCTAGGAAGGGCTATACCATGAAAGAAAGGGTGAATTTTTTAAAAAGTATTTTTTTTCACAGAAGCAAGGAGCAAATAAAATTGTGTTAGGCTAGGACCCAATGGAATTACAGAAAAAAAAAATCTCCCCTAAGAAGGTATGGATATTGACTGGCTCTCCCATGAGTTTTAGGCATGAATCATAAGTACTAATGAGGTATCAAAAAAATTCAAGTTGAGAACTTCAATTTAAAGTGGACCCCAGAGGTGCCTGGGTGGCTCAGTAGGTTAAGCACCTGACTTTTGATTTTGGCTTAGGTCATGATCTTGGAGTCCTGAGATCAAGCCCCATATTGGGCTCTGCACTCTGTAGGGAATCTGCTTAGGATTCTCTCTCTTCTCCCTCTGCCCTTCCCCCTACTTTCTCTCACTCTCTCTTTCTCTAAAATAAATAAATAAATCTTTAAAAAATAATAAGGTGGACTCCAAATCTAACAAAGCCAAAAGTTAATTCTTTGAAAAAGATTAAGAAGAGAAATAGAAAGGTAACTCAAATTAGATAACACAAGTAATTAACATCAGGAATGAAGAAAGGACATCAGTACAGATGCTACAGACATTTAAACAGTAATAAGAGGGATACCTGGGTGGCTCAGTGGTTGAGTGCCTGCCTTCGGTCCAGGGCATGATCCTGGAGTCCTGGGATCGAGTCCCACATTGGGCTCCCTGCATGGAGCCTGCTTCTCTCTCTGCCTATGTCTCTGCCTCTCTCTGTGTGTGTCTCTCATGAATAAAAAAAAAAAAAATTAAATGGTAATAAGAGAATATAACACTTTTATGTCGAAAACTGGATAATTTCATTGAGGTGGACAAATTCCTTGAAAAACACTACTTATCAAACAGATACAAGAAGATATAAAAGTTTTGAATAGTCTTATATATACTAGAGAAATTTAATCTGTAATTTAAAACCTTCCCATAAAAAAATAATAAAATAAAACCTTCCCATAAAGGAAACTCTAAGCCCAGATGATTTCACTGTGAATCCTTCTAAATGTTTAGAGAATAAAAAAAACATCAATCCTACAAACTCTTCTAGAGAATAGGAAAGGTGGGAATATTTCCTGACTTGGTTTATGATTTCAGCCTAAACTTGTTATCAAATTCTGAGAAAAAATTATAGGAAGGGAAAATTGTAAGCCAATATCTCCATGAATGTAAAAATGCTAAGTACTACAGTGGTAATACTAAATGCTGTAATATTTTTTTTAAATTTTTTTATTGTAGTTTGATTTGCCAACATATAGTATAACACCCAGTGCTCATCCCTTCAAGTGCCCTCCTCAGTGCCTGTCATGCAGTCACCTCATCCCCCTGCCGGCCTCCCCTTCCACTACCCCTTGTTCTTTTCCCAGAGTTAGGTAATAAGTATTATCTATTAATATATAAAAAGCACAGTACATTATGACCAAATGTGATTTATTCCATGAATGCAAAGCTGGTTTGATTAACAAAATCTGTCAATATAATTCACCACTTTAACAGATTATTTTATTTTTTTTAAAGAATTTATTTATTTGAGAGCATGAGAGAGAACATGAGTGGTGGGGAGGGTCAGAGGGAGAAGGAGAAGCAGACTCTCCACCTAGTGGGGAGTCCAACATGAGGCTTGATCCCAGGAACCTAGGATCATGACCTGAGCCAAAGGCAGCCAACTTAATGGATTGAGCCCCCTCGGTGCCCCCAATAGATTATTTTAAATGACCATCTCAAAAGATGTGGAAAATATATTTCAAAGTCAATATCCATTCATAATAAAAACTCTCAGCACATTAGGAATAGAAGACATCTTCATTAATCTTACAAAGTGTATCTAGAAAACCCTACAGCTAAGATCATACTTACTGGTGAAAATTTAAATACTTTTTCCTTTAGATTAACTCTCCACTATCACTATTGTTTATTCAACATTACAGGCTATCCAGTACAATAAAGCAAGGGGAAAATATGCAAAATGGGAACTGAAAAAGTAAAAATGTCACTTATTGCACATGTGGAAAATCCCAAAGAATCTACAAACTATTAAAATTAATAAGTAAATTTAGCAAGGTCTCTATCTACAAAGTCAATATTCAAAAATTAATTATATTTCCATATGTGAGCAACACAAAAATTAAAAATAAAATTTTAATAATACCAGTTATAACATCAAAAATTCACCAAATACTCTAATAGAACTCTAATAAAAGAAGAATATAACTCTAATAAAAGTTGTGCAAGTCTACTATACTGAAAATGAGAACCACACAGACAAAAATTAAATAAGACCTTAACAAATGGAGAGATACACTATGTTCTTGGATCAGAAGACTCACCGTTGGAGAGATGTCAGTTTTCCCCACATAGATCTATAGATCCCAATCCCAATCAAAATCCTCTGGAGGTTTTGACAATCTCATTCTAAAACTTCAATGAAAATTCAAAGGACTTTCAGTCATAGAGATTATATTGAAGGATAATAAAGCTGGAGGACTAACAATACTAGATTTTAGGATATATTGAAAACGACAGCTCAGAGGACTAGTATCTAGAATATATAAAGAGCTCTCAAAATTCAACAGTAAAAAAAAAAAAATCAACCAGAAATAAACCCTCATAAATAGAGTCAACTAATTTTGACAAAGAAGCAAAGGCAATAACAATGGAGCAAAGACAGTATTTTCAACAAATGGCACTGGAACAATTGGATATCCAAATGAAAAAAAAAAGTATCTAGACACAGTCCTTACACCTTTCACAAAAATTAACTCAAAATGGATCATAAACATGAATATAAAACACAAAACTATAAAACTAGAAGACAACATAGGAGAAAACTCAGATGACCTTGAGTGTGTTGATGACTTTTTAGATACAACACCAAAGACATGATATATAAAAGAAATAATTTATAAGCTGGTTCATTAAAATTAAAAACTTTTGCTCCATGAAAGACAATGTCAAGAGAATGAGAAGACAAGCTTCAGACTGAGAGGAAATATTTTCAAAAGACGTATCTGATAAAAAGACTGTTATCCAAAATATACAAAAAAATCTTAAAACTCAACAATACGAAAATAAGCAACCTAATTACCTAATTAAAAAATGGTCAAAAGACCAAAGAAGATGTACTGATGGCAAGTAAGCATTTGAAAAGATGTTCAGCATCATTTGTCATGAGGGAAAACTAATTAAAACAACAATGAGAGACAGCTACCCACCTATTAGAATGGCCAAAATCCCAAACGTTGAAAGCACCAAATGCTGATGAGAACATGGGGCAGCAGGCACTCTCATTTCATTGCTAGTGGGAATGCAAAATAGTACAGCCCTTTTGGAATTCTTAGTAAACTAAACATACTCTTAAACTGTATGATCCAGCAATTGTGCTCCTTGGCATTTACTCAAATAACTTGAAAACTTAGGTCCACACAAGCACTTATGCATGGATGTTCATAGCAGCCTTATTCATCATTGCTCAAACTGGGAAACAGCCAAGATGTCCTATAGCAGGTGAATGGATAGATAAACTGTGATACGTCCAGGCAGGGGAATATTATTCAGTGCAAAAAGGAAATGAACTGTCAAGCTCTGAAAAGACATAGAGGAAACTTAAGGGAATGTTAATAAATGACAGACACCAATCTGAAAAGGCTTCCTGGTGTATAATTCCAAGTATGTGACATTCTGGAAAAGGCAAAACTATGGAGACAGTAAAAATGATCAGTGCCAGCAGTTGGGGTAGGAAGAGAGGAACACACAGGATACCGAGGATTTTTATAACAGTGAAACTATTCTGTGTGTTGCTATAATGATGGATGCAGAACATACATTTTTCCAAACTCATGAACATACAATACCGGGAATCCCAATATAAGCTATGAGCTTTAGATGATAATGATGTGTCAACATTGATTCATAGATTTTAACAAACCACTCTGCAAAATTATACCCCTCTGGTGGAGAATTTTGATGGTGGGGGAGGCTGTCCAAATGTTGGGGCAGCAGGTATATAGAAACTCTCTGTACTTTCTACCAAGATTTGTTGTAAATCCAAAACTGCTCTAAAAACTAAAGTCTTAAAACAAAACTAAACGTGCTATTACCACACAACCCAGACATTGGACTCTTGGCCATTTATCTAAGAGATACAAAAACTTGTGTTCACACAAAAATGTGTATGTAAATGTTCACAGCAACTGTATTAATAATAGCTGAACACCAGAAACAACTTGGATCTTCACTGGATGAACTGTTTGTTTGTTTGTTTAAAATTTTATTTATCCATTTATTTGAGAGAGAGAAAGCATGAGCAGGGGGAGGGGCAGAGGAAGAGGGAGAAGCAGGCTCCCCACTGAGCACAGAGCCTGATGGAAGGCTCCATCCCAGGACCCTGAGATCCTGACCTGAGCAGAAGTCAGATGCTTAACCACTTAATGGACTGAACCACCCAGGCGTCCCCTTGGGTGACTTGTTAAACAAATTGGTACATCCACAGCATGGAATATACTCCTCGGCAATAAAAAGGAACAAACTATTGATATCATAGCAACTTGGGTGAATCTCAAGGGAATTTATGCTGAGAGAAGGAATCCAATCCTAAAAGCTTACATACTCTGCAATTCCATTATCTAATATTTCTGAAATGACAAAATTATAGACATGGAGGACAGATTAGCCAAAGGTCAGGGATGTTCCATGTAGTGCGGGAGAAAATGTGGGAGGAAGGTGGGTATGGCTCCAAAAGGGAAACACACACTTGTGGCAATGAAACTGTTCTGTATCTTGGCTATGGTGGTGGATACATGAATCTACCTATATGATAAAACTGAATAGAACTAAATACACACACACACACACACATACAGACACACATACAAATAGTGCAAGTAAAACTGAGGAATTCTGAATAAGATTGGTAGATTGTATCAATATCAATATCCTGGTTGTGATATTGTACTCTAGTTTTGCAAGATGTTATCATCGGAAGAAATTGGGTAAAGAGCACACAGACTCTCTGTTATTTCTTACAATTGTATGGGACTCTACAATTATCTTTTAAAAATTAATTAATTAACATATAGTATATCATTAGTTTCAGGGGTAGAGTTTAGTGATTCATCAGTTGCACATAACACCCAGTGATCATTACATGAAATGTCCTCCTTAATGCCCATCATCCAATTACCCACTCACCTCCCCTCCAGCAACCCTCAGTTTGTTCCCTAGAGTTAAAGAATTTCTTATGGTTTGTCTCCCTCTCTGATTTTGTCTTATTTCATTTTTCCTTCCCTTCCCCTATGTTCATCTGTTTTGTTTCTTAAATTCCATGGGAATCTACAATTATCTTAAAATTAAAAGTTTAATTATTTCAAAATACATAAAAAAATCAAATCATTATGTTGTACACCTGAAACTAATGTAATGTTGTATGTCAATTATACCTCAATAAAAAAAGAAATTAAAAACCTTAATTAATAGAATAAGCTAATTTTGAAAATAGTGATTAAGACAGTGCAGGATTTAGTAACACCCATACACAATAGATCAGGAGTACAGAACAGAGAATCCCAAAAAAGACCTGTACATATGTGGTCACCTGGCTTCTGAAATTCAAGGAAAGGATATATATTTTTGTAGGGTTTTTTTCCTTTTCTGGGGGGCAGGTAGGGGGAGAGAGCCTGTGTGGGCACAAGCAGGGCAGGGGAGGGGCAGAAGGGGAGGGAGACAGAATCTCCAGCAGACTCCCTGCTGAGTGCAGAGCCAGCCAGGAGGCTTGATCTCAAGACCCTGAGGTCATGATGTGAACCCAAATCAAGAGTCCAACGATTAACTCATTGAGCTATCCAGGTACCCCTTTTACAGTTTTCAACTGAAAAAATTATTTAAAAAATATTTATTTTATATTTTTCTATTTTCAAGAAATAGTGTAGTCAAAACTGGATATCCATATGAAAAAAATTTTGACGCTTACCTTGCACCACACACAAAAATTAATTCAAGACATAGGAGCATAGTTCTGTACATGGAAACTAAAACAATAAAAGCTCTAAAGAAAGCATGAATAAATATATTCATTTCTCAATTTCTTAAAAGATATAAAAATGTCAATAATAAAATAATGATAAATTAGACTTCATTAAAATCAAACTTTTCAAAAATAAAATAAAATAAAATCGAACTTTTCCTTTAGGAGATGCACAAGGTAAGCTTCGGATTAGGAGAGGGTATGTTTTGAATACATGCATATAACTAAGGGCTCATATCTAGAATATACAAAGAGCTTCTATGAGTCAATAAGAAATAGACAGCCCAAGTTCAAAAAAACCTATCAGAACAGCTAAATGATGAAGGCCTAATAAGAGGGGCCACTGGCCTGTTCACACAGGCATAGCCTCAAAGGCTCAGCCACCACTTCCTGCCCTTGGAGCAGGAGGGCTCCCCTTGAGCTCCATCACAGCTTCCCCTGCCCCTCAGCAAGAGAAGATGGATTTATTTTTTTTAAGATTTTATTTATTTATTCATGAGAGACAGAGAGACAGGCAGAGACACAGGCAGAGGGAGAAGCAGGCTCCATGAAGGGAGCCCGATGTGAGACTCAATTCCAGGACTCTGGGATCACGCCCTGAGCCAAAGGCAAATGCTCAACCACTGAGCCACCCAGGCATCCCAAGAAGATGGATTTAAATCATGGTGCTCCTGACAGGCTCTAGAGGAAGAAAAAGACTGAAGAAAATGAATCTGAGATAGCTTACAGTGGTGGAGTTCAAGCCTTTGCCAGGATTGGAGGAAGTCTGGTATTGGATGTTTCTCATGCAGGCACAGGATTTCCTGAGAGAGGGGACTGACGTTGGCCCTGAGCACCATCAGCCAAGCAGCTGCCCTAACCAGTCACCATAGGCACAGACCATTAAGGTGGTAAGATGAAGAAACAGCCCCAGGAGCCAAGTGTGGGCAATGTTACGTTCTCTTATTGACACTACAAACTGTCTGCTCTGCACATACCAACGCTGTTTGATCTGAGACACTTGATGCAATCTGGGGTCCCAGAGGGACACCTGGGTGGCTCAGTGGTTGAGCATCTGCCTTCAGCCCAGGGCATGATCCTGGAGTCCCAGGCATGATCCTGGAATCCCAGGATTGCGCTCCCTTCATGGAGCCTGCTTCTCGCTCTGCCTATGTCTCTGCCTATCTGTGTGTGTGTCTCTCATGAATAAATAAATAAAATCTTTTAAAAAATCTGGGGTCCCAGAGATGAGGACTTCCCCTCCAAGCAATTCGGGCACAGTTTCCAGGAATTCCGTTTTTTGGTAACCTCGGTTTTCATGATCAGATGAGGAAAAGGATTTAAGACGACTCGCCCCAAATCAAAGAGAAAGTAAGTGGTAGAGTCAAGATTCTAATCTAGGGAGTCTGACTACAGAACTTTCTATGGAATGAGCTCTGTGATCTCTGAGTTCACTAGCTCTAGAAGTTGTGTTGTGAAAGACTCTATTCCACAGCAGTGCTAAAATAAAAATAAAGGAATGGACAATTAGTGGAAAATTCCTTGAATTTTTAGCTGTCGACTTCCAGGACTAGAAAGGACCTCAGAGGTCATTTAGCCCAAACTTACTGTTTGCTACTGTGCCCACAAGTTCAAGAGGATTTCCTGGAATGCCCCAACAGCATCAGCAAATCTGCAAACAGTGGACTAGAAGCAGATACAGATCCACATCTTTTAAGTGCAATGTAAAGATCCAAGAGCTCTGTAAACTGAAAGTTCTCTTGCAGTTAATTGGTGGTTGACTCATTTGCAGGCAAAAATCTGACCTCAACTGATGTCAGACTGTTATATGCCAATTAGTGTGATTATTTACATATTTTGCTGCAGAAATATCAATTAGTTTCACTGGAGGTACCACCCCAGACTCACTGGTGCCCCTGAGCTGATCCATACTGGCTCATGGGAATCAGTTTTTAAATATTCAGGAATTCTGTAAGCTATTCAGTTGGTAGCTTGAAATGGGATGTGGTTGGAGTACTTACACCACGAAATCAGAAAATGCCACAGATTAGGCTTTAAAATTTTTTCCGAGAGCCAGCTTACCAGCGCACCACTGCCCTACACTCTGCTGGAGGTATTACCTAATATGGAATATGCACCACTTGACTTTTCCAATAAATTCCAGTTAGTTCTAAGTTCCAAAAAGGGAGGCAAATAGCCTAGGATACCAAGTAGTCAATAAACATAAACATAATAAAACAATAAACATAAACACAAAGTAGTCAATAAACATAAAATTAGTCTACATCATTAATATCCAGGAAAATACAAATTAAAGGCACAATGAAATACCACTACATTCTCACCAGAGTGGCAAATATTAAAAACATACAATGCTGGTGAGGATATAGAGCATCTGGAACTCTCATATCTGGCTTGTGGGAGAGTAAATTGGTAAATTTAGTATCTGCTAAAGCTAAACATCCATATACTCCATCACCTGATAATTTTACTCCTAGCTATTTGCCCAATAAAAATAAGTGTTTATATTCAGCAGAAATAATATGCAAGAATGTTTATAGCAGCTTCATTCATAAAGCACCAAACTGGAAATAATCCAAAGGTTCATAAACAAGAGAATAGATAAGTGAATTGTGGCATAAAGGAATACTACACAAATCATCACCATGTACAATATCACGAATGAATCACGTATTACACCCAGATAAGGAATCCTGCATTATCCCATTTGTATCAAATTTCACAATTTATGGTAGAAGGTAGGATACCGGTTCTCTCAAAGGTCTCATGGACTTTACTTTTCATAAGAAATAGCTCAATTCTTGAAAATATAAAAAAATACAAAAATAAACTCTGTGGTACTCTCAGGTGCTCAACAGAAGCAAAGTTAAATCCTCCCTGGAAAAAAAAAAATCCTCAATCTAGCCTTCAGTGAATTCTCACAGACACAGGTCCAACTGACAACTAAAAAATGTCAAAGCATTCAAAAAACATGCTACCTCAGCAAGACAGAAGAAACAACAGACAACAGAATCGAATCCCCCAAAGTGTTCATATATTTGTATTATCAGATTGAAAATATAAAATAAATGCACCTAGAATGTTTAGAGCAAGAATAGAGGAAGTTGAAAAACAAGAATGAACAAGAGACTCTCTAAACAGAACAAGTAGATTTGAAAAACGATCAAGTTAGACTTCTGGAAATGAAAAATATAATAATTGGAACTTAAAAATTCTTGGAAAGGTTCAACAGCAGGTGAGCCTCAGATGAAGAGGAAAAAAAATATGACCTGGAACATGAAGAAATTTTCCAGAACATAGCAGAGATAGGAGGAGAGGGTGAGGGAAGAAGGAAAATATGAGATATCGGGGCCACACTGAGAAGGTATAACTAATGAATACTTAGAGTTCAAAGAAGAGAAAATAGAAGAGGGGAGAGAGAAAATTTAAAGAATTTTCCAGGCCTGATGAAGACATGTCTTCAGATTTAGAGGTCACAATGAGCCCACGATAAATTTAAATAAACACACAAAAATAGCCTCGAAGTCCCATAGTCCAACTGAAGACCACCAAAGGCAAAGAGAAGATCTTAACAACAGTGTCCAATGAGGAGAACTTTCCAGCACCAGGTATGCTTCATAGGACCCAGAACCTAAAAGCCTTCCATCTGACACCTGGGAGGGGTCATCTGTCAATTCAACTGAGAGGCTCCTGAAGTGATATATCTCAAACCCAAAGTGGAACTGTGCCCAATAACCAGGCCCTTGCCTTTTGGGGAAAGGAGTTCATTCTCTCCATGGCCATTTACTACAAAATTTTTTCCTTGGCTGCCTAACCTGCTGGAAATCACTAGAAACTGAGTGGAGCTCAGCCTTCCCCACTGGTCTCCTTGCTTCCAGACTCTTCCTCTTCTATCTATTCTTTTTTTTTTTTTTTTTCTTCTATCTATTCTTCATGTGGGAGCCAGAGTGGTCTATTCAAAATTTTTTTTTTTTAAATTTATTTATGATAGGCACACAGTGAGAGAGAGAGAGGCAGAGACACAGGCAGAGGGAGAAGCAGGCTCCATGCACTGGGAGCCCGACGTGGGATTTGATCCCGGGTCTCCAGGATCGCGCCCTGGGCCAAAGGCAGGCGCCAAACCGCTGCGCCACCCAGGGATCCCCCAGAGTGGTCTATTCAAAACACAACTGACTCTTACATGCCTTTGCCTAACCTTCCATTCACCACCTCCAAGCACGCCCCCCTTCAAAACTCCCAGCACCTGCAGAGTAAAAGTCCAAGCTTCCTTAACAGGGAGTTGAGGCCGTTAGGATCCAGACTTATCTATCTCCCTCCACCTCTGCCCACGCACCCTACTCTGCCTTTTCTCAATACTTTGTGTTCTTTACTATCTCTGAATAATGTGCTATTCTTTCCCTCTGCCCACCAGGCCCCTCCCCCTCTTGAAATTTTAAGCTCCTTTTAGATTTTGTTTAAAAGTCATATAATCACAAAGGCCTCTCTGATGCTCTTCTTCTCCCACCACCAGCGGCCATTTGCTCCTTGATGCTTCTGCAATTTTATACTGACTTGTATTTTAGTAAAGTCATGGTCTTTTTCATATTACACTGTGATGATCATGTATTTACATGTCTGTCCTGTTGCACTTGCCATACACCACGAGTAGAGTGAGGTCAGAGACCAGGTCTTACCCTATCTACCACCAGGGACCAGCCAGGGCCCATCACAGAGAGATGGGTCCCATTGCACACACAAGGTAGGAAAGTGAGGGTGAAAGTTGAAACATGAACAGTTAAAATTGCTCTGTGAGACCCAGTAAGTTGCCCCTGAAATGCAGCACTTGTGGTTTTGCTTTCACCAACCTATTTAGTAACATGTTCCTATAGAATGATCTGCAAAGTCACATGGCTCAGCTCATACTCCCTCTGGGACACACACCCACCAACTGTAATGGCAGGTAGAGTCAACTGTGCTTTGAAAATTAGTTTTCTTCCACTCTGTTTTGTTAAGAATATGATAAAATTCATAAAAGATAAATGTGCACATAATTCAACTGTACCATTGAATAAATGAAAGGATAGATGGACAGAAGAATGGGTAAATGGATGCATGCATAACTGAGTAACAACAACAACACTGGGCAGCCCGGGTGGCTCAGTGGTTTGGCACCGCCTTCCGCCCAGGGCATGATCCTAGAGACCCGGGATCGAGTTTCACATCAGGCTCCCTGCATGGAGCCTACTTCTCCCTCTGCCTCTGCCTCTGTCTCTGCCTCTCTCTCTGTGTCTCTTATGAATAAATAAAATCTTTTAAAAATATAAAAAATTTAAAAAATATTAAAAAAACAAAAATAGCACTAATGCTGATCATAATAGGTGATATTGATTGTAGACTTAAAATGTGCTGGGCACTACTCTAGACGCTTTACACCTATTAATTCACTGAATCTTCAAATAACCCTATGAGGTTTATGCCATCACCCAATTTTACAGATGAGGAAATTGAATCATAGTGAAACTGATACCGGTGAGTGAATGGATGGATGGATGGATGGATGGATGGATGGATGGACGGACGGACAGATGGATGGATAGGTAAGGTGGCTGGACTGACAGAGGGGTGGTAGACCAACAAATAATACCTGGCGGTTCTTTTGTGTTAGATTGAGCCCTGTCTTGTTATCTCCAGCCTTGTGGCCTGGACCACAAAGGTCCATCTCCATCCAAGCTGTTTGTTCCCTGACCCCCCTCAGACTACTGCCCCCCTGTTCTAACATTCACAGTGCTGCCTTATCTCCAGTCAGCACAGCCGCTTACGCAATGGTCTAGTAGTTTTGACAGCCAACACCCACCTACTGCCTTCAGGAGCAAATTATATGTAGAGCAGGTTGTGCAGCAAAGATGGCTACAATAATATCTCTAATTCCACGTGCTGTCCCGTTGAGAGGTGAAGTCTGGGTTCCTTCACCTTGAACCTGGGTGAGCCTGTGAGTATTGCAGAAGTGAGGCAAGGCTACCTGATTTCCAAGGTTAGGTCATAAAAGGTGATCCAGCTTCCACTTGGCCCTCCTGGGATGTTTGCGCTCAGAACTCAGCCACCACACTGTGAGGAAGCCCAATCTAGCACAAGGAGAGATGGCACAGAAAGGCCACGTGTAGTTGCTCTGGTTAGGAGCCCCACTGCGGTCCCAACTGATAGCCAGCATCACCTGCCAGACGTGTAAGTGAAGACACTCCAGATGATTCTAGCCTTCAGCTGTTGAGTCACCCCTAGTTACTGAGTCTTTCCAGAGGAGGCCCCAGACACCATGAGGCTCGCACACCAACCATGCTCTGTTCATATTCTTGACCTACAGTCTGTAGCATAATAAAATGGTTAGTCTCTGCCACTAAATTTTGGGGTGGTTTGTTTTGCACTAATAGTAACTGGAATATCCTCCCCCACCCACCAGCCAGGCCCTGCCTTAATTTCCCTTGGGAAGGTGATGGGGAGCATCTGAGCCCTGGGCTGCACTAAATCCTGTGTCAGCTGCATCTGAGGCCCCATGGGCATGGGGAGCAGGCCTTTACCAAGCTCTCCTTCCCTGACTCTTCAGGGTGGAATGAGGTCAGCTTCCAGGTGTCCCGGATTCCCTACAGACAAGGGTCAAGACCAGGCTGGGGCCCCTGCTGATGAGGCAGGGCCTCAGAGCAGGAGCTTGACCCCAGCAAAAGCTTGTTCTGGCTCCATCTGAGACTGGCCTGGTTTGCTTCCAGGTTTTGTTCTTTTTAAAACTGGTTCACTCAGTGGGTATTTAAGACAAAAACCACAGACCTTGGTCTGATTCGAGGGGAAAAAATAGTATTGGGGTCTGGGAATCTGACAGACCTAGGCCGAATCCCAGCTCTGCCACTTGCCTGGTAAATTACGTCATCTTGCTGGGCCCCTTCTGTGTAGTGGGGGTAAGAATAGCTGCCACCTCACGGGTTTGTTGTGAGAAGAGAGGAGATGGACTCCAGAAAGCACCCTACTCTGTGCCTGGCCCCCACTAGGAGCCCAATAAATGTCAGTTACCTTTCCTCACTTCTGAGTGGAGCATGGTTCTCTTTCATCCACAGGGCCTTTCACAGTGCCTTGTATACTCCCAAGTGCTCAATAAGCGTATCTTAAATGATTGGAGGAATTTCTCAGCTCGCCTCTAACCTCCATCCACATGTTGACATGTCTCTCTTTCCCAAGAGACCCTGACCCCCGCCCTAGGGCAAGGACACTCACTCTGATTCATCTTTTGTTATCCTTTTGTCTCCTCAGCACACAGTAGGTGCTTCGTTGGTGGGTACTAACACAAATCAAGTGGCCCCCGGTTCAGAAGAGTCCTCAGTTCAGGATTTGCGTTGGGTTCCTGAGGAAGGTCAGGATGAAGCTGCCATGGGCCCAAGCGCTCAGCCACCTGGCTTGCCAGGTGCCATCGATCAGCGGATGATGAGCGCTTCCCCACCTAGAGCCGCAGCCCTCAGAGTTTGTCATCACAGCCCACGTCGTAGACACACTCCCAGGGGTATACATGGGCCCTCGGCACCTCTCAACAATTTTTGTAGATCAGGAAAACACACACAATTCTGGAGGGTGTCTTAGGTTAAGTTCTCCAAATGCAGATCCTGGAGGAGGACCCTGGGGCAGTAGTTGAGTTGGGATGCAGGAAATGAGCCAGGAAAGGGAGAAAAGCTGAGATTGGGGCTAATGCTCCTGTTTTTGCTGTGGGTAATTATTACGCTGACAGGCAAGGAAGTCTTTCTCCACATGCACTCCCCCCAAGCCCCCTTGGTCCAGGGTGGCTCCTGGGGTAGTAAGCCCCTGGCATTTCCGGTTGAGGTGCCCCCCCACCCCCCCCCCACCCCCCTACCCCCCGCCCCGCGCAGAGACCAGAGAGGCCATGAGCAGGCGCCTCCGGGAACATGGGCCAGCACCCCTGCCCTGCCCCAGAGCAGCGTTCATACGAGTGTTTGTGGCACAGGGGAGTGAGTGTTAGCACGCAGCAGTGACTCATGACTTGAGGTGCAGGTGAGGGGCACTGAGTTCTAGAAGTTCCCTGTAAGTCTGTCCCTTTACCTTCCACTCAAGAATGCGAGTGAGTGGGGGTGACACCATTACAGGGATAGCTCTGAATCCACTCAAATTGATCATATTTAAAGTAAATCATTCAGAGAATCTAGGACTTCAAGTTATTTGTGTAACAAACCTCAGATCCCAGTGGAGAGGCTGGAAACCACGGCTGCACAGAGACAGAGACAGTAGTGATTCTCAGAGTCCCCAAAGACGGCTTCCCTCAGATGCCCTCCACTTTGAGACGCAGCAGGCTCTGGCCCCTCTGACCTCTCTGTGAGTCCAAAGACCCCAGACGACAAGAGGAAGGGGCTTTTCCAGGGCCCCCAGGGGTTTCTGCCACTGTCCCTGGATGTCCTTCCAGAAGCAGGTGAATTGAGGCTCCCTGCATATTTCTAGACTTTTCCTGAACTCATTTCAGGAAGGACCAGCTCTGACAAGTGGACTGGGGACACGACAGTGAGAACCAAGACAGTAACAGCAACAATAATAATCACGATGGTGCAGAAGGCCCCCCTTCGCCACGGTTTGACCTACCATTTTAGGACTTTACAATGGTGCACAGGCGATAGATACCCACTCAGTAGAAACTGCACTTGGAATTTGATCTTCCCCGGGCTGGCCGTGGGTGGGAGGAGGCCTTCTCGAGGTGCTGGAGCAGTGGCCACAAGCACAGCTCCCAGTCTAAAGGGTAAACAACCGAGACACTTGCAACCACTCTGCACCCATTCAACCATTTTATCACTTTCAGTACAATATTCAATACATTTCTAAAGTGAGATATTTGGTACTTTATTAGAAAATAGGCTTTATGTGAGATGATTTTGCCCAGCCGCAGGCTAACAGAAGTGTTCTGAGCACACTGAAGGTAGGCTAGGCTGAGCCGTGATGTTTGGTAGGTTAGGTGGATTAAATTTTTGACTTTCATCATAAGTCAGTGAAGATCTGTTCTTGTTTCCTGGAGATTTTATTTGAGGGGGTGGGGAAGTGAGCAAGCATGAGCAGTGGGGGAGGGGCAGAGGGAGAGGGTCAAGCAGACTCCCCACTGAGCCCAGGACCCTGGGATCATGACAACAGAAGGCAGCTGCTTAACTGACTGAGCCACCCAGGCACCCCACTCCTGGAATCCTTCTTAGAGCAAGGCAGAACATAGGTAGAGAAAATAGTACCTAATATTTATTTAGCATTTTGTGGGCTTACCACATAAATGCCACCTCAGATACTAATCACTTACTGAACACGAGTGCCAATTGCTGAAGTCAAGGCAACGAACTAGATGGACACAGTCCCTATCCTCATGGAGTCCACATTCTAGTGAGAAAGATGGACAAGAAACAAGCAATTACAACAAAGCATGATTATAAGTAGTTGCATTTGATGAGCACTTGCTAAGCACCAAACACTGCTAAATTCTGGCAGGGATGGCTTCATTCAATCCCTACAAGCAATATTTTGAAGTGACAGTGTTTCGGCCTCATTACACAAAGAAACTGAGGAGCAGAAAGGGTTAAGCAATCGCCTGAGGCCACACAGCTGGCAAGAGGCACATCTGGGAGTTCTGAACCCAAGATTATCTGATTCCAAAACCCATGTACCCAACCAGGCTATCTCACCCCTGCGTTCTCTGCACCTCAGTTTCTGTGTCTATAAAATGGGAAAAAATAATAGCCCCACCCCCGCCCCCCACAGCCTTTGTGGCATTGCATTGGGAGTATCAATGGCCAGGTGTGAGCTGCTGATCTTCCCAATCCTGGCTTCAGCTCTGGCCTCCTGTGCTCGCTCCTCACCCCTGACAGCTATCCGCACACAGCCAGAGCTGCAGCCACCTGGCAGGGCTCTTGGTTCGCGGAGCAATCACTGTTTGCCCTCACTAGCTCTCTAATGACAGCATAGTTCCATGGCGTCTGTGCTGATTTAATTATAGATTAATCAGGAGAGCCAGGGCAGGAGCTCTCCTCTTTTCTCTGGCAAGCTGGAACGTGACCCCTACATGCGTACATGAGTGTGAGGGACAGAGGTGGGCCCCTCAGGGCTTCCTGCCTCCAGGGATGGCTGGTGCAAGTCCAGACTTCTCATTCTGGGGCTCATGGTTCTCCCGGCCTGTGTCCAGCCAACACCTCCCAAGCCGAGTTCCCACGACCAGGCCCCTACTGTCCCTTGGACACCAGATGCCCTTTTTTTTTCCATCCTCTCTCTTCACAGCCATGTTTTTAAGGCTCAGCCTAGATGTCACCTTCCACAGGAAGCCTTCCCTGATGCCCCAGCTGGGATGACTTCCTCCTCTTCTGACCTTCCAGAGAGGTTGATCTGGCTTCCTCTGTGGGCCCTGACCACTGCCTCCCTCAAGGGGTGACATCTCCTTGAGGACAAGTGTGTCCCCAGTGCCCAGCATGGGACTGGCATCAGTAAAGGGACAGAATGAATCTACAGAGAAATTCCCACAGGCCTGAAGAGCCTAGAGCCAAGAGCCCAGCCTTCTTCCAGAGCCCCAGGCTCCCCGTGGGCTTCAGTGGCTGGTGGGGCTCACACATCCAGGCAATGCTTGTGGCCCTTCCTCAGGGGCTAGAGGGCCTCCTTGGGCTTCTCCTGCCTTCCTGGATGATTGGCCTCCAGAAGCTCATTTGAGGGGAGCTCGTATCCACAGGCAGGCACAGGCAGGAGGGAAATGATCCCCAAGTCCTTGCCCCCACCACAACAGACTTATGCCCATCCTGCTGCCTCTTTTCTCTTCTCCATGAACCAGACCAGACAACCCACTGCTCGGCAAGAATGGTGATGATGACAGAGAAATGTGTTACTCCCTTACACATACACCCCCATCCCATGATCATTATGTGTATTATCTTACCCGGTCCTTCAAGTGACTCAGGGCAGTGGCTTTTATCAGCCCCTTTTGCAGATGGGTAAACTGAGAAGTGAAGCAACTTCATTTGTAATGGCAGAGATGGATTCAACTCAGTTTGGCTCTGGAGCCTGTGCTCAGTGCCACCCCACGCGCACTGTACCCTATGCCATCTGCCTAACTCCAGCCAGGGCCCCTAACCCCTGGCCCTGGGTCACCCTTATGTGGTGGGATCCATGGACCCAGGCTGGTACCCACTGTGCCTGGCATCCTCTGGGGTGGCATGAATGAACTGCCTCATGAATATGCAGGCAGGCCCCTTGTGCTCAGCGCTCTGGGCTAAATCTGATCACAATGCGGGATAAATTAAGCGGCAGGATAAATGCATTAAAAATCACCGTCGGAGGAACATGCTGTTCAGGGAGGGGTCTGGGGAGGTGGGAGAGGAGCAGTAGGAGAAGCTCCGCCAGGCCAGGCGCTGCCAGCCCCTCCCAAACAGGCCCAGATGAAGTTCCTTTCCGTGGGGGAGGCCCCTCCCCCCATTTCCACCCTCCCCCTGTTCCCATGGAAACACAGAGTGGTTAGGAGGGAAAATGCCTGGCGAGCAGGGATATGAGGAGGGATTAGGAGTAACAACTGGGGCTGGGGACAGGTGTGGACAGGGTCTCCTTCCTGACACGGGGTGAAGGCAAGGGCCTGGTAGAGCTCAGCAGCCCCTCGGGCCCCTTGGCAGCAGCCAGAGAAGGGGTGTGGGGAGAGAACCACCTTCCGCTGAACCCAAGGTCCAATACTGGCAGTGCCCTCGAGTCGGTAATAACATAGTAATAACAGCAGCTGAACAAGCCCAGAGCATTGTGCCATGGGCCAGCACGGGGACGGAGTCCCACAACACCTCATCTCCCCCTTACAGGTGGGCAAAGGGAAGCTCAGAGGTGGGAAATGACTTGTCCCGTGTCACCCAGGTGGCAGCGGGCCCAGCATCTCTCCTCACTGCACTATGTACCTGCTGCGGCACCGTTTGGTTATAACAGCCCCTTCCTCCCAAGGCAAATCTTGTTCATCATTCGACAAAGATTTATTCAGCAGCTACTCTGTTTGAGGCACTGATTCTAGGCACTGGAGAGGCAGCAGGGGGCAAACCACAGAGTCACTGTCTTCAGGGAGTGTGGCTCAGGATGGGCAGCTGACAGACTTCTGCTCTCCCGCTCAGACAAGGCCTGGGTTCTGGGGTCCCCGTCACAGGGGGTAGAGCTCAGAGGATATAAAGTCTGATTAGCGTTTGGTTAGCTCTGTGTGACAAGTACCAGCTCTAAATCCAGCTCTGCCACCTGCTGGCTATGAGATCTTGGGCCAGTTCCCTCAACCTCTCTGTACCTCACTTTCTCCACCTATAAAAGGGGATGATTATGGGACCTACTTTGCTGTGACTGGTGAGGTACTACATTGAAATACTTAGGATGGGTCAGGTATGTACTGAATGTTCTTAAATATCAGCTATTATTAGACCATTCAGGCAAGAGCCCTGCTCTCCCCATGCCCCCACCCCAAGCCGAAGGGACCAGGATGTGCTTCTGCCTTTCTCTAAGCTCCTCTGACCTTGCCTTCCAGGAGCTGCCCCCACCCAGAGGTGGATGGGGAGTGGCTGACAGGCTCACAGGTCACTGCCCACTCGGCTTTCCACAATCAAGCCTGGGCACAGGGGCATATTTGTGAGGGGAGTACACCACGGCCCACTCCCTGCTCCCAATAGCCCCTGCACAAAGTGGGAGAAGGAAAGAGGCCCCTGAGAGGGGAAGCTACCTGAATCATGTGACAAAAAGGGACCTGGCTGGGGCAGGGGCATGGAGCAGAGTAACTCTACTGAAAGGACTGTCTCCCTGGCCAATGCCCCCAGCGTGTCGGACACATTACTGAGCTTCCATGCTTCACTGCGGTCTCACTGGGCAGCGATAACATGTTGCACAACATGGACTGCCTCCATTGTGCTCTAGAAGGGACTCCTAAACCTAGGAATTCAATGAGGAGCGAGAGTTAAAATAATGGAAATGCCTGAGCCTAATTCAGAAGCCTCATCCCTAGCTGGAGTCCAGGTCTGCTTGGCTTCCTCATTGTCAAATGCACCTGCCACTCCTTTAAGAGTCAAGGTCATCCCTGAACTCTGTCTGCCCAGGGTGCCAAGTGTTGAGAACAGGAAAGAGAGGCTGCTTGGAAAATTGCAAAGGGCTCTACAATCCAGGGCAGCCCCGGTGGCGCAGCGGTTTAGCGCCGCCTGCAGCCCAGGGTTTGATCCTGGAGACCCTGGATCGAGTCCCACGTTGGGCTCCCTGCATGGAGCCTGCTTCTCCCTCTGCCTGTGCCTCTGCCTCTCTCTCTCTCTCTCTGTCTCTATGAATAAAAAAAAGGGGGGGCGGGGCTCTACAATCCAGAGGGATGATTTGGAGCTGCCTGAAAACGCGATCTCCCGGCTTAAAGTTCTGACAGCTGCTTCCAAGCTGACCTCTGGGAAACTCTGTGTAAACCTTCATGTTGGTCAATCAAGAGGCCTGGATGGCATGGCCTCATCTTTTGGGTGGCTGCATCTCCTGTCCTCCTCCCGCTTCCCTCGCCCACCTCTCTCTCCCTTTCTTTCTAGTGAGCTCAAGCTTGCCTTCCCCTCACAGGGCTCTTTCCCAAGTCAGAATGGAGCAAGACCCTGGGGGGATAGAGCTATGCCTAAATGGGTGGAGAGGCCCTGGATGCGGAAGGACAGTCCTGGCCTGGCCAGGCCACCAGCACCTAGGAAGCTCTGTGCAGAAGCCCCATCCCCTCTCTTGGCTTGTTCTCTTTGTTGTCCATTGTGGGCTCCTGGCCCTTTCTGCTCTGAGCACCTCAGTTATGCAGTGTCACCCCTCTTCTGCATTGGCCACTGCCATCCTCTCCCCTGCTCAGGCTAACCCTCAGCTGCTGTGGAACTCAGCCCCCTTAATGTCCCTAAGGGCCTGCAGCCAAGACCCACCAGGCCCTGCAGTCCTTACACACGCTGCCTGGGCAGTATCTTGGCTGCCATCCTCTCCTCCAAGCAAGGAAGACTTCAGTGACATGTCACATGTGTTCGGCAGCTGTCCACGGTCTCAGGCCAGTGGGGATTTTGAGGCATAGAGAAGGCATATGACCTGTCCAGGATTTTCAGGAAGAGGGCTGACAGGGTTTTCAGGGAGAGCCAGCAGCAACTGGCTTGTGAGCTCAGGCCTCTGTGAGCACAGTGGTGAGCCTTGCTTTCTGGGAGGAGCCAGGAGCACAGGTGAGCCCACTTGGGCCAAGGCCTCTTTCTCTAATCAGCCCGGAGAGCAGGAGACACAGCACGAGCCCCCTGCTTACTTCTGCAGACTGCTGCTGCTTCCCTGTAGAGACCCGCAGAGCGAGGCTGAGGCTCTGTGCCAGCTCCGTGTTTAGAGTTATGATCAGAAATGATGCGACATCAACAATAGAAAGCCCTCTGACCCAGCAAGTCCACTGCTATCAAGCCTAAGAATGGATGTCGACAAGAAGATGCTTCTCCAAGCAGGTTCCTTACAGAAGTGTTCCTACTCGAGCAAAATCAGAAATCCATTCTCCAACAACAGGAGGGTGGTTACACCCAGGTATACACGCACAGTAAAATACAGGGTGCCTGATGAAAGTGATCTTGTAAAGGTAAATTTCCTGACATGACATTACCAAAAAAGAGAGGCCAAGAAACAGACTCTTAACTATAGAGAACAAACCAATGGGTACAAGAGGGGAGGTACATGAGGGGATAAGTGAAACAGGTGATGGAGGTTAAAGAATACACTTATCTTGGGGTGCCTGGGTGGCTCGGTCATTGGGCATCTGACTCTTGATTTCAGCCCAGGTCTTGATCTCAGGGTCGTGAATTCAAGTCCCACGTTGGGCTCTGCGCTGGGCCTGGAGCCTATTAAAAAAAAAAAAAAAAAGAGGAATACACTTATCTTGATGAGCACTGAGTAATGCACAAAATTGCTGAATCACTATGCTGCACACCTGAAACTTATAGAACTGTGTTAACTACACTGGAATTAAAATTAAAAACTTCAAAAAATTTATGAACCAGCATGGGTGGAATCCCATTATATGTGTATGTGTGTATATTGATCCATTCACATACACACAGAGACACAAATGTCTCTACGAAAAAACCTAGGTATTTTATTGCAAAATTCTTTTTTTTTAATAAAATAATTTTTATTGGTGTTCAATTTACCAACATACAGAATAACACCCAGTGCTCATCCCGTCAAGTGTCCCCCTCAGTGCCTGTCACCCACTCACCCCCACTTATTGCAAAATTTTTAACTGCAACTCAGTGGTAAGAATTAGGGGAACTCCGAGGGCTGAGTATTTACCCAGTGAAAACAAAAACACTGGTTGGAAAAGATACATGCATCCCTATGTTTATTGCAGCCTTATTTACAAAAGCCAAGATATGGAAGTAACCTGTGTCCATCAATAGATGAATGGATAAAAAAGATGTACTGTGTATATGCCATGGAATATTATTCAGCCATAAAAAGAATGAGATCTTGTATTTGCAACAACATAGATGGATCTAGAGGGTATGATGCTAAGTGAAATAAGTCAAAGAAAGACAAACACTAAATGGTGTCACTCATACATAGAATTTAAGAAACAGAACAAAGAAAAAGAGAGGGCAAAAACCCAGATTGTATTTTAATACAGAGAACAAACTGGTGGTCTCCAGAGGAGAGGCAGGTGGGGGAACTAAGAGGACACTTACTGCGATGACCACTGCGGAATGAATAGAATTGTGAAATCACTACATTGTACACCTGAAACTAATATAACACTGTATGTCCACTATACTTAAAAGAAGAATTAGGGGGACTTAAAGCGTTTTTCCTTATCTGCATTTTCTCATTTTTCTTGATCACAGGTCCATTTTGGAGAGAGTATAGTAATAATTTTGCATTTATCTTTCTTTAAGTGTAAACATGTGCTCAGCATGGTCTGCTTGAGACCTGTGTGCTCTCTAAAAATAAATAAATCTTTTTTTTTTTTTTAAGTGTAAATCCTCTGACCAGTAATTCTAATTCTAGGAAGTTTCCTAAGGAAATCATTAGGATAAGCACAAGATTTAACTACAAAAATAAATGAATGGTTGTTTCTCATAGGGGAAAAAGATACAAACTAAAGTTTTCAGCAGGTTGAATACAGTGGGATGTACTCACATGCACGATGCCTCGCAGCCACAAAAATCATGTTGTAGAAGTGCAGTTGTTGACTGGGACAGATGTTTGTGAATATATGATTGGAAGAAAAAAAAAACAAGTTTTAGAACATTATGTATTGAATCAGCCCCTCTTTCCACAATATGTGCTTGGTCCAAAGCCTGGAAGTGCAGATGTTAATGGGTGTTTCATTAGCAGGGTTGATTACAGGTGATCTCAATTTTCTTTACACTCTCCTGATTATTTTGTTATCAATATGTAAAATTTTAAGAAGTAAATATAAATAACTTACTCTGAGAGGTCGGAGAGTGCAAAGGAGGCAGTGAGGGGTGGGAGCCGGAACGCACACCCCCCCATGGGGTGGGGCCACAGCACCTGCGGGGTGCGCGGGGACGGGGCAGCGGCTGTGCGCCTGCGCGCTGGCTAAGGGAGCGCACCCCCACCCCACCCCGGCCCCCTCCCCCCAGGCCTGCTCTCTGCCATTCACCCTCTGGAATTAGCTTGCAGAGACCGATTTAGGAAGCCCGTGGGCGTTTGGAAGCAGCTTGTGAGCGGAGCTGGAGGCCGGCTGAGAGCTGCGGAGAGTGAGTGCCCAGAGGAAGGCAAGGCAGAAAACAAAGAGAAGCCAGCAAGCACCCTTTCCTATTTTTCTTTTTGCTTTGATTTTTCAAAAAACAGTTCTCTGGAAAATCCTTGTTTTGGTCGAAATGCTTCCTCCTCTTCCATCTCCTCCAGGCCTACACAGAGGGCCCAAATCTAAGCCTAGGAGGCCTGGAGCAGGGTTCTGGTCCCAGTGCTTCCAGTAACTCGCTGTGCAACCTTGCACCAGTTGCTCATCCTCTCTGGGCCTCAGTTTCCTTTTCTCTCAAATCTGACTGGAAGGGACTCAAGTTCTCCTCCCACTCTAAAGGTCAGCACTTCTGGGATTCCATCTCAGGGACCAGGCAGCTGGACCGGATGTCTCCAAAGCCTCTTTACAGCTCTGAAATTCTGAAATTTATGCTTTGAGATCCCTGAGGGTCTAAAATATGCTGGCAAGAGTTTCTGGATTCTGCAGTCCACGATTCTAGAACGTAATGGTATTAAATTGCTAAGACTATAGTCCAGGTTCTAGCCAAGGCGCTGCTTGCTGTTCAGTATCAAAGATCGTATCTGGGAATGTCTCCCCATCACCCCACCAGGCTGAGCCTGGCCTTCACCAGGGGGTGGGGGCTGCCTTCCCTAGCCGGGGCAGAAACACCCATGGTCCTGGGCCCCTGCAAGCGAGACCCATGACTTCAGCCCCTAGGTAGCCTCCTGAAGTAGACATGGAAATGGTGGCCCAGGAAGAGGATGCCCTCACAATGTGCCAGCCTGCAGCGAGGGCATGGCCGTTTGTCAGCTGAGCCTCTGCCCTGAGCCAACAGCAATAGTCTTGGTTTATTCAACACCTAGGCCTGGGTGTTACAGAAATTACTGGATCTAAGAGATATGATGTTTATGCCCACTTTCCAAATGAGGAAACTGAAGCTCAGAGAGGTCCAAAGGCTTGCCAAGGCCACAGAACTCGAAGGTGAAGGTGGCAGAGCTGAAACCAGAGTCCGTATTAGCTGACTCAAGAGCCTTGCTGACTGGCTCTGCTGCCTCCTTGCAGACCCCAGCCCTGCTGACCCCTGGTGGGCAGTCAGCTGTGGGGAGAGGCAGCAAATGGCTTCCACACAATGAGGCTTCCAGAACAACGACCCAGTACATATACTTGGCCCTGCCTACCTTCCCCAGCCAGGGCGGCTGAGGTGTGTGTATGGTGGGGATGCTTCACAAATAAGTAGGGCCCATGTTCATGCTTGCGTGCCTGTGGGTGCCTGTGTGGGTGTATCCCTGTGTGCAATGTGTGCACGCATCTGATGTGTGTGAGCAGTTTGGATGTGGGTGCTGCTGTGTCTGTCCTAGAGCATGTGTGAGAGATGGATGAGTGTGAGCTCTGTCAAGCCCATGAGAGGGAAGTAGTGTGAGAGTTCTGGTGCATGCTCCTCCTGCCTTCCTCATAGGCTTGAGTGTATGGGCCTTCAGAGGTCCATGACCTTGAGACCCTGAAAAGCTGCTTGTCCCCTGGGTATCACTTCATTTTGCCAATATGAAGCTGGAGCCCCAGCTCTTACACCATTGCTTTTGTTGGCTCCTACACCCACCTGGTGGCTGGACCCACCACCTAGCACCAGTATGGGAACCTCTTGGGTTAGATTAGGGTTTTACATCGGCCTTGGCCTTGATCCATGTAGGACCAGTGAAACTCCTGCAGAAAGGCAGCTGAGTTCCAGAGTCCCTGGTCCCAGCTGTGTGTTCACAAATAATTTGCCTTTCCTCTGCCTTGAATCAAGTCTGCTAATACCTGTGTCTATCTTAGCAAGTGACTTTGGGACAAAGTCCTAGAAAAATGATTTGTGGTCTCAACACTGGAAAGGGAACTTCATAGTCACCTAGTAAAACTACCCTCCTGGTAGATGTCTGTGTTAACCCCATTAAACTGCCTAGGTTTTACTTGAGTGCCCCTGGGGATGGAGAATTCACTACTTCAAAAGAGCTCATTCCATTCTGGGTAGCTTTGACTATAAACTCTACCTCATACTAGGTTTTAGATCTGTCTCCCATAACTTTACCCTACTGGTCTCAGCTCTGCCCTCTAAGGCCCCTGAAAGTCCAGTCATTCCAAGCCAAGGATGCAAGGTGAGGCTCAGAATGCCTGGAAAGCTTGGGGGTAGCTGCTCTGGCTGGGCCTGGGTCAGGACCTCAGAAATAACTTTGGGCTCTAGGGAGATTTGGGAACCACGCTTGGAAAGAAGGGTGTACATGAATAGTGAACAGATGACAGGGAGGGGGTGTGGCTCCCTCCACAGCACAAGGCTGCTGCCAGGATGAACAATGACATGTGCAGGGAGTTTGGCACATGGGGGGCTTGACAAGTACTGCTGTTAGGCCATTATGCACCCATTCACCCATTCGCTCATTCTCCTCCTCTGTGCCAGGACCAGAGGGCTGAGGGCTGGTGACCCAAAGATGAAACAGGCACAGCCCCGCCCTCTAGCCCCAGAGGATCAGGAAGGAGGGGGACAGACTCAGCTCTGGTATGTCATTGTAACTCAGTGCTGGCCCAGCATGTGATCCTGGCTCCAGATGCTGCAAACAGAAGAGGCTGCAAGTATCTGGCTCAGACCCTTGCTCTTGGAAGTCAGGGGTGCACAGCCCCCTACCTTTCAGGGACTAGGTACTGGGCTTTCCCAGGAGCCTGGGGCAGAGCCAATATGTCTGTTTTACAGAGGAGAAAACGGAGCCCCAGAGTAGCTAAAGGACTTGTCCAAGGCTTATGGCAGTGTCAAGACTCCTGACATGCTTGCCGAGCTGCAGCTTCCTGGTGGAGAGCACAGGTAAGGTGTTCAGGCCCAGCACGCAGCTGTTGAGCTTGAGACAGGTAGAGGGGACAACAGGTCACCTCTCCTATGGAGCAGCCTCCCTCCCCACAGAGCCCATGCTCCAGGACACAGGGCAGCTTGGACACCGGTCCTGACACAGACATGCTAGGTGACCTTAGATAAAGCCTTTGCCCTCTCTGGTCCTCTCTCCCCTGTACTCTAAGAAGAGGGCACTTGAACCAGATTGGGAAAGACAAACAGGTTTCTCTTATATGCCAGCTCCCTACAGTTGGCTGAAGCTACTTGGGGCACCACACATTGAGAAGGAAAGGGTGTCATGATCCCTTTGTCACGTCCCTCCCCGGTGAGGGACTGGTGTGGCACTGTCACTCTATGTGCCGGGAAAAAACCCTGCCTGGATGAGAGAATCGCTGGGACCCTACCCCACACCCCGTGACTTCCCTAGTATTCTTGTTATCACGGGCAAGACTGACATTCTGGCCTGCTCCAGAATCCAGGTGTTTCCTCATCCCAGCCAAATGGCCATCAGCTGGGTAATGGTGAGAAGCGCACCACACCCCGGGCTCCGAAAGGCCTCAAGCAGCAAGTTCGCTGCATTTCTGTGGGATCCTGACTGCTTACATTGCCTCACCTGCCCTCAAGGTCTCACCTGTAAAACGAGTAGGGAATCTCTGCTCCCTTGGCATTCTGCCGCCCCCTGCCCCTGCTTCTGACATCTCCTGAGAACGAGGGCAGGGCAGGGCCAGGATCTACCAACCCCATGCCTCTAATGCAGATGGGTCAGTTCTCCTGCCGGGGGATGGACAGAGCCCTCCGTGGATGAGAAAATGTTCCTATGGCCACACTAGATAGTAAAGCAGGAAAGTTGCAATCCACGGGCTTGCGAATATGATTTTGGTTGGCTTGCAACAGTATTTTTTTTTGTAATCTGAATTCACTGCCAACGTTTAAAAATAGAGAAGTTGCACATAAAAATCCAGATTTCCGGCTTCTCTTGAAAAACTGGAAGCTCTGACAAGTCTGCCTTGAATTGGCCGCAAGCGGCTGGAGCTGGGGAGCAGAGGCACGCTCTTTGTCGCTCAGTTCACGTGGCCTGCCCAACCCCTGCTGGCATCTGAGTTTGCCTCCCCTGATCTGAGGGCTAGGAGCTTAGGCTCTGGAGTCAGGCTGGCCTGCTTTGTCCAGGTGCATGGTTCAATTGCAGTGTGGCTGTCAGAGAGCTCCCTAACTTCTCTGGGCCAGTTTCCTTGCTGGTAAAATGGGGATTCCCCTAGTACTTCCTTCCGATGGATGCTGCTAGGCTGCTGAGAGTGAATGTATGTAAAGCTACATACACATGCTGGGCTTTCCCCTGCTGCTGGGCACATAGCGAGCACGGGGTAAATGACAGCCATGGTCTTGACCACCCCCGCCCCTTCTGACAGCCTGGGGGAAGTCAGGAACGGCAGCAACAGCAGCGCTGGATGCCCTCCCTGGGGCTCCCCCTTGCCTGCACACGTGCTTATGGGGTAGCAGCCATCCTGTGTGGGTCCCAGAATGTTCCAGAACAGCCACTTCATGCTCCAGTACCATCACTGAGGCCCACAGTACCCTCCAGGCTGCTGGTCAGTGAGTTCAAACTCTTTTTTCCCTTTGGGCAGGAAACAATTCACAATGTGACCTTGGATGAATTCTTTCTCCCTCACAGGATCCTGGTTTTACCAACTGCAGGATAAGCCTGTGGCCTCTAAGAGTCCTTTGAACCGTGACTTCTTGGGAGTTTTGCAGAGGGACAGGCAATGAAGGCCAAAGCCTCATGATGCAGAAGTGAGTTAGGATTCTTTGGCTGCAAAGGCAGAAACCTGCCGCAAGGGGCTTAAAGAAGAAGATATTGTACTTGTCTTTCTGTGATGGCTTATTCAGCAGAACGTCCTCAAGCTTCATCCATGTTGTCACATGCAGAATGCTCTTTATTGAGGCTAATATTCCATTGCACGTATACATCATATTTTCATTATCCATTTATCTATTGATGGACATGTAGGTTATTTCCACATCTTGTCTATTGTGAGATATCTAAAACAGTCAAATTCATATAATCAAAGAATGAAATGGTGGTTGCCGGGGGCAGGGGGGCAGGCGCAGATGGGGAAATGAGGAGCTACAAGTCAATGGACATAAAGTTCCAGTTAAGCAAGATGAGTAAGTTCTAGAGATCTGCATTGTACCCATAGTCAATAATATAGTATACACTTAAAAGCTTGTTAAGAATGTAGATCTCATGTTAAATGTTCTTTCCACAATAAAATAAAATTAGTCAATAAAAAGGTATTGCATTCACTCATAAAGGAGAAAGCCTGTGGATTGTGGGCTGCAGGCAGGGCTTGATCCAGGTGCTCTGGTGATGTTTTTGGCTTTCTCACTCTCGTCTCTCAGCTTAGCCTCCTCCTGTGTTGGCTCCATCCCCATTTCTGGTGTGAGGGCTTTTTTTTTTTCCTTTCATGGGTATAATGAGCCCTATTAGGTCCAACTGAGAGTCCCCCTACCACCAGAACTCCAAAAACAGGAGGCACCCTTCTGCACCTAGAAGAAGCATCCCAGGGAAGATGCCAAGTGGAGTCACTGAAGTTGTGTGTCTATCCCTGGGGATGGAAGGAGGGCTGAGTTACTGTGATTGGTGCTCTTATTAAGGATGATATGGTGTAAAGGAACAAAGGAAGCTTGATATTAGAAGAGAGGTGAACAGAAATGAGTCGTGCAGTGTACAAAACAGCAACCACTGACCATTCTAGTGGCCTTTACTGCAGGGACAGAGCCTTCTCAGAGAGGGAGCAGTGATCTTCCAATCAATAAAGCATTTACACACCTAGCCCTATGCTTGGAGCAAGGCGCCATAGAATCATGAATAGATGATTCTGGCCCTGAGAAGCCACGAGAAACGACTCCAACATCACCGGACTGGGAGAGCAAGTGCCAGCCGTGCACGTGGCTGCGACTGTGAGTGCTGTGAGGGGTCAGGAAGGCTCAAGAGAAGCCCTTGCTGGCTGAGGAAAGGGTGGAGGTGCAAGGCGGGGCGTTAGGACTTCAAAGCCGAGGGAAAAATCTAGAGTAGGTGTGAGGAATGAAAGGTCCAAATGGGGATGGATTAAGTGGGGCTGGGGAAACCTGGTTTTGATTATGACAAAAAAAACCCAAAAAAACACTGAGAAAAACTAGAACAAAATATAGGCTAATATCTATTTATCTATTGCATCTTGATAGAGGAATAGACTTTTAAGCATTAAAGCAGTGGGGAAAATCAAATCAAAAAGAACAAGCTTGACATATTTGGCATGTAAAATGGCAAAGCATACAGTTCAACATATGACATTAAAAGGCAGATTGGGGAAAATATTTCTAATATTAACATATATTATGATAAAGTAAATGCATTTTTTTAAAAAAAGAAGGTCCAACAGAACATGAGCGGAGGACATAAACAATTTCCAAAAGGGAAATGAATAGTGATGTGGGCTTCTGCATTCAAAATGTGCCATGAAGAAGCCCCCCCGTCCCCCAAACTCCCACATCCTGTCTTCTACCTTTGGGCTGCTAGACCCCAGATAAAAGTTTGTTGATCCACAGAGGGAAGAACAGAGGCCAAGACCTGCCTAGTGGATGTCTGGGCAGGAAATCAGCCCCTCAAGAGCCCCCATATCTGGCAGCATCCTTCTCTAAAGCAAATAAATGCCTTTGGTAGACTCAACAGCAACTCTCGTGGGACAGAGTGCAAGGGGCCTCGGCTCCCGTGCACCCCGGACTAAGTGGCCCCTCAGTGGCTCTGGTGGTCCATTAGGGGCAGAGGCAGCCTCCTTCAGGACCGGCTGTTGCCCCCCACCCCCCACACCCAGGTCCAGGGTGTCCCTAGGCCAGCCAGATATTGGACACAGAGGGTCTGGGTGGAAACACTGGGAAGCTCTCACGAACCCAGGGGCGGGGGGAGGGGGGCTGCCACTGAAGTTGTCAGGTTGGCAGCCTGGGATCCATGGGCTGCCACTGAAGTTGTCAGGTTGGCAGCCTGGGATCCACGGGTAATTATCACAGATTATCACAGATTACGTAAGCGTCCTTATTAAGGAGTGCTTCGACGCCGCAGGGCAGTGCCTCACTCATACAGGCGGGCTGGATTCTGGCTCCGATGTGCCGCACCCCTTTGAGCCTCGCCTCTCTCCTCTGTTCTGTAGGATGAGGAATAAGGCCTTCCTTGAAGACCTGGTGCTCCGCCTCTGACCCAACACAGTGCCCAGCAGCCAGGAGGAGGTCCCCACTACGTGCTGGGTCATATCAATCGTCGTGAAGGCCATGAAACTGCTGTGATGGAAGCGGGTGCCAGAATGATTCTTGCAAGACCAGGACAGATTTGGACCCGCGGGGCCTTCACACGTGCTCGGCAATCTGTGAGTTGCAAGGCGGGACCCTAACCACTGGCCCCTGACAGCAAGAGCTCCCGCGCCTGGGGGTGGAGCCAAGCCTGCCACGCCCCCTGATTTAGGGCTGTCCCACAGAGCACCCCCACTCCCAGGCCTGGAATTCCTGTGGCAGCCCTCCCCAGTCCTTCATCCTTGCCCCACCTGCCCAGATGTGCCTCTGACATATGGGAACAGGAAGCACTGACAGAGACCCAAGGGACAGGAGAGTGGGGACTTGTGTGGGGATGGGGATCCGAGGAGTTGGTGGTCTTCTGCCTAGATTCTGAGACTTCCCAGAAGTGAGAGATTATCTGGCCAGCAGAGCCCTTGAAAGGCCTCGGGTGCATCCTTCATCTGAGTCGTGAATGCAGCCCAGCATGCACACCTTACCCGAATCAGTGCCCTCTGGCACCTGGATTACTGCTCTAGCCTCCTTAGGGTCTCCCGGCTTCCACCCATCCCCCTGCAGTCTGTGTCCAATGTGACAGCTTGTGATCCTGTTAAAATTCAGACCACGTCACTCTCTGTTTAAAACCCTCTAATGGGCCCCCATCTCACTGAATGAAATGCAAGGTTCTTACAACAGCCCCTAATCCCTGGACAGTGTGATCCCCTGTAGCTGCCATTTCCTCTCCGACCATTCCCTCCTTTGATAGCTGCACCCTCACCATACTGACCGCCCCCTCCTCCCCCGTGTTCCTGTAACACAGCAGGTGTGCTTCTGCCCCAGGACCTTTGCATTCCCTGTTCATTCTGCCTGGAAACCCTCTTTCCCAGATGTCCGCATGGCTCCTTGCTCACCTTCAAATCTGTGCTCAAGTATCACTCCATTTAAATCGTGACATCTCTTACCCTGCCTGGACTATCAATGTGCCTTATCCTGCTCTAGTTTTTTCTAGAGCATTTCTTACAACAATCTCTGTAACCTACTTTTTATGCCTGTTGTTTGCCCCTCCCCCCCAATGAGCGTAAGCTCACCGGGGCAGCACTTAGAAAGTACTGTTTGGATGAAGAAGGAACAGAGCCCACTGCTGACTCCCTGTAACTTCTCCCATGGGTCCCAACTCCATACTTTGAAGGGCACAGAGACCTCCTCCTTCAAGACAGTTCTCTCAGCCTCTCTGCCTTTGGGGGAGGGCTCCACATTTTTCTCCAACTGCTTCTCATGTGACAACTCCCTCTCCCCAAAATGTCACCCATCTGTCAGCATCCCTTTAGAAGTGTTGAATCCAGACTTGAGCCAGGTAACAAGTCTGGAGGGGACGCAGGAAAAATGGAGAAATCTGGGGAGGGAAGAAGATAAAGATCCAAGAAAGAAAGATCTGTGGAGTTTCATGCAGGCCATCTGACATTGGACTAAGAAGCCCCCTACTTCTCCTACCTCTCTCCCACCAAACATTTTAACCACCAACCCCCAGGATCCCTGTTCTCCAGAGAAACCTAATGAGTTTATCCTGGTAAGCACCAGATTGAGGACACAGAACAAGAAGGCCAGCAGGTTGGGGACACACCTGCTCCCCCCACCAGCAGGGAACAGCTGACACTATTTCTGGCTCTCACTCCCCCATCTCAGTAGGGAGGCCAGTCCAGGGCAGGGTCCCGGGGTTGGGGGAGAATGAGCCAGCACCAGCATGGAGACAGGGATACTCAAGGTAGAATATTCTTGTGAAAACAAAGCCTGCCTGGGCCAGATGTATAGAGCTCTGAGGCAAAGAAGTGCCCTGGTCAGTGGGGGATGGGAGAACAGATCCACACTGCCCCCAGTGTCAGCAGGTAGCTCAGGTGAGCTTCCCTACTCCGGTCTGTCTACTCTGTTCTGTCAGACCCAGCAGATGTGACAGAGCTGAGACTCAGTGCTAAGCCTAGGCATTCACCATGCATCTCCAGCCCCCATTGCAGCAGGGGACGGCATTTTGGTCGAGCCAGAGTCTGAGTAGTTGAAGAAACCAACATGTCACAGCGCCCTGGCAATATTAAATAATATTTACAAGGGGATGACGTTGGGAAACTAATTATCGATGGTGAGAGGCAGTCGCTGCGGGGAACTCCTCTGCTGCTCAAGCGGTGAGAAATTAGACGGATGGGCTCAGATCAGCAAGGGTTGTCGTGGGGACAGTGGGAGTGGTTGGAGAGTTGCTACCTCTGCTGATTCTGTTAATAGGATAAAGCAGCCTTGCAAATAAGAGCCAGACCTCAGGAGGCCTGCATTTGAGGGGATTTGGAAATCAGGCCAGGTCCTGCCAATAGCTTCCCTTTTAGATGTGTTAGAACTGGAAGGAGCTTATAGGTCAGCAAGGCCACTGGTTCTCCATGTGCAAGGGTTCTGCCTTCCAGAAATACTCCAAGTAGTAATAATTAATTTGTTTTCACATTTTTTATTCATCAAAGACACATAGAGGACTGCCAGCTGGGATATGCAGAAGACAGTGTCGATGTCACTCCAGCCCCAAACAAGAGACCTATTGGTTTTTCGTCAGCCCAGTCATGTCCAGTGCAAATGTAGTTTCCCTTTTGAAAACATTTAAAATCATACAATGGTCCACTTTTAAATACACGAGGCAGCATGAAGAATATATACATCAGAAACCCAAATCCAAGCAAACTCTCTTATATGTAGTAAACTGAGGCCTGAAGACTGGAAGTGGCTTATGTTAAGTCACACAGCTGTCTGGTGACAGGACCCAGGCTCCATCTGGGAAGCAGGGAGGGGGGAAGGCTGTTGGGGTCATGCAAGGGCAGGGAGAGAGTGCGTCACAGCGGTGAATGCAGTGGGTACCATGGGGGCTTGGGCTTGACTCTTGTCCTCAATCCTTTCCAGCTGTGGGACCCGGGCAGAATGACTGAAGTTCTCTGGGCCCATTTTCTTATCAGTAAAATGGTAAGAAGAATAGCACTTACCTCGTATTTTTGTGAGGATTAAGAGAAGTAACAGAACAGAGCACTTAGTAAATAGTAGTTACTTTTTCTTCACTCTTGTTTGTGTGGATGTTGGGGATAGCAGGTCTACATTATATAGACAGAAGACCAACAGTTTGAAAAAGAAGTCATATGACCCCACTACTAGGTGCTGTCCTAACAATGCGAATGGGAGACAAATTCTGTCCCAGTGGAGATCTCGGCACTAAATCGCAGTGCTGTCACTTCTGGGTAGTTACTCAAAACTGAGTATGTCTCAGGACCCAGGCCATATTCAGATTCATTGCCTCTGAATCCCCGTGGGGTGGGACTTGGGAATACACTTTAAAACATTATTATTGAGATATAATTTAATATAGCATAAAATTCACCATTTTAAGTGCACACTTTCAGTGGTTTTTAGTATATTCATAAGGTTGTATGATCTCATCACCATGAATTCCAGGGCCTTTCCATCACCTCAGAAAGCAAGCCCGTAGCCATTGGCAGTCGACCCCATCCCCCACTCTCCCAGTCTCTGGCAACCACTAATTTCCCTTTCTGGATTTGTCCATTCTGGACAACCCACAGGAATGCACTCACATAACACAGGGTCTGTATCTGGCTCCGTCCACTCAGCACTATGTTTTCAGGGGTTCATCCATGTCATAGCATGGACCAGGAACTCATTCCTTTGGAATATGCACCTGTGATAAGCTCCCCAGGTAGTTGTGATGAGTGGGCTTCGAGAGGAAGAGAACAGTACATTCACACAAGGCCTAACTTCTGGTTATTATAGGGCTACGGGGCCTCAGTCCCTCCTTCAGGTATGCCTATCCCGGAGGCTCCACTGGTAGCAGCAGGCAACGCTGGCTGCTTGCCTCGAGACCAAAGATGTTGGGCAGGGTCTCCTGGCGCTCAGCAGGGAGAAGTGGGTCTGTGGACAGTGGCCTGGCAGCTGAGGAGTGGGCAAATAAACTGCAAGAGGCTCACACAAAGGGATTTAGTCTCAATTCAAAGACTTTAATGTACATTATGCTCTTGGAAAAATATCTCCAAGGAAACAAGTAGAACCGAAAGTCTTAACCAGCATGGATTCTCATTCAGAAAACTGGTGTTAGCTGTGGCCCTGGAAAAGAATGGTACAGTGACTCTGATCTTAGTACAACAGTTTGTGGTCAGGGTGGCAGGACCTGTGTGTGATGGGCACACCCTCGGGACTGCAAGGGAAGGGAAGCATCATTACTTCTGTGGCTGACAGCTCTACAGCAGGACTGGGAAGATCTAGGTTGGCCAGGTCATCTCTTGAGCTCTGAATAAAGACACAGAACTTCAATGGGGCCAAAGAAACCTATCTAGAGTAAGAACCTCTCTCTTTGCTGTTGAATCTCCAGTCACGGTGGCTCTGGTGAGGAATGGGGCCATATAGAAGGGGTGCCCAGTCCCACTTCTGGGTCTGAGACTTCAGAATGGAACAGATGGAGGGACATGGCATCAGCAGGCCCCTGAGGTCAGGAGCCACAACTCTTGGACAACTATCCACTCTGGTCAGGAGGAAGGGACTTAGACAGAGAAAGCAAAAGCTGACCACTTGTCAGACTCAACCCAACGGTCTTCTGGGTCCCCTCTCCCCAGGCTGGAGCTCCTGAGTGGTCACATATCCGCCATGTTTTCTGTGATGTGTTCCCATTTAACAAGGGACAGGCAGAAATTCTAGTCCATCTCCCTAGCACCCTGTTTAACTTTTAAGTCATCAACCAATACACCAACCCCGTGTAGTCCAGGGTTTCTTGTTTTCTAACCATCCTATGGAATAAGCAAGCAATCAATTCTCTAGGGCTACTGACTCACATTTTTTTCCCTGGGAAGGAAGCAGGGAGCTGCTGAGGCAGGTCTCTCCCGAGAGCTTCTCTAAGAGCCCATGTGGAATTTGGTCAGATCAGCCTCATGGCCAGGCTGATGGGAACTGATGAATGTGCCTCTGGGAGGCATATTGCCTCTCTGGCACTGAAGAAACTTATTTATTGGTGAAAGAGGGAATTCTGGCTCCATCTTTGCAGAACCTGGTAGGGCCACTGCCCTGCAGGTCCCAGAAGGAAGGCATGAATGGAGAAGCCAGGACTGTAGCCGTGTGGGAAGGGGCCTCCCCTGGCTGGCAGTATTCCCAGTTAGCCAGTCTGTACACCTTCAGGGAGCTCCACCACCACTGGGGCGCAGTCCTCTGGCTCTGCCTCAAAGTCCCACCGAAACTTCTTGGTCAGGTGAGCTTGGAACTTTTCAGCTTTCTGCCTCAGGGTGGCATCCACGGCAACGCTGCAGGCGGAGGAAAAGAAAACCTACAGAGAACAGAGGATAAGTCACTCCTGAGAACACAGAGGGGGCCAAGAAAGCTGTGGAAATTTCCTCATGGTGTTCAGCTCTCTGGGGCGGGTGGATCAGCTGCTGCTGGCACAGGCCCAAGACACCTGCTGTGCTCCCCCCAAACCAAGAAAGAAGGTCCAAACCCAGCTGAGTGGCTGGGGCAGGACTAGAATGGAAAATTACTCTTAGGCAGAGATGCCCCATTGAGAGTAAGGCCAATGGGGCCATCACCCTGGCCCAGTCCCCTGGGGAGCTCTCCTGGGCACCTGGGCAATAACTACACCAGCTGGTACCAAAATAGTTTTGGAGGGCTTATAAGCTCTGCATCCCATCAAGTCCCAGGCCCTAGGCCAACGGGGCTGAACTGCTGCTCTAATCTACATGGGCCACAGGCTTACCAGTCAGAGGTTTCTATTCCCTTTGAAAGTTGTCTTTGATGTTCTTTTAAAATTGTGGTAACGGGCACCTGAGCGGCGGTTAAACGTCCAACTCTTGATTTTAGCTCAGGTTGCAATCTCGGGTTGTGAGATCAGCTCTGCGTCAGGCTCCGTGTTGGGGACGGAGCCTGCTTAGGATTCTCTTTCCCTCTCCCTCTGTCCCTCCCTCACTCTCTCTAAAAAAAAAATAAAATTGTGGTAACATGTATATAACACAAAACCTACCATTTTAACCATTTTTAAAGGTACAATTCAGTGGTGTTAAATAAATTCACACTGCTACGCAGCCATTACTGCGTAATGATTACTGATGATCTGAAGATCATCCATCTTCAGAATTTGTCTATCCTTCCCAACTGATACTTTCTCTTTGTACCCACACTAACTTCACATTTCCCCCTCCCCCCAGCCCCTGGAAACCACCTTTCAGCAACAAACAAGGGCAAGATCTGGTTTTTGTTATTATTATTATTTTTTAATAATAGCCATCCTAATGGGTGTGAAGTGCTATCTCATTGTGGTTTTGATCTGCATTTCCCTAATGATAAGTGATGCTGAACATCTTTTCATGTAGATGCACTGGCCATTTCTATGTCTTCTCTGGAGAAATGTCTAAGTCTTTTGCCCATTTTTAGTCAGGTTTGTTGTTGTTATTGTAGTTCTTTATGTATTCTGGATATTAATCCCTTGTTTTGATGTTCTTTTTAATTCAGTTTCATCTGACATAAACATGGGCAGGGGGCAGAGGCTAATTTTCTCTACATCTGACACTCCATTCCAGATTTTCCTGGATCCCAATCACCAATGAGCAAACTCATTATTCCTTCTCATACTGTTTTACTGTTTTCAAATTCAAAAAAGTTTCAGAGTATCCCCACAGATCCTCACAATGCTCTGGGGAGACACCCCAGAATACCTATTTTATGGAAATGTAGGCAAAGAGGAGTTAAATGACTAGATGAAAACTAGAAGGAAAGGAAGTAGTAGTTTCCCCCAGACCACCCCACAGACACAAGGCACAGGGTGGGGGAAACTTTGTTCCAAATCAGTCTCCTGCTGTAGCTTGCCTGCAGATCACCATGGAAGGAATCTGGGCTCTAGGGGCCCTCACCTGACAAAGTTAACAGGTGTACTCTACAGCTGATTCCAGGGGTACTTGCTTCTCCACTGCCTGTTAGCAGGAGTGAAGCTCATTTCAGTGGTCTTTGTTTGGAGTCATTTTGTTGGGATGGTAGCACGGACATAAGTGATTGGGGGTTGTGTGTGTACACAAGCAGAAGTGGGGGTTACAGAATTTGGTTTCATCAACTTGGGAATTGACTAAATACAGGAGCGGGAAGCACAGCCACAACAAAACAGCTGATCAATAACTAATTAGAGGGGTTGTGTGAGCTCAGTGGCAAGAGGGCAGCAGGGAAGCCGGCTGCATGTCTGTACGCAGCTAATGGAGCTTGCCCTGGAGTGTGAATGTGGAGCCCAGCTGAACTCTAGGGAGGGGCCCCATACCAGAAGCAGAGAAACCTTGTTTCAAACAGCATTAGTTTCAGAGGCCTTGCATACCCCAGAGTCTGTCCCAAGGTCCTGGGGAGCCTGCTGGCTGAATCTGTAAAAGCCTCTTCCTGTTCCCCTCCTTACACAGTAAATTGTATCCCTCTCTACAGAGCCCTGCCTCTCCAGCCATGATGAGCAGCTGCCAAACAAGCTCTATGGTCTCCCTGTGCCTCTACACACATGCTTTTTCCTCTGCTTAGAACACCCTTCTATCCATGCTTTCACCTTCTTCACCTACTAATTTCTACTAGTGATTCATGTTCAGCTGAAACACCCTTTTATCCATGCTTTCACCTTCTTCACCTACTAATTTCTACTAGTGATTCATGTTCAGCTGAGACATCAGCTCCTTTAGGATGTTTTCCCAGACCAAGGATGGAACAGGTGTTCCTTTATGCTCCTCCAGCGCCCAAGGTTACCACAAACATAGCCTCAATCTCAGTTAGGTAACAGTCCATTTACTGTTGAGCTCTCCCAAGAGACAAGGAGTAACTCCAAACCAGTGACTCTTTCTCCTACTGTATATTGTACTCCTGGTACAGAGTCTGGCATAAAGGACCCATTAGGTGTTTAATGAGCAAAAGAATGAAGAAGACCATAAACTCTATGAAAATCCATTTTTGGTTCACTTTTGCACAAGTCCTTGGGACCAAATAATTCCTCAGTAATTATGTGATGGTGCTGAACAAAAGAAAGGTCTCATCCTGGAGAGGAGGTGGCTCCTTGCATACCACCAGCTCACAAGCCACTTCCTTAAGACAAGCCTCTTACAAAAGCCCAGGCTGAAAAGTTTCAGCCTTTGGTCCCCTAGCACTGGGCCTGAACTTCCCTCACGGCATTTCTTACACTGTGCTTGTATGACAGTGATCTGTGCTCCTCAAGAGTAGAGAATGAGTCCTTTTTTTATCAACATGTCCCACATAGCATATCGCCCAGAGCCTGGCATAGAGTTAGGCCCCACAGGAAGCTCACTGAACAGATATGAATGAGATGCAGGGACTGCCCTGCATTTGGCAATGGCCAGCAGTAACAGGTCTAAACAGGCTGGGCTCATACTCATCACTCATCCTTCCCACCCCCTCAAACAATGCCTGGGAGTAAAATCAACCAGAGCAGGTATAACAGAAACCTTCTGTCTGAAAAATAGGGCTTCTAATTTAAAAAGTGCTTTGTCCTTTTTTAAAGAACTTGTCGATTTAATCTTTACTACAAGTCTGGG
Source organism: Canis lupus familiaris (assembly GCF_011100685.1). Taxonomy (NCBI): domain Eukaryota; kingdom Metazoa; phylum Chordata; class Mammalia; order Carnivora; family Canidae; genus Canis; species Canis lupus. The sequence goes on along the minus strand of NC_049245.1, from coordinate 25,628,387 downwards.
TACTATAAACCTGGGAGGTAAGAGGACAGGAAATTACTATTCCCACTGTACAGATGAGAATGGTGATAAAGGCTGAGCAAGTAATAAATGTTAAGCGAGAGCAGGTCCAAGTAGGGAAATCTAAACCCTTTGTCCCTACCAAGACCTTCTTTTTGTCTCAACACAGATTTAATATATTCATCATATTTTCAGCACTGTCCTGTGGAGAGCCAGGGGGCTTGGAGACTAGGTGCTTCTGGAACTGTCCCCTCTGTGGGCCTCCAGGACCCACAGCATAGTCCAGGTTGACTTTTATTAAAAAAGCAACTTTATTGAGGTATAACTTACATACAACTAAACTCACCCATTTTATGTGCTTGATTCGTCTGGACAAATGTGAACACCCATGCAAACATTATATGATATAATTAAGACAGATATTAGTTTTCTTTTGGTATTCAGTTTTATGACTCTGAGGCCCACATACCATCACAATCAGGATGCTGAACAGTCTCATCACTCCAAGAAATTCCCTTGTGCTGCTGCTTAGTGGTCAAAAGCTCCCCTTACTCAAGCCTCTGGCATCCAATGATCTATTTTTGTCCCTACAGTCCACAAACTTGACATTTTAAAAACCCATAATTCAGAAAAGGAGATATATAGACATTACCTAGTTTTCAAGCAGTAATTCACTTTGATTCTTTTTGTTGTTGTTGTTAAGATTTTATTTATTTATTCATGAGAGACACAGAAAGAAAGGCATAGACATAGGCAGAGGGAGAATCAGGCTCCCTGTGGGGAGCCCAATGTGGGACTCGATCCCAGGACCTGGGGATCATGACCTGAGCCAAAGGCAGATGCTCAACCACTGAGCCACCCACATGCCCCAATTCTCTTGTTTTTAGATTAATTTTATGGCTTCTTCAGAAAATTTGGTAATGATCTATTTATTTTACTTATTAAAGTGAAATCAAGTAAACACTTCTTAACATCACTGAGAAATCAATCATCTTAATATCAGAAGATGGATATTTTAAAAATACTTTTGAAAGAAGACATCAACATTTCATAAACAATTGTATTTCTCTAAAACTAAAAGCATATGGGGCGCCTGGGTGTCTCAGGTGGTTAAGTATCTGCCTTCGACTCAGGTCATGATCCCAGGGTCCTGGGATGGAGCCCTGCATCAGGCTCCTTGCTTAGCAGGAAGCCTGCTTCTCCCTCTCCCGGCTACTCTCCCTGCTTGTGTTTCTGTCAAATAAATAAATTAAAAAACAAGACAAAACCCTACAACTAAAAGCATACTCCTTGGGTATTTTTCTTTAAATATAGAAAAAAGTATTAATATTTCTATCATTAAGTCTGTATACTCTAAGATTGTAAATTACTTTAATCAGAAACGTGAAAGCCTTCTTTTAAACCCAAGTTAAATAAATTGAGTTCAGCCAGGTCACCTTGAGAAATTCAAAATATCAAGGTAGGTAGCTGAGTCACTATCTCATCCTATTTTTTGGACAAAAAAGATGAAATTTCCTAATTTTTTCAATTCCCAAATGATTATACAACTTAGAATGAAACTAGCCAGAGGTAGAACATTCTATTTCCACTTGCAGAAGAAAGTGGTGTTAAACAAAACTATAATTTCACAATGATTACCAGGAGAGTAACAAGCAGCAGGAATCATGTCTTCTGAGGTCAACTTAAAGAATTTGGGATGTTTCATCTGGGAATAATAAATGGGAGCCCACCACAGACTTCAGAATCAACTCAACCTTGCCATCCACTAGTTCTGGTGATCTTGGGCAAAATCATGTGACCTCTCTGATCCTGTTTCCTCACTGTAAAGTGAGATTTTATACGTAACTCTAAGCACTATAGTGAGGGCTAAATGAGATAAGGTACACGATAACTGTGCAAAGATGATAGCTGATGGCAGAAAATGTGTGAGTAGGTAGGTAAAACTGATTATGGCAGGTGTTATGATAAAAACTCTTCCATCAAGAGGTAAAGATGGGACATTGGCATTTAGAATATTGGCAAGAAATGAAGCTGGAAAGCACAGATGGCCTATTGTGACTAAAAGTATTTTAAAAAATAGGTTACGTGACTATAGGCCTAAATGCTATGCAATCAGCAACGAGAATCCTTATTTTGTACAGAACTCACTTTCTAACATACTATTAAATTCAGATTATCCTTTCATTGGTTTTAAACAAATTATGGTGACTCAAGTTGCTTTTAATAAAAGAAAAAACTGTATCTATTTTTGTAAAACAAATAATTTTTATTCAAGCTAAATCCATGGGATTTATAAAAATCAGTGACATCTATTCAAAAGGGCCTCTAATGGCAGAGGCCATTACGTGGCTAATTTTATACTAGCTAATGTGGCAGCCTTTAAGTGCTTACACATACAAACACCAGTCCCTCTCCATGGGTAGTAGCCATTTAAGCTCCTAAGTAAGAAAGCCAGTTCCACTTACTTGACTACCTGGGGGCAGAGCAGGCGGCTGGCTGAGGAAGGCTTTTATGGGCTGATTCATTCACTCACACACACCCTGAGTGAGTGCCTCCGTGTGGGGTGGGGGGACTGGATTCTCACTGCCAAGATGGTACCAACGTTAACTCTCCATTAAAAAAAAAAAAACATTTTTTTTTGTAATATCCTTTTCTACATTGTGCCTGTTGAAATCTGTCATCGTTCTAGCACATGCTTAAACGCCTCCTTCACAGTCACTCATGATCCTCTATCTTCTCAAATTGCAACCCTAGTCTGAATTAACCAATTCCTTTTTGGTGCTTATAATGTCCTTTGATCAGACTGCAGCGTTTACACCTGTCATATTAGGGGCATCTATCTACACTACCACAGAAATTATGTACTCTAGTCATCTAAAAACACCCAATAATACAAAGTGAGAGAAGTGCTAGGATCAACTAGGTGTTGAAAATAACCAGATGAACAACAAAACAGGCTCTGGGTAAAAGTTCATGGCTTAGTGGGGAAGTCAGGCAGACAATGTAGACATTTCAGCAGTCAGAGACTGTGTAATATAATAGTGACAAGTCCAAAGTAGGCTAATAGTATGGAAAGGAGAGAGAGAGGGAATGGCTTCCGAGAGAGGGATACCTTAAGGGCATCTTGTAGAATGAACAAGTTCACACCAGGCAGAACAAAAATCATGTTCAGTTAAGAAGGAATGAAACTGGCATAAAGTTTCAGTCGTGCCAAATGAAAAAGTTCTAGAGAACTGCTGTGCTTATAGTTACCAGTACTGTACACTTAAAAATATGTTAAGAGAGTAGGGCTCATGTTATGTGCTAATTTCTACCATGATTTAAAAGGGGTGGTGGTGGTATGTGTCTGGTTGGCTCAGCAGGTCAAGCATCCAATTCTTGGTTTTGTCTCAGGTCATGGTCTCAGGGTTGTGGGATGGAGCCCTGAGTAGAGCTCTGCACTTTGTGCAGTCTGCTTGAGATCTGCTCTCTTTCTCTGCCCCCACCCCTGCTTGTGCTTTCAATCTCTCTATAATAAATAAATAAAAATTAAAAAAAAAAAAAGGCTTGAAATAGCATAGCATGTCTGGGAACTTGTAAGGAGAACACTACTACTAGAATTGACAGGGGAAAATGAGAGGTAGAAGTTGGAGGACAGATCAGGAACCAGATCAGAATGGGCCTTATGATCTATGTTTGGGCTTTTAACTTTCTAGGTGATGAGGAAGTATACAGAAAAATAGTATCAGATCTGCATTTCAGAGCAATTCAGGTGGCAGCATGGAGACAGGTGGACCGCCAGGGGTGGGCAGAGGAGCTGACAAACAGATGCAATCTAGCTGGGGCTAAGAAGGTCTCAGGGCCTGTGTCAGGTAAACGGTATCAGGGCAGACCACCTTCTAAACAATGCTGTCTGGAGTGACCTGGTAAATCCATTTGTTTACTTTCCTACCAACATATAAGTTGCAAATCAAGGGTTCTATCTTGTTCACAACCATATTTCCAGTCCTACAACAGGCCCTTGAATCTAGTAAGATGGTCAGCAAATCCCTGGTAAATCAATGAATAAATCTCTCGGAGGGCAGGAACCCTGACCAACATATGGATCCCTCAACACTTTCAGGAGAATGTTGTATATAAAGACAGAATGCTCAAAAATATATGCTGATATATTTTTTTTAAAGGCACGTGTCCGGGGATCCCTGGGTGGCTCAGTGGTTTGGCACCTGCCTTTGGTCCAGGGCTGATCCTGGAGTCCCGGGATCGAGTCCTGCGTCGGGCTCCCGGGAGGGAGCCTGCTTCTCCCTCTGCCTGTGTCTCTGCCTCTCTCTCTCTCTCTCTCTCTGTCTATCATGAATGAATAAATAAAATCTTTAAAAAAATAAAAAAATAAAGGCACGTGTCCTGGATTTTTCCAAATAACGACGTCAAATTTTCTTGATGAAAAGTCCAAAGACAGAATTCTTCCAACTGTCAGTCTTTACACCCTACCTGGGCATTCAGCGATCCAGCTGGGCCCTCTCGGCTTCAGAAATCACTGCTGGCAATAGCATCAACAATCAGAGCTCAGCTGTCGGTCAGCTCTGTTAACAATGGTCAGGACAGCCAATGACACAGTGTGGCCCTCCTATGTCTGTATGACAGTATTAACACACATCACAAGGGGAGCACATCATTTCCATGGGCTGCTGCCAGAGGCTAGTTAGCAAGCTAATGCCCCCTCCATCCCTCATCTGTTACTAGCTCATGTAACCCAGGAACTTGATGGGGGACAGAGGGCAGGATTTCCTCCTTCAGAGGAAGATAAAGGGATTTAATTTCTCTGTTATGTCAAGAAACAATAAAAGAGCAATTTTATAACTCTTCTGAAGTGGAACACTCCAGGCTCAAACAACTGGTCCCCATGGTCTCCAACTGCCAGAGTTTTAAGTCAGCTGCCTGCTTACTGGGATTCTTCCAACAGTATATTGTTTGTAGAAAAGTGTTCTATACCTCTGAGACATAAGCCCCTGGTGATGTCTCCATTGATGTCAATCAAGAATCTTTACTGGGGGAATCTATATTATATTCAGTACATAGGAGCATAAACACAAGCCTGAGTTCAAATCCTGACTCTGCCACTTATCAGCTGTGTGACCTTACATAAATGACTTAACCTTCCTGAATCCCAATGTTCTCATTTGTAAATAGGAAATCATCCTCCCTTGCCTTGAAGGATTCCAGGGAGATTAAATGAGGGAACCCAAGTAGCATGGTAAGCATAATGCCTGCTACTCCACAGGCATTTACTGGATATGTTTGTTCCTTCTCTCAGCCCAGGTGTGACTGGTAGGTTAGTGAACAGCCACCTTTGAAGGAGCAGGCCTCGTAGTAGTCTCACACACAGGGAGAAAAAAGCAGCTCATGGAACACAAAGTATGGAAAGTGACAGCTTGCAGCTTTTGCCTTTTCGACACTTGAGAAAGTTACAAAATGTGAGTGACAGAGGCTGTCCCAAGAACATAAAGGAAGCTAATCTATTTGCAAAGGGAGGAAATAGCACAGGATGAAGACTGTAAGTTGTTTGAAGCTTCTTCCCTAATTACCACTCATAATGAAAATTTAATTGCCAAGTTAAAAGCAAATTTCACTTTTTCTGTCAGAGAATCTCTGCAGAAACTGGCACGTTTTGTTTGAACAGGAAATCAAAGTTACTTTAATGCTTAAATGAGATCTAAGGAGCTGCAGATGTTTCCCTGGAAATAACAAGCTTCAACACTCTGTCCTACTGGGTTATACCAACTTATGGTTACAGGGAGAAAGAAAAAAAAAAAGTGTTTTGAGCTGAATAATGAAAAAAAAAAGTGTTTTGAGCTGAATAACTCATAGAGGAGGAGGTTATTCAACTGCCAAGGACCCCACTGCGTGGCACTCTCGGAGCAAGGCAGGGAGACAGTGGTATAGAGAGAAGGTCTCTGGCATCAAGAAACTTACAACTGAGGAGAGTGAACCAGGAAACACAGTGAGGTCAGGAAACTGAAACAAAAAAGTGAAAGTAACCCTCCTGAAGGTGCTTTCACACATCCTTGTCTTAATTTTGACCCACATGGGTGTCAGCCAAAAGACTGCTCACCTGTGGGATCCCTGGGTGGCGCAGCGGTTTAGCGCCTGCCTTTGGCCCAGGGCGCGATCCTGGAGGCCCAGGGCGCGATCCTGGAGACCCAGGATCGAATCCAACGTCGGGCTCCCGGTGCATGGAGCCTGCTTCTCCCTTCTGCCTGTGTCTCTGCCTCTCTCTCTCTCTCTCTCTCTCTGTGACTATCATAAATAAATAAAAAAAAAAAAAAAAAAAAAGACTGCTCACCTGTAAGGTGCTGGTGAGGAAGTTATCCTGGGAGACAATGTCCACAAAGAAGTCGGCAGGGATCTCGCCAAGCTGGTGGTACAGGATGGAGATGAGGTTGATGTACAGGGTGTGGTGCTTCATCATGGCTTCTTCTGACCGGCACAGGAGATTCAGGAGTCGCTTCCAGTGCTCAAATGCCTCATACACATTCCCCAGGAGGAAGCACACAAAGGCAAACTGGAGTTCACCTGAAAGGTGCAGAGACGAGAATGATCATGAGAGAGCACAGTGCCAGCAGACTCTACAAGACCACCGATTCTACTGGACCTCAGTAATGGGTGGTGGCCTTTTATCCTGACACTCCTGCAGAACACCCCCTGCTAGGTGGGGTTTTCCACTGAGCACAAGCTCAGTAAAAGTTTGTTGAACAGCTATAAACTCAAGCCACAAAAAACTAAACTGTGGTTTTATAAAATCAGACTGCAAAAGAAGAGATATACCTAGTATTTGCCTGGCACTTCAAAAGTTTAAAAAATGTGTCCATGGATATTATGCCAGGTGGATCCTAAACTTGGCTGCCTATCAGAATTACTAGGAGAGCTTGTTAAAGATAAAGCTGCCCAAGCCTCACCCACAGAGATCCTGGCTGAGGACAGATGATGGAGCCTCTTAGTATCTGTAGCTCTAAAAAGCTTCCTGGGTGATTCTGATCCAGATGGTCTCTGTTCCAGGGCCAGGGAAATGCTGCACTACACCATGTAATCCTTAGCCCAAATCCACAAGGTGTTCAGGAAAGGTATTTTTCTCATTTTACAGATGAGGTCAAGGATCTTACCCAAGGTCACACATCTAATGCTTGGTAATAAGAACAATGGAAAGATAAAACAGAATTCCTATTGGGCAAGAAAAGAGCCTCCCAGAAGAGGAAAATTTGAGTACCTGTTCCAGGCTTAGCCTGCCAGCCAAAATCATTTGCATTTGTTTAACCACAGGGCTCTGTGATTTAACCTCTATGAATAGCTTGGTGGCTAATAGCATGACCTCTGAAACCAAACTACCTGAGTTCAAATATCGGCTCTACTCTTCAGAGATGTATGACCTTGGGCAAGTTATTCAATCTGTTTATACCTCTATTTCCTTATTTGAGGCCCATGGATAAGATTAAATGAATCAATATATTTCACATAAAGTATTTAGAATAATGCCTGGCACAAAGAAACATTCATTACTTATTATTATTCCCACATTTCCACCAGATGCCTGTCTGAAACAGAGACCCAATGATCCAGAAGCCACTGTCCTTGGGAAAGCAACTGGGTCTCTGGTTGCCAAGATACACTATTGTGGATCAGAGACATTCTCTCTGGCTTCAAATTTAAGGAGGGCTTCTGTATCATACCTATACATGGGCCATAAGAAGAACAGATGCACTCAACACTAAGTGCTCTTTAAATGCATGGTGTTTGATCTCTGTCACCTTCAGAGACATGAACAACTAGTTCTCTATTCCTAGGCTTGTGGAACTAAGTTTGTCTAGCTGCCTGATCCAGATATACTGGATGTTTGACATTTTCAAGATATTGTCAAATTTTCTTTGTATGATAGAGGTTAATGATTTGCTTCTACCGTGGGCTTTACCTGGTTAGTTTGTGAAAATATGAGTTTAGTCTCTGAATTTAGGGCATTTACTTAAATTCATGCATTTCTGGCCTACTATAAAATTAAGTTAGGAGATCAGAAATAATTTCAAAGAGCTGTCAGGAAGATACAAAGTTATCCCTGCAACAGACCTTTCACCAGATTACTTTGAAGAACTAAAATGTTTAAGAATTAGAAAACAGGATTTCTGTTTATTTTTAAGTCAGAATTTCAAGTGTTACTTATTAAATGATAATACAGTATAATGCATGAAGATGCACCCATTAAAATGTGCCCTTTTATCAGAGAGTCAATGATATAAAGGGCCCTATATTCAAATTTCTCACTGATCTTTCAACAGAAAAATACGCAAATACCTGGACAATTTATGTAAGAAAAAATATAAATAGCTGTTAAAGATGTAATGAATATTTGCTGTCACTAGTAATCAAAGAAATATACACTGAAACATCATTCTCCAACTATCCGGTTGGAAGAAGCCTTTGCTAAATTGCCATTTCAGAAGTGACGGGCTACCGCCTCACCCCAGCTGGCAACACACATGCTCTGATTCAACAATTTCAACTCTTAATGTATGTATAAGTACATACAAGGATGTTCATTAGATGACACAACAGGGAAAATAGGGACATCTTAAAGGTCCATCAACAGGGGACTAAAGGGAAACACATAGAAATACACAGAGAAGAAACCACAATGAAGCATTGCGCATGGATACAAGATGAAAACTAAATACAGCCAAATGTAAAAAAATGGTTATTTCTAGGTGGTGAGAATTGGGAATGAATTTTTGTTTTATTTCTATGATGACCATATATTATTTTTGCAATAAGAGAGAAAAGTAACAATAAAAACAGTAATAATTTTTAAAAATAAATCACTATCCTGGTCTAAGCCAGAGACCAACACTTTGAATCAGGAGCAAACTGAGGAGGCAGATGGAAGGTTGGGAAGCCCTGGGCTCTGGTCTCACTTTGACCACATAGTTAGCCATATCCTTTCCCTCTGTGAAACTCAATCTGTAAAATGAGGGGCTGGGCCATATCATGGTTGCCAAACACAGGATGGGCTGCATCAGGTTCACCTATGGTGCTAGGTTATTATTTAGAGAGACAGATACTGCTGGGGCCCCACTCCAGATCTCTTGAATTAATCTCCAGTAGGACTGGGCATGATTGCTTCTTAGCCAAGTTTAGGAAACACTGGACTAGATTCCCTAAGGTGTACTCTCTACTATACACCCATCCCTTGGCCCACTCCCAAAGAATCTCGATCCTCCTCACCAAGCACATCCTGGGGGCTGCTGGGGAACTGCTTGCTGAGCATAGTTTCCAGGGCATAGCTTAGGTCCATGCTGTGCCTGGTTATCTCTGCTGGTGTGGCACCTGCCGGGAACATCTGTGTGGGCAGCTCTGAGAAGCGGATCTCTGTCCCAGCTCTGGGCTTCATCTCTGGCAGCCGGGCTAGGCCCTCCTGGTAGCTTTTGCACTCAGTGCCACAGCGAGGTAGATTCTGCTCCACCCGGTCCTTGGTGTGCTTCATGGAGAGCACAGGAAGCACCTCTGAGAAGGCACAGATCTGGCGGCTCTCAGGCTGCAGCTTCTCCATTGTGGCCTCACTGATAAAGTTGGTGAGTGAGATCCACTTTTTGAGTGTGGCATATGGGTAAGGTCCCAGGAACTGGTCCAGCTCCTGGAGGTTGGCCCTCATGGCCTCCACCTCAGCCTCTGGGGCTGGGGACAGGTCCACCTCTTCTCGGACTGCATCCCAGCGCAGGACGATCAGCCCCCGCTGCTGTAGACTAAGGAAGAAGCCCATACGAGGCCCCACCTCCCTGGGATTTGCCTTGTCCACAGAACTATAGTGGAGGAAGTGGATGCCTGGTGGGATCATCTTCACGCCCCGAAACTTGGGTCCCACCTCCCAGGAGTTGTAGTCAATGCCAAACTCTGTCCCCTTGGGCATATTCAGGATGACCACAGTGGCCCCTTCAAAGAAGAGGCGCTTGGCAAGCTCAGGATCCATCTGCATGGCAGCCATGGGACCAGTGCTTGGTGACCAAAAAGAGAACCCCTCCTGTCTTCCAAAACAACTGAAAAAGAAAGAAATCAGAGTTAATTGGAACTTCAGGAAAGATGCTTCATTTGCTGAGGATTCTACATGTGCCAGATTGAATCAGATCCTTGACATAATTATCTCCCTTAATCCTCACAATACTGTATCGATTTTACTGATGAAGAAAATAAGACTCAGAGAAGATTTTGTGTTCTGGTTTACCAAGAAAGAACACTCACTGCACAGCTGGAAAGACATCGAGAGAAGTGACAGGCTCAAAGTCACACAAGGTCACACAAATTAGAACCTGGGTACCCTGTCCTCTAGGTCAGTGTTCTTCACACTGTCCACTCAGAATCTGCTCTCAGATCTCTCTCTTACAACAGAGGAGGAAAGTGGGGAAAGCCTGGGTGGGCTAGTCAAAACTACAACTGTGCCTAGGCTGTCTCACACTATAACTCTGTCTAAACCGTATCCCTGAAGAGTCCCAAGGAGTTGAGAAGGATGATTAAATTCAGCATATACCCAGTTTCCCATAAGTCTCCAGACATGGACAGAAGGTGGAAAGTGGGTGCTCAGCATCTAAAATTTACAAAATGTCTGGGAAGTGGAAAACTTTTCAACCACAAACCTCTTCTCCTTTTACACATAAAAAAGAAACCTAAAGCCCAGGGAGTGAAACAATTTCCCAAAAGGCCCAAAGTCATGGCAACTCTGGACTCCTTGCCCAGAATGGATTCAGGTGGCATGGCTGGCCTAGGATCAGTATTTAGAAGAGAAAGAGCAAGAACACTTATTTTACCCATCTCTGAACTATCCACAGGGACATACTGATAAAATGTGTAGGCAGGCAGACCTGCCTAGGTGGTATTTATAGGATGGTTCCAACACGAACTAATTTAATCCAAACAATTATCTAACCTTCTGGTCCCAAGACGCTTACCTATTCAATTCAACAAATAATCCCTGTGGAGGGTCTGGCACACCCGAGCTGTGCCAGATCTCTGCCTGAAACAACGATCTGTGAAACCTCCACGGAGTAGGACAGTCACTGCTGCCTCTAGGCACTTCCAACCCAGCCGGAGGTACAAACAAGACCCCCAAATTTCACAAACAGAAGAACCAGCTACCTGTTTAATTTTTCTTACTCTTTTTATGTTAAGCAAGCAAAACAAAACAGTGAGGAAAGGAAGACCAGCCTGTTTCCAAAAATGTTAAGGGTATATTTTATCATCTTAACGCCAAACAACAAATGACTCTCACTCTAAAGCAGCAGTTTTTTTTTTCCTCAGACTGCAAGTCAAAACTCATTAATGGGTTAAGAAATCAATTTAGAGTGTCTCAACCAGCATTAATTTTTTAATGAAAAGAATTTTTTAAAAAGCGCATGATGAATAATAAAGATAACTGTCTTCTGAAGTTTTGTGGGTTCGTATGGATACTTGGTTATGAGATAAAATGTATTTGTTACCGTAGGCTGCAGTCAAAAAAGCCTGAAAGCCGCTGCTCTAAATAATTTGCATCATAATCTTCTTATTCCCAACCCTGAATTCAGAAGGCACTTAATAAATACTTGCTAAAGGAAGAACTGTTGCATTTAGAATAACTGTTCATCAACTGGTCATTTTCCCTTGTGGGATCTGTGTGTTCCCTCCGTGATAATGACATTCCTTTACTTCAATCCCACCAGCCACAATTCTCTTCATTGTATCTTCAACAGCTGGCACACGGCCTGGCACAGAGAAAAATGCCCTGGAATGCAAAAAGTCACATCCATCTGCTTCTTGTCACCACCCCCTTACTCCAAGTCACCTATCCCTCACCCAAAGTGTCACCCCTCCAATCTGCTCCCCATCCAACAGCCAGAGTGAATGAACTTTTCAAAGTGCCAACCTAGGCACGTCACCCCCCACACTTAATGCCATGTGAACGGCTTCTGGCTCCTGAAAAACCAGAATTCTTACCACGACCTGCAAGGCCTGCACGGCCAAGGCTGCCTGGCCCCTCCCAACTTCGTCCGATGGTTTCTTACCTTGCACCCCCCCCCCCCCCCCCCCCGGGAGCTCGCTGTTCCAGCCACAGTGGCCTCTTTCAAACCCTCAAGCAGGAGGCTCCCTGAATAGAAAACCCTTCTCTCCCCTCGTCCTCAGATCATGTTTCTGACCTTAGCTCCACAGTCACTTCCTCAGCAAAGCCTGCCCGACCCGGGGTTAGGTCAGGTATCCTGGGAGGCACTCTCCGGGCACCTGGTACCTCTCTGTTTCAGGGACCAGGCTGCAATTTTGCATACGTTTAATAGAGGGCTGTCACCTCCGTGGGACTTGGGTCTTTCTGCGGCGCTAGCACATACTAGATGCTTAACGAGCATTTATTCAATAAAAACGTGATATCCGCTTTGTGGATGAGACAAAGGGGGTCGGTTCCGGCAAAACATGTTGCCCGAAATTACAGTCGGACAGAACCATACTGGGCGCCGCCAAGGAGTCTCCGGCCCCGCAAGTTCTCAAGTGAGGAAAAAACGCTGGGTTACCCCGGGTGCCCCAGGAAGTACTGGCGACCGGGTCTCTGGTGACGGTTTCTCAGGGGAAAAGGCCTGCGGAGCCACCGGGGTCCCACCACCGGCCCACAGAGCGGGGCGCGGGCGTCCGGGCGCGGCGCCCCACTTCAGGGCACTCCACGATCCCGAGCCGGGAAAAGGGTGGCGTGGGCTGGCCACACAGACGACGAAAACAGACGGTCAAACAGGCCCGGAGGCCGCACTCACCAGCCTCGGACTCTTCCCGGCTCTCCCGCGCCGCGGCTACGCACCGGAAGTCCTCGTGCTTTGCCTCGGAAAGGGGCGACCGGGAAAGCGGCCCGGCGGAACTCTCGGCCTCGGGAGGAACGGTCCGCGCCTGGAAGTCCCCCCCCCCCCCCCCCCAATGTTGCCTTTTGCTACTTTTAAAGTTACACGTGTGAACTCCTGAACCGTGGATAACAACTTTCACCCAACTGGGCATATCCTGCTCCAGAAACACATCCACCAGCCCTGGTCCTTTGGTCTCCATCAGTCGCGGTCCCTGAAAGCCGGGGTCAAGATCATGGCTGCCTGGCAGCCACAGTCAAGATGCTCAATCAAGGTCCAGGTCCGCCAGTTTCTACCTGAGTGTCACTACTGGCCCCGTATCACCCAGTTGCAGCTTCCAACCACACTCAGTCCGAGAGAAGATTGTCAGAAACCCAGTATGCGGGGCAGAGAAGAAGCAGTCTTCAGCAACGGTGGCCACCATGTGGGTCCCCCACCCCCCCAACCATAATCATCCAGGGTCCTCAGGCCGTGGCTGGAGGGAGAGAACATGCCTGTCTTATTCTCCGTTGTTTCCCTGGCACCTAGCAGGAAACCAGACACAAAGGATCAGCTGGATGTGCGCATACATCACAAGTTTAATTAACAATATTTAATAAATGGCTTCTATTTGGGGTCCTTGCTCTGTGCTTGTGGCTGTACCAGTCAGGGTTCAAGCAAAGAAGCAGAAACAATAAGGAAATATATATTGAGAGTTTTATTCCAAAGAATTGGCTTATATGATTGTGAGGACTGGATAGGTAAGTCCAAAATCCATAGGGCAGGCCATTCATATGTAACTTCTAAGACTCACACTAACCCTAGTAAACAGGGATTAGTATTCCCAATTTATAGAAGAGAAAACTGAAGCTCAGAGAGGTTACACAGCTGGAGAGTGGCAGAGCTAGGATGCAAACCAAGGTCTGACTGGCTCTTCTTGGCTCCGTGCTCCTGCTTCTTAGCTTGTCTGTCACACTTCCTCAGTGACAGCCAGACGCACCAATGTGTCTCAGTCAGAACTTATCCCTTAGTAGGTTGCAGAATAGACTGGGCCCTGCAGTCATGGTTAATCACAATAAGCTGCTGCAGAGTTAACCGGAGATGGCCTCCATCCGTCACAGTCATGCATGTCAATCTCAGTCTGTCATGTCAGTTCCATTTCTTGTCCAAAAAGCTCAGATCCCTCCCCTGCCCTCTTTATTATCAGTGTTGGGCACTGAGCTCTGTGGTCTGGTCTCAGAGCTCCCCATTCTAGCTGGGCTCACCATCTTCTCAGAGACTCCAAAGGCACTGGATTATGGGCATGGAAGCTATAGATGACCCTGGAATCTCATCTTATGGGTCACATGTCCACCCAGATCAGGTTTTTCAACTCTGGTACTACTGACAAATCAGACCAGATTTGTTGTGGGAGCTATCCTATGATTGTAAGATGTTTAGCAGCCTCTCCCCACTAAATGCCAGCAATGCCCCTCAGTTGTGACAACCAAAAATGTCTTTAGACATTGCTAACTGTTCCCTGGGTGGGGGGAGGGCAAAATCCTCCTCCTTCCCCATTTGAGAACCACTGATCTAGATAAATCAACACCAGATTATTCCCAAGCAACACAGAGGCTGACTCTGTATTTCTGGGAAGTAGAGATACAGACCCAAGGTGAGTGGGGACCAATATTTGCAAACTGTGTCCTATACCAGAACTCCATGGGTGACAGATAGCTAAAAGAAACATACAGGAAAAATTTCAGGGATGGATTCACAAAGCTCCTGAAAGCAACTGTCTCTGACAATGGATGGGAGTCTGGAGAGGTTTGAAGGATTGCTCTTACTGTACAGCATTTTGTGTCATTTAGTGAATCACCTTTAAAAAGAAAAAAAATAGCATCTAGTATTCAAAATTACTAGGAAACATTCAGAATTTAAGTTTTTTAAAAAAAATATTATTTATTCATGAGAGACAGAGAGAGAGAGAGAGAGAGAGGCAGAGTCACAGGCAGAGGAAGAAGCAGGTTCCATGCAGGGAGCCTGACATGGGACTCGATCCTGGGTCTCCAGGATCAGGCCCTGGGCTGAAGGCAGCACTAAACCACTGAGCCACCCAAGCTGCCCCAGAACTTAAGTTTTTAAATAGTATTTAGAATGATATGGACCAGGTAATGTAAGCTCTTAAGAGATACATACACCTGGAAAAAGAGTGGAAGAAAATGCACCCAATTATTTGCAGTGGTTCTCACTTGTGAGGTTTTGGGCAAGACAGAAAGGTGGCCTGGGTGAGTCACTTAGTAGAATAAAAAGGAAAGTGTGGTACATGCAACTCAAGTAGCCCAAGGAGTGAGTTTAAGTTTTACATGAATTGTGGGTTTTCAATTTTATATTTTTGCATTTATTTTTATGAACACCTCCTTTCTTTGGCACGTGACACTAGTTTTTGACTTATAGAATATCGTATTTTATATATATATATATTTTTTTTTTCTTTTTTTTTTACAGCGTCTGTTTAGACATAAGTCAATAATGAGACGGGTGGCATGGACAAGGATATGGCAACATATGTGGCAGTGGGCAAAGGCTGAAGCTGGATTGCTGTATACTTTATCCACTAGGCTCCCATGGAGAAGATTGTAGGAAGAGACCCCAATATAAGTGCTCTTCTCTTAGAAAGTGGAGGCTATTTCTCCATGCACCAAGCCCCTCTGTATCCTGGGGCCCACATGCTTACTGTTCCTTCTACCTAGAACATTCTTGCTCAAGGTCCTCACCTTACTGTATCTTTTTCACTCAACTCCTCCTCAGGGAGACTATAACTCCCCACCCTATTTAAAGTGGTCTTCTTCAGCGACCATCTCCTTCCTCTGTGCATTTCCTTCCTGGTGTTGATCACTCTGGAATTGTCTCTGATTGCTTGCCTGGTGTATTATCTGTTTCCTGCACTCTACCAGCCTGAGAGTTCCTGGAGGGCAGGAGCTTTGTCTTACTTGATGCTGTGCCTGCAGAGCCTAACCCAAGCCATGGACCACACTGGAAGCTGCAAATATGTGTTGAATGAAAGTGTTCAAGGTTGGGATTTCTCCACACCAGTTTTAGCCCTTCCCACAATGCCAACTTTTACTGGTAGCTAAGGTCAGAGAGAGAGAGAAAGAGAGGGATATGCCAAGGCAGTTTGTGGTTCAGCATCAAACACATTTATTTCACTTTTATTGAGTATACAAGAACAGAGAACACACGCATACAGCACAGAGCACTGAGGTGGGGGGGAGAGCGTGGGGACAAGAGGGGAGGTAGGGGGTGAGTAAAAAGGAACAGGACAGCATCGCAGTTGGTTGGTAAGGTGCTTTTGAAAAAAAAATTATTTAGAGTGATGTTGCTCATGCAATTGCAGGCCAGTCTTGGAATGTGCTTGCAGGATTCAAAAACTGAAACAGGTCCTGGCACTTCCTATACCCTCAGATGGAAAAGATCCCAAGAAAGCAAAACAAGAGAAAATGAAGATCTGTAGGACAGCAGACTGGGAAAAGACCCTGGAGAGCATCTGGTTTATCCTGCTCATTCTACAAATGGGGAAACTGAGACCCAAAGAGGGAGGGGGAGGTGGGACTAGTCCAATGTCACATGATGCATTAGGGGCTGAACCAGGATACCCTCCAGGACATTTTCCACTATGCTACATGGTCTCTTGGGTGGAAAGGCAGCACAGAAAGGATGAGAAATGTGAAAAGGGAAAAAAAAAAAGAAAAGTAGGTTGAAGATAGACAAGACAAACATCTATATTCTCTATGAAGAGGAGGATGGGGAGGAAACAGTGCCCTAGATTTCAGCTTTGCAGCTCCCCTCCTCCCTGGTGGCACTGCCTGCCTTTCCATGGAAGGAAGGTCACGGCATCCATGGGATGGAGATCTCCGCAAACCCTGGCCAGCCCACAAGCTAAACCTGGTCACTTCATCCCTGTCCCTGCCACACATGCAGGTGCTGTAAACAGGTGTAGAATCCAGAACAAATATTCTCCCTCTGAGGTGTGGCCAGTGTTCTCGGGACGCCTGGTTCCTGCAGAGATAGGGGTGCCTGAGCCAAATTCCGGGTGGCCCAGGAAGGGTGGAACCATCCCAGCTCTTGGCCCAGAAAGAATAGGAACTCTCAGGTTGAGAGGGGTGGAAAGGAGGTTCTGTGGCTTCTCCACCAAGATTGTAAAAAGAACCTGGTGCATGGCAATGAGCTGTGGCACTCGGGGGGAGTTGGAGCGGGCCACCAGTTTTGCTCAGGGGGCAGGGGTGGTGGTGGTGGATGTGGCTGAAGCTGCCATCTGAGCCCTAAGTACAGGGCTTTCACTACCTGCTCTGTCCCATTTTAGCCCTGAGGCAAACACTGTTCTGGTTTCTTGTCCTGTCTCAGGTCGGCACCAGCTTAGCAAACTAAGCATATATATCATTGGGGGTAACTGATAAGTAAGCCTGGGCCCTGGGTGTGTGTGGGAGTATCCCTGGGCAATGGCCAATAATTGGAGAGAATGTGGAAATGCTCTCAGAGGGGCAAGCCATGACTGAAGATGTAAGGCTGGCTCAGAGGACTTCCAGGTCCCTCCCCTCCCCCACAATCTCTCCTTCCGTCCAAGAATAGTGCCTGGCACAAGGAGGTACTTAATAAATTGTTGAACGGATTTAATGAGGACTTTAGAGGTGGGACTGGGGATGTACGATGGGGCTGAGAAATTAAAGTGCAGTGGGGACATATTCCCTCCAAAGGAGGCTCATTGAGCACAGGGAAGCAGCTCACGGCCCGGCAAGCCTGGGAAAGCCCCAGAGTTTGATGGGGTATTCTCCAAGGGCTTCTGTGGTCTGAAGGCAATTTCAGGGACTCTGAGGGTATAAGCTCAGAGCTCAGATGCTGGCTAAAGGGGAGGTTTCCAAAGCCAGAGTCTTATACATAGATGGAGCCTCTTGAGCAACACCACCTTTCATCCTCAGCTTGTTCAGGAGCAGGTAAAGCCTTTGGAAATGAAGTTTGACCTATCAGGGCCTGCTCTGTGTTCACAGTCTCTTACCACAGCTGCTTTGGCCCAGGAAGAAGAGAATGAATGCGGGAGAGGTAGAGGACAAAAGCAAGCTGGGCTCTCCAGACAGCCAGGTTAAAGCCACCATCCTCTGCAGTGGCCAGGGGTGTCACATCTCTTTGAAGGGGGAGTCAGCTGTCACATTGTGGTCAGGGAAAAGACATGTGGCCAAAAAAAGAGAAGACTGAAAATCGAAGCAAACCCCCTAGGGAGGTATGGGGGCTGAGCCAGGAGACCCCTGTAGCAGAATCCTGACTCTGGACCCCACACCTGAGCACAGATCAGGCCCTGGTGGCTACTGCCCGAGGGGGGTGGGGAGGCATCTCGGACTACATCTGTGTTTCTTCCTTCTTGCCAAACCCCTGCCCCTCGGTCTGGGGATCCCACCCCTCCCCACCAATCAACCAGTTACAAATACCACACATTGTATTACTACGCTGAACCATCAGCTCCTACCGTGAGCAACCCACAGCCAGAGTCCAGGTCTCCTTGGCTGGGTTGGTTCAGTGAGATCTAAGAACCTTGGGATACACCAATCACAGTCGGATAATTATAATTTTAAAATGTCAGCTTCATACTTACCAGCACTGTTTATTTTAATATTTGTTTCCTGTTATATGTAATATACATAACTTAAAAGCACATCCATACACATCTCCTACAAGCTGCACCTTCATAATGAGAACCCATAAACATACAATGTCTACTTTCCTTCCTGTGGCTGGGTTGTCTGTTCTCGCTTTCTTTCCTTTTCCTTGTTTCAAACCAGAGTCATCTGCAGCAGCCCTTGGCAGGGCCGGGATACAGAGGGTGGGGGAGGGAGAGGGGAGAGCCGAGACAGAAATGACAACGAGACGTGTGAGTCGAGGGGGAGGGGAGTCAGGAGAAAGGAAGGTGGATTTTGCAGCCCAGTGTCAAGACCCAAAAAATAATAATCCAGTGTTCCTCCTCCTTTCCAAGTGCGGGATTTTCTTTCTTTTCTCAGCAAATGGCTGACGGTGCATGTCTTGCTGCTGCGACTTCTCTTGCTTTGCTGCAAAAGTGTTTCCTTTGCATTGGAGTGGGCAGGACACGCCGTAGGACAAATGGAATGCTCGTGTCTACTCGATGTAACGTGCAGAACCAGGGTCGTATGGAACTCCTACAATCATTGTGGTCTGGCTTGCTTTTGTCGTTCCGCAGGGCTTTGAAAGGGGGAGTGAGAGATTATTGTCATTATATATATATATATATATTTTTTTTTTTTCCTGAAAAATCCCGCCAATTCTTCAATTTGTCTGCAAAGGAAATGTAGGCATTCAGATGTTGGTTGTTGCTGCTGGCCAACTGCACGGCCAGCCCCAGCAGCAGTGCAAGGACGCGGTGTTTCCTGTATATATATCTATATCTATATATATCTATATATATATGCTTTTCCTTTCCCAGTCCCTCTTCGGTGACAGTACATCACAGCTGGGACTTCGGTGTTGAGTCGGAGAATCCAGAATGAAGGCCCCTTCTTAATGGTTCTCTGGCTTGGGTTGGACCAGAAACGCCAGCATCTCTTCACAGAGGTCAGGATTCCTAGAACCAGAGGCATGGAGGGAAGGGGATACAAAGAGGACAAGAAAAATTAATAAAGTTTTGTCACTCATCTTTAAATATGTGGCAAAAGGTTATATTAGCTACCTTTCCTGTGTGCCCTTTATTATGGCTCAGGAAGACAGAGTGTCTTATCCAAGGCCACACAGCTTATAAGAGGCAGCTGAGACCTGAAGCCACCCCTGTCTGAACCCAAAGCCCATAGCCATTTGCTCGTTTCCAGGGAGGTGGTATCTTTCTCTTCCACCTGGAAATCTGTCCAAGTTTCCTTTAACACTAAGCAGCTCGGGTCACATGTGGTTCACCTTCTCTTCCTACCTCTTCTCATTCTAAGAGCTGTTTGGTTGTGATTGCAGACCCTCTGTGATTTTCTTCTTTGATCTTCATGGGTCTGTGTGTCCTGAGGATTAAACTCCAAGGGGCTATATTTCAATAAAGAAACTGGAGCCTGGATTCCAGCTCAAGTCTGATTCCAAAATTTTGTGGTTAAGGGCAGGGGCTCTGCAATCAGACTGCCTGAGTTTGAATCCCATTCTGTGGCCTACTAGCTCTGCAAGCTTGGGGGAGTTTCTTAAATTTGTTAGGCCTCACATCCTCCCCAGTAAGAATGGGTGCTTCCTAATGCAGTTGCAGGAAGTGTTTGAAACCAGGGTTAGCAAACAGGAAGTGCTGAACAAATACCAACTGTTATTATTATTATTACTACTGCTATTGTTAACTTAGCTATTTAGATCTCCTTGAGGGCAATGGCTGCTTTTACTTATCTTTGTCTTTCCAGTGGTCAGCACTGTGCATGGTATATAGTAACTACCTCAAACCATTTAACAGGTGGAGTATCATTCCTGCCCTTTACCACTCACATGGGGTCAAGTGCAAATGGAGTCATATACACAAAATTCTTCTCAGTTTATTTGACAGATGGGAAAAATAGAGATCAGAGGGTTCAATGTCCCAGTGAGTTGATGATCTAGAAATGAAACTAGAACCCAAGAACTAGAACCCAAGGTTATTGCTTTGAAACAGGTCAGTGTTTTCTCCTACTATTCAAAATCTTAAAGATAGGAAGCTGGGTGGGGGCCGTCCCCTTGCTGGCAGATTTCAGGAGACAGGTCCTGTCTGAATGAGGTGGGCCAGTGGGAGAAGAGGGAGCAGAAACCACACAATTGGCTTGTGTGTTGTCTGTGAGTAGGTGTGCTTTCCACTCTCACAGCAAGAACTTTAAAGAGGAAGAACTTCTGGAAGGAAGAGTCAGCTGGAGTCTGAACATGTTTCTGGAGGATTCAGGGAGGGAAGAGAAGCTGAAGACCAGCAAGATGGACACCTACGAGAAGGCAGGCCCTTGTGCAGCAGGCTGGTGGCAGAAGCTTATAGTCTGACTTTCTCAGGGTTCTCATGAATGCCTCAACATGGCAAAACCTCCAGGGATAAGGGTGCAGGTTCAGCGCTAAGCACCTTCTGTATGTGAGTGACTGTCCTTGTGTTTCACTGCTATGGACTATTTGTGTCCCACCACCAAAATTCATATGTGGAAGCCTTAACTCAATGTGAGGGATTTGGCAGTGGCATCTTTGGGAGGTACTTCGGTTACAAGGGGTGGGGGTGCTCATTTATAGGATTAGTGCCCTTATAAAAAGAGACAACAGAAATTCTCTCTCTCCTTCTCTCTGCTCTCTTCTCTACAAGAAGACAGCCACCTGCAGACCAGGAATGGAATCTGCTAGCACTTTGATCTTGGACTTCCCATCATCGTGAGAAATAAATGTGCTGTTTGAGTCACCCCATCTATGGTTTGCTGTCACAGCAGCCCAAACAAAGACACTCATAGATTTTACTTATTGTAGCAGCTCTAATTTATAGATTAACTTCATTTTGTAGATGAGGAAACTGAGGCCCAGGGAGGTTCCTCTGGGCACTCTGGAGAAAGGAGCTTTCTGGCTCCAAGCTTGGGTGTGTTCTTTCTACTGAATTCTAATTACCTGAGGATTATTATTATTTTTTACAGTGCAGGCTGCACTTTAGGTCCCATAGCTCAGTGTAAACATGATGTAGGATGTCTTTAAAAGCCTAAAGACACTTCAGAAATGCCAGGAACACCTAAATGATACCATATTATAATTTATTCTTCTCAGTTTATTGCATCAAAGTCCAAATGTGCAGGGTTTTGTTAGCTTCCTTTGAGTTGATAGCAATCATAGTCATCATTAGCTTTTCCAGAGCACTTACTATGTGCCAGGCACTGTGCTAACTACTGTATGTGTGTGATCTCACTAACCCTATGGGATAAGGAGGTTAAGACCATAGTATGGCTTTGGAGTCTCACGAATGAGCTCTGACTCCCTCATCAAGCCACATAGCTATGAGCAAGTCACCTAACATCTCAGGGCTGAGTTGAATAAGCAGATGACAGTACTCATGTCAGGTGTGTAGCCTGGTGCCTGGAACAGTGTAAAGGTTTCATATATTTCAGCAATTGTTATCACTGTGATTACAGTTGCTGACTGCTAGCCAATGAACAAAGTGCAGAGATAAATAATCTGCTGGGAGTCACACGGCTAATAACAAGCAGGGCTGAGATTCGAAGCCAGGTTTGCAGGGTTCCAGATCTTTCCTGGGGGTACCAAGATGCATCCATCCATCAAACCAAATGTTTCAAGCTCTTTAAAAAAGAGTTTTCATATTCTGAGAAGCCTTCTCCCCTAGCATGAGTGAGTCTGACTGCATTAGGGGTCAAAGATGATTCCTACTTGGCAGTAACTAGTGGTAAAGCATATGGGCAGAAAAGGCAAGAGAAAAACATCTGTCTCTCCAGGGTGACATGAACAAGGTGACCTTTACAGAAGAATCTGAGAGGGAGACAGAGAGGAGAGACAGAGAGGGAGAGAGAGAAGGAGTGGGGGTGGAGGGAGAGGGAGAGGGAGAGAGAGAATGTGGTATGTGGGAGAATGGAATCAAAGGAAGAACTAAAAGAGGGGTAAGAAGGCCCCCCTTCCATATGAGATCCTCCAAGCAGGCAGATGTGGAAGGCTGTGGTGTGTGTGTGTGTGTGTGTGTGTGTGTGTGGTGGGGGAATGGCCAGGATGTGGAGGCAGGGGCAAGAGTTCTGAGTGGTCAGGGAGAATGGGAAGGGAGGAGCCTGGGGGACTGGCTGGAAATGCCCTGGGAAAGATGGGAAGGAACAAGATAGGGAGAGGAGAAAATATGAGAAACACGTGACAGATACTCCAAGAAAGCAAATAAACAACCAGAAAGCCATGACTGGAAGGGACTTGCCCCATCTTTTGGTTTTGCAAATGAGAAAATGAGTGTCCACGGGGGAACAGCTGGGATTGGAGCCAGGTCCCCGGATTCCCAGCATAGAATTCTTTGCATATGGCTGCATATGGACTCCCTAAGGACCAACATATAAATAAAGACCCCCAGGTCCTGTCCGGCTGTTCTGAATCAGATTTATTTTTTAATTTTTTTTTAAAGATTTTATTTATTTATTCATAGAGACAGAGAGAGAGGCAGAGACACAGGCAGAGAAGCAGGCATCATACAGAGAGCCTGATGTGGGACTCGATCCAGGGTCTCCAGGATCATGCCCTGGGCTGCAGGCGGCGCTAAACCACTGCGCCACCGGGGCTGCCCCTGAATCAGATTTTTTTTAAAAGATTTTATTTATTTATTCATGAGAGACAGAGAAGAGAGACAGAGACAGAGAGAGACACAGGCAGAGGGAGAAGCGGGCTCCATGCAGGGATCCTGGGTCTCCAGGATCAGGCCCTGGGCCGAAGTTGGCGCTAAACCGCTTAGCCACCTGGGCTGCCCCTGAATCAGATTTTATAACAACAGTTCTCTATTATCTGTACTCCCCAGGCAAATGCTGCCAGTTTAGCACTAGCGTGATGAGTGCCCTGCCTTACCACTCTGAGATCCAGGGGCTGAATGGTAAGAATGATTGGACAACTGAGAAAACAGGAGTGACAATTTGCATGAAAGTCTGAGGAAGGCTGGGAGGTAGGCTTTGCCCATGACCAGCTTATACTTCTAGGGTGGTGCTGTCCAACAGACATAGGAATGGGAGCCCACATACAGAATTTAAAATTTTCTAGACAATATTTGCTAAATTTTCTAGATATCTCTAATTTCCTTAAATCCTCTAGATAGAAAATTTTAATTTCTAAATTAAAATTCTAAATTTTAAATTACCTTAAAAAGAGTAAAAAAGAAAGGGGAAGTTGACTTTAGTAATATATTTTACTTAACCCAATATATCCAAACATTATCACTGGAACATGTAAACAATATAAATATTATTGAGATATTTTGCATGCCCCTTTTCATATTAAGTCTTCAAAATTCTGCATGCATTTTACCCTTAAACCATGTCTGATTTCAGATTAGCCAATTTCAAGTGCTCAATAGCCAACGTGTGTCGTATGGTACAAAGAAAACATTTCCATGGCTGCAAAAAGTTCTGTTGGACAGCACAGTCTAGACCAGGGTTTGGCAGCCTTTCAAAGTGGCAGGAAGGGCAGCCCGGGTGGCTCAGCGGTTTAGTGCCACCTTCAGCCCGGGGTATGATCCTGGAGGCCTGGGATCGAGTTCCGCGTCGGGCTCCCTGCATGGAGCCTGCTTCTTCCTCTGCCTGTGTCTCTGCCTCTCTCTCTCTCTGTCTCTTATGAATAAAAATAAATAAAATCTTTTAAAAAAAGGGGCAGGAAAATGGTTCAGTGCTTTTTCTTCTGACAGGAAAGGAGTGGTAATCCACATTCTTGTATCTTTCTAGAAAACACGGTTTCATTCATTAGAGAAGAGGGCAAAAAGGAGATCTACTGCTTGTAGGGGTCTTTGAGATGAGTTATTTTTTTTATTGTGGTACAAAGTTCGAAATGTGTAAAGAACACAAATCCAAGTAGCTCCACACATTTTTATATACGTACACACCCACATGACCTACCCAGATCAAGATGCTGATATTTCCAGCACCCCAAAAGGTTCCCTTGTGATTCCTCCCTATCAATATCACATCCCAGAACTAAGCACTGTTCTTTCAGCATCATTGATTAGTTTTGCTTACTTTTGAACTTTCTATGAGTAGAATCATATTATGTACTACTCTGCTCAATGTCTATGAGTTTTGTTTTATAGGTCTGATAAAATTCAGTTAATTTCTAGAGGGACCAGAGGAACCCCTCCCCCAGTTTAGGCTAATAAAAGCCCTATCTGCTATAGCACCATCTCCTTCCTCTTGTTCAGCAGGGCACTGATGGTCTGTCCATAAGGAAACAGAAAAGTAAGTTTCTGGCCCAAGGTAGCCTGAGAAATCAAGGGTTTGCAATCTAGCAAAACAGATGAGATCGGGAACTCTGGTCATCATATTCCCCCTTTGCAACACCCAGTGATCTGTGATGGAGGCAGAGATTCAGGGACAGGGATGTGGTGCTAGGTCTGAGGGACCTTTTTCTGGCTTCAAGATTCTAGGTAATGGCCAGTGAGGCTATGCTTGTCTCCACCTGTCCCACCACAGCACCTGCTATCAACCCTTTCTCCCTGTTCTTATCATTCCCAGATTTACTTTTCTGGGTCTGGAGCCCGAAACCCCCAATAAGCTAAGGAACCAGTCTTCCTCCCCCTCCCACTTCCTACTCTGACTTGTTATACTTGGAGGAGCTACTTCTCTCCTTTGGGCCACAAACCAGGAAAATGGGAGATTAAAGCTGTGATAGGGACCAAGCCACCTGATGGACTCTCAGATGGAAATGACCTTCAGAAGACCTTACCATATTCCCTGCTCCCTCTCATGGCTGCTGAGCCTCAGAGGGCTTACCTGCGGCTTCCTATCCCTCTCCTCCGGGGATGGGTCTGTTTCTCTGTATACGACAGCTTTGGTTACCAGCATGTCAGGATGCTGCAGTTTGGCCTCCTTGATGGCCAAAGCCAGGGCCTGGTAGAAAAAAGCAAAAAAGTGAGGAACCACAGGATATGGAATATGGGAGAAACCGTGGAGACCAAAAACCCCTTAGTGTACTGCTGTGGAAACTGAGGCCCAGGGAGGGGCAGCAGTCAAACAGTTAAAAGGAGAGACTAGAGCTCGGGTCCTCTGGCTCCTTCTGGTTCCCATTCTATGTCCCTTCCTTTGGGGCTTATTTGGGGCTCCTTGTCTGAACAGGGTCAGCATGAAGTGGCCATCATCTCTGCCCATCGGGCAGCTGCCCATGGGTGACCCAATATGGGAGGGACTGGTGACTGGATAAGGCTACTGGGAACAGTGTTCCCTACCCCCATACCTGGTCTTGATCAACATCTTCATCCCCAGTGATGATGATCCGCTTCTCGATCCTCGTCTCAGAAAACCCCCCTTTCACAGTCTGTAGAGTGAGAGGGCGGCAAAGTCAGCCCTGGGTCCTGCTGGGGTGTGATAGGGCACCCATCCAAAGCACCCCTCAAGGGCGAGGCTGGAACCAGCAGTCACCTTCTCTCCTGGCTCCCTCTTCTGGTTGTGGAACTTTAGACTGCATGTCTTGCCCGCTGTCACCACTCCCCCACCTATCAACTGGCCCCTTCTAGGTCTTCCAAGCCCACCTCAAGTAATGTCTCCCTGATCCTGGTTGGTGACCCTGCCCCCCTCCTGCCTGGGTACTCCCTGAGCACCAAATTGGTCTCTCTTGCGTGGTGTCTGGGGCTCTCTGCCTTGTGCTGACCTTGTATGTGTGGACCCGGCCTAACTCAGTAGGCTGGAGATCTTGAGGACTATGGAGATCTTGAGGGGCTATGTTTTGTTCATTTCTGTATCCCTTCTTACCCTTCTCCCCTGTCCAATCTGACCAGGGCAGGTGCTAAATGCAGATTTGTTGAATGAACACATGAATGAAATGTGAATGGTGACAAAGTTCTATCTTAAATGACTTCAAACAATAACTACAAGAGAAAATTGCATTGGTGACACTTATAACCTCCACCGTTTTCTGCAAGGGCTGGGTTTGGGTGCAAGTTTAGAAGTAGAAGATGGGGAAGGACCTAATTGCTTGGCATACCAAGGAGGGTGGTAGCTGAGGGAAATCCCAGCAGGAGCTGGGAGCAGACAGAAAGAAGAGGGCTCCTGGTTGGGAGGGAGAGAGACTCTGGGAAGAGGAGTTTTCTGAGCTGTATGCAGTGGGGTGTGTAATGGAAAACCTTCCCACAAAACTCTCAGTGAAGTCAACATTGCTCACAGACGCTTTCGGTGAGAGTGGGTGCTTTCTAGGGAAGGTGCGAGGGTGCTGAGTCCTGCATAGGAGGGAGCAGGGCTGGGACAGGGTTTGTGCAGGAGGGCCAGGGCTACCCAGCAGACTTCTTTGGATGGCTCAGCAGAACCTCCACCTCAACCTGCCTCCCTGGCCTCTCTCCTCCAGGCCTCCATCTTTGGCCTGGGCCTCCTCCCGCCTTCCTCTTGGCCATGCAGGCATGGATCTGCTTGTCAGCCTGTCTTCAGCCCCTTGTGCTCCTTGGCTGAGTTGCAGCTGACTGGCAGGGAAAGACTGTCCAATGGCCCTACCTCTTCTGTCCACCACTGTGATTCATACCCCTGGTCTAGTCCCCTCATCCCTGGTCACTCCATGCTTCTCTCTCTTCTTTCCCCCATCTACCTGCACATCCTGGTGGACTGAATCTCTTCTGCTTTAACCCCTTTGTACTGGGTCATTCCCCAGTTAAAAAACCTTAACAGTGTTCCAATGGCTCTTAGACTCAGACCCCTCATAGTCACATCTGTCCTGGAATTTGTCTCATTTGCCTATAATTTTGCTTCCCCTGCCAAAAGTCCACCCCAATTCCCCACAGCTATGCCCCCTACATGCTATTTCTTTCTGATGGAGACCACTGCTTCTGTTCCCACAAACATGCATCACTTGTGGCTGCCACCAGGATCCCTAGTGCCGAGATGGTCATAAGGTTGACGCTCACTAACATCCACTCACCGAACAAATAAACAAATACGCAGTCTCTGCTCCATCTTCTGCATTGCTTAGAATGTCTGCATCTGTCTTCTCCTCCCTCACGAGGCCTACCTGGCTTCCTAAGACCCTGCACAAATCCCACTTTTTCCAGAAGACCCCACCTCACTCTTTAAGGCTTCCTTACATCACCCCCTTCTAAATGCTGCCAGCACTTAAGGTCTATAAGGCACAAATGCCATGGCTCAGGATCACTTCTGGTGAGGTGGTCTTGCTCCCCAGCCTGGCTGTCAACATTGAAGGGCAGGGTACGTGCCGAGGACAACCTGTAGTATAGAACAAAGTGCATAGCACTCCAGAAACTAGAACACCACAGGTCTCTGTCCACGTTACAAGGCACAACAATGGCAATGATGTTCTCCAGCCCCACAGCCAGGCTGGGGGCAGACAGTGCCCTGCTGCTACTCACTTTGGTAACATGGGTGGTGGTGGAGGTGGAGAGGGTTTCCGCGGTGGCGCCGTAGGTGCTGGTGAGGACATCTTTCCCGATGATCTGCAGAATATAACCACCCCCCACCCCAGGTGTCAGGTAAGGACACTGGGCTCTGCAGGCGGGGTTGGGGGGGGGTAAACCTAAGGGGCCCCACGAAGGTGGAGTTTGGAAGCCAAGATGCTTCAAATCACTGATTCTAAGAATTCAGGAATAATGGAATCTTCAGAATGCTAGATCCATGAAATTCTCAAATCATTGGAACCTGAGATGCATGAGGCCCAGAATCCTAACAAGACCCCAGAACTTAAGAATCCTGGCATCTGAGAAGAGAGAATGGGGGATCCAGGGTGGAAACAGAGCCCTCCCAAGCCCCCACCCCCTCAGAGCTGGGAACACGTCTCCAGGGCTAGACAGTAAGAAGGACAGACTTGGAGAATGCAGGAGATGCAAGAGACCTCACGGTGACAGACTCAGGCTCACGGGAGCCATTGTCAGAGCCATGTCCAGAGTGCAAGCCTCTGGACTCCTAGTCCATTTCTCCTCCTGGATAGTCAGGAGAGAAGATGCAAATGAGCTGTCACATCACAGGCACCACAAGGAGAGGGGCTGCTTCACCCTCACATCACAATGCCCTCTGGTGTGTGTATGTGGGGGGTGGAGGCAACGGATGAGACTTTGGTGGGGAGAAGGGAGCCCTGTGGGCATCTGGAAACGATCCAGTTTCCTAGCACTGTACTTAAAAGGGCAGCCCACTGGGCTCTACGCTGCACTTGCTGTGGGCCACCTGTGGACCATATTCTCAGCACAGAGTCCCCTAGCCTGAGCTGGCCCTACCCACTTACCGGAGAAAGAGAACGGATTTCCGTGGCCACCGTCTGTGGGCCTGGGATCATGGCAGCTGCCCCCTTCCCGGACTTGAGACTGTTCTCCTGGGGAAACAATAGTGCTCAGATGGCCAGATCTCATGTGGGTGGGCCCCCAGGATGGCCAGAGCACATGGCCAAGTAGCTCTCATGGCCACAAGGTTGAGGAGTGACATTTGTCATGCACTCACATGCTCACCCACACACCTGCTCTCATACTTTCTCACTTGCTCACACACTTACACACTTGCTCACCTATTCACTCATTCAACATTTAGAGTGCCTGGGGTTAGGGACATTGGTGAACAAGACACAGCATTGCTCTCAGGAAGCAATAACAAAGGGGTGGAGACATCCAGGTTCTTGTCCTGGCGCTGCCATGTTCTAGCCACCTGAGCTGGGGCAGAGCCATTTCTGCTCTATGGGCCTTAAGGGTTTACCTATAAAATGAGACCCCTGCAATGTTGGTTCGTCAATGGGAACAAATGCCCCACTCAGGCAGGGGATGTTAATTATGGGGGATGGAGGGGGGCTGTGTGTGTGCAGGGGTAGGGGGCAGATGGGAAATCTTTCTGTATATATCCCCCATATATGGAGCATATGGGGTATCTTCCTCTCAATTGCCCTGTGAAACTTCTAAAAAATAAACTGCTCTAAAAATACTAAGTCTTAAACATTTTTTAAAAAAAGATGCCCTGCTCAACTCCCACAGTGACTCACATTATGAGGTTAGCAGAGGAGAAAGGGCTTTGCAAATGCCAATCTTAGGATAAACATAGGAATATAGGCTGGCTACTAATAACATTGTAATACCTACTGTTTTCGGTGTATTTGTTAAGTGCTTGGTATTTTGCTAAGGATGCACTATTTCATTTAATCCTTGGAACAACCACAGGAAATTGTTTTAATATTCCTATTTCACAGTTGAGAAATGGGAAGGCCAGAGAACGTCAAGTGGTTTATTCAAGTCTGATGGCAAGTTAGTGACAGAGCCTGGATTTAGACCCATGTTCATCAGACTCCAAGCCCAATGTGTAACACTATGGCAACACTGCTTTGCCTTAGGAACTCTTACCCCGGAGCAGCTCTCCTTGTTCTATGGTGGATTCTAGCTGCTAGATACTCCTGGATTGGCCAGATGTATTGCCCCACATCTGGCAGGGAGCCTGGCAGCCTGCCTCTACCTCCTACTTTCTGCACCATGTTGGGCTCACCCTTGTCTGTCCAAGGGCCCAGAGCTGCATCTATTCTGCAGCCATCTAGCAGGCTGAACCCTGATTCTGGTCTGTGCATGGTACTAGATCTGAAACTCTGGCTGCCAGGGGACAGGTAAGGACAGAAGCATTCTGCCTTTGTCTTGCCTACCCCCCATCCTGCATGGTGCTTGCCTACAACTGAGGCAGTGATCTGTTGCCTGGCATTCCCCAACGAGCAACTTTCTCAGATGGAGTCCCAGAGTGTGGCCCAGCAGCAGGCCTTATAAAGGGCAGCCTTGCCAACAGACACAAAAAGATGCTTAACATCACTCATCATCAAGTAAATGCAACTCAAAACCACAATGAGATATCCCCCTACACCTGTCAGAAAGGCCAATATCAAACCAACAAGAAACAAGTGTTGATGAGGATGTGGAGAAAAGGGGCCCCTTGTGTGCTGTTGGTGGGAATGCAAACTGGTGCAGCCACTATGGAAAATAGTATGGAGGTGCCTCAAAAAATTAAAAATAGAAGTACCATATGATCCAGTAGCTCCAGTACTGGGTATGTACCCAAAGAAAACAAAAACATTAAAAAAAAAAAAAAAAGAAAACAAAACAAAAACATTGATTGAAAAGAGATATGCACTCCTATGTTTATTGCAGCATTATTTATAATAGCCAAATTATGGAAGCAGCCCCAGTGTCCATCAATTGATAAATGGATAAGCAAGATGTGATATTATATATATAATGTTTTTAGTCAGCCATGAAAAGAATGAGATCTTATAATTTGCAACAACATGGATGGACCTAGAAGGTATAACGCTAAGTGAAATAAGTCAAAAACAAATACCATATGATTTCACTTATATGTGGAATCTAAAAAACAAAACAAGCCAATGAAAAAAGCATAAACAGATCATAAATCAGAGAACTGGTAGTTGCCAGAGGGGAGAGGGTGGGGGGATGGGCAACTAGCGGTGAAGGGGAGTGGGAGATACAGGCTCCCAGTTACGGAATGAAAAGGTACAGCATAGAGAATATAGTCAGTGGTACTGTAATAGCATTGTATGG
The DNA here is from genome assembly GCF_011100685.1 of Canis lupus familiaris. Taxonomy (NCBI): domain Eukaryota; kingdom Metazoa; phylum Chordata; class Mammalia; order Carnivora; family Canidae; genus Canis; species Canis lupus. The sequence continues at coordinate 25,597,382 of NC_049245.1, read as the reverse complement.
TGACAGATGGCTGCTACACTTGTGGTGTACATAGCATAATGTATATAGAGTTGACGAATCACTATTTCGTACACCTGAAACTAATGTCATGTTGTGTGTCAACTACGCTTCAATTAAAAAAAGGGTGGGGATAGCTTTCTGGGCTCAATGCTTCCTTCCTGCTAGCTTAGGAAAGTCACTAGCCCCTCTGAAGCCTACTGCCACTCCAGGCATTTCTCCCCTACAGCCTCTCCTCTCACTGCTCCCTCTGTCTCAGACAAAGTCGCACTTCCACCTTCAAACAGAAAATAGAGGCCACTAATGAGGACATAGGTTGTTCAAAACAAGGCGCCATCTGCTCTGCCTGCCTCTCCTTTGTCTCCAGCCAGTCCTCTCTCCACCCTCAAGGAGGTGTGGCTCCCTTCCCTCCCCAGGGCATTGCCACCATCTCCTCTGGGGCCATTCCTTCTGCAGACTGGGGGCTCTCTCTTCTCCACCCTCTCTCTGGGCTGCCTCTGCCATTCAAGGCTTGCTCACAGGGCCACTGGCCCTATCTCTTTATCTACAGCCCAGATCTTTCTTGAAACCTAGACTTTCAAAACCAATTGTTCCTCAGAACTTTTGCCCTGGAAATGTCCCACAGACACCTTGGGCTCATCGGGTCCAACATGGAATCCACTGCCTCCTCCCCACTCCTGATGCATACCTGCCATTAGAGAGCAATCCCCTCCACTGTTCTCTGTTTACATCAGTGCCTCTCAGACTTGAGGGGCACCATAGACTGCTGGGCCCTGTCCCAGAGCTTCTGATTTGATAAGTCTGAGGGGGTGGGGTGGGGCAGAGATCTGCTTTTCTAATGGTTTCTAGGACTGCACTTCAAGAATGGCTAGGTGAGGGACACCTGGGTGGCTCAGTGGTTGATTGTTGGCCTTTGGCTCAGGTCGTGATCCTGGGGTCCTGGGACTGAGTCTCTGCATCGGGCTCCCTGCTCTGGGAACCTGCTTTTCCCTTTGCCTATGTCTCTGCCTCTCTCTCTCTCCATCTTTCATGAATAAATTTTAAAAACTTTAAAAAGAAAAAAGAATGGCTAAGTGAGGGCTAGGTTACCAGCCCACCTTTCCTTCTGTTGCCTGAACATTCTGTCCATGACCAAACCCTGCACCTCCCTCCCCCTGCTCAGTATCCACTCACTTCCTTGCACACCGGCCCTGCCTAGCTCCCTGCCTTCTCTTTCTGTCTCTCCCAGTGGTCTGTGGGCTCAGGACACTATTTCCCTCCTTGCTGGCTTCAGAGCACCTGGCACTGCATATCACACAGTGTTCAACAAGTTATTTGCCGAGGGAAAAGGAAGGAGGGAGGGAGGAGAGGAGGGGATTTTTTCTCTAGTGACATCCCACACATTTGCTAGCGCAATCTTTCCAAAGCACGGAAGCACATATTTGATGACATCATGCCCCCATTTCAAAAGTTGAAGTGATGCCCCAGGGTCTCGAGGACGAAGTCTGAACCTCCTACATGACATCTGAGGTCCTTCAACCCTGGCCCAGCCTGCCTTTCCAGCCTCTTCTCCCCCTGCTCCTCTTCCGCACTCCTGACATCTTGCCTTACTGACCACCTGCCTTTCCCCAAATGCTACACTCCCTCCCATCCCTGCCTTTGCACCTGCTGTCCTCACTGCCTCGGATGCCTCCCACTGTGGCTGCACAGTCACTTATCCTTGAAGGATAGCTCAAATGTCATTGCTGGGATAAAGCCTTCTCACTCCTCCTGTCAGGGGTGTCACCCCCATACCTCTCTCCTCCCTGTGCTCCTCAGAAGGCATTATTACACCATTCTGGGAAGGCAGGGAAAAAGAACATCAATTCACATTGCCAGACCCCTTACTATGTGCCAGGCATGCCTCTGCACAGATTACCTTGGTCTATCCTCGGGTCATCCCTTTGAGGGATGTGCTATTATTGCCCCCATCACCCCAGTTTACAGAAGTAGAAACTGAGAGAGGTAACTTGCCCAGGGGTCATCCCGCTAGCAAGTGGGAGAGCTGGGCCTTGTTCACCACTGTGTGCCCAGGACCTAAATGGTGACACATGCCCCTGATCATTACTTGAACAGATGACTTCCAGCAGGCAGCATATTTTCTTCAACTCTGTATTCTGTATTAGAAACTAAGAAATGTTTTTGGAAGAAATGAATGGCTAGATGGATGGGTCGGTGGGCGGGTGGGTAAATGAACGATGTAACTGCCTACTCATCATAGTACAGACTTAAACTTAGCCCTCTAAGCATCCTAATGCCAGTGGAGAACGACTGGGGAGCAGATGGGACTGAGCAACCAGGAAAGAGGGTGCGAGCTGGTAACCGGTTCAGAGTTATTTGTCTTTGTTTACTCAAAACCTACCTGCCAGGTAATCTAAATGCAATTCCCTTCCTATGTGTATATCGGGGGTTTGGCAAGAGAAAGCATTTGAAAACAACTTTCCAAAAAAAAAAAAAAATGAAAACAACTTTCCACCGGCTCAAGACAGATCCAGCCCCCCACCCCACCCCCAGTGGCCAGTGTTCTCAGTGGTCAGGATGAGGGTGCAGGGTGGTGGAGGTGCACAGTGAGTCTTCTGGGGTCACAATGCTTGGGTTTAATCTGACTCTACCACTTATTAGGTGTGGGACCTTAGGAAGTCACTTTACCTCCCTGCACTGCAGATTCTTCATCTGTAAAGGGTGCAGAAAAGTCAATCCCCTCCAATTTTTGTGAGGACTCAGTGAAATCACTCCCATTCATGGTTCTTGGCAGTTTGCATGGCGACACAGACTGGGTGCCCAATGCTATCTGGTCTGTGTCATCATTAAAGGATCTGATGTTACTGGACCCTCTTAACCTGTGAGTCCAGGGTACTTAGGTGGCTCAGTTGGTTAAGCGTCTGCCTTCGGCTCAGGTCATGATCTCAGAGTCTTGGGATCAAGCCCTGTGTGGGGCTCCCTGCTGAACAAAGTCTGCTTCTCCCTCTCCCTCTGTGCCCCTCTTGTGCATTTTCTCTAATAAATAAAATCGTAAAAAAAAAAAAAGAACCCCTGAACTAGGCAGAATGGGGATTATTCCCATTTTACAGATGAAGACACCCAAGGCTAAGGACCTTCCTTCACCAGGTCAGACAGCATGTAGATAGTGGAACCAGTCTAGGGAGATGGTCCAAAATCTTGAGCTTCCAATTTAGGTTCACTGCGCGCCATCTACTGACCAAGGCAAGGAAGTGACTCGAGACATGAGAAACTGACAGCTGCCAGGGGCTGTCAGAGAGGACTTTCAGCATAATCGTCATGCATTGCCAGTAATCAAATAATCAAATGGTAATCCTCCCTTTACCCCTGCTGTGGCTGACATGGTCTGGATAACTTGAGACTCAGTGTGTCCACCTCCCACATTATTTGGAAAACTAGGGTCTGACCAGATGTTCTGTGGTAACGATGGTGCCAGACAATAAGCCTTTGACTCTCTATCCCATGCCTGATGCAGGGAGGGCAGATAAGGACTTCCCTAGACAGCCGATGATGTGATTTTGTTATCTGGCTGTTTTAGGGCAAGGGGGTTGGTCAGAGAGGGGAATCTCTTGGGTCCTACTTACCATGGTGGTTGATATGGTCTCCGTGGTGATGGAGGGAGCAGTTGTTATGGATTCCTTTCCCCCTGGGGCAGTCCCATCAACCTGCTGGCCAGAGAAGTCATGAGGAGAGAGTGTATACACACCACATGTGCCTACAGCATCTGTTACTTGGGCAGGTGGCATTCCCAGTTAGAGTGACGGGCTGTGTGAGTGAACATGCACTGGGCGGGGCGCGGGGGGGGGGATTGTCCACACACACATTAAATTACAGGGCTTCCTCACAGGTCCCCTGGTTTGTTTGAATCATCTTATTTGACAGAGGACAATGACCCCAGATAATTTCACATGCCCTATGCAAATCTCAATGCCTGTATTCCTTGACCTAGCAATTCCATGCAAGGAGTTCATCCTTTGGATATAAACTTTGAAAATTTTGCTAAGAAGTATGAACAAATAAATTCACTGAAGCATTGATCATTAACTGCCAAAGAAAAAAAACAGCCAGAGGTCCACTGATGGGATATTGCAGGCCAGGTCAGGATCCACTCCTAAGTGGGACTATGAAAATAAAGTGGCCCACATAAGGCAACAAGGAGGGACCTCCAGGACAGTCATTAAGGAAAAGGGTCAGGTGTAAAAGAAGATCTCTTTCGTGTAAAATTCTACAATATCTAGAGATGTAAGTGTATATATTGGAACATGCATGCATTTTTTTTTCTGGGAAGAATCACAAGAAAAATTTCAATTTGTTCTGTTTGAATTTCATAACACCGCTGTTGTTTTGTTTTGACATCAATAAGGATTACATGTGTCACTATAAAACAAAATGGGCCACAGAGGAGGCATGTTGCTTGAGATCACACAGCTCGTCAGAACTCGAGCGTCTTGACTGCTGCACCACTGCCACATAGATACTATGCATGTTACCAAAGGGGGAGAAAAAAATTCTGGAAACAACAGAGTTGCCCACATTGTGTTGATTTATGCCTCATTTTAGTCTTGAGATGCAAATTAGCCTCTGTCCCCAGCACTGCAGTTCCTCTGGCCAGGAGGAGACCAGAGGGCATCTCTCAGACCTACAATCTCAAGGTTCAAAGTTTAAAAACCAAAAAACCAAGGAGGGGCGCTTGGGTGGCTCAGTTGGTTAGGTGACTGCCTTTGGGTCAGGTGATGATCTAAGGGGCCTGGGATCGAGCCCCTTGATAAGCAAGGAGCCTGCTTCTCCCTCTCCTTCTGCCCCTTCTTCCACTTATACTCTTCCTGTCTCTCTCTTTCTCAGATAAATAAAATCTTTTTTTAAAAATCACAAGAGGAACCTAGGCAGTGCACTGTGCACCTGTATAGCTGTAGTGTACCTATAGACCTATAGCACACCTGTACGCCTATAGTGTACCTGTGTCTCTTTTGGACAGGTCTGTCCACAGTACCAAGTATGTTTCATCTTGCTAAGACAAATGACTTTTTATCTTTTTCTCAGTTCATTCATTTTGCCCATTTGATATGGAACCCCCATGTGTAAAAAAATGATCCAGTGGGAGTCGTTCTGATTAAAGCTGGATTGGGATCTCTCCCTCTCTCTCCCAAAGCAGCCCTTGGATAACTCAAGAAACCTCTCCAACTTCTTCAAGCAATCTGAAAGCCACCGTCCAGTCTACTAGCTACTAGTCCTTACAGCACTCCCAGGAGGACAGGGAGACATGATCATTCCCATTTTAAAGATGGGAAATTGAAGCCATGAGAGGTGTGGTCTTCCCAGGACAGGAACTCATTGTACTGCTCACCTCCAGAGCTCAGGGAGGACAGTGAAGCTCAGAAGAGCATCAAGGTTAACAAGGAGGCTCTGGAGAAGCCAAAGTGGCAAGAATTGGCCAAGGGGCTTGGCCTTGAGGAGACCCCACCCTTGAATGTCCAGTATCTATGCTCAGGGTGCAATGGGAGGCACAGGTTACCTGGGTGGTGTCCATTGTGGTGATTCTGGTCTGCAGTACAGCCTCTGGCTCAATCTTCTTTCTGATGGCCAGGCTGCTGACCGTCATGGTTTCTGTTTTCACAGGCTATAGGGAGATGAAGGGGAACCGTCCATAACCCAAGCCTCTGCAGGACTCTGGCTCACAGACAACTGTAGTGTATTTCCATCCCTGCAGCTGGCCAGGTCTCTGGAAGGGTATGCAGGTCAGGGCAAAGAGGCATGGCAAGCCGTCAGACAGACAGCCGAAGGGGAGAGCCGCAACTGCCAGCAGCATCCAGACAGGCCGCTCATGACCCTGCCACTGCATAACCTCATACCAGCTGGAAGGTGTTTTTTAGACTACCATTAAAAGAACATCTACTATTCAATTAACATGCTCTATTCTGGGCCCCACACTACATTCTGTCCTTATATAGATGTCAGTGAATCCCGAATGACTTCAATGATTATGCTACCACCTCCCAGCTGCTTCCTTTGAACTGTTCCTGAAAGCAGGAGTCACACACCTGGAGGCCTTGAGAGGCCAGGCAGGAGATGCAAAGGGGCGAAGTGGGCTTATTGAGGACTGGTGAATAGGAGAACACATGGGTTCCACTCAGGTTTGGCCAACTGCAGTCATGGCCTCTGAGTGACTGGATCATCTGATTTTTTTTAATGATAAAAAAAAAACACCTGTGGATTTCATATTCCATGTCCGGATTCTTTAATCAAGGTCAAAGGAAATATATCTGGTGGCCAGATCTGGCCTGGGGCCACCAGTTTTCAACCTCTACTCTAGAAGTCTTCAGTTAAATGATCAGTTTCTTCAGACTCCTCCACCAAGGCCAGTTCATGTGACTATTAGCATATGTGAACTGAATGAACAAATGAAATAGCTTGCCATCTGGTTGGGAGGGGAGTGTGAGGGATTCTTATAGATTACTGTAGCCCTGAGATCTAGCCACTCATCCAGTTAATCATCTATTAGTGCCTGGTATGTGCAGGCTTAAAGGAGCTGCCACCCGGTGGGAGAGCAGAACTGGCAGCCATTAGCCTGACTACCTGGGATGATGCTGGGAGCAGAAGCATTATAGAGCAAGGGAGCTGTGGAGGGAGCAACACTTCTGCCCAGGGTGGTCAGGAAAGCATTTGCTAGGGAAGGTGATATCTGATCTTGGTCCTGAAACATGACAAGTTTGCAAGGCAGAGAAGGGGAAGGAAAACTTTCTACCCAGAAGGTATTGCATAGAATGAAAGCCCAGAGTGGATGAGCTCATATTTCAAAGCCTGGAACATGGGAGAGAGGAGGGTGTGGTGGGAGACAGGCTGGGACTGCAAGAGATGAGAGGGCAAAGGAATCATAGGACAAAGATTCTCTGACACAAGGACACAAAGCAGAGAGACACAGATATGGTCTATCCCTGTGTCCCCCTCCATGATGATGTTTCCTCTTCTCTAGGAGTTTCCACTGCTACCCCAAGACCCCAGGGCCAGATGGGTTTAGACCACTGCCCCTTCCCCAGGAAGCCCAGACCCAGGGAGGGAGCAGGGCCAGGATCAGGAAGAGCCATCAACTTTCAGGCCAGGCCGCAGGAGCCCTGCGAGTCCTGCAAGTCCACAAGCACATGCTCTGTGCAGGTGCCATGCATCACAGGCAGGGAGAGGAGCCGAGTAAGACCAGACTGCTTGGCATCACTTGACCTCAGGCAAGCGATGGGGTCACAAGGTTAAAAACACCAAGGAGTGCATGTTAGGGGTAAACCAAGATGGTAAACATGCGAGCACAGAACCATGCTTTCTGCGAGGGGCAGTCATGCAACATGAGACAGAGCTTCAGGCTGAGGGGCTCTGGGCTGCAGGCTGGCGGTTCAGTCTTCTCACAAATGGCCCAGGGCCCTCTGAACATGCAGTGCCTGCAGGGCCCAGGTCTCCAGGATGCTCCACTGTACCTCAAATTGGGGCATATCTGGGGTGGCGCAAGCCCCTCGATCCGGACTATCTTCGATGCCCCCAGACTCGTCTTCCTGGCTGGGGCCCCCTTTGCTGAGATCCCGGGAGAACACCAGGCCCTCAGTTTCTGAGTCGCTTTTGTCTCGGTCAAGCTCAGGCAGGCTGCGGGAGAAGTCTTCGAAGGCGCTGCCATGGTAGTCACCAATGACCGTGAAGTCAACCTCAGCCTCCAGGCTGGACGTGGAGCTGACTGTGATGCTGGAGCACTTGCGCTCAATGGCCAGGTGGTTGTCCTTCAGGAACACTGCGTCCCTCTCCTGGTCCTGGTCCTCATCTCCCGTGTCACTCTCTGGGGCCCTGGGACGAGGCGGTTTGACTTTCTCCTCTGAGCCCTCCCTTAGCCCTGCTCTCTACGGCCAGATAAAAATCAAAGGAACAGGGGTATGGGGTGGGAAGAGAGAGAGAAAGCAAGATGGTGAATGACAGAAGAAACTTGGGGCCATTTCAATGTCTCAAATAGAAGAGCAGGTCAGGAAATGAAAAACACTCCCGGGAAGGTTCCTTGACATGACAACAAGCTTTAAAAAACAAAAACAAAAAACAAAAAACCCCGCAAAGTTCTCAAGAGTGGGGAACGCTCCTTCCGAGGGTCTCCCGCTGATGGCCAAAGCAAGTACAAAGCAAATATCCTGCCAGTTGATTCTGGACAGGAAGCCCCCATCCAAGGTCTGGGTCTGGGAGCTTATCAGAAGCAGCATTGTGTGCAAGGCAGGGATGGAAGCCTAGACCCAGGCCCATCCGTGCAGGTGGGCATCGAGAGACAGAAACCAAGGAGGGAGACCCAGGGATTTGGGGAAACCCAGGATGGGAAGGCAGGGAGGCTGGAGCCGAGAGCTTTGAGAAACAAAGAGGAAGCCAACATGGTTTGTCAATTCCACTGAGTCTCTGTGGGAGGGGTCAGTATTGTCTAGGGGGAGGACCAATAATAGGGTTAATTCCTGGGAGCTGGGTGCTATATCAGTTCCACCCTGAGCTCCATGAGGGGCTAGCAGGCAGGCCACGGAGTGGAGGTTCTAGTCCCATCAGTGTAATTGACAATGGCAGGCCAAGGAAACGCCGGAGAGGGACCAGCAACTCTTGTCCGACATACATACCTCTCAACTGACCTGTCGGGGATTAAACACCACATGCACATTTTTGGCTGTTGCATGACATTCTTTTTAAAGCCCAATCTAACACCCACCAAATATTTTTTAAAGTAGTTGGCTTCAGGCTCTAGAGATTCAGTGCACTTAGAGATTCGCTTGCTAAACTTAGCTTCCATGTTAGCCAGTTTCTAGAAGGTTGAGAGGTGTGAGGACACATTCCAGACAAGCGAGAGTTGAGCTGCCACGAGAGGCACTGCCAGAGCAGGTGGGAATCTAAGGCAGTGATGCACCCTGGCCAGGCGGTCATCAGGGTACCAAGGGGCTGCAGAGACCTGAGGGCCCAAGGGGCTGGCGAATCTCAGGCGCCCCCCTTTTCCAGGGGGGTTTGCTGCTAAGTTGCTGATGTGCTTCTCTTCCCTGACCGCATCTCCGGATTTGTTCTGGATTAGAGAAGATAGTTAGTCTTATAGAGGCAGAAAGGAACTTGGCAGTGGGACCAAGAGGGAACCAGAAGCGAAGGATGAAAACTTCTGGACTGTCAGCTTCCCCAAGGCAGGAAAACCAGGGAAGGGAAAGGATGAAGGAAGATCGTTGGATAAGCCAAGCAAAACAGGTAGGAGCCCAGCAGGTGGGGGCAGCAAGGCAAAGCAAGTATGTGTAGTTTGCTGGTGGTGGTGCCACCTTCTCCACTGGGGTGGCATGACCCTCTGGGCACCAGGTCACACCAAAAGCTGAGGGGTCTCTGTGGCTAAGCTAACAGGGGCCAAGCAGATGAACCCATCATTCCGCCTGGGCTATGCTCGGGCCTGTTTAGGGAAAATAACTCATAGGAATGGACAAGCAGCCTCTGATCGCAGTAATGACGAGGGGCCCCTGAAACATGCTTCTACAGAGCTACGTAGCATGCGGTCCGCTCCCCCAGCTGGGGGGCAGTGGTGGGGCGGGGGCTCACGTGGCCAGCTCCCCCAGGGGTTTCCTCCAGCGCTGTTTCGCAGCCTGAATCAGGGGACACCGGTTCCGTGCATCCTTCCTGGTGGGATGTGTCCTCCCTGAAGTATCTGGTAGCCAGTGGCATTACTGAGGAATGGGTGGCTTTGGGGCCAGTGAAGTCTCCTGGGGGCTGGAGTTGGACGAAGCCCAGGTCCAAAAGCTTATTCCGCTGCTGCTCTACCTGACCCGTGGAGGCATCTGAAGACAACTCGTTTATTAGGGCCCTTGTTTCACCTTGACTTGCTCGGCGAGTTTCAGCTCCATGGGTCTCAAAGATCCGAATTTTGTTGGCCACTGAGGTCTTGCTAATATCTTCCAGGGAGCCCTCTTGGCCCCTGGCCTGGAAAGAGGTCATCTCCCTCTGCTTCCCTGAAGGGGGTACAGCGCCCTCAGCTTCTTCAGAGACAAATCTGGGCTTTCTGCTAGCAACGGGAGGTGCCCTGCGCTCACCTCCATCTGGGGTCACGAGTGGTCCTATTCGGTCCTTGGGCTCTGGGCTCTCTTTCAAAGGATGGGCATGTTTAAGAAACACAGGAGACTGTTCTCCAAAAGGATCCCGACCCCAAAGCTGCAGAGGCTCCCCTGACCCACGAGGGGCTGGGCTTGGAAAGGTTTCCTCTGGAGCTGCCTGAGCCTGAAAAGGACCAGGAGAGGCCGGGAGGGGGGCGATCACCTCCATCTGAAGAAACGCTGAGGCCTTTCTGTCCTCCATCGCAGGTTCTCCTGTTTGGATGTGAACCAGTCCCCTGTCTTGAGGCAGGAAGTTGCTTCTGTCTGGTTTGGCTGGCTTCCTGACATCATTAGGAGGGATGGCCTGCGGAAGGGTGCAGGCTGGGAGGTCTGGGCACATGCCCCCTCCTCTGTGGGGTGAGTGGTTCTTCCATCCTGCGGGGGGATTTTTCTCGGCCTTTTCCTCTGTGCCTACGTTGGATGCTGGGTGGCTACATTCTCCTTCCACCCCCCGCCCAGCCACTTCCCAGTCCTCAGCAAATGTCTGCTTTGGAGAAGGTCCCTTCCCCAGCTGCTCGACAGAGGCCTCCAGGCCATCTGGTCTTACGTGGTTTTCGGGGGACCCTGCCCCTTCCTCTAAGGAAGCTGTGTGGGTTTTACCCTCTTCATCCTTGTTCCTGCTGGAAGCTGCAGCAGAGCCCTGTAGGTCCAAGGAAATAAGCTCAGAGCTCTCTGTGAGCTTGTCTGAGAGCTCCAGCCTGGTGTCATCAACAGGAAGGGCATCTGAGTGCTCTTCCCTCTTTTCCAGGGGTGGTGGGAGGACTTGGTCTTCAGAATCTTTCTCTCCATAGTTCAGATAGAAGCTCCTCTCTGCAAAGGAAGGTTCGGTTTCATCACTCGAGTCACCTCTGGCTTCCGACTGGGCTGGGTCCAGCAGAAACGACTGGAGTCCTCCCTTGTCAGAGGCTGGAGAGGGGACATCAGCCTCTGCTGACCTGCTTCCTGAGGCAGCGGGTCTTCCCCAAGCCTGGAACTCTTCCAGCTCCTTCCTCAGCTCCATCTGGCCCTCCAGCTGACCACCTGAGATCCAGCGCTTCTTGATGGCTGCCTCCCCAGTGCCCACCCTCAACTGGGAGCCCTCAAGGAGGTTTTCTGCCGGGGTGCAGCCTGCAGCCAGAGAGGCCCCTCCTGGGCCTTTCCTGACCCAGGGGCCTTCCTCCCATACTGACTCAAAGTCTTCAGGACTTGCGATCATTCTTCCTTGTTGCTGGGTCTTTGCTCTTCTCACTCCCACTGTTTCTTCTGTGGCCACTTCAACTTTGAACTTGTCCACCAGGACGTCTACCTTGGAGAGTCTGCCATCAGCAAGGATATCTTCGAGGCCTGTCTTACTTCCTTCCTGCTGCATGGTGGCCACTTTCAGGCGTTCTTCTGGCCTAGTGTACTCTCTTTCTATAAATACCCAATGCTCTGAACCCTGTGTTTCAATTGGAGCAAGAAGAGTTAACATGAAATATCAGGCACCTGAAGAATGGGTCACTTTTTCCTCTGTAAGAAGGGACCAATCTACCACCAAAAGGTCAGCATGTCCCCCAGAACTGGCTGGGGAGAGAGAAAGGCATGACAATGCTAGTCAGCCTCATCAAAGACCTCCTTCCCATTAAAGCACCCTACAAACATTTACCAACTCCCGTCAAACACTACCCCAACTTGGTAAAATGGGATGGGGTCTCAAGCCCTCCCCATGTTAATCATGGGACAATGGACATCCATGGATGGGCCAGGACTCTTCCTCTTCCTCTTTTAATAACACAACTGCCACTGTCACAGAGGAAAGTAACTTACATCACATGGAATCGTTGACTGTTAGAGCAAAAAGAACTCCTAAGATATCCTCTGGTCCAATTTCCTCACCATACAAATGGGTAAACTGAGGCCTGCAGAAGGTCAGTGACTTCCCCAACATCACAACTAGTTCATGATAAGAGTCAGAAAAAGACTGCCTGATTTTGGATGCCTGGGATCCTTGCCAACTTATCTCATAGCCTATAGAACACGGATCCCAACTATGATCTAATGTCAAGAGGGAAAGCACTGGATTAAGTTCCATAGGCCACAGCCTGAAATCTGACTTTCCTATAAGAGTTTCTGGGAAGGAAAGAGATTAGAATGAAAAATGCCAAATCTTCAGCTAAAGGGATCAGTACTAGTCACCACAATGGCTTGAATAGCTTGAACTTTGTAGGGTTCGTTCCCAAAGAAAAGAATATGAAGGCCTATTTTTGGAGAAATCTAATAAAATCCATGGAAAGAGTAGAAAAGTGTTGACCAGAAGACATCACTGAAGGAAAATATCTAAAAATCCAAGAGTCATCATTGGTCAAAAGCACCAACAAGAATGTAGCACTGTCAAACTATCAAGAAAACAGGCCTCCATCTCTCCCAGAGTCCTTCAAACAACACTTAGGAGGAATGACAGACTTCAGAATTGTTTTTAAAAAGCCAGAAGGCCATTGGAATTCTAATCTTGCAGCCTCAGAAGACTTTCTTCACAAAAATCTCAATGGAAGTTCAATATGTAAGCCAAATACGGGCTGCCATGTTGGAGCTGGAGGCCTTGGCTGCCCGGGTGCCAAGGTATAGCCCTCCTTTAAAATCACTGCTCTGACTCAGGCCCCTCGTGGCACAGATGTGGAAACAGGTCTGGAGAAGGTAAACACCACGTCCAAGGTCAGAGAGTAAGCTAGGGGCAAAGGCAGGTCTAGAATCCAGTCTCTGACCCCACGTCTGGGAAGTGCCTCCATGGGAAAATGTGCCAGAAACTGCTCCCCACATGAGGTGAGAGATGTGAAGGACTGGGCTCTGATTCTGGTTATGACTTGGTGAGGAATCTATCAGATCCCAAGAGATCTGAAGGATTCTGAAGGATCAGGGAGCATCGTAAACTCTCTCACCTCCACTCTGTCAATCCATGTTAGCAAAATGTCCATGGTTTTTAGGGACTTAAACCTTTTTAAAGAGGTAAGAGAGATAAGAGGAAGGCAGAAGGCCCAGGTATAGGTTTCTGGGATTCTACTTTGGGTTGCTAAGCCTCAGGACACTGCTTGAACCATCCCAGAGCAAAGTCCTTCAGAGCCTATAGAAACCAGGTCTCATTTCTCTTGTACTGAAGAAGCAGGTGCCCTCAGTGGCTCCTATTTCAGCTTGTACTGACATCATGAGCCTGGAAATGGTGGCCCAAGATGGTCAATGAGACCCCTATTGGAACATTCTTGCCCCAAGTCTAACTAGAAACTAGTTTCTAGAAACTAGGAGCTTAGAAATCAGGCTGAGTAGGGTGGGAACTAGCACAGTATAGAAAGAAAGGCTCTGCAGGAAGAAAAAAAGAAACAGGTACCTATATTTAATTTGTGCCAGACAAGGTCAGCCTTTTGTCTAAAGTTATTACATTTAATCCAAGTGGCAACCTGTGAAGCAGGTACAATTGCCCTTATTTCAAAAGGGGAAATTGAGATTCCCAGAGGGGAAGTGGCTTGCACAGATCACAGAGGGTGCAGTGAGGGAAGAAGAGGCTCTGCTTTTAACAAGTGAAAATCCTGAAGAGAAAAAAATAACTGAACAAAAAAGAGAAAGCTTCACTGGCACCAAGGCACTGGAGGGGCTGCACTTATCCCTGGGGGTTGGTCCAAAAGCCATCCTGACCCCATTACAAGATGGGAGATGGGATCATGTCTGGCAGTGCCACAATCATTCTTTCCATTGAGCCAGGGGACCCTCATTGCCAGCTCTGAGTGTCCCCTGTTCTGAGGGGTGGAGGTACTGCAGCTAGGAGCCAAAGCTGGATGAAGAGGGAGAGCAGCTCTGTTCCCACACAAGTAACCAAGAGGAGAAAATCTCCAGCCAGGAGGTTCTGCTGACACTGTGCTGTTCACTCCTGACCTAGGGCTCTGCGTCACATTTCGGGCCCTGCTCTTTACAGGAGACACCCAGAGGAGGGGATGCAGGACAAGGAGCCCTCTAGAAACCACGCTCTGGAAGAAACGTTTGGAGAAAGGAGTGTTCAGGGGGAGGGGAGGTGTTGAACTCTGAGGCACAGTCCTGAAGGAGGATGCCAAGCAGATCCTCAGGCAGCAGCCGGCAGAGGGAGGCCCAAACAGGTAACTCAGAAGGGCAGATGGGCAGATTTTAATTCACATGAAAAGGAATGTGAAAATTTCCCATAGATGACTGAAGCCAAAATGATCCCCTGTGAAGAATGGCAAGAGCCACCTCTGTGGAAGGGGCTGGATAAATAATTTGCAGGGATGCTGATGAAGGACGCATGTTGCCCATCACTCCTGCTCCAGAGTATAGGCACCTGTCCTTTACTCCAGGAGCATCTCTCTGTTCCAAGGCATCACTATTTCCCTAACCTTGGGATGCTATTGACTCCTGTCCAACTCCGCTCAAGAGAGAGTGCTGATAGTTGTTTTTAGGTTCACATTGAGGAAAAATTCAGAGTAAAATTCTGTTTTACCATGTATGTCGCTGACTCATGTCTCTTTTACAGTTTCAGCACATTTTCAGCAACTAGAAAATTTTTCCATGGGAATTAAAAAAGGGAGATGCCCTCATACATACTACGTGTAACCGGGAGGGTCAGATATCAGGGGGAAGGAAATTCCACCCAGATGATGGCTCAATACCCTCTAATCCTGATAGCCTACGAGCTGTAGGCACAGAGGAAGATGCAGACCTTCATTCCTGGGCCTGGATTCCATGCCTAGCAGGACACAGCAAGTCCCAAGAGCCCTCCACCTCCTGCCTTCCTGGGTGCAGAAATAAATCCTCCTCATTAGAACAATCGCCTGGCCCACATCTCTTCAACTCCAAGGAAACCCCTTGGAGCAAGATGCCCATTTTTTTGCCTGCCTGGCATGAGGAGTTTAGAGAAGATAAAGGTGGAGGATGAATGTGGGGCCATCTTCTAAACAGTCACTGTTAGACCTTACTCAGGCTTCTGAATGGAAAAAACAGATCTGAATGGAGAAAACACCTCAGGGCAGAAGGTATTTAAGGTGCCATGAACCCTGATCCCAAGTCTAGACATCAGAGCCTGCCTCTCAAGTCAGGAAGGCCCATGAGAAGGAGATCATTTCAGCCTCCCCTTTGATGCCAGAGCCAGACTCAGACCGTCCTCTCTTTCCAGAATATGGTCTCAGGCCTGATGCCTGAGAAAGAAAGGATGAGGAAGGGGCCGGCCCTTTATGGATCCCTGAGATGGGGACAATTGTTTGTCACAGCATAGGGACACAAGGGCTACCCACGGCTCCCACCTGCATGGCAGAGCCTATTCACCCCCCTCACCCCACAGAAAGGGTTTTCTTGAGACCATTAGGGTGGCTGAGTGGGTGGGGAAGTGCCGACAGTAACCTCAGGAGACGCTGCGAGGCTTTTCTGAGTGAACACTTCCCAGCCTGTGGCCGTCCCAGGCTCAGGTGCCAAGTCCTGCGGAGAGGTGTCCTGGGTCCTCTGGGACTGCAGGGGAGGCCCAGGGCCAGAGGAAAGGGAAAGAGGGAGGAAGGGAAGGAGAGACAGAGACAGGAAGAAAGGGAGAGAGACAGGAAGAAAGCAGAAGAGACACACACACAGACCCTGTAAATAGCCCAGCTTTGTAAATCCCACACTCTTAGGGTTTGTGGCTTAGGTCAGGAAGGAGCCAGTGGGATGAGAGAGAGGGGAGCTTTAAGGAAAGGAAGCCCACGGTCAGCTGCCAGTCAGTAACGTGGCTTCTTCTTTTTTTTTTCTTTTTAAGATTTTATTTATTTATTCATGAGAGACACAGAGGAGAGAGAGAGAGAGAGAGAGAGGCAGAGACACAGGCAGAAGGAGATGCAGGCTCCATGCAGGGGGCCTGAAGTGGGACTGGATCCCGGGTCTCCAGGATCACGCCCCGGGCCGAAGGTGGTGCTAAACCGCTGAGCCACCGGGGCTGCCTCAATAACGTGGCTTCAGACTCTTTTGTCACTGCCCTCAGTGAAAAGGGTGAGGAGCCATACCACTTGCATTCAAGAGGCTCTCAATCTAGAAGCTGTAAAGCCAAGTCACTCAGACTCGATTCCAAGTCTGCCCTGGACATCTTTGGTTTAGCCCATGGTTCAATCCTGCAGTTTGGCTCTTAGCCCTTCAAAAATTATCTTTGAAATGAAAACCTGGGTTTGGCAAATGGGAACTTTTCTTTAAAGTTTTGAAGTCCCGGGAGCCTGAGTGGCTCAGTCAGTTAGGTATTTGCCTTCGGTCCAATCACAATCCCAGGGTCCTGGGATCGAGCCCCAAGTCGGGCTCCCTGCTCAGCAAGGAGCCAGCTTCTCTCTCTGCCCCTCCCCCAGCTCTTGTGCGCGCTCTCTCTCTCAAATAAATAAATAAATAAATAAATAAATAAATAAATAAATAAATCCTTTAGAAAAATTAAAGTTTGGAGTCCTTATTTTAAGTTCCCACTGTTTTCTCCTCGGCCTAGATGAGGTCCAATAATATATGAAGAAACTACCAGGACCTCTGATGACACATCCCTGCGGAAGACCAAATGCAAAGTCCAATCAGGAATTCCAGTCACCATCAGTGATGGTCTATGACTGTATAGTACTACCTAGTTTATAAAGCGCTTTTATACTCATTATCTCACTCAGCCTTCCTAGTAATGCTATGGAATGGCAATTCTGGTCCCTCTTTAGATGGACTGACTAGGCAGTGAGGCTCAGAGAGGTGATACCACTCACCTAAGAACCCAGTCCAAAAAAAAAAAAAAAAAAAAGAACCCAGTCCAGTCCTTGTTTACAGCTTCTCCCCATTCCCAAATCTTCAAAGGCCTCTTTCTAAATGTTAGTAGGCCCTGGAAACCAGTTGAATGGTCTGTAGCTCCAAGGTGAGCTCTTGGACCAGAATTTTCTCTTTCTAGCAGTGGACTACACTTCTTGGGGCAACAGTGAGGGGCAAGGGTTGGAACAGACCCTACCTTTGAGGAAGACCCATCTTCCAGCAGTTCCAGCTATCACCGGCAGGTGGGGCACACTCCTAGGCCAGGCTGCTCTGAGGTGCCCAGGAGTTCCCCAGCCCAGCTCCCCTTGGCTGGTCCTGCCCTTCTCTGCTGGAGCCAGACCCTTTCAAAGGCCACTGCATCCCTCCTCAGCCACAGCCAGGCCACTCTGGTCAAGTCTCTCAGGACAGGAGGAATGGGGCATGTACCTGGATCACTAGACCAGTCCCTATGGCCCAGTCCAGTGTCTCAGGGTCTCGTACCTACCAGGGGTGACCACAGAGGCCCTCGGTAGATGCACGTTTGCCCTCCTTCAATGGCACTGGATCTAAAGACCCTCAAAGCATCCCTCATTTTGTGAATCACCAGCCAGGGAACTATCATAGCAGCCTCACTGGACAAGGCCTTGTTATCCTGCATGTCAGGGTCATGGGGAGAGCTGATTCAATCAAACATTCCCTCATTAGATCATGACTACATCACCAAATTTTGAGACCATTACACACACAGTTGACTCTATTCTGGTCTTCACATGATTTGATCTTGCTCCCAGGCAGCTGTGATTTAACAGCAAATACAATGGCCTGGGCGTAAGACAAGCAGGTGTGGCCCTCTTCTATCAGCTACAGAGTGAACAAGTAAGCTCCCATTCTGGGCCTCAGTGCCCTATCTGTAGAGTGATGACCTTGAACCAAGTAGGTTCTGAGGGTCCTTCCAACTTTAAAAGTTCTGGGGGGTGCCTGGGTGGCTCAGTAGGTTGAGCATCCGACTCCTGATCTTGGCTCAGGTCATCTCAGGATTGTGGGATTGAGCCCTGCACTGGGCTCCCTGCACAGGATGGAGTCTGCTTGTCCCCTTCCCTTTGCTCCTCCACCCACTCACGCTCATTCTCCCTCTTTTTTTCTCAAATAGATAAAATCTTTTAAAAAAGAAAAAAAGCTGATTTGAAATTAATCTTCTGTGTGAGTCCCAGAACTCTTAAAATGAAGCAATAATTAACTCCTATTGAGCATCTAGGTACCTTACCAGCCATTCTATGTTTGCTCTCCCAGGATCCTTACAACATTCCAATGAGGTAGGTACTTTTATTATCTCTACCTAATGGAAGCTCAGAGAGGTTAAGTAACAAGCTCAGAGTCATCCAGCTAGCAGGAATCAGAGCCAGAATTCAAACCTAGGTGGTATAAGTCTAGATCAGTTAGGTTTGAGACAAATAAGCAGCAGTGCTAGAGAGAAAACACCTAAGTATAAGTGAGGGTAAATATCACCAAGATTTAGCAGTGCTAAAAATAATAGCTTGGGATTATAAATATAGGAATCCTCAAGATCCTATCTTTATCTCTTTTTCATTTGAGAAAATACCCCATGCTTTCCACTCCGAAAGGCAGATGGCTGTGGGATCCTTTTCTGAAGCAAGAGGCACAGCTCTGATTTTCTCGGAGGATCTGTTCCCCTCTAGTGGGCTCCGAGGATCCTTCGAGGAGGGAACACCCCCTCACACACACATACACACACACACACACCACCCATCTGTGTTTTCACAATAGGCACTAAAGGATCTGGTTACTGGATACAACTATTTGGATTCTCAAAATTTAGTGAGCATGAGAATCACCTGGGGCACTTGTTTAAAATGCTGATTTCAGGGCTCTATCTCCAAATACTCTGATTCTGTTGGTCTGACATGGGGCCCCAGAACCTGCATTTCTAATAAACACACCTTTCCATTATACTCTGGCTGATGGAAGGGGAATATACCAAGCCACGGCAAGTCCTTTGAATTTTTCAAGGTGGTCCCTGGGATGCCAAGGATTCCAAGATTTAGTGAATTTGTCTTTCCCAGCCTAACCCACCACCACCTCCCCATCCCCATCATCACCTCATGCAGCAATTGGGGGAGACATATGGTTGTGGAGGATGAGTATAAGTCAGTGCAGAGCTACCTTCCAGACCCTCTTTACCCAAAGCCCCTGTTGAGGGCTTCAGGGTGAGACCTACCTCGTTGGCTTTTTCAGGGGTGCCTTTGGGGGAGGGGGAGGCGGGGGAGGAAGGCAGCCTGCGCTCCCGCTCCCAGTCTCGATCCCGGTGGATCAGTTTGCTGTTGGGTTCCTTTAGGGTCCTCTTGAGCTCGTTGATGCTGGCCTGGTGCTTGAGCAAAACATCTTCTGGCTTGTCTAAGAACTAGGGGTGGATAGAGAGGACAACAGGTGTTAGAGGAACAGCTCTGAGCAGCGGATGGTAACTGTGGCCATTGCTGCCCGACATCAGCAAGGCAAGTCCCCTCCAGGACTCTATCTCACCCTCAATGCACCCCATGAGCCACACGGGACAGAGATGATTAGCCCCAACAGGTGCACAAAGCAATTAAGATTAAACAGAGGAGCAAAAAGCACTTGAGATTAAGAAGAGGCTTCTTGTCAAGCACTATCTTTTCTTACCCCCTGCCTGACTCCTGGCCTCAGAACATCCAAGGCAATCCAAATCCCATAAGACTGGGTGAGTTCCCACTGGTGCTGTGCGTCCAGTGTCAATTGGGCAAGGAAGTGACTTCCTTCTGGTTATAACCAGTGAGAACTGGCCAACCCTGTTCACTGGGCTACTCTGGCTCACTCCCTGGCTCCCAGGGTCCTGGTTCTTTCTTTGGATCATGATGCTCAGCAGGATCCCCAGTCTAGATCCCTCTTAGCCAAACAGAGGAGTTGCTCAGGCCTGAGGGGGCCTAGAATACAGATATTCCTAAAGCCAGGAACACTCAGAAAAATGAGCCCTGCTTCCACACAGGAGCCAGGAAAAGATCGTGTTCGGCATCCTCTACCATGAACCACTCCCTTCCCTGACCACCCAGGATTTTGCAGATACCAATTCCTCAAGAGCAAACAGATTGAGATATGGCCAGATAGAGAAAAGAGAGAGCTGCAGTGTATTCAGGAGAGCAGGAGAAATGGAGACCAGGAAGAAGGGAGGTAAGTCCCAAGCTGGGCACAAGACCTGAGCTGGGTATAGCTGGAGTCACAGGCGTGTCCCCCATCAAACTGCCAAGTCTGAGCTCAAGCCAGTGCAGTGTGATACAGTAATCTGCCTCTAGGTCAAGTGAGGATCAGCCTACTTTTACAGGAAGGGCGGGTGGGCTATTAGCTCAAGTGCCTTTATCCACAAGGCTGTCTGAGGCTTCATGTCAACTCAATTCAGGACAAGAAATGGACAATCTCTGCTTATTATAAAGTCAAATCAGATGATTCTGGAAGAACTACCTGGAAGGCAAGCTTGCCCTTGGAAAAGGCTAAAATCTTCCCCTGGGCTTATCTCTGCTACCCAAGGATCCGCTATGACTGACTCATGAGTTATCTCAGGGAGGAAATTGATGCCATTGAGGCTTCTGCTTTCCCTCCAGACATCTGTCTGTACTTCCTATATCCCTCCTGAGCTGAACTGCCTCAGAGCAACGTTTGAGAAGTCAAACCTGATAGAGTTTGCACAAGGGAGTGGGGGGTTTGAGCTGCAATGGATCTAAGATGTGGCTTGTGACCTTGGATCCTGAACCTGCCATGCTGGCTCTGTGGGTACACAGCATTCCCGAAGGCAAGAGGGAGCAGTGGAACCCTGGGATCCTTGGTTAGGGTTAGGGGCTCTGGGGAAACCTAGTCCAAATGTCTTGCTGTACAGATGGGGGACTGGGGCCTAAGGGGGATTACCCAATGACCCTCAAAGAGGCTGAAACCCAATTTGGGGGATGCCAAGGCCAGGCCCTTATGCCCCAGCCCCTGGTTCTGTCCCTCAGGCCCAACCATAGACCCACGTCTCTTGCAGTGAAGGTTCAAATGAAGAGTTGGGGACTGTGTGAACGTGAAGAAGTCATTAACACAGAGGAATAAGTTGAGAGAAGCAACCAGTGGGAGGAAGAAGAGGAGAGGGAAGAGAAAAGAAGAGGCTCTCCAGACAAAGCTGGAGCAGCAGGCCCCATGCAGAGGGAGGAACAGCTGGGGTGTGAGAAGAGGCAGAAACATTCTGAGGCTCCTCCCTCCCTACCCAACCCCCACTCCCACCTTTGGTTGCCAATAGATACAAAAAGAAGCTTAGGGCAAGGGCACAGAGGACACAGATGAGATGGAGGCATGACCAAACGGTGGTGTGGGGAGATGAGTCTCAGGAAGGGGTTGGGTGGGGGCAGGGGAGATGAGACCAATAAAAGCACGGAATGACCTAGAAGAGCTGGTAGACACAGGTGTGATGGTCAGTAGTTGGGAAACAAGCATGAGGTGGTAGGAAGAGGCAGAGCATAAAGCTGGTTAGAGAGAGGGAGGGGTGAGGAGGGAGGGAGAACCAGTTGGTTAGGGGGTGGGATCTGAGCAGGGAGCTCGATAGGTGGGATGGGGGCAGTAAGGGTGGCTATGGAGTGGGAGGGGGGGTGGAGGGAAGGGGT
Source organism: Canis lupus familiaris (assembly GCF_011100685.1). Taxonomy (NCBI): domain Eukaryota; kingdom Metazoa; phylum Chordata; class Mammalia; order Carnivora; family Canidae; genus Canis; species Canis lupus. The sequence goes on along the minus strand of NC_049245.1, from coordinate 25,575,883 downwards.
GGCTATAGGGGAGGAGGATGGCCTCGAGTAGAGGCAAAGCTGAAACTGAGATGGTGCCAGGACAGGAGCCTGGGGTGGACTATGGGATGGTGACAAATGAGCTGCGGATTAGAATGGCTGGGTAAATGGTGACACGTCCCATGCAGTACCTCCTGCTTGTGTCTCGGCGTGGTTTCCTGCTCCGGCTAGCGAGATGTGGGAGAAGGAGAAGGAACCAGCAGGGTCAGTAGAGCAAATGGATTAGAGGCACTGCACTGGCCCAGTACAGTGCAGCAGGTAGCCCAAAGGGCTCTCTCCCAGGGAGCAGAGACCAGGGACACTGGTGGACCACCCACGGGGCAGTGAGGTAGCCAGAAGGTGTGGGGTGTGAGGCAGGGAGCTGGCCCAGGGGTGGGGGTGAAGAAGGGGACTGGGGGGCAAAGCAAGTAGTCACACTGAGTAGATAGGACAGGAGGGCTCTGGGTATTCATGCTTCTGTGGTCAGCATGTGTGTTCAGGGGCCTGTGCTCTAAGCTACAACTGCATAATGGAAATATGCTCTAATACCCATGTGCACACATGTCCGTGTGCATGCATGACGTTTGCACACTGGGTCTGTGACCCCTCCTGTAAGGGAGGTAAACAACTATGAGTGAATGCATGCCAGTCTGAGGCCATGTGTGCCTGCATGAGCGTGTGCACAAGTATGTGGGAAATGCATAGGGCAGCACGAGGGGAACATACTCAGACCTCATCCTGTGAGGACCCACAGGTACATCCCATCAGGCTCTGGGAAAGAAGGGGGCCATGAGGACCCAGAACATAGTGAAAGGGGAAAATTAAGAGTGGGCAAGAGGAGGCCGAGATTCTTGAAGGGACAGAGTGCCCCTGTGGGGAAGTAGGACAAAAAGAGGGGAAGGGTGCAGGGAGGGCAGCATGCCTACCACCCAACACTAGGGGAGGAGGTATGGGGCAAGGCCCTTTCCATCCCATAATGAGGGTCCTCCCCCATAGCTGGGAACACCTCAACGCCAAGGCTGAGGCTTGACCCATAATCAGCCTCTTGATCCCAAGTCAGAGGGTATGAGAAAGCCAAGCTCTTACCTTTAGCTCCTTGATCTTGGTAGGGGTCCTGACCTCTCCCTCCTCGGCCTCTGACCTCCTACCCCCAGACTCGCCATCCTCCTCTGCCTTGTCACCATCAGGTCCCGTGTCATGGTTCTCACTAACGGAGGCTGGGCGGGAGAACTCTGCTAAAATGGGCAGAAATGGCCAGGTGGCCATGTGAGACCTCTCTCAGTCTTGCCACCCCTCCAACCATGGTTGGAATGGAGCATCCCCAACTGTTGGGGATAAGGAGCCTGCACACAGAGAGGGGGTAGCCTTGTCTAGGTTCACAAGCATGGCAAGAGGCAGAGCTGCCTCCCAGCCCCAGACCGCTCCTGACTTCTACATCACAAGAGCCTAGGTTCAAATCTCAAATCCAAAACAAACAAAAACAAATCTCAAATCCACCTTTTCTTGGCTGCGTGACCTTGGGTAAGATACATAATCTTTCTGGGCCTCAGTTTCCTCATCTATAAACAATACTTATTTCAAACAGCTGGGGGAGGAATGAATAAGCTCATGTGTATAAATACTTAGAAGACAGACTGGCACAGAGTGAGCCAATTCAATGCTGTTCCACAAATGTTGATATTTTTGTTGACATGGTTGTGATGAATACTCGACCATTATTTAGCAATACATGGATATTGTTAGATTAGCTTTTACTAGTGAAAACTAAAGTCTTGAGACTTGCAAACAATTTAAACTCTTTATAAATTAGGGAAAATTCAAGGGGATTCCTGCAATATCTTTCTCACTCACTGGCATTCCAAAGTACTTTTCTGCATAGGAAAGAAAAAGATGAAAAAATAAAATTTAAAAAAAAATTTTAAAATAAATAAATAAATAAATAAGGAAAGAAAAAGATGGAATGACAGGCTTTATACTAGGCACTGGGCATAACCCAGACTATGTCCATGGATTATGTCCTGGGGGATAAAATGGCTAGAAAACACTTAATTAAAATGATCAGAGCCTATATTATCCTTGGGATTGGCCTAGATTAAATGAGAATAATTAGCCTTTCTATTCATATATATTCACTTTGCAAAGTGCCCTTTTATGCACATTATTTCATTTGATCCACACAATCCTCTGTGTTGATGGCTAGACTAGGAATCACTATCCTTTTACAAAGGATAAACTGAAACTCCAAGAGGGGAGAGATCCCACTGATGACCTTTCAGTGAATGAGGACAAGGACCCAGGTCTCCTGGTTTAGAGTCCAGGCTTCTGATCCTCCTTGGATGAGCCTTACCAGCTCTAGACCAATGCTACCCTGCACAAAATGGGCTTCATATAGGCTCTGGTATAGTAATGGAAGTTGCAAGGGAGAATAGAGAGACTGTACTTTCCCTTTGCATAAGTTTTAGCTCTCATCCCTGTGCCCACTCAAGGAGAATAAGGAGCTTCCTCAGTCTCAAATGGACCTCTGCAAAACTGCATGTCCTCCAAACATGGTCAAGGAATCCTGGGACAGGTCTCACTTTTATAGGAAGTGAAAAGGCAGGAAAAGTATCAGACTCTCCTGATCACCTGAAAAACTCCTAGGTATCCTTCAAAATCCCTGCCCAGTTGTCATCTTTTCTGCAAAGCCCTTTTTGGCCCTCCTAGACAGAATTAATCTCACTCTCCTCACGGCTGCTCTTCTATTCTGTACATACTTTTCCCATGGCTTGAATCACATTAAATGCTTGCAGATCTACTATTCTATGAACTCCCCAAAGGAAAGGGCCACACTTGTTCTAACATTCAGAAAATATTTGTTGAGCAGAACTAACTTGCCTAGGTCTGCCCCGATGTGTTCTAGGAGTACTGTCCCCCCACTGTCCCCCCCCCTTCCCCTGTGCAAGTCCCTACCACCTCTTACCTTAAGCTACCCTCTACAAACCTAAAGGCAACAATAAACTATTATTGGGTATAACTTATTAAGGTCTTTCTCTGTGCCAGGAACATTTTTTGAGTGTTACAGAGGCATTATCATGTCTAGTTCTCTCTATAACACAGCAAAGTAGGCATTATTTATTTTGCAGAAGAAGAAAAGGCACAGGGGAAGTTAAGCTGCTCAAGACCTCCCATCCATTCATGTATGGATATTTATGGACCATTTCCTGATCTGTAGAGCAGCTACTGAATATGGAGGCTGAGATCTGAACTCAGATCTAACAATCTCCCTAATGCTCATATGGCTTCTGAACCTCTCCTACCAACTCCAGTGTGCATATCCTGGGTAGAGTCCTGGACTCTGAGTGCCAATTCAGGTCTGGACCAGGGCCTGGGAATCTTCATGTTTAACCAGCTCACAGGTGATTCTGATGCAGGTGGTCTACAGACCATGTTTTGAGAAACCTTAGCTCAATATAGGACAATGTAGGGTCAATTGTCATAAAGGGCACCTGTGAATGCCAACAGGCATGAGGGCAGTGGAGAGCACCACATGGTTAGATGTCAATCAGTTCATCAGAACCAAAAGAAATGGCTGGGAAAAACCAACCCTTCAGCCTCCAGTCAAGAAAAGCATCACCAGCTCCACACTGCAATCACTATACCATTTTCCTGGTATGATGACAATCTGTGAATTACTAAGTGTTGTGGGCAGGGGACCCAGAAAACCATGTGGCTGAACCTGGGACCCCAAGAGGTCATGCCTCAGGAAGTTGAGGAAGTCCAGAGAGTGGCAAGGTCCCATTCCAGTGAGAGTGATGCCATAGGCTGGACAAGACCACCAAGAGCTGCCCCAGGGCAACAGTGCCCTTGGGCCACCCGGCCTGGTGCAAATCAACTTGTAAGGTGCCCACCTCATTCACTGCTCATTCCACAGAAGCCAGCACACCCCCACTTCCCGCTAAACACCACACTTCCCAACTGCCAGTCTGGGGCATACCTCCATCAAGGCTGCGGGACATGGTGTACCGTTTGCTGGAGGAACGCTCAAAGAAGGGTGCAGGCCGATCAATGAGGGCGCTGGCCTGGCGGGTCTGGGCCTGGGTCCTCCCACTATACCGGAACTTGGAGCCCATCACCAGGAAGCCTTTGGGTGGGGGCTCAGGCGACACCAGCCTGTGAAGGGAGTATGTGAGGAGAGGCGATTAGGCCTACACTGCCAGGCCCAAGGCTGGACTACAGCTGGCCTTTCACCCCATGGTCCCACCAGCTACAGCTCAAAGCAATCCATAAAGGGAGAGACCTGGGGAGTGAGGGGTTCCTAGGGCCCCTCCCTCCTACTTCCTTCTCCTGCATATATACACTCACAGCCTCTGCCCGTCCCCCATGGCCCCACCCCAGGGTCAGGCTCACCGGAAGAATGTGTGGTGCTCTATGCAGACCTTCCACAGTCTTTTGGCTGACCGGTGGTTTGGGAGCTTAAAGCCAATTGTGCTCTCAAACTGCTCATACTGCAAAACCAAGGAGGGGGAGTTAGAAGCAAGGCCTGGACTCTCTCACCACTGAATTATCCTTTCTGAATCTCTTCTCAGGCATGTGCGACTCTGGCCTGTTTATTTATGTATTCATTCATTTATTCAACAAAGTGGACTAAGCCCTTACTCAGCAGCAGGTTCAATGCTAAGCAAGAGACACCATGGTGACCAAGACGGAAGATTCTTGGGGACGGGCAAGGGGTGCTCTGATAATAAATCAGTAAACAAGATCATTTCAGACACTGATAAGGGGGCGTGAAGGGAATGAACAGAGCTGTGTGATGTGAGAGAAAACCTGGACAGGTGCAGGGATCAGGATCTGTCTTAGAAAGGGTGATCCGGGGATGCCCTCTAAACAAGTGATCTTGGAGCAGACATCCAAAGGATGGGGAAGGAACCAGCTATGTGAAGAAGGATGGGGAAGAAACCAGCTATGTGAGAAGGCAGGGAAGAGAATTTCAGGTAGAAGGGACATCAAAAGCAAAAAGCTGGAGGCACGAAAGAGCTTGGCTCATTCTAGAATGTCAGAGAAAGCCAAAGGGGTGGGAGCACAGTACGCATGGGGCAGAGATATGTGGGAGAGGCAGGCAGCCACATCTGGAGTTCAGATGGTAGCCCATGAGCCAGAGAGCTCTTGAAAGGTTTAAGGAGCAGGAGTGGGGGATGGTCATCTGATCCCATCAGATGTGATCTGATAGAAGGGACTTTTAATCTCTCCTTAGTAGTCATGGGGAAAATGGCCTGACACAGCATTGGAGCTATAAGGATGGGGAAGGGCACTGTGCAGAGATGTAGGTGAGAGATGGTGGCTGTTGGTGGCTGGGGCAGTGCAGAAAGACAGAAGTAGATGGATATGTTTATTCTAGAGGTACAAACCAATGGACTTTTTGATGGGTGAGATGTGGAGGTTGGACATACACATGTTTGTGTGTGTGTGTGGGGAGGTTTGTGAATTTTGGTATGTGCACATACTCGAATACTATATGTAAGCAGATACATGGATAAGAACGGGCAGGCATTCATTGATCTGTATAACCTGAATATATGTGGTTATCTTTATATGTGTGCTCCTGTGTGTGTGTGTGTGTGTGTGTGTGTGTGTGTGGTGTATGTGTGGAGGCACGTACCTAAGGCATAAAGTCTATGCAGAGAGCCCCAGCAGAAGAGTGCTCTCTCCTTACACAGTACCCCAGCACCCCTCTCCATGTATCCTATGTAGGAAAAAAACCCAGGTTCAGCTGTTATAGCCAATTCTAGTGCGGAGGGGTTCCTAAGGCAAGCTCACCTCCCCAGGGCGGATCTTGATATAAAAGTTACTCCTCTTATAGGAGATCTTGAGAATCTTGGGCCAGGCAAAACGGTTGATTCTCAGCCGGTCCCGGTAGATGAGCAGGCCATTGGCACAGACTCCCAACATGATGTCGATGCCCTCAGAGTCCTGCATGAGAAGATACCATGGAATGGCAGGCCAGGGTCCATGCATGCCATACAGCCTGAAACCCCTCCCTGATGAGCCCTCAGGATCAGGGTCTGAGCCTGCAGGCTGGGGAGCCCCTGGGCCAATCTCACATAGTCATTCATTCATTCACTCAATTCCTAGGTCTGATCATTCTCTCTGTCAATCACTCAATCTTTGATTCACCGACATTTAGTGGCACCGATGTGGTGCTTGGCCATGTGCTATGTGCTAAGGATACAGAAATAAATGAAAGCCTATGTCTTGATGAATGGATAAAGAAGATGTGGTGTGTATGTATGCATACACACACACACACACACACACACATATACACACACATACAATGGAATACTACTCAGCGTAAAAAAAAGGCAATCTTGCCCTTTGGAATGACATGGATGGAATTAGAGGGTATTATGTATGCTAAGTGAAATAAGGCAATCAGAAAAAGACAATTACCAAATGATCTCATTCATATGCTGAATTTAAGAAACAAACAGGATCATAGAGGAAGGGAGGGAAAGGTAAAACAAGACAGAGTCAGAGAGGGAGACAAACCATGAGAGATGCTTAATCATCGGAAACAAACAGAGGGTTGCTGGAGGGGAGGTGGGTAGTAAGATGGGGTAACTGGGTGATGGGCACTAAGTAATGAGCACTGGGTATTATGTAAGATTGATGAATCACTGAACTCTACATCTGAAACTAATAATACACTATATATTAATTAATTGAATTTGAACACATAAAAAAACCTTAGCTTACTAACTAACTAAATAAATAAAATTACATCATGGTAAACAATAAAAGAAAGCCTATGTCTTTCTCTCATAATGCTCCCAATCTAGTAGTGGTACAAATACGTTCATAATACAATATGGATATAGAAAAGTTAAAAGATTATGGGAAAATAAAGGGTTATGGAATTTTGAGGAAAGAGAAGTAAGAATATAAAAGGCTTCAGGTTGGAGGGAACAGAGTCTAGCACAAGCCTTCTAGAAGCACCAGGGACACACATAGGTGCTAGGGGGACCCTGGGACCCACCAGTACCTTGGCATGGTGCAGGTCTACTCCATACATGGAAAGCTTTTTGGCGTTCTCTAAGAAGTGGATTTCTGCTTCTCCCGGAGTCATGCCCCTAAGGGAAAGAACATGATCACAGGTAGCCATGGAAAAGGCCCTGGCCTAAGTCTTGCTGATTGAAGGTTGCCATGATCAGAACCTGTAATTCTAGGACAGCAATGTTCTAGAGTGTGCATGTGGCTAGGCCTCATCGAGTCCCTCCCCTCTGTTCTCAGCCCTTGCTTCAGTCTACCCAACCCCCTCCTGTTGCCAAAGCTCAGGTCCAATCTTGTCTTCTCCAGCAAGTATTCAAGGGATGAGCTGAGAGTTGGAATTTCTGCTTCATTCTACCATGGATTTAAACATGAGCCATAAATTCTGCTTCTCCATGACTGCGAAGCCATTGTTCATTATAATCACCCAGGGGCTCCTAAATTAGTACCCACATAAGAGATTTCTCTCAGAATCTTGTATCAGAAACCACTTAATCCTGCCTGAGGAGCAGGTGCACATTGTCCTTTCTGACAGGAGGGTTATATAATCATCAAGTTCCTTCTTTGCCTTGGCTGCCAGGAAACTGTACATCTTCCATTTAGCCATAGCTACTGTTTAGTGAACACCATGTGCTGGTCATTGTTCCAAACACCTCACGTGCATGAATTCACTGAATCCTCTGTAAGGTAGGGGGTTATCATTATTCCCACTTTATAGAGAAACCAGCACAGAGAGGCTGAATAATTTGCCTTTGTAGCAAAGTCGGGACTTGAATCCAGACAATGTGGCTCCAGTGTGTGCTCCTTCCCAACCACTTCACTTACGTATCCCTGGGGCTTCAGTGTGCTCTGCTCTGTGTGCCTCAGTGAGCTGCCCTGGGAGACACCTGGACACTAGATGTCCAAGGGCTTTCAGTTAAAAGTGCTGTCAAAGCTAAAGGGATGGCCATTAGCATTTCTCCAGCCCATATATGAGCTTCTTTCTCTGAATTATTAGGATTCATGCAAATACCTAACATATCTTGCTACCTACAACCGGGGTGACAGACGGCAGGCAGGCCTTCACCCCCTACTCCCAAGCTCGGGCTGACACTGCTAACCAGTTGTATGGTTTCAGTATCCCGCTCAACACAGTCACTACTAACCAGTCAGAGGTGGTATGCAAGTCTCTGAGAGAGACACTTGCGACTCGGAACCTAGCAATCCATCACACTCCAGCAGGCTCTCTTCCCCACCCCCATACACAATCCCTCTACATCTGGCCCTCGGCCTCCTCTCCAGATGCAGCCCCCAGGACACAACCCTCCTTGGGCCTCCTATCCTCATTAGCAATGAGAGAATTTCACCATGCTCCCTCCCACATGCACAGTACTTTACAGTTTACGATGCACTTCATGTCATTTATCACATTGAGTTCCCATAACAACCCTGGCCTTGGAGCCCAAAGCACTTCCAAACTGAAGGGATCCTTGAGACCATTTAGTTCCAGGGGCTCCCCTCAGGGGTGGTACCGACCTTACAGCAGCATTTGGAAATGAATGGGGGAGGGGGCATCTCGGCGGTTGTTATGATGACTGCAAGGGTGTGTACTGGCATTTAGTGCCTGGCACCCAGGGATGCCAAACATCCTGCACAATGAATTCTCCTGCCCTAAATACCAACCATGAGTCACATGAATAACCTAAAGCCGTACATATCCAAGTGAAAATTGGGACTGATAAGTTAAATCACAAGCCCTACAGTGACCCATCAGGTTAGTCAATTTCTAACTCCTAGAATAAGGTGCTTTGTGTTGTGCAATCAACTATCCAACCCCTAAGATCACAGAGCAACAACGAATACATGTTGTCTGTATTATGTGCCATGTAGCCCCCAACAGCACTACAAGGCAGGTTCTATTAGCACCCACACTGAACAGATGAGGAAATTCAAGCACCTGGAAGTGAAATGACCTGCCCAGATTCCCTGGGTAGAAAGTGGCAGAGCCAAGAATGTGAACCTGGGCAGTCCGGCTTCAGAGCGCAAGCTTTTGAACTTTACACCAAGACCAAGACATCAGGATACTTCCCCAGGGGCACATGATAGTGATGATTCTCTCCAGTTGGCAGATAAAAAAACTGATCCTCAGAGTCCAAGGGCAGGGAATTATTACACCCATACAGGAGCTTAAGAACCTGCGGTCATTTAAGGTCACACAGATAATTACTACCATTCCCACTGGATATAGATGCAGTGGGATGAGATGATTTACTCTCAGATGCACCTCCAGTCGAGGGCAAAGCCAGGTGAGGGACTTAGAGCACAGCACCTGGGGCCCTAGCCAATAGCTGAGAAGCCAGGGGAGACCCTGGGCGCAGGCCCAAACCTGTATGTCTTGTGCAGCTCCATGATCCTCTCCTCCAGCTCCCGGGTCTGGTTGGGGGCGAAGCGGAGCTCACTGACATAGTTGCCTATGTGCTCCTCAGCGTCATAGTCGCCCAGCTCGGCCTGCACAGCATAGGAGCCTAGCAGGGCATGTGTGACGAAGGAGCAGGGCAGCCGGCCCGTGATGATGTCTGCCCGCAGCTGCAGGCACAGGTAGTATCTGGAAACAGGGGAGAGTGGCCATGGGCACGGGCCCCCCTCCCTCCCTAGATGCCCTCAGCACCACTGCCCACCCACCCATCAGAACCAAACTGATCAACACCTAGCTCGGTAGAATTAGGAACCTTCCTAGACACTGGCATTTCAGGCGTTTGATAATGTAAGTGTGTCCTAAAAGATGGTTTTGTCCCATTTCATGTGGCTTTAAGCATTTTGTTAACTTCTAACTTTGAGGAATTTTTTTTCCTACTGTGGGAATATTTTAAATTTCTAACTCATTTTCAAGCTAAATAGGACTATTTTGCTGGCCAGTTTTAAAAAATATTATATATTTTTAATCATACAATTAATTATGTTCTTACTGTAGAACAAATGTAAACTCTAGAGATAATTCTAAACTTCCTCTTGATGTCCATCCTCAGCCCTAATCCCCTCCCCCAGAGGTCACCCCTATTATCCGTGTGGTATTCTAGACCTTTCTCCCTCATGGATATACAGAAATGTATGTGTTTTGATTCATGGGTTTTAACGTGTACACAGTATCAAATGATACATCTGACTCTACAGCTTGCTTTTTCACACCCATCTATGTGCCTAGTGTCTTTCCCAGATCAGCACAAACCACCTGATCTCATTCATTTTAACTTCTGTACTGCATTCTACAGCCAGGACAAACCTGTTTACCAATGTTTTCTCAAAACTTTACTTTGCCTCCAGCTCTAAGTGAATCGTCTAAAAACAAATTGCTTTAAAAGAAACATTTCCAACCACAAGGATATGATTTTTTTATAACTTTATGCACACTTTTACAATTTTTAGATTCATTTTAAACTATTTTTATTGCTTTTTCAATTAATTGCATTAAAAAAAAAAAGTTTCAGTTCGTTCTTAGCCAAGGATGTGTCCTTGCCCATTTTGCCATGTTTCATCATTGTTTTCAATTGCCTATTTCTTTTCCTTTTAAGTGGTTTTTACTCAGTATAATTTTTACTGCTCCATGGCACAAAACTCTCGCAAAAAGTATATGTGGCCTCAGTGCATATTCAGGGCCAAGGCCTAGGCTCAGCATCAGTAGCAGCTCAAACATCACAGGCATTAAGAGTGGGCTTAAGGGCATTTTGTTCAAGTCTAAAAATTTGAAGATCACTGCCAAACACTCTGACCAATATTTCATTTCAATCAATTTGTCACTCTGACCAGTTTATTTCAGGCCTGAATATTTTTGACTAAATCAGCTGCTACTACCACCCCATTCCCTGAGGTCACCCATGCTAAGCCGGGCTAATTTCCCTCCTGGTGTCCCTAGAAGCTCAATACCCAGGATCTGGTACAAAGAGAAGAAATACCGTGGGTAAGACTGGAGACTGAGCTGGTTCTATAGCTCTCAGTCCTCTTGGAAATGAAGTTGAGACCCTGTTGCTGAATCTTGAACCCAAGATGACCTTAGGGGTTAGAGCAGGGCTAATGAGGCCAAGGTTTCAGGTCTATCCCAGGGACATCCATATTATCCCCCAAGGCCAGCTGGCATTGTGCCTGTGGCCCGTTGCTTGGCAAACAGGCAGCCAACATTCAGGAGGGACCCAATGGGAGAGGGAGGTTGGCTTAGGAGCCCCTCCCCTACTGTAGGAATAACTCCATGCCCACATTTTATTGTTGGTGAAATGCCGGGCTCAGCACATGGATGACACAGCCCCCGGATATCATGAAGTGAGACTATCCCTTTGGAAGGGGCTTAGATAAAGAGAAGGGCCTCTCCCTGTTCTGATTCCAAAGGCAGGATGAGACCCACAGAAGTTCTCATTCTGAAGAAAAATGCTTTGCCCCTCCTTCCAGGCCACATTATTTACTGGCCTTGAGGCACAATGAGATGGTTCATCCCAGACTTGCCTCCATGGGGCAGGGATGTCACATGCCTGACAGGTACATAGGGCAGCATATGGGACCAAATTCCTACATGCAAAGGCATCTACGCTCTATTCCCTCATTATCCCCAAAGTCAAAAATGGTGGTCCACTCAGAACATCAGCCTTCGGACATGTTTGGGTTGTCCCATCCAGAGATGGCCTCCACCATGTTTTTAAAAAGTTTGAATTAGTCCCAATATTTTAAAACTGTGGATTTTACTCTTAAATATCTAGCTCCATCTCAAATATCTAGCTCCACCTCAACAACGGGGCCCTGTTCCCATGTGGCAGGGATGGCTGGAGCTGAACAGCAATTGTTTGAGATGGCACATGTCCCCTTGAATTTCAATGTCAATCAATGACATGGATCCTGATGCTGCCTGGGATGCCTCCCCCTCTAAAGTGGATGGTCTGCTGTGACTGACCACTTGTGTTTGAATCACTTCCTCTCGCACAGAGTCAGCATCCTTTGGTGATGCTATCTGGCCTCACTGGGTATCTGACTTTGCAACTGCCATCATTTACTGTCCACATGCCTACCAGCACCAGGTGCCCTCATTCCTAGTCATGTGGCTAGAATGCCCACCCCACCCCTCCACAGCCTTTACCTTGTGATATCTTCTGTCAGCTGGGCAGGGTCAGGGGGGTAGAACTTGACTGTGAAGGCAAAATTCCAGGGGCTGCCTGAGAGGAGAAGAAAGAGAACAATCAGAGAGGCCCCATCCCCCCAGTGGGTAGCCCAGATGCACCATCCCACAGGCAATTTCTCAAAGTTTTCTCATATCTATAATTTTGGGACAATCCAGTCAGAAAACCTGGACTACTATTCCCACTTGAAAGATGAGAAGAATAAGGCCCAAGTTGAAAGACTTGTGACCTAGCAGTGGGAAAGAAGGTGGAAAGAAAGAAAACCAATGGTGCATGCCAGGTCTACTGGTGATCACAAACAACGCTTCAGTAAACCTTGCAACAATCCTATGAGTGAGTCCGATGACTATCCCCATTTTGCAAATGAGAACACTGGGGCCCAGGCTGTAAAGTGGCCAGCCCAAGATCACTCAGCTAGGAAGCAGCAATGCTGGGGTACAGACCCCAGCCTCCTGGCTCTGAAGCCTGTGCTCCCTCCTCCACACCAAAGTCTATGCTACAGGACATTCATGGTAAGAAAACAGGTCACATTAAATGGGCTTCCAGGGGCACCTGGGTGGCTCAGTCAGTTGAGTGTCAGGGTTTTGGTTTTGGCTCAGGTCATGGTCTCGGGCCTCAGGATCGAGCCCCAAGTTAGGCTCCATGCTCAGGCTCTGTGCTGAGTCTGCTTGAGATTCTCTCTCCCCCTCTGCCTCTCCCTACTCTTAAATAAATAAATCTTAAAATAAATGGATAAATATATGGGCTCCCTAGCTTTGGACTTCTCAGAGCCATTGTAAATTGCATGTGCATTTAAGGGTTTCCCAAACTTATTTAACCTGCTGTGTCCATTTCTCATAGGGCATCCTGCCAGATTATTGTTCTTAGGGACACTCTTTGTAAGATTTTGCCCTCTGCTGGGTCGGCTCCATCTCTGATGGCAGAATGGGGTTCTAGGCAGGACCTAAAAGGCAAACGTAATGAATGGAAAGCAGCAAAGGGATTTCACAGGGATAAATGTTAACCTCCATACTGAGATACAAGCAATTCATAGTACACATATAGGTACAGATAGAGATAAAGGCTGAGGCTTTAGCTGGAAATAGGCTCTGCAAGCCAAGAGAAGGGATGACCACACAAGAGAGAGGAGGACTTAGGGAAAGGCTCCAATCTAGAACAATCTAGACCACCTCTGAGGCTCTGAAAAGGCCCCTGACAATGTGAGAAAGCAAGGGCCAGCCTGGGAAGAGCATGGTCACTAAGGCTGGAGGCCATGCTGTCACTTGTCCCTGTGGTCATCGTCACCTTCCCCATACAGCTGTAATGTCTCCAGCACTTACTAAGTGCTGGTCACTTCACTTTTAAGAACTATATGTACACATATAGGAGTTTGATTTTCATAGCGATCCTGAGCTAGTTTTCTTTTTATAGATGAAGATTCTGAGGGGGTAAGCCCCCTCCTGGGATCACTGAGCTAGCTAATCAGTAGTGGAGAACAGGGATGTAACCTCTGGTCATCAGACCCCAGAAGCCAAGCTCCTGACCACAGCTGACTTAGAAAAAGCAGCCACCAAGAGAGCAACCCTGTCTCAGGAATAATAGTAGTAGTAGTCATCATAGTGGTAGTAGAAGTAGTAGTAGTAATAATAATAATAATAATGGTAATAGTAATAATAGATAATATATACTGGGTGCTGCTATGTGCAGGCACCATTCCAGGTGTGGGGCACATAAGAGCTCATTTACTCTGTACAACAACCCTAAAGGTAAGTAGTGTTGGAGTCAAGATTCAAATCCAGGCAGTCTGACTCCCGTATCTTTCAACCAACACACCAGACTATGTCAGGGAAGCACCTACTATGTGCTGGGCGCTGTCCACATATAACTGGCACCCTGCCTTGTGAGGCATGAATCACTAATCCACTTGCCAAGGAAAAGCAGGAGCCCAGAGAGGTGCCCCCCCCACCCCCCACCATGCCCTCATTGACAGGCACAGAGATTTGGGAGGACATATAGCCAGCTCTGAAGCCCAGGACACAAGGACTCATGATGCCCTCCTCTTCAGGAAGCTGAGGAGTTGTCACAAAGAAAAGAACAAAAATTGGTGGGTGCATGGCTAGCTCAGTCAGTGAAACATGTGATGCTGGATCTCGGGGTTGTGGGTTTGAGCCCCATGTTGGGTATAGAGATTACTTAAAAATAAAATCTTAAAAAAAATTGTTTCATGGGGGCTCCAGAAGGCAGAACAAAGATGAATGGGCAGAAGTTCCAGGGGTAGGGATGGAGACTGTGGCTCTACTGAAGGAGGCAGGACCTCTCCTCCATGACCTGAGGTGGCCACCAGTGGCAACCATTCACCCCCGCCTGGGCTGCGCTGGCCAGGGCTGCCGAGATGGGGGACCGACTCCCCGCTCTGGGGAAAGATGCCGAGCTCCAAGGATCCTGTTATCTGCTTCTCCGTTCTAAGCTTCCCGTCCTCCTCAAACCACACACTCGGCTGTCTGTATGTGTTCCAATTCTTTCAGGCATGAGAGGCAGGCCTCCCAGCTGGGCCAGGACTCCTAGGGACAGCCCAAAGCCCAGGCCTAGGGCCCTGTCAGCCCCAGAGGAGCAGGCTCCGTCTGCGTGCCTGCCTCTTTGTCTTCAACTGACAGGAGCCTACAGGAAGAATCCCTCCTGCCCCTCCCGGAGAGTCAGCTGGCATCCCTGGGCCCAGCTGCCTGCTGTCATGGCAACAGGCTCTGCTTCCCAGCCCCAGGGACCAGGGAGTCCAAACACAGCCAAGGGGGAGGGGCTCCCAGTGGAGGCATCTCTGCCTCTAGGCACCAGGTCTCCACCCACTGTATGGCCCCTGGCTGAGGCCACCTACCTCCCCCCTTCTGCCATTGGAAGGCTGCTCCACCCCTCACAATATGCCTTTCCTCTCTGGGCCAGAAAAGACAGGTTGTCTCTTCACCCCAGGCCTTGAAGAGAGCAGGATGGTGTTGGGAGGCCAGGGCTTTAGACCTGGCTTGGCCAATAGTTTACTCTGTGACTTTAGGTAAGCATCTGCCTCTCTCTAGGCCTCAGCCACCCACCATTAAACACAGAAGATGGCCCAGACCAGGCCAGGCCTTGCTCTTCCCTAACACGTCAACTCCCTATCAGCTGGCAGTGGTCTGCAGTGCTGCATGGATGAGGATTCTGAGCTGAGTCAAGGATCACCTGTCACAGGCGTCTATACCTGCCTTGGACAGGAGGGAGGCTGTTTTCAGGCCATCAATTTGTCCCCTTGTGATTAGTTCCTTCTAGAGCTGTCATCCCAGATGCATCTGTGATTCCCCTGCTAACCTGCTATGTGATGCTAGATGGTCATTTCTCTTGTCCCTGCTTCAGGCTTCCATTTATAAGACAACGCCCTGCCTTCCCCCAAAATCTGCTGTGCACAGCGAATGAACTCATGGGTCTGAATGCACTTCCCCAAGGAAGAGGGAACAGCACATGCAGCCAGGAGCCCCCACCCTCCCTTCTACAGAATTCCTAACCACAACAGGCCACTCACTCCGGATCTGCTTCTTGATTTCCTTGGAGGGGTCCAGCCAGTTCTGAAAGAGAAGACAGGGTGCTTTAGAGGGAAGATGGAGGAGAGGGCCAGAGAGGGCTAGGAGACAGAGAGACATCCTGAAATGGCCTGTCAACAGCCCCTGGCACAGAACACCCTTCTTGGGCTGAGCTGTCTGGGCCCATTGGAACAGGGAGATGTGGGGATGAGGCCCGGATTTGCCACAGGGTTTGGGCTCCTGGACCTGGGGCTGGCACTGCCCTAGGCAGTAGGGTGGGCCGCCATAGTGGGACCAGTGAGAAGGAGGAAACCCAGACAGGAGCCTCCCAAGGGTGGAAATGGGGTGCTGTAGGAAGTGCCTCTGTTCCCCCAGGAAGCCAGGCCATGGCTCTCCAGATACCCATCTGAGGGGTGACTTGCAGGTCCCCAAGAAAGGATGAGGTGGGAGGGGTGGAGGCAGAGAACTGAGACAGATAGGGTGGGCTGAGGTAGGGGGATATGCAAACCTACTCCTAGAAGGGGTAAAAGGCACTTAACAAGGGTCTGAGGATGGATGGATGGCATGGGATGTGGTCAGGACTGGGGGGGCCTATGAGAAGAGGTCTCCCCCACAGTGGCCCTCCCATGCCAACTCCGCTCCCCAGCACAGATACCTTCTGGCTGTCAGCATCACAGAAAGTCAGGCCGAAGTAGTCCTTCTCCAGAAGATTGAGGTGCTCACAGACAAGGTCAAACAGCACCTGGCCCCGGCCATGTTTCTGAAGAGGAGAGCAGAGCTGCTGTGAGGCTGGGACACACCACACGGTGGGGGTGGGGGTGGGGGTGGGGGCTCTACCAGGACTACTTGAAACCCCCCAGAGTCTTCCAGCATCTCAAGAGGATCTCAGCACTCCTCCTGCCACCCACCTTGCCCTGCTCTCCAAGTCCTGCCAGATCCTGGGAGACACTAACACCCAGCTCACCAATTGCCTTCTTCCAAACCCTCCTAGGGTCCTCCTAGACCCTTCGAAATGCTTTGGGGAGTGAGGAGGGGGGCTGACCAATTCCCCCTCCTTTACACAGATTAAGAGAAGGAGGTTAACTTTGACCAAAGGAGCAGAAAACCAAGTCTAAGCTTTGGGTGTAAGAGGCAGAGAAGCCACCTGAAATAGGAAGGATGTGGGCAGGGGAGGAGGGGAGGGCCTAAGACTCGGGATCACAGCGTGACTCTCCTTCCCTGGCTCTCCCCTTCCACTGAGTCTGAGTGAAATCCAGGGCAGCCCAGCCTGGAGTGCCACCCCTTACCTGGACAGCAAGTAAGGCTGTTATAGGGGCTCCTGGGGCCTACATCAGCCTCAGCGGGATACAGCACTATTAGGGCCACCTTCTCCCACCACTCTCAGACAGCCAGGCTCAGTACCTCTCTGAACCACCATCTGGGCCTCTGGATTCAGAAGGACGAAGCACAGAGCCTGGCTGGGTACTTCAACCCCACAGGTTTGAAAATGAGCAACAGTAAAGGGACCAAAGGCTGGGAGAATGTGAAGCAGTCACTGTCCAAAGAGAGAGGGGACTCCAGAGAGAGTGTGAGATTCCTACAAGGCCTGGCTAGGTCACCAGGGACTGGAACCTGGCCTGACTATGGAAGTACGGGAAGTCAAGGGGTTCGTGAGTCTGGAAGAATCCTTCAGAGAGAATGGACCTGGCCTCAGCCAAACTCTCTGTGCTCTTGGAGCAAGCTGAAACAGCATCTTGTGGCTGGTGTGGGTAGGAGAGAACAGGTAGATAATATTCCTTTCTGTTGCCTAGGAGTAGGCAAAATGTTCACCTTGAAATCCTCCTATGGAAGCGATAAGCACTAAAAAAACCCCAAAGAAACAAAAACAAAAAACAACCCTGAAGAGAAGAGGGACCCAGCCCACCAGGGCCCAGAAATAAGTCATATCCCTTAGGACCAGAGGGCACCAGAGAGAAAGGGAGGTGGTTCCTGTAACTTTCAGGTAAGGCCACCCTCTGGCCTCTTTCATACGCATGGAGAGGGCCAGGACTGGTGCCTAGACTGGGGTGGACCCTCTAAGGGGATGAGTGAGGGCTCAGAATTAGGGTGGGAGTCCTAGACTATATAGGAAAAGGAGACAGCAAATGTGGGGCCGGGACGGCTGACCCCAGACAGGAGGTGTCTGCCCCACTACTCACAGTGGGACAGGATCACACCACAGGGTTTCTACATGGCCTGAGTGAGGGAGTCCTTCCAATGGGCCACCTCTCTATGCCCAGGGGTTACCCATACCACAGAACCCTCAAGTGATCAGTCTGTCCTGCTGCCCTGGACAGGGGCATTCATAGGAGAAGATCCCTGTCTTCCTCACCCCCCACCAATAAAAACATAAAAACGATTCTAGTTGAAATACTCGTGTCTTCTAGGTGAGACTGAAGAGCCCAGTCCATAGGCCTACTGGGCTAGAGATCGGTCCTTGGATGGTGACTCCTTGCCAAGGTACAGCCCTCCTGAGAAACCTTTTCCTGGCACCAACCCTCTGCCTCGTCTAATTCTATTTGCAATCGTAACAGCCCTCTCTGGGCCTCAGTGCCACCATCTGTACAAAGGAGGGCCAGCCAGGTCATCTCTCCAGGATGCTGCAGTCGGTCCAGGACTCCATGAAGAATGGATGCTCTCTGGCTTGGCCCAGTCTGTGTGCACACAGAAGCCTGCCCTGGCTCTGGGGCCAGTTAGCTGGGGACAAGGCATGTGGTGATGGTGGGGGGGGTGCTCCCTACCTCCACCTCACACTCGTACTCAGAGGCATCAAGCAGAGTGACTCGGCAGATGGCACTCTTATACTTCTTGGCAATCTTCTGGGGTGACTTCTGGGCTCTGCTGGGCGTGGTCCTCTCTGACAGGCCATCGGCCTCCCCATAGCCTTTCTCTTCCATGTCTAGGCTCTGTAGGTCCAACATGGGGAAAAGTCTGGTCAGTGAGCTTGAGACCACAGCCTTTCATCCAAATGAGACACAACAAGGATGCAGTAGAGAAGGCAAAGATGGTCCCCAAAATGAGAGTCACCACCCTCCAAGACTCCCAGGATGACCAGCTTCTATGGTTGGTATGCACAGGAGGAGAGTTAGAGCTCCTGTGTGCAACAGGGTGGGCTCCTCAAAGGGGTCTGCTTCTTTGGGGGGGACAGCCACTGCAGGTTCCCATAGAACTGGAGCTGCCCTAGCTCCCTACAGTGAGTTATCAGAGCATCTGTGTGGCCTTCTCCTTACCCATGTGTCACTGGTCTAGTGTGAGGCTGAGAGCTCGTGGAAGGAGGGCAGAGCCCTGCCAGCTAGTCCTTACTGCCACCAATGCTCTCAATGACCTTGACCAAGTCCTTGCCCTCTCGGCCTGCCATGAATGAAGGGGGTGTGAATTCAACAGCTAGATGATTCAGCAAGTCCTTTGTCCCTTTGGGGTGATGAATTTTGCTCTGGGGTCATACTGGGCTTGCCAGGCTAGAATGGACAGGTCTAAGGAGTAGGAAAATAAGGTTAAAAGAACTGGGTTTGGGGAATCAGATCTATATTTTACTTCCATCTGTCACTGTAGAGCAACGTGACTTTTGGTAGCTCATTTCATCCACTGAGCTGCTATTTCCCCAAGCATGAAATGGAGATATCAGTAATATCATTCTCTTAGGGGCGGGTGCCTGGCTAGCTCAGTCAGCAGAGCATGTGACTCCTGAACTCAGGGTCGTGAGTTCAAGCTCCATGATGGGCATAGCACTAACTTAATTTAAATATATATATAATATATATTATATTATATGTGTGCATCACTCTCTGTAGCCTTGGGAGAATTCAATATAAAAGTGAACACAATGTCCCCAGCACAGTGGTTGGATGTAGCAGGTTGGTAATAAATCTCAGTTTTCAGCTTCCCTCCCCACAAAGAACTCCTGGATGACAGCCGGGCAGGAAGAGGGATTCCCAGGCTCTCAGGTGCACACCTGTTCTGCAGGCCGCGTGTCCTGCTGCGGCGGGTGCTTCTCATTGGAGTTGGCCTCTGGGTGGCCACCGTGGCCTGCTGGGGTCACAGGAGTGGTAGCGGCAGCAGTGGCAGCGGCCTCAGGCTGCTGTGGGGCCTCCTCCTGAGCCTTCTTCACCTCAGAATCGGGGCCTGTCTCTGTTGTCATGGTGACCAGCACGCCTGCATTAGCATGAAGGAGAACAAGTGACAGGGAAAGGGGCAATGATGATGTGACAAAACAGAGCGAAGGGGACAGGAACCACACACAGAGAGAGAGACAGATGGACGCAAGTGGACAAAGAAGGGGGGTGAGGGAGAGGAAGTCGGGGCGGGGACAGAGCAGAGAGCAGAAGTCAGGGGTTAATGGCGGCAGTTGAAGTCACAGACCACCCCCCATCCCACTCTTGTGACCATAGGGACTCCCTCAGTCTCTTGGCCCAGTTCTAGAATAGGGGCCCCTCTTCGGGACAATGAGAGTCTCTCCAGGGAGCCCCACTCTGCCAGGAACACAAAGGACAGTCAGTGACCCCC
Organism: Canis lupus familiaris; assembly: GCF_011100685.1. NCBI lineage: Eukaryota > Metazoa > Chordata > Mammalia > Carnivora > Canidae > Canis > Canis lupus. The sequence goes on along the minus strand of NC_049245.1, from coordinate 25,555,689 downwards.
TCCAGCAGGCCCTCTAGCCAGGCCATCTCTCCAACCCCAGCACCTGGCACACAGTAGCCACTCAATAAACGCTGGATAAACTCAAACTGAAGAGCCCTGGTGGGCTCCAGGCCCTTCAGGCACTGACTCCGAAGCAAGGCTCTTCATGCTCCAAGCCTGTACTGCTATTTTCATGGGGATGTGGGCAGAATGGATCTAGAGGGATAAGACACGAAGACGCTATTGAAAACAAACATAGTCCTGGTAATGTAAAAGTCAGGAGAACTGAACGCAGGCCCCGGGTCTATCACAACCAAGGCAGTCACTTCATCTCACTAGGGCTCACCCAAAAGAGCAAGGGACTTAGAGAAATTATCGCTGGGACAGTCTACTCTTATCCTTTTCCCCCTGGAGCAGGAAATGAGATTTCAGAGAAACAGGTACCTACTGCCCAGTTATTCTGTTGAAATAAACAAAGAGAAGAAAGGAGAAAGAACGGCATGGTCCCGTTTTTATATTTATTTTTTTTTAAGATTTTGTTTAGTTATTCATGAGAGACACAGAGAAAGAGGCAGAGACACAGGCAGAGGGAGAAGCAGGCTCCCCACAGTGAGTCTGATATGGGACTCAATCCCAGGACCCCGGGATCACAACCTGAGCCAAAGGCAGATGCTCAACCACTGAGCCACCCAGGTGTCCCTGGTTTTATATTTTAAAAAGATAAAACAATAACCTCAACAATACCTCTTTGTGTTTATACATGTGTAGTGAAAGATCTAAAAGGATACCGACCAAACTGTTAAGACAGGTTCACAATTGAGAAATGGATAGAGGAAAAAGAGGGAGTTCAGTGGGGTGGGTGAAGAAAAGGAACTTCATTTTGTACTTATATGCTTAGTAATTATTTCTGTAATTTTAAATACACATAACTCACAAATTGGAGTTTTGGGTTTTTTGTTTTGTTTTGTTTTGTTTTGTTTTGCAAGGGGGCAAAAGCACCTATTCCTGACCCACATAAGGGTGGATCCTCAAAAAAATAAAATAAAATAAAAATTTGGAGCTAAAATCCAAGGAACAGAGAAATGGGCAGGAATCCTCAGCCTGAGTCTACAGTATCCCTCTAAATCCATTATATTAAATGAGAAAGATCCAGACTAGACCCAACAGGTCCCTTTCCAACCCTATTCACCAAGAGAGGCCTCCAATGAGCAAAGAGACAGATGGACATTGGCTCCACCTTGCGCTATGGACATATTCCAAGCCGTCACCCCACAATTCCCTCATCTCCTTTGGTTTCTCTCCCAGCATTCCAGGGGGCCCCAGCCCAGCCCCAAGTGAAGGGAACTGGCTAGAAAGCCAGGGCACCTGAGTACCCTGCTAAGGCATACAATGGCTCGAGGGTGCTGAACAGGTCACACTGTAAGCTGGAGCTCGTAGTACAAATGAAAGGGTTTGTTGTTACTGATGCTGCTATTATGAAGTAAGATGAGGAGGAAGGGAAGGCTTTAGTCACATGGCCTCATCCCCACTCAGAAATGCTTTCCACTCACGGCATTACCCTACATTTTATGGTTCAATGTAAAGCCATAGATAAATAAAGGCTCTCTGTCACTTGTATGACACCAAATGTCAGCTCCATCCAGGACACAAAGCATTAGAAGCAGCTCCAGGGTTGCTCACAGCCTCACAGGGTCAGAGTGAGACTTGTCTGCCTGGGTCTGGATCTCTTCTAGGCCTGAACTTGAGGATATCAGCCATTATACTAGATAAGATCTATAAGAAGAATCCTTAAAATAAATGCCTACTTAATTTTGCTTAAAAAAAAAAAAAAAAAAAGGATCCACAGAATAATCTGAAGGTTTTTTGCTTCGAGAAGCAGATTCCACATGACTGTCCTAGCCCCAGGCAGCCCAGAGGCTCTGGTTCATGTGCTTGTCCCCCCTGCTTCAGTCTGGTTTCAACCCCTACTCCCCAAACCTTCCCCAGACCTGCATCAAACAGCCAGGACAGCAATCTTAAAGAAATATCCAGGTTCTTCCCCTGCTCAGATCTCTGGCAGAGCCTGTTGGCAGGGAATGCCTGGTGCTAACAGCACCACATATGAAAGGAACTGAAGTCTTTGAGATAATTCAATCTCTCCTTTTCTAGGTGAGACTCAGAAAGAAAGGAGACTTGAGTGACAGTCGTTTCCTCCGACACATCTTCCCTGGGCCCTCCTGCCCACTCTCTTCCCCACCCGCCTCCTGACTCCCCAGATTCAAGCGCTGGGGCCATTATTCTTCTCATCGCACTTTGCTGCCTCAAGCAAACTTGAACAGAACCAACAGGAAGGAGAAAGCACTTAGGCCCAGGCTGGAAGCCAAAGAGGTGGCACAAGACACTAACAAACCCCACAGCCAGGGCCTGGTTAGAGAAATGATGGCTCATCCTTTCTAGAGAGTTAAAAAAAGATGATGTAAAAGATCATGGAAATACCTGAATGAAAAGCTCCATACACAGCAGCCTATACAGACTGACCCTATTTTGATTAATACATATCCATGGATACAGAACATTCAACAAAGTATTAATTATGGTTGTTTCTATATGGCAGGAGTACAGATTATTTTTTTCTTCTATTTAACTGTAGTTCTCAATTTTTCTACTATACTTGGAGATTTCTTGACCAAAAACAATTAGAGGTTAAAAAATAAAATCTTCCAATGCACAGGGCTTGGTTTGACAGGATGAGTAGGTAAAGTCTGCTTAAACTAAAATTTTTATGAATTTATTTTTTTTTAAGATGTATTCATTTTGAGAGAGAGAGAGTGCACACACACATGCAAGAACATATGGCAGGGAGGAGCAGAGGGGGAGGGAGAGAGTCTAGCAGACTCCCCGCTGAGCGCAGAGCCTGACATGGGGCTTGATCCCATGACCCTGACATCATGATTTGAACTGAAATCAAGAGTCACATGCTTAACTGACTGAGCCACCCAGGCACCCCCCAAATTTTTTATGAATTTAAAAGAAAAATAACATTATTATTATTATTTTAAAACCTATGATGACATCCTTCTTGATTTCATAAGTCCAAGGATAATAGTACAGTTCTCTTTCTAGACCACAGAAAGCAAGCCAAGAACCCAGTTCTGGTTTCTGCCACAGCCGGTCATGTGGGCACAGTTCTGCCCAGGCCCAGGCCGGCAGAGACTGAGGGAGTCCACTGGGCAGACCAGCCAGCTGGGCACTGCAGGGGCCCTAGGGGAAGGAAGCACGTGCTGGTTCCTTGGAGCTCACTGAAACACAGGACGATGCTCTCCCAGAAAATGGTTAAACATCCAGGCAGGATGTGGTTTAGACTTATCGGTGTACATTTTAGCCTCCAGAAGATTCTGGGGGAGTTGGTGATCAGGAGTATGACCTAGAGTACCCAAAGAAGAGCTTAGAGGATAGGGAGTGGGGGGTGAGGTGGAGTTAAATTTCGCATAAAGGGAGAAATTAGGTGTGGCAGAGAAGGCATTTGAGCTGAGTCACCCTGTGGGCAAATGTCCAGAGACGGGAACAACAAGTAGGGCCGTGCAGAGGACAGACAGGAGGCCTTGACATCCTGATAGCCCAGAACAAGAAGCCTATAAATGTGAGCTCCAAACAGTCTGGCAGGTGGAACAGGTTGGAAATGGAAAGAAATGAATGAACCAGGAGTGCAGCAGGCAGCCTGGGAAGAATCACAGTGTTATTCTTCTAGAAAGGGCAAGACTCCCATCCCTGAATACTGCCATGGGCCAGGGTGAGGGATTTGACACATTGGCCTCTTGTAGACTCCTCAAAGGGGTACTAGGGCAGGGAGCAGACCCAGGCCAGTTAGACCCAGACCCAAAGCCTGGCCCTAGCACTGGCTCACCTTGTGACCTTGGGCAAGTGACTCCAATGCTCTGAGCCTCAGTCACCTCATCTATAAAGTGGAGATACTCCTCCCTCCCTCGGAGGGTGGTGGTAGAGATCTAGGAAAATAAACTGAGAGAGCACTTAACATGGTATGTCCCCAATAAAACATCCCTGAGAGGGTCTATAATTACAAACAATACTGAGAGGCCGTGGTGGTGAGTGGTCTGAGAACCAGGAGTTCAGAAGTGCCAGCCCAGGACAGATGGAGAAAGAGACAGAGGCCAGCAAGGCCAGATTGATGACACTAACATATGAATATCCAATGCACAGGATTCAAAGAGAGAAAGGTCAGCCAGAGAAGTAAATGCTGACGGGGCCTATAGCACCACTGTCTGGAGGAAAGGGGTCTGGCCCTGGGTCTGGCTGAGGCCAGTCCAGAAGGCTGTCAGCATTTGATGCTCTTTAGCATTTCAACTACTGGCTGGCTCCCCTGGCTCACCCTTCAGGGATACTACGGCTTTCCATCTGTGTGGCCTGCTGGGAGAGAATGTCCTAGCCCAGGCAATGCAAGATGCACTTGGCCTGTAATTGCAACAACTCATTAAAAATGAATCAGCCAATTTATACATCAGGCCCTACAGCCAGGGTTAGCATGAGTCAGCATCAGTACCTTGGATTTGTTCTTTTTCTCCATCCCCACAGCCACTGCAGAGGTCCAAGCCACTGTCAAGCCATGCCCACATGGCTGCCCAGCCTCCTGCATGGATTCTCTGTGGCCCCTTGGGCCCTCCCCTAGGGTTTATTCTCTTCAGAATAGCCACACAGATTTTTTTTTAATGAATTTTTTTAAAAAGATTTTATTTATTTATTCATAGAGACACAGAGAGAGAATGAGAGGCAGAGACACAGGCAGAGGGGGAAGCAGGCTACGTGCAGAGAGCCTGACGTGGGACTTGATCCAGGGTCTCCAGGATCACGCCCTGGGTTGTAGGCAGCGCTAAACCACTGCGCCACCAGGGCTGCCCACCACATGGATTTTTTCAAAACTCTAATCAGATGTTCTCTTTCTTTTAATTCAAGTATAGTTGACACACAATGTTACACTGGTTTCCGTTATCACATAGTGAATGGACAAATCTACACCTTACTGGGCTCATACCAGTGTAGCTATCATTGGTCACTGTACAACACTATCACAATACCACTGACTATATTCTCTATGCTGTCCATTTTCTTGGATGCCCTCCTTAAAACCTTCAGTAACTTATCATCAAAATAAAACACAAACTCCTTACCAAAGTTGAAGATCCCTGCTTACAGCCACTGCATCAGCTCCCCTATCACTGTGAGCCTGTCTTACTGGCTTTCTGGCTGCTCCTCCACATCAGGCTTGCTCCTGCCATGGGGCTTTGCCCTCATGGTCCCTCTGTGTAGACAACGGGCTCATCCTATCTCTTGACATGGCAGCTCTCACCCTTCAGACCTCAATCCACATGCCCCTAAAGTGGGTCTTTCTTCTGGGGCGCCTGAGTAGATCAGTTGGTTGAGCGTCCGGCTCTTGATTTTGGCTCAGGTTGTGACTTCAAGGTCATGAGATTGAGGGATCCCTGGGTGGCGCAGCGGTTTGGCGCCTGCCTTTGGCCCAGGGCGCGATCCTGGAGACCCGGGATCGAATCCCACGTCGGGCTCCCGGTGCATGGAGCCTGCTTCTCCCTCTGCCTGTGTCTCTGCCTCTCTCTCTCTCTCTGTGACTATCATAAATAATAAATAAAAATTAAAAAAAAAAAAAAAAAGGTCATGAGATTGAGCACCATGTTGGGCTCCATGCTCAGCACAGAGTCTGCTTGAGATTTTCTCTCCCTCTGCCCTTCCCCCTGCTTGTGTGAACTCTCTAAATAAATAAATAAGCAAAATCATTCAAAAAATAAAAATAAATAAAGTGGGTCTTTCCCCTTACTTTTTTTGGTGACAGCATGCTCTGTTTGGAGTTTGGTTTGGTTTTGGCCATTTTAACCATTTTTTAAGTGTAACTGTCCCATGTTAATTACAACCACAACCTTGTGCAACAGTCACCTCTGTCAATTTCCAACATTTTTCATTACCTAAACAGAAACTCTACCCATTAAGTACCATGCCGGGTTTTTTTCCCCATAGTTACTATCACAAATGAAACCTATATCTTTTTACTTATTTATTTCTATTCCTCTGGAATATAAACTCCATAAACACCAAACATTATCTGTCTCATTTGCCATTATCCCCTGGACTTAGCACAATTCTTGATAAATACCAACAAAGCTAACATTCATAGAGTCTGCAATTTGCCCAGCACTAGTCTAATCATTTTATGTCAATTAACTCATTTAATCTTCACAATAACCCGGAATAAGTACTTTTATTATCTTTTTTTGTAAAAGAAGAAATTAGAGCACTAAGAAGTTAGGAAACTTGCCTGAGATCATATATTAGTGCATGCGAGTACCAGGGGGTCTGGTGTCTGAAGGATAGGTAGACAGACAAATGGACAAACACATCTGTGATGGGGGATAGGCAGATGAAACATCAATGAGACAAGTTTTAAGTCGACTCAGCTGAGGACAGAGACCTGGGCTGCATTCACCTCAGGAGCCTTTCTGGCTACCAGCTAGCTAGTCTGTCCTGATGACTTATCAGACCTTAAGCACTTGACTTTTCCATCCAAATTCCTGATAATATCACCCTTATTTTACTGATGAGGACACACAGGCCCAAAGAGGCATGCTGATTTGCCCAAGGTCATAAGGCTGTGATAAGTCTCCCAGACTCCAAAGTCCATTCCACTATACAGGGCATTTTGGGGGCCTCGTTTCGGGGGAGGGGGTGGCAAGGTGGATTAATTTCTCCAAGGGGGTGAGGCTGGCTAAGGAAAAATTTCCCAAGAGTGAAAGGCAAATATGCTAGGAAGAATGGAATTCAGAATCAGAACCACTGTGGGGCACATGGGTGGCTCAGTCAGTTGAATATCTGACTCTGGATTTCAGCTCAGGTCAGGATCTCAGGGTCGTGAGGTTAAGCCCCATGTCAAGCTCCATGCCCAGCTTAAGATTCTCTCCCTCTCCCTTTGCCCCTCCCACTTGCTATCTCCCTCTCTCAAAAAAAAAAAAAAAAGAATCAGGAAAGAATCAGGACTACCGTGTCTTGCTTCAGTCCTGCCATCCCCCATCTGATGGGCCTTGGGCAAGTCACTTCCCTCTTCTGAGCATCAGCTTCCTCATCTGCTACCCTCTCACTTCAGAGCAGGGCCATGAAGATAAAGGATATTACAAAGAAAGAAAGAACTTTGTGATATAAATGTTGAAGTCATATATTTTAGGGAGAGTATATTATAGATGCTCACATATACCAGAAGCAGGTCTTTGCACGCAAACGCACGGCAGCGGAAAAACTTGAGGGCCCATAGAGCCGCATGTGTCCGTGGTCATGATAATGACTCCTGAGCCAGTAAGGCTATCTTCTAAACCCTGCACACTGGCACCTTTTACCCAGGCATTCTGGGGAACTCTGAATCTGGTAGGAACTAATGGAAGGAAGGAACAAAGAGAACAAGAGAGAAATGGACAGGGTGTGGAAGACACCAAAACGCCAAGAGAATGACAGGCAGCAAGTGAAACTCTTCTGTTTTAAATTATGTTTTCAATAATCACAGTTACTAAGGTAAGTCTTCTTCTTTTTTGTAAAATCGGGGCGCATCTCCTCCATCCCCTTCCAGCCATGTCTCCTGGGCTCTCTCCCTTCTCACCTCCAGTTCCATGCCCTGTTCAAAGACGTGAGAGGCTGAACCCTTGGACTGTCCCTTGGACTGAGCTCCTTTGTCTACTGACTCCTAGTTGGGTTTGGCCAATGGGAGGTTCAAGGGTGGAAGGAGAAAGAAGTTGGGGAACATGCTCCCAATTTCCCTGTTTGTGGTTCTGGTGGTGGCTGAGCCCCTCTATGTCAGCTCCTTGCACAGACACAACCATCATTGAATTCTGGTAATACTATTCCCCCCCCTCTACTCATTCGGGCTGAAGGGAAAGGAAGAAACAGCTTCTGTCCCTGTTACTTAGTGGGGTACCCCTGTGGGTTCCCTTAACCCTGCCCACACCTTTATTAACATCTCTTCGGTGTAAACATCTGAGTAGAATTCTGTTTTCCACCAGAATCTGACTGATACACTTTTTGATGCTAAGCAGATATATGAATTAGAAGAGGGAGGAGAAGAGAAATTGGGAAAAGGCAGTATCGCCTAGTGGTCAGGGACAAAATGGGAGACAATGAGACCATGAACAAGTCTCTTAACCTCTCTGGGCCTCAGTGTCTTGATCTGTAAAATTCATGATGATAATCTTGACTATTTCACAGGGTTACTGTGAAAATTGAACCAGACCATGCCTGTAAAGCACTTAACACACGTCAAAACCCATAGTTAGTTTTCAATATTAGATATTCTCATCTTGGGCAGCCCCGGTGGTGTCTCTCATGAATAAATAAATAAAATCTTAAAAAAAAAAAGATATTCTCATCTTTAGCATTAAGTCTCAAGGCTGGAATGTGAACAATAGCATTCCCTTGGAGAAGGAATTACAGACGTTCCTTTTGGCTTTTTCAAGGGTTCTCCGGGTTTCACAATTTTTCTACTATGAACATGTATTACTTTTGGAATCAGAAAAGAAAGAGAAGAACTCAAAATAAAAAACAGAGAGAACAAGCCCTATTAAGACTTATTCTTCCTCTCTGGAGATGATGCTACTTCCCATTGGGATTTCCCCAGTACAGAACATTCACTTCCCGGAGTGACAATCTCTGGGTGGACGTGAATGAAATGCCTGTCTGCCATGAGGGAGGAGGGTACTGGCTGCAAGAGCTGCCTCTGGGGCCTGGTGCCACCCTTCCAGGCCAAGGCCGAGGAGCTCTGGACAGAGGCAGTGGAGTCAACATGGGAGCTGAGCTGCAGTCATTCATTCATTTTGCTGCTCGGGTCTATGGGGCAATGGGGAGATTGCAATTTGTCAGAGGCTCGCGGTGCCCATGGGCACCTCGTTAAGTAAAACCAAGCAACGTGGAGAGGCTGCTACCCATCAGTACTGGCTTTTGCCCAAAGGCTTCATGTGCTACCACAAAGCCACAGGCTGATGTACAGTTGTGGGCTGGAGACCACATTCCATGCCCAAAACTGCAGAGCAACAGCATCAGAAAGGAGAAATACCTCTGGACCATACTGATGACTTTGGAGGCAGCCAGAGACCTCCCCATAGTGGGGCATCCTCTGAAAGCCAGGACACGAGCTGGCTGTCTTCCAGGCTTTGTCTCATTTGAGCTGCACAAGGGCCACACAGGGCAGATGGGCTTATTCCCCAGGCTAGCTTGGCTGGCCAAGGTCACCAAGCTAGTCAGTTCAAGTAGAGCCAGAATGAGGACCCAGATCTGCTGGCTGATGGGCCCATGGTCTTCCCCCTCAATCCTGTTACATCCCACAACCTCCAACTTGCTGTCAACCATGTAACCAAAGCTACCGTTGCTCTGGATGTAGAAATAATAACAGCAGTAGCAACCCCTCCCACATGTAGGGTGCTTTACAATTTAAAGAATCCTTTTATAATCATCATTTCGCTTGGCCCTCACCAATCAGCAGCTGGTGAGAGGGAACACAGAACAGCAGGTATGAACACAGGCTTTGGACCAGAGTTTGAATCTTGGCTTGAGGACCTTGGGCAAGTTACTTAACCCTACTGAGAGCCAGTTTGAGCATGTAAAATGAAAATAACACCCCCTACGCCTCAAAGACATTTAGTGAGAAATAAATGAGAGAATGCATGTGAAGCTCACTCTGACACCACGTCGCCATACAGCAGACACTCAATAAGTGGCAACAATGGCTCTCATCAGGACGGCTGTCACTACCACACAGATAGGCAAAGGGAGGTCCAGAGAAGGCAAAGAACTTGTCCAAGAACACTCAAGGTGTGAGCAGCAGCATGACCCAGGCAGCAGCTTTTAGCATCCAAAGAGAATTTGGAAGTTTCATAGGTCAGCTCCATACTGGGTCAGTGACCGAAGGGGTTCTCCTGGGACATCCTTACCCTTTAAGGGTGACAGAGATAGGATCTCCTCCAAGCAAGCCAGCCCCCTCAGGGTCCTTGTCCCCCTCAGCTCTGCTGAGAAGCAGGGGAGCAGCAGACCTGCAGACTGCAGACCTCCCCAGGCCAACCCTCATGGGTTTGGTTTCTGACTCCCTCTCTCATTTCATTTTCTTTAATTGTTCAATGAACTGTTAGAGTTCATTGTCAGAATTATTTAAAATAGAGTAAAATTGGGAACAACTTTAAATGTCCATCAACAGGACCTTGGCCAAATTCACTAGGATTTATACCCTTCAGATTTATTTATTTGAGAGAGAGAGAGAAAGTGTGCATATGAGTGAGTGGGAGGAGGGGCAGAGGGAGAGAATCTCAAGCAGACACTCTACTCAGTGGGGAGCCTGCCAACGCAGCGCTGCATCTCAGGACCCTGAGATCATGACCCTGAGCTGAATCCAAGAGTCAGACACTTAGCCCACTGAGCCACCCAGACACCCTGGATGTGTCCCTTTAAAAACGCATTCTAGGACTGGGGCACCTTGTTGGCTCAGTCAGTTAAGCAGCTGCCTTCAACTCAGGTCATGGTCCAAGGGTCCTGAGATGGAGCCCCAGGTCAGACCCCACACAGTGGGGGTGAGAGGGGTGTTTGCTTCTCCCTCTACCCCTCCCCCTGCTTGTGCTTTTTCTTAAAAAAAAGATTTTTTTTTTAATTTACTCATGAGAGACACAGAGAAAGAGAGAGAGAGAGAGAGGCAGAGACACAGGCAGAGGGAGAAGCAGGATCTATGCAGGGAGCCCGACAGGGGACTCGATCCTGGGTCTCCAGGATCACACCCTGGGCTGAAGGAGGTGCTAAACCGCTGAGCCACCCGGGTTGTCCAATACATTAAAATCTTAAAAAAAAAAAAAAAAAAAAAAAAAAAAAAGAGTTATAAAAGTATTACATACTTGTGAAAAATTTTGTGATGGATTTTATATATACCAACATGAAAAGATGTCAATATAGAGTTAAATGAAAAAAATGTAAGTTGTAAAACAGTGATGCAATTTATGGTCTCATTCTGGTTTGTATGCTTACGTAGGCACAGAAAATACCCCAAAGGACACACACCACAATGTTATCATTGGGTATTTCTGGAGAGAAGGATTTTGGTTGGGGAAACAAGGGAAGAATACACGTTTGAATTTTCAGGATTTTTCACATATTTCCTTTTAAATTAAAACTAAGGGGGGAAAAGTATTTTTAAAAGATCTTTAAGTTTTTTTTTTTAATTTATTCATGAGAGACACAGAGAGACAGAGGCAGAGACATAGGCAGAGGGAGAAGCAGGCTTCCTGCAGGGAGCCTGATGTGGGACTCCATCCTGGACTCGATCCCAGACTTGATCCCGGGACTCGGTCCTGGGACTCCAGGACCATGCCCTGGGCCGAAGGCAGGCACTAAACCGCTGAACCACCCAGGGATCCCCTAAAACATCTGTTTTGATCGGTCTTATTAACCTCCATTGTACCTGCTGTAATTCCATTTCTGACTGTTCTCTTCCTATCTGTTATCTATGGTCATACCTAATTTCTACACCACTTCAATCTGAGTGCTCATAATTTTATGGGTTTTTTCCATTTAACATTAATTGTATCAGAAATATTTCCACATTATTATATCATTATCATCACAGCTAATATTCACGGGTGCTTTACTGTGTGCTAGTTATGGTGCTAAGAGCTTTACATGCCGAAATCATTTAATCTTGACAACAACCCTAAAAACAGATTCTTGGGCAGTACACATTACAGATGGGGTAAGTGAGGCTTAAAAGATCAATTTGCCAGAGCCTAGCAGCTCAGAAGGACAGCAAGTAGATGTAAGCCCTGGTCATGTGCATCCCAACCTTGGCTAGGAACCCCTCCACCCTATTTCCTCCAGGTGCAGCTCCTCAGGGGTGAGGAAGAATGTGGCAGGTAGGGATGAGGAGACCAGCTCCTCGGTTTTACAGCCTGGGTGACCTTGGACAAGCCGACTCCCCTGGGCTTTGTTCCTTCAATCAATTCTTTCACTGGACAAGCATCTGCAAGCTACTGAGCTACATGCTGAGGCCAGAACAATGAATAAAACATGAACCCTGCCCTCAAGGAGATTAGAAGCTCACCTGAATCTCTTTACTGCACTGGAGGAATCTAACCCCTGTCCCACCTCTGTCACACAGACATGAAGTAAATAAAGGATGCAAAGGAGCTTCGCAAGTACACAGCTCCATACGCTGCAGGAATGAGTATTTATGTGGCTGTTCATGGCTATATATTATTTTATCCACTGGATGTTCCAAAACGTTCTCAATCATCTTCCTATTGTTGGGCACTTAGTCCCAATTTACCACTATTATGCAGGAAGCTCTGATGGGGATTCATCCAAAGGAAATTATTCAAAGAAAAAAAAAAAAAAAAGAAAAAGCCAGATGCACAAAGATGCCACGCAACCTTCAAGGGACACATCTTAAGCTCATGAGGCCTCACTCAGAATTCATAACTCCTGTGGCCTGCCCCACCTCAACCACATGAGAGGACATCTTCGTGCCTTGTCAACCTTCCTCCCTCTCTCACCCTCCAAGTCCACAGGGCTGATGTTTCTCCTGCAAGGCTGCAGTCCCTCCCCTCCGTGTGGGTTCTTCCAGTCGCCAAAGGGACCTTCCCAAACACTTCTGTCATGCCCCAGTGCATGCATGCCCCGTGCACACCCAAGATGGACAAAGGTTCTCAGAGCCTCCAAGCTCCTGTCAAGTAGAAACACCTTAGCCTGACATTTGACAGAGACTGAAAGGAGAGAGAAGTAATGTTTACTGGGATGTGCCAGCACTGTGCTAGGTCCTTTACATAACAACAACCACAGGAGGCCTCTACAAGATAGGTGTGTTTATCCATATTTTACAGATGAGGAAACTGAAGCTCAGGCCAGTTAAGTGATGTGCCTGAGGGCACGTGGCTGGTATGCAATGGAGCTTAGATCTGGTGGATTCCAGAGCCTTGCTGAGGACCCACACTCAAGCTTTCTGAGTCACCTCCCAGAGCTCCTCGGCCCCCTATCTGTTCCACACATATCAACCCACCCACTCTTCTTCAAGGCATTCCTATTTCCCCTCTGACCTGAGGGAGTGGGTGGCCTTTTCTCACTGCCACTGAAATTCCACTTGGGCCTTTGGTTCCCAGTGCAAAGTCTCCTGGAAGCCTTCCCTGATCACCAAAATAGGAATCCATGCTTAACATATGGAACAGTAGCTCTTTACCCTCCCTGTATCCTGTCTGTCCCTCTCTAGCTAGACAGTGAACCTCTGAAGACAAGAGAGGGATGTTTCCTTAGAGGCAACGTGGGGCCTGCAGGAGGTACTCAGAGACTATTTTTCAAATTGAACAAAACCAAGTACAACCTATGAGAAGAAACTATGGGCTGCTGGCATGGCCATCAGGAACACAGCTCTGGCCCACACTGCCTGGACTGAAATCAGGGCTCCCCCATGACCTAGCCATAAGACCCTGAGTGACTGTCTTTCCCTTGCCTGTAAGCCTCAGTTCCCTCGACCTATAAGATGGGAAGAATAATTCCTACTATCGGGTTTTGTGAAGATCGTATGAATTGTACAGGCACAGTGCCTGGCATGTAATAGGTGCTCAATAAATGCTGGCTGTTACTATTCTTATCCACAAGCCTCCCGTCCACAAAGGAAGCAGTGCCAGCCTTCTCTCACCCCCACTCATCCACCCAGATTCAGGCCCCCTCCCTATAAGGGCTTCCTTGTCACAGCACTAGCTGGTGCCCTGCATTCCCCACCCTTGTGTTTTCAGGTAATTAGGGTCCTATCAAATGCAGCAGGGGTAGGAGTGGGTAAGCATGGGGGCTAACTAGACTAAAAGCCAATAAGTAAAAAAAAAAAAAAAAAAAAAAAAGGCCAATAAGTCGTCCTAGAGAGCCTATGGGGGCAGGGAGCCAGAGCAGCCCCACCTCTACGGGATCCTAGCCTGGAAGCAGAAGGCCAAGGCGACCTCTCTCTCAGGGCTCCTAGCTAGTACCTCTCTGCCCCTACCCCTCCGGACCAGAGGAGCACTTGAGCCACAGAACCACCTTTGTCTCACCAGATCCAACACAGACCTCTCCACTGGGATCAGCCCTGGCATATCAGTTATGGCTGATTAGTTGTGGCTCTGCCGGACACCAACCTGGTACTCCCAGACACTGCCCCAGGTATAATGTCATGGTAGAGAAAGAGGCTCTGGATGCAGACAGCCCCATGCTTTCCAGCTATGTAACCTCAGGCAGGTGACACAACCTCTCTGAGCTTCAGTTTCTCATTTGTAACAAGTGGATAATACCTGACAGGGTGGCCGTGAGATAATGTAAAGCACTGGCACACAGTAAGTGCTCAATAAATGCCCTCATCCTGATTGCACAATCACTGATATTATTCCAGATACAGATTATTATCCCCTTTTAATCAATGGAGACACAGAAGCCCAGAGAGGTCCCCAGAGAAGTCCATGTTGAAGCTAACACAGAGGTACTTCCCATCTTTGCTAGTATAGTCAAAAGACCCTATCTACTTTCTCTGGAGGCTCAGGCCCAGAATATCTCTGGCCATCCAGCATCCTCTTGGCTCCATATACTAACAAGGTCAAAGGCTATTGGCTGCCCATTGCCTCAGCCTTGGCCCATTATCTGTGAGGCAGCCTGACCTTTCCTCCTCACATTTTGGGGGCATGGGCTAGGAGACTCCTCAAGGGTAGCCTCAGGCTCCAGGCTATAATGCCCAGCCCCTGTCACACACCTGTGTATGGGACAGCCACAGCAACAGGGAAGCAGGCATTTGGGCTGCAAGAATCTCAAACCAGGGATAGGAGACCTGGGTGCATTAGTGTTGGCTCTCCCACTCAGCTGCTACGTGACCTTGGACAAGTCATTCTTTCTCTCTAGGCCTCATTCAAGCTTTCAGTATTTCCTCAGTGAGGGCTATGAGGCCAAGCATCATTCTCATGCGGTTCTATGAAAGCTCCATGAAGCTCACAGAGCTGAGGCCAGGGAACTGCCATATGGCCAGGGAAGGATGTTAATAGCAACACTGCCCCCTGCACGGATCTCCAGGACTGCCTTGAGGCAGCCCTCAAGGGACCATGCTCTGCGTACCACAAGGACTGTGCAAGGGGTTGCCTGGCAGGCATGACCTCAGGCTTCCAGGAGAAGCCAGCTTCATCCCTGCACAGAGCTGGCAGTGCCTCCCTGGGCCACAGTGGCTCAGAGAGGAGGCTGGCACAGGCTGCCTCTGCCGCAGGCTCCATCTGGAGGAATGGGTGGGCAGGCGGGCACAGAGCCACCTCTATTCTCCACACCCTTGTCCAGGTCAGGCAGCACTGTCTTCCAGGAGCTTCTGGGGACACTATTCCTGTCCCCACCTCTCAACCTGGCCCAACTGCCGCTAATTCTGGAAGACTCCTAATGCTGTGAGGTAGGGAGCAGCCGGACCCCACACAGCCCAAGAGGTCCTAAATCCAGCCCTCTTACACTCCCACCTTTGCAGAGGAGGTGATATGCAGATCCAGAAGTGCAGGCAGGAACTCGTGGTAGTGCCTCTCCCCCACCAATGCATTCTCAGAGGTAGGGGGCAGGGAGGGTGGCAAGGACCACAGCCGGCAGCCAACAAGGAGACCAGTGTCTTCAGAACTCCTTCCTAGTCAAGGTCCCCACGGACCATCCTGGGGCTGTAGCTCTGCTAGTCAGTGGCCTCAGCCCCTGGTAAGTTAGCCTGGTGGCTGTAGTCACTTGCCGCCCCCTCCCCCCATTCCTGTCCTCCAGACCCCTGCTTCTCAGGCCCTTGGACACTCCCAAGCATGAAGGTGCCAGACACAACTAGGACCCACAAGTCCTCTCCCTCTAATCAGGGCGGGGGGGGGGGGGGCAGTCTCTGGCCAGAACAATAGGAAACCAGAACCCCACAGGTCCCAGGACTATTATCCATCACCCAGCTTTGGGTGACTTGGAGGAGAGATGGGGTGGGAAGTGAGCCCAGGTGGGAAAAGGTCTCCAACCAGCGGATGAGAGAGAGGACAGGAGCCGCCCAGCACCCCAGTCTCCAACCACAGACTGACTGGCCTGCAGCATCTGAAGCTTGGACACAGAGATCCAGAGAGCCTCTGGCCTCCACAAAGGAGGCAGGAGCGGTCTCAGAGAACAGAGTGGCCCAGCCAGGGAGCCCAGCACCCAGCAACCATTCATCCCAACAGTAACCACCAGCCCACAGCCAGCCCACCTCTCTCTCCAGGCCTTGGGGAGGCTGCAGACCTACGAGGTGGGGAGGAACAGCTACGGATCTCCCCCACGAGGCCAGGGGGCCAAGAGCCGGCAAACTCAGTTCCTCCCGGGCTCGCCCCCAGTCCTCCCCAGGGCTGCAGGCTGGGCCTACGTGTCCTGAGTCCCCAGCGCCCTCCCCCGTGCCACCTGATCCCCCCCACGTGCCTACCTGAGGCCGGGGGTCCCCATCTCGGGCAGGCTGGGCGGGGGGGCGCCCCGTTGGCTCCTGCGGGGGGGTGGGGGTGCCGGCAGGCCGCGGGGCGGGGCGGGCGCGCGGGGCCGCGGCGGGCTCTGCGGAGCAGCCTGTTCCGCGACACCCCCGCCCGCTGATGGATGCCGACTGCAGCAGCGGCGGCGGCTCGGCTCGGCGTGCGCCGGGGGCTGGGCACCGTGCCCACAGCCCCGGGCCTGGCGCCCGACGCGCGGCCAGCCCCCGCCCCCGCCCCCGCCCCCGCCCCCGCCCGGCCTCCGCGCCCAGCCCAGGGGCGGCCGCCGCGCGCCTGCCTGGTCCCTCCGGCGGCCCGGCCCCTGCCTCCGCCTCCTCTCCGCCGGCCTCCCTCTCCTCCTCCTCCTCCTCCTCCTTCTCTCTCGCTCTCTTTCTCTCAGGCTCCCGGGCCACCACCTCTTCCCCGGCGCGGCCGCTGGCAGTTCCCGGACCCCTGCGGGACCGCCGTGGGGCCAAGGAGCCAACTCCGGAGCCCTTGCTGCCCCCACCCCCGCCGGGCCAGCCTCGGCCCTCCTGGCGGGGAGGCCTCTCTGGAGAGCTCAGCGGGGACAGGGGAAGGGGGAGGGGAGAAGAAGGGGGAGGATCCCTGACTCAGAAGGGGTGACTCAGACTCAGTGGGCCTCCCAGCCCACCGAGCGGAGCCAGATACCCCCACCTCCCCAGCAGCCAAGAAGGGCACAGGCTCCGGGGGGGGGGGGGGTTCTTGGGGCTTCTCCCCCATCCGGGAGAAGGTGTGTGCCAACATCCCCTGGGATCCTGTGTGTCTGAGTGTGTACTTGTGCTTTTGCCCACGTGTGCTTTGGTGGCAATGACCCTAAGGGTAACTGAGAAATGGGCCTGTTTACAGCTGGGTGTGCACGTAGGCTCCAGGAAGGTGTGGGGCAAGGGTAGCCAAGGGGTCTGTGGCACTGAGGCTATGAATCAAAACCAAATGAAAGCCCTTCAGCAGCACTTAACTCAAAAAGCTGGTCTGAACCACCACAGCTCCGACTCCCTACGTCCACAGGCAATGACCTCAAATGGCAGAGGGTTCTGGGAGGCAGAGGGCCTGAGATCTGGTCCAGCTCTGCCACTGTCTTGGCCAATAGTCTTGGGCAAGTTGTTCTCAGTCAAAGAAAGAGTTGGACATACTCATCTCTGGGGTCACAGTTCATGCAGGAAGCCTCAGGGAAGACAGCAGGTAACTCCCAACATAATCTCCAAAGATTTCTGCCCACAGTCCACATTTGTAGACCACATGACCCCTACTCCCCAGCCCTCCCCTCCACCAGGCATACACAGATTTTTTCATTCTTCAAATAATTCCTAAGTACCTACTGTGTGCTAGCCACTGTTCTAGGCACCCCAGAATCCATAGCAGCAGAAACCACAGAGGCCGGAAGCTGGGAAACAGCCCAGACACGAGCCAGGCCATCCGATCCCCTAAGCTGCAGTTCCCTCAGTGTCAGCCTCACCAATGGGTTGTGTTGCTCAGTGTCAACTCACCAACATCCACCTCTACTCCCTCTTTCCACTTCTCCCACCCAAGGTGGCTACTCCATCATGATGACCTATGTCCTAATACCACCCCTTAGGGTCTCTGCAGAATGAGGCCAGGCCTTCTTCCCAACACCCTTCAGAGAACTCAAGATAGCAACTGTGTCCCTTTTTTCCACCCCCACATTGAGCCTTATCTTCTCCAACTTAAACATGACAAAGTCCTTTACCAGATGTTCCCAAGACATAGCTTCCAGTCCTTTCACTGTCCCTGCTGTCCACTAGACTCAGGAGTGGGCAGAGAGTGAGCAGAAGGAAGCCAGTTCCTCCCAGTCCTAGAGAACACGCCCTTGCTCCAGACAGGATCTGGGAAGATGGACAAAGCAGCCTAGAGCCAATTCACAGAAGGACTGGAGTCCCGCTGGGCAGACTTCCTTACAGATGTCCTCCTTCCCTCTGGACTTTTCATTCTCCAGCTTCCCAGATTCCTCTCAGGAACTCCCCAGGCCCTCAGGGGCTTGACCTTGGGCAAGTCACTTTGCCACTAGGGATGCTTTGTTTGAGTTCAGTTACTACATATTTATTCAAATAAATAAGCGAAAGGATCAATAAAACTTAGGAGTTAACCAGATGAACTTACTATTTCCTATGCACATCTGGCAAGAGATCCTTGACTCCCTGCTGGTCAGTATTTTTATTCCAGATTGATTCTGAGCCTCTTCTGTTCACTGACCTTCCCAGCCTCAGGCTTCTGACAGCAGGACAGACCACAAGGCCAAAGCCCTCATTCCTTCTAGTTCACTCTGCTTCTCTGGATCCTCCTCCCCTTCCTTCCTTCTCCCTCCTCCCCTTGGTCAGAGCTACTTTCCCACCCTCTTCAGCTAGATGGAGCCTCTCACTTTCCCAGAAGAATCCAAGCTACATTCCAAAGACAGAGGCGGGATGTTCCCAGACATCATTCTGGATTTATACTCAAAAGGCCCAATTCCCTTCAAGTCAGTGGGACTACTCAGAAAGGTGGGTTTCTTTGACTGTCAAGATTTCCAATGATTATTATTAACCAATATTTCTAGTAGCACATTCCAGTTTGCAAAGTACTTTTATGGGTGATCTTCACATCTTGTAAGATACCATCCCCATTTGATAAATAGGCAGACTGAGGCCCAGAGTGGGGTGAGTGATTTGTCCAAGGTTACACTTACTCAGTCACCCTAGCTCTCTGGACCACTTTCCACTTGACACTGTCATAACCTTTTCCAGAGAAATCTGTTGTGGGGGATTGCTCTGAAGAATACATAGCCCCTTATGGTCATCTGTTGAAATGTACACTCCAGTTACTTTGCTGCCTTCATTCCCCAGGCAGAGAAACTGAGGCACAGGAATAGAACCCAACCCAGAACCACCTCTCATGAAAGCCCTGTGGAGAGATGCTGGGAGGCCTGGTGGACAAACATGAGCCGAACCAATGAAGAGGGCCTTTTCAGTTCCCTTAGTTCTGAATTCTGCTTCCAGCCCTGGCTCTACCACTGTCTGTGTTACTTGGACAGATTATTTGACCTCTCTGAGTCTGTATTCTCATCTATATTGTAAAAAATTGTAAAAACAAAAAAAGAAAAAAAGAATTGTAAATTACATATAAAATGGGACAAATTCTTCTGCTCCACTTCTGTTACTGGGTTGGCGTGATGGGAGGTTAGCAAATGCTGGCAAAAGAGGAAGGACAGGACCCCTCATTCTCTCTCTGATCTGCCTAGGAGGTGGAAAAATTATTTTCTCTTAAATCTTAACTCAAGGGAACTTGATGTAAAAGCACCAGGATAAAGAAAAGCCAGGAGAAGGATGGAAGTTATTCACTCCATTGGCTGGGAAGGCAAAGCACACAGTGTCAACAGCCCCCCAAAGCTGGGGCAGAGATGAAACCTTCAAGCAAGGAGGGCCCCTCGTACCCCCTCTTTTATCTTCAGTGGTCTCTGCCAATGTCACCCCAAGTAGTCTGTGGTCTCGTGACTCCCAGCCATTGTGGGGGTCCCTTGGTTTGTGGGTGGCTAGCATTCTTAGCCCAAGGATTTAATCTTTCATTCAGCAAGCAGATGTTCACACTGAGCCAGGCCCTGGACTCAGAGAAGGCAAGAGGAACTGGGTAGCCTCTGTCCTTGGACTCACAGTCAGTCCCGTGGGGAAGAATAGCACATAAGCTGGCCCATCAGAGGGCAATGTAAGATGAATTGCCACCATTTTCTGAGCATTTACTTTATACTTGACACTAGACACCATTCATTTGTGTAATGCTCACAATAACTCTCTAACATCAAAATCATTCACTCCTTTCACAGCTAAAGTTAAGTGAGGCTCAAAGGGGTTAATGACTTCCCAAAGTTCACCCAGCAAATAAATAGCAGAGCCAGGATGTGACTGCCATGTCCATCTAATGCCAAACCCTGAGCATCAATCCTTATGCTCTTCTCTCTGCTTCCAGAGCTGGGCTGACCACTATGTTGCCGCTGGCTACATGTGGCTACCGAGTACTTGAAATGTGACGGATGCAAATTGAGGTGCACCATGAGTCTAAAGTTGACACTGGACATTGAAGATTTAATTTAAAAAGAGTACAATGCAGCTCAGTCATTTTTGTGTTGAAAGATCTTAGATGTATTGAGTTAATGAAATATATCTTTAGAATCTGTCATTGGTTTCTTTTTGTTGTTTTTTTTTTCATGCGGTCACGAGAAAATTGTAGGGGATCCCTGGGTGGCGCAGCGGTTTAGCGCCTTCCTTTGGCCCCGGGCACGATCCTGGAGACCCAGGATCGAATCCCACATCGGGCTCCCGGTGCATGGAGCCTGCTTCTCCCTCTGCCTATGTCTCTGCCTCTCTCTCTCTCTTTCTGTGTGACTATCATAAAAAAAATTAAATTAAATTAAAAAAAAAAAACGAGAAAATTGTAAATTACATATTTGGCTCACATGACACTTTCCCTTAGTCGGCCCAGGTTTAGACAATCTGAAGTTCTAACCCAACCCCTGGGGCTCAGAAAAGGCTTCCTGGAGAAGGGGATGCCGAAACTGAGCTAAGTTAAATGCAAGGTCATGGCAAGGAGGGCATTCCAGGGCAAGAAAGTTTCAGGGCATCTGGCTTTGGCCCCAGAGGGTTGCAGGGCCTGGGTGGGCTGAGCTGCAGCCCCAGGCAGCTGAGAGCTGGGCCAGTCTCTAGAGGAAGCTACCAGAGCCAAACTTTCCAGAGCAGCATGACCCACAGGCCTGGGACATTCTGCCTGCTGAGGCTGTTCTCACTGGTCCTTGGCGCTCTCTGGAAAGCACTGCAGGGTGGCTGCGTCTGGGTGTAGAGCACAGGCAGGATAGACAGGCAGCAGCGCTCACCTGCCAGGAGCCTCTCCCTTCCAGCCTCCCCCGTCTCCTCGCCTTCAGACTCCTCCAGGAAGGCTCCCAAAGCACTAGAGTCCCCAGGGATGACCCTCCCCTGGAACCTTCCAGCCCAGACCATGGGAGCCACACACTCCCACATTAGGTCATATTCTGGAGAAGAATGATGGCCCAGCTGCACGGCGGGTCACGCGGTACAAAGTGCTTTTCTATCTCTAGTGTGGTGTTGCTGAAGATTGCGAGAGCAGAAGTTACCTCTGGGGAGGGGGGTCAGAGGCAAGGATAGGGAATGTTCATTAATTTGTATAGGAGGTATGTGACCTTGGGCAAGGCCTTAACATCTCTGAGCCTCAATTCCCATCTCCGTAGATGAGAATGATATTGGCACCCCTTCTTAGAGCTCTAGGAAAATGACATGAGAGGATACCCACAAAGGGCTGAGCGTGCCCTGCAGTATCCTCAGTCTCTCCAGAGCCTGCAAAGGTTGCCTCCCCTCCAGGAAGTTCACCCTCCCTGCCTCCTCCACCCATGTTCTACCCAGCCTATCCCTCCTCTGGCCTACTGGACCATATAGCTCTCCACTTCTGAATTCAGAGTTCAGTTGTCTGAACAACGGAAGCTCTATGGTTTCTCCAACAAGACTGTGGGTTGGCAAAGGTGAGAGCCTTACCTTCCCCCTTCCCTCCTCTTCCTTCTCCTCCTCTACTCCTTCCTCTTCCCCTTCTGTACCCACAGCCGGTCCTCTGCACAGGTCTGGGTATCCCATGGTCCCCTGCACCAGTGGTCCCAAGGCACTCCAGTAGCTTGGACATTAGGCTGCCATCTTTGGCCAAAAATAAGGCAGGTCTGGACCAATGTGGACCTGCCGGTTTCCACTGAGCAAATCTCCAGGAGCTGATCCTGCTCTGCTTTCTCAGTGGAGAAGCCTTCAGTGGTCCCCCATTCTCTAATAAAGCAAGCCAAACTCTTTGGCCTGACTCTCTAGACCATTCCCAGGATGATCTTACCTGGTTCTTCAGCTTTATCCTCACGCTCTATGTGGGTAGCTCTGTTAAAATGAATGGTTCCGGGCTCCCAGGGCACAGCAGCCCAGCCCTGCCTCTCTCCTTCTGCACATCTTCTTTCCTCTGCCTGGAAGACCCCTCCTCCTTTTCCCATGGTCACTCATCCAGGCATCCTCCAGGAAGTCCTTCCTGGTCTCCTCCTCTTGGCAATATTCCTCCCAGATAGAAGGAAAACTCTGGGCCTCTCCCTCCCACACTCTACCCTCCAGCCCTGGGTCATGTGAAGTGTTGAAGGGTCTTAATTCCTGTCTGCTGGGAATTTGATGGCAAGGGTCACTTTCATCCTTTTCCCCATGAGGGCCCAGCTCATAATACATGTGTGCTGTGTGTCCCTTGGGCCATCTCCCCTCCCAGAGTCAGGCTGGGAGTAAGAATTCACCAGGACACCAGGACACTTGAGGCTGAGTTCTGCTGACCCTGACACCACCTTGGCTACATTCTTAATGAGCGCCACACTCCAACTGCCCCTGGGAAATCAGCCCTCACCCAGGACTCCCGGGGCCTGAACTTGAAAGATCTCGCCACAGTCCCACTTGATATGCAGATATTGTCCACCCAGCCTCCTATCAGGTGCCTGAGGTGTCAGCTGAGGTCTGCATCATCGGAACATCACAGATTCCTTGCAGTCAGAAGAGACCTTGGAGACTATCGTACAGAGGCTGGGTGCAGTGACAGGCAATGGGAGGAAAGTGGGTCCCATGTGCCAGAAGATGCTGCAGTGACACCATCAATCACCATTATCATTGCAGAGAGCAGCTGGGTCCCCACTACATACTGGCACCGTGCCTAGCAATTTGGGTACATTTTCAGTTTTTAATCTCTTACTGCCCTATAAAGCAGAGGTTATATATGCACTTGATTTTACAGGGAGAGGAAACTGAAGCTCAGAGCAGTGAAGTCACTAAACCAAGGTCACACTGCTGGTGAGGCGGGATGGAGGGATGCAGGATTTAATCACAGGCATGCTGACTCCAGAGCCTGTGCTTTTCCACCATTAATCCTGCATACATTTGGTTTATCACAAATATACCGCGGAGGTGCTGGCCAGATTTTAAAGATTTATTTACTTGAGAGAGAGAAAGAGCAGGGGGAGGGGCAGGGGGGAGGGAGAGAAGTAGACTCTGCACTGAGCATGGAGACTAACGCAGGGTTCCATGTCATGTCCCCGAGATCCCGACCTGAGCCGAAACCAAGAGTCAGACGCTCAACCAACTGGTGCCCCTCAATAAAGTTTTCTTTTTAAAAAAAGGTTTTTGTCCCAGAGATGAATATATGATAGAGATTTTCAGGATGTGGAATACTCTTAGTACTAGATTCTGAAGCTAGAAAGCTCTTTCTCTCTTTTTTCTTTTTGACCGTCTTTCTATTTCAACCAGGACTGTTCTCAAGATCTCTAAACTCCCACACTAGGCCAAGCAGAATTTCACCTGCTGCCAGTTGCTCAGACCACAGTGGGTGTTGTCTTATACTCATATTCCCAGCCCGGGTGCCACCCAGCCAATACTTTACTTCTAGAGGCTGGCACTTCTCTGTAGTCTTTGCAACCTTCTCTTCATCCATTCATATGCAGGGATCAGATGGTGAGACCAGTCACTATATCACTGGTTAATCACCAACTTCATAAGGCAGCCAGGCAGTGATGTCTGGATGTTCCCACTCCTTGTACCAGGCCAGGCTGGGCAGAGAAGCCTCTGTGTGTATAAACACAGCCTTCTGCTTATGCGGCTCCTGCTGGACTCCCTCGCCAACTCGGCCCTCTGTGGCTTTTATCTTCCTGCCCAAAATAACCATTGGCTTCAGTGGTTCTCTGGACATGAATTAGATTCTCGTGAGAGCCCATGAGCAACTTGAGGACAGGAAGGGCATGTTATCCATCTCTGTTTCCCCAGTGCACCAGGGCAAAGGTTTGTGGGATTTAGCGAGCAACTGTGTGTGCCTGGAGGGACCCAAGCTAAGCAGTGAGAACTCACCAGCAAACAGTCATGCTCTCTGAAAGCCCACAGTTTAGCAAAAACACCAGCACCAGTCAAATGTAATAGAAGGCAAAAAATACTAAAGGCTGTAAGAAAAGGATGGAGTGTTTTGGAGTTCAGAGGAGAAGGAGATTGTGGGAGGACAGTTATCAAAGGTTTCAAGGCAGAGGTTGCATTTGGGCTGAGCATTACAGACAGGCCAGAAGGACAGTCTAGATGGAAGAGATAGTACAAAACAAGGCACATGGCTGGGGAATACAGGGTAGACTCAGGAAACTGGCCTCGAATGACCCTGAGCTGAGGATGCTAAGGGCTGAGGCTGGGGCTGGAAGACATATGGTACCAGTGAGATCCTCGGATGGAATGGTATTCCAAGTGGTTCCTTGCACTATCTAGCAACCAGCCACATGTGACTATATATATTTAAATTAATTAAAATGAGAAAAAATGTAAAATTCATAGACACATGTGGTTAGTGGTTACCATATTGGACAGTGCAAATGTACACCATTTCCAGACAGTTCTGGATGGCTCTGGTACGCATGGCAGAGAATCCAAAAGACTTTGAGTGGAGGCATGACATGATCAGAGCTGGGATTTAGGAACATAAATTTGTCCTCAATGAGAAGTAAGTGAATGGAGGGTAGGAGAGACCTGGACCTGGTGGTGGTGGGCCAGAGAGCATTACAATAATCCTGGCAAGACCAATAACCACTTCCCTTTCCTCTGTTCACCTCTTCCTATCGGTAAGCAGGAAAGCAGAGAGCAGTGTTTCTCAAAGTGTGGTCCCTGGAACAGCATCATCATCTGAGGACGCCTTAGTGTACAAATCCTCAGGCCCCACCCCAGACCTACAGAATCAGGATCAGAGAAGTAACTTGCACTTCAATTGGTCCTCTCATGGTTCTGATGCACACTCAGGTGTGAGATCTGCCAGCACAGAGGCTAGAGGCCAGGCCAGTTCCAAAGTAACTCTACCCTCTGGAGTCAGAAGATGTGGCTCCATGTCCTGTCTCAGACATTAACTAGTGTGTTTCATCTCTTTGGCCTCTGTTTACCAAAGAAATCAGCTGTATTTGTATATAGAGGAACTCTATGTTAAAAATTCCACCAAAATGATGAAATTTGAAATGCAATTTCATAGGATTCAATAGTTGATGGGCTAAATGCTATGTATCCCTTCCAGAGCCTGCCCCCTGCCTTGTCATATTGCCTCTGCAGTCTCCCTCCCCTGCCTGCTCCCCTCATTCAGCAGAGAGCGAGCACACAGTCCTGAAAGACAACCCCTGCCCCCATGGGCTGTCCCTGCCATTCCCAAAGAGTAGACAGATTGTCCCCAGCCATGAGAAGGTAGAAGAGAAGGAGATTGCCTGCCTCTCGTTCCCCCACCCCAAACCCCTAGCTCAGATGCCAGCCACTAAAGAGGCTCCCAGATGCCAGCCCCCACCCCCAACACAAACACAGACACAGATACACAATGCATATATCCTCTTTCCCATAGCCACAGCCAAGGGACTACACCTCCAGACACTTGGTGGTATGGTCACTCAGAACAGGCAAGAGTTATTTTTAGAGGCCGAGTGACAGGATGGGTGAAAGCAGTTCTGCACTGTCAGAGCTACTGCTGCCACCACCGGCTCTGATGAATCACTACCCACTATGTGAATGTACATGGTTGTCAGCATGGCCAGAGAGGCTGCGCGGCTTCCAGAATGAATGTCTTGGATTGGTGACCACGCTGATCACACCAGGCTGGGCCCAGAATCACACCAGGGGCAAGACTTCCCAGCTGGAGCCAGTAGAGTGGAGCCAGACCAATAAATAGCCCAGCCCAGCCTCCCCTGACCAACACAGCTCTCACCAGTACAGCCTACACCAGGCCACCAGGCCATGCAGGGGCCTCTCCCTGCCAAAGGCCCTTCAGAGTAGCTATTGATACCTCTCCTCCTCCCTAGTCTATCTGAGTAAGCCTCTCACCCTCCACACCAGTGCAGTCTGGGTATTACGGCAATGAGCACCTAGTACGTCAGGCAAACTTGAACAATATCAATGCAGCTGTCAACTGGTTTCATCTTTCTAGAGGGCACTTTAGAGAAGTGCATTCTAGCCTTAAGATCATACATAACCTTAAGCCAGAAATAATTCTTCTACAAATTTATCTTGTGGGAACAATGGATATACATAAAGATATAGCTATAAGAACACTTGTTTTGCGTATACAAGAGTCTTGTCTTGTATACCAAGGTGAAGTGGGAATTAGAAATTACGGAACTGTCCAAAAATAGTGGCTACATTATATCAATAATGATACATAAATAACGATACATAACTATCCTGAAATATCATGCAGTTGTTAAAATATAGTGTTGTGGATCTATATGATCGTACGTAATAACGTTCACAACATAATACAAAATTTTAAAACCAGGGATCCCTGGGTGGTGCAGCGGTTTAGCGCCTGCCTTTGGCCCAGCGCGATCCTGGAGACCCGGGATCGAATCCCACGTCGGGCTCCCGGTGCATAGAGCCTGCTTCTCCCTCTGCCTGTGTCTCTGCCTCTCTCTCTCTCTCTCTCTGTGTGACTATTCATAAATAAATAAAAATTTTTTAAAAAAATAAAAAAACAAAATTTTAAAACCAAATAGTATGTAACATATGATTCTATTTCGATAAAATGTGTGTGTATGTTTGTGCATAGAAAGAAAAAGAAAACTGGAAGGAACTATACAAAAAATAATGCTCCCAGATGTTGTTTTGTGACAGTGGAATTATTTCTTTTGTGCTTATATTGTTTTACTTCCTTGCTGATTTTCTGGTGTGTGTATTGGCGAGAACAAATATGATTTACATAAGAAAGGTAATAAGAAAAGCCTATTACCCTCACCTGACTCAGCCTCTGCTCTAAACCATTCAAAGCCCTTTCTGGTCTCTCATTAGAGCCCCCACTCCTTCAACCATCACTCTTATCAAGTCTCTCTCTAGCTTTGAACTTCCATGCCCTCCCCAGTTGCCCCCTAGAGTTTCACTAATTGGGAGCCCCATCCAGCCATCGCCCACAGACCCCTGACACAGGGGTCCACCGTGGAAGTCCCCTCCTCCAGGAATCCTTGTCTGTGAATCTCATCTAAACAGAGAGTCTGATCCAGGGAGAGTGCATCTCATTACAACAAGGGAAATAAGATTATAATAAAGATAAAAGTGGTAGTAAATCGATTGGTGGGAATATAAATTGGTGCAGCCACTGTGGAAAACAGTATGGAGGTTCCTCAAAAAAATTAAAAATAGAAATACCATATGATCCAGTAATTCCAGGACTGAGTATGTACCCAGTGAAGACGGAAGCACTAGTTCAAAAAGATGTATTCACCCCTCTGTTTATTGCAAAAAAACATTAGTTACAAAAGCCAGATATGGAAGCAACCCAGGTGTCCACCAGTAGATAAATGGATAAAGAAGATGTGGCATGTATCTACAATGGAATATTATACTGCCATGAAAAAGGATGAGATCATGCTGTTTGTGACAACATGGATGGACTGGGAGGGTATATGCTACATGAAAGAAGTCAGACCGAGAAAGTCAAATACCAAATAATTTCACTCATATGTGAAATCTACAAAAGAAACACGAATAAGCAAGCAAAAAGGAGAATCCAATGTATAAATACAGAGAACAAACTGATAGTTGCCAGAGGGGAGGGGCGTGGGCAAAGTGGGTGAAGGCAGGTAGGAGATATAGGTGGAAGCCTATATCTCCCATCTACAGGAGAAACCAGAGTCATGAGAATAAGAGGTACAGTGTAGGGGATTCAGTCAGTGATGCTGTAATAGCATCTGATGACAGCAGCTACACTTCTGAGCAGAGCATAAGGTACAGAGACGTTGAATCACTATACTGTACACCTGAAACTAATGTCACAATGTCTGTCAACTATACTATAATTTTTTTTAAATCTTAAAAAATGGTAGTGAGGGCGCCTGGGTGGCTCAGTCGGTGCCTGCCTTCAGGTCATGATCCCAGGGTCCCGGGATTGAGTCCTGCATCAGGCTCCCTGCTCAGCAAGGAGTCTGCTTCTCCCTCTATACCCCTCCACTCTGCTCGTAATCTCTTTCTCTCTCGTGCTGTCTCTCTCTCAAATAAATAAATAAGATCTTTTTAAACTGTATATATTTTTTAAAAGTGGTAGTGAATATTCACTATATTCTGTTTGCCTTTTTTCTTTAGCATTTTATTATACTCCTATCACCTAACCCTCACAATGGCTTTCAAAGTGGGTGTTGTTGCATTCATTATGGAGAGGAGAACACTGAAGCCCCGTAAGTA
Source organism: Canis lupus familiaris (assembly GCF_011100685.1). Taxonomy (NCBI): domain Eukaryota; kingdom Metazoa; phylum Chordata; class Mammalia; order Carnivora; family Canidae; genus Canis; species Canis lupus. The sequence continues at coordinate 25,526,978 of NC_049245.1, read as the reverse complement.
TAGCAGCACAACACTTGCCAAAGGTCACGTGGTCAGACAGGATTCAGAACAGGTCTGATTTCCACATAGAAGGAGTTAAATAGAAGAACTGAACAGGATATCCTGAGCCCACATTCTAAGGAGCCATATTCTACAGAGCCCTTCCTTTCAGCTCAGCTCATAGCTGCCATACCCCATCACCTGCCCAGAACCCCACAAAAGCCCATCTAGGGCCATGTGCCCTGCATCTCCACCCCAGCCCATCATTCCCTCCCAGCTCTGGCAGTGGGTCCTTGCTGCCTCCTCAGGTCTCCTAGCAACAAGATGTTGTGCCTTGCACTCTCTCAACCTCTGGGCTCTCCAGCTCAGGCCTGTCTCACTGAGCAGGCAGCAGCTGGCAACTCCTCTCACAGGGGTTATGGCATCCCTGTGTGGCTGGGGGGAGGGTGGGGGGAGGAGATGGAATTGATCTGCGTGGCCCCCACTCTAGGCCTGCTCCCAGCTCCACATTTGGGGCACTGGCTTTGGTTGCACTGTTCTTTTCATGAGCTTCTATCTGCTGACTGGGACATAAAAAAGAAGTGGGATCCTCGGCCTTAAATTCTAGTCAATTCCAGTTCACTTTTGTATTTTTAAAGTACGTACGTGGAATCTTCCCACCAGAGAATTAATATTAAAAATATCAAAATAGAGACATTTGGGTGGCTCAGTCAGTTAAGCGTCAGACTGATTTCAGCTCAGGTCTTGATCTCAGAGTGGTGAGAGTGAGCCCCACATTGGACTCTATGCTCAGCATGTAGTTTGCTTGTCCTTCTCCCTCCCTCTCTGCCCCTTTCCCGCACACATGCTCTTTCTCTCAAATAAATAAAATCCTTTTTTTATAAAAAAAAAATAGCAATAATTAAAGTACTAGCAACAAAGCAGCTACTTTATCTTTACTCGATGCTCTAAACGATCTCTGAGAAGCAGGACCTAGTAGTCCCATTCTACAGATGAGGAAACTGAGATGTAACTTGTCTAAAACCACGTAGCTACTATTAATGGTCTACTGAGGTGGTACTGTGAATGAAGAAGTTTTGCCTCCCACGTTCATTGATAGTTGGGCTATGACTATGTACTGATAATTACCAAAACTGAGCAATGGGTTCATAGAGGTTCACTATACTATTCTCCCCACTTTTCTGCCTGTTTGAAATTTTCCATAATAAAGTTAAAATCAAGAAGAAAGGACAACAGAAAGATGACTGATGAGCGTGTGAATTCTAAGTCTGGCTTGAACTTAGAAAACCCGTAAAATCATCCAAACTTAGAAATATTTTGCTCTGACAGTTTTGAAGGTCAGGAAAAGGCAAGCATACTGGAACCCACTTAGAAGCCTCTCTTTCTCCATCTTTCTATACAATTTTCTGCCTCTGCATTGTTGCTAGGAAACCAGCGAGCCAGGAGAATCCCAGTCTGGGGGGCTGGGCCCTCCGCCTTCCTTCGCTGCCTCTCTGGAGGCTGTGGTGCCCCTGCACCCAGAGCTGACCCCATTGGGCAGTCTCCTGGGGGTTCATGAGCTGTATGCTGGCTGAGATCCCGAAGGCCGCTGGGAGAGAGGTGAGTGTAAATCCAGAGAACAATGATTAAAAAGCAAAGTACGGGCCTCTCTCTGTAGGTCCCCAGCTCAAAAAAACTCCCCAGCAGTCAGAGGGCCTTTAATCAAGTCTCCGGAGAGAGTGAAACACACACAAGGCAGGAGAGTGACCAAGGGAGTGTGAATGAGAGAAACTACTCAACAGAGGCAGGAAGTGTGACAGGTGGGGAGAGGGCGGCCACTGGGAGGCAGTACAGCATAATGGCAGTACAGACTCTGGCAGCAGGGCATCACCGAATCCGGCTCCAAGGCTTCCTATCTGGGAGATGTCTTCACCTCTCTGAGCCTTCATTCCTCAGCTGCAAATGGAGGACAATTCTACTACGATACAGAGCAGACATAAGGATTGAATAAGGCAATACAGGTCAAGTGTGTAAGCACACAATAAATAGTGGCTTAAAAAACTGCTAACCAGGGGCGCCTGGGTGGCTCAGTGGGTTAAGCATCTGACTCTTGATTTCAGCTCAGGTCATGATCTCAGGGTCATGAGATCCAGCCCTATTTTGGGCCCCACACTGAGCACGGAGCTTGCTTGAGATTCTCTCTCTTCCTCTGCTTCTGCCTCTCTCTCTCTCAATTCTTCCTCCCCGCACCCCCCCCCCCGTGCATGCACTCTCTCTCTCTTTCAAATAAATAAATCAATCTTAAAAAAAAAAAAAGCGTTAACCACATGATCCAGCAATTCTGGGATATACCCAAAAGATTTGCAAGCATGGTCTTGAAGAGATACTTGTACATCTGTGCTCATAGCAGCGTTATTCACAACCACCAAGAAGTAGAAGCAACACAAGAATCCAACAACAGATGAATGGATAAACAAAATGTGTCATACACATATGATGGAATATTATTCAGTCTGAAAAAGGAAGGAAATCCTGACACATGCAAGAACGTGGATGGACCTTCGAGACATTATGCTCAGTTAAATAAATAAACCAGACACAAAGAGACACATACTGTTTGATTCCATTTATAGGAGATGCATACAGTAGTCAAATTCACAGAGGCAGAAAGTGAAGTGCTGGTTACCAGGGGCTGGAGAGTTGCTGTTTAATGAGTACAGAGTTTCAGTTTTGCAAGGAAGAAGTTCTGGAGATGGATGTGGTGATGGTTGCCCAACAACATGAATGTACTCAATGCAGCTGAACTGTACACTTAAAAATAGTTAAGATAATAAATTTATGTTATGTGTATTTTACCACAGTAAAAAAATAATAATAATTAAAAAAAGAAAGTACCAGGCATAAAACCCAAAAACAGAGTAAGAGACTAAGAGACAAAGCTGAAGAGATAGGAAGAACTGGAAAAGTATGCAGAAACGGGGTGATCCAAAGAGGAGAAACACACTCCACATGCACACTCTTCCAAAGCCATGGAGCACAAATGGAGGACTTTCCAGCAAGGGCATGCACTTCCAGGGTGCTCAGGGCCTGCTTCCTACCCTGAATTCTGCCCCCAAACAGGGGCTGTTCTCATAATCACTAAGAACAGGCCTATAAGAGAATCTGGCCCCACTCCTCCCCGCTGCCTGGAATCATCGGGGAAAAAGGGAAGGATGGAAGCCCAGAAGGAAGTGAAGAAAGGAATAACAGGTAGAGACAGCAAAGCAGCAGAGCAGCATGTGAAAAGGCCCTGAGGTACGAGCCATGTGTGGGGAGCACTCCAGGGTGGCAGGATGCTCAGGCATGTTGAGGGAAGTAGAAAGGAGAGAGGGGGGCAAATGGGGAAAGGACTTTACTGACCACCACCATGCTAGACACTGTCCCGCATCATCATCTTAGTAATGTTTAAATTCATCCTGACTGGCAGGTATTCATGTCCCCATTTTATGGAGAAAGAAATGAAAATTCAGATAGATAAAGTAACTTGCCCCAGGAAACACAGATGGTAAGCAGACAGTAGGGATTCAAAAACCAGCTAACTCCTAACTCCTGCTTATTTCTTCAGCCCCTGGGAGATTAGTACAAAAGGCCAAGACCATGCGCTCTAGAGTCAGAATCCCAAATCCACACTATCCCTCACTAGCTGTTTGATCTGGAGAAAATTTCTTAACCTTCTGGGTGTCCATTTCCTCAGCTGTTGAGTGGGAATGAACATAGCACCTTTATCATATAGTTTTAAGAGAATTAAATGAATATCATACTGTGAGAAAAGTGCATTGTGCACAGTGAAAACATAAAGTAGCTTTTATTATTCATTATGCTTAGCCTTCTAGGTACTCCCCTACAGGCCCCCACAGGCCAACTTGCCACCACTGCTTGTCCCTGGCTGAGTCGAGTGCAGTCTTTGGAGCAAGGCATAGGCCAGACCCAGATCCCTGAGAGTGCTAAGACCTCAGGCAGGGCAGTAACCTTGCAGGAGCAGCAGGAACATCCTGGAAATGACCTCCTCCATGCTCTGGTTTCAACTCCATGGCCTAAGTAAGTTGTTCTGCAGATGCTCAGTGGGACATGGTCTAAGTAGCCTCCATACTCATGGAGTGACCATAATAGAAACAAGCAGGGCTGCCAAGTTACCTACCTACTGGCCTCCACCATGGGCTGACCCCTGCCCCTCAGCACCTTCTGGGATGAGGTGACCTGCAACACCAGGAAGGCCTTCAGAGACCCTCTAATTCCACCCCTCGTCACACAGATCAAACACCAAGGCTGGAGATAAGTGGGGATCTATTGGGGGTCACACTGTGAACCAGTGGGCAAAGCTAGAACACAACACTGGGCCATCTAACTCCCTGGTCATTCTGGTTTATTTTGCCATTCCTACACTTTGTCATGTTGAACACAAGTCTACATATTCAACTTTCAAGAGGTTTAGTCACTCTTGCCTAACTTATAGTCCCTATAAGCCGAACTCTGGGAGGTTGGCCTTATGGGAAAGGCAAGAACTCCGGGGACAGGCAAACTGCATTCAAATCCCAGCTCCACCACATCTGTTGAATGGCCCTTCATTTGTTTATATAGAACATGGTAGGGATCCCTGGGTGGCGCAGCGGTTTGGCGCCTGCCTTTGGCCCAGGGCGTGATCCTGGAGACCCCGGATCGAATCCTGCGTCGGGCTCCCGGTACATGGAGCCTGCTTCTCCCTCTGCCTATGTCTCTGCCTCTCTCTCTCTCTCTCTGTGTGACTATCATAAATAAATAAAATAAAATAAAATAAAATAAAATAAAATAAAATAAAATAAAATAAAATAAAATAAAATAAAATAAAATAAAATAAAAAAATAAAAAAAAAGAACATGGTAGAAATCAGCAGCTAAGAGGGTAGGTTATAGCATTTCCCAGAGGGTGAGCCACTCTACCAATCACTGTTTCAGTTTCCCCTTCTGTAAAGCCTGCCTCACATAGTCATGAGGACAGAATGAGAAAAATATAAAGGACCTGGTACAGTGCTTTCTATGCTGTAAGCACTCAATAAACAATGTCTATTGCTGGTACTATTATCTCTAATGCCAAGATCAGAGCATGCCGCCAACAGGTAGCCAAAGGTACCTCAGTCTCAAAGCTCAAGCTTTCTCAGCTTCTCTCATGCAATCATGGGGTATTAAAACTGGCAAGGGCCCCATTTTACAGGCAACAGAGTTAAGAGTCAGAGGGAAATGACTTGCTCAAGGTCATGGAGCAAGTTAATGAGTTAAACTAGAACCCAGATCTCTTGACTCTTACTGACTTAAAATTTTTTTAAAGATTATTTATTTATTTATTCATGAGAGACAGAAAGAGAGAGGCAGAGACTTAGGCAGAGGGAGAAGCAGGCTCCTTGGAGGGGGCCCAATGTGGGATTCAATCCCAGACTCCAGGATCATGCCCTGCCGAAGGCAGACGCTTAACTGCTCAGCCACCCAGGTGTCCCTTACTGACTTAATTCTATTATCATGAGCTCTTACTGTCCAGGCAGCTGTGCCTGTGTGTGGATCTGGGGGGAAGAGACCACAGAACTGAGCAACCTTGCCATCATGGTGGACACAGGTCAGAAGTAGGGTGGAGCTCCATGCTGGCAGACAAGGCCAGCTGGGCCAGCCGCCAAAGTAGCACCATAGGCACAGCTCGGGGCCCTCTCATCAGCTACATAATAAAGTAATTATGGGATTAGGGATAAAATTAGTCACTTGTGTAATTAATTTGCTGAGAACCAGAAAAGAAAGGGCCTTTTTGAAGAGTTGTTCCTTGGCCCTTCCCATGAGTATTGCTGCAGAGGCACAGATGAGTGAACATACACACAAACACATATACACACAGCAGTGATGGCGACAGATGAACAGGGCTACTTGGCTTCCTGTGGTAGTTCCTCACCAATCCTAGCCCTGAAGGCAGGGGCTACATTCCATGTTTGCCTCATGGAACACTTCTGTCACAGCATCACAGGGTAGGCTGCCTTCCCTCAGAGCCCTCCATCACAGAGGATCTGGTGATATGGTCTCTTATGCCTCTCTCCAACCACAGCATAATTAGGCCTGGGTTCCCCTGGCTCTTCCTCCATCATAGAGGCTGGTGGTCCAGTTCCAACAGTACGTGGGGGTCCACCAATCCAGAGAGACTCCTGGTATTCATTGGTCACTGTGATAGACAGAATAATGGCCCCCCAACGAGGTCCATGTTCTAATCCCTAGAATCTGTATGTTACCTTGAATGGCAGAAGGGACTTTGCACATGTGATTAGGTTAAGAATTTGAATTTATATTATCCTGAATTATCCAAGTGGTCCCAATTATATCAATCATAAGGTCCTTATAAGTGAAAGAGGGAAGCAGGGGACTAAATGTTATAGAAGGAGGTGTGATGATGGAACCAGAGTTTGGAGTAATGCCATTGCTGGATGGAACCATGAGCCAAGGAATGTGTGGCCTCTAGAAGTGGGAAAGGTCCAGGTACATGGTCTGCCCTAGAGCCTCCAGAAGGAGTGTAGCCGTCAACACCTTGACTTTAGCCCCATGAAGCTCAATCCAGACTTCTGACCTCCAAGACTATAAAGTAATAAATCTGGGTTATTTTAAGACACTAAGCATGTGTCAATTTGTTACAACAGCAGTAGGAAACAAACTAATATAGCCACCTAAGGAGTGACACTTGGAGCCCACCTTTGCCTCCAGGATTGAAGCCCTTGATGAAACTCTCTCCCCAAGGGCCAGCCAGGAGCATTCTTGGGGCCAACATGTACCCTGAATGCACCTCTAGAGATTAGGCTTGTACAGGGGCCCCAAACTCTTACCCAGAGAAATATCTTTGGGGAAACAGCACCCCAGAAGAGGAGATAAAGGGAAATAGTTCTGGAAGGAAAGGGTAAGGTCCCACCTTACAGCTCCACTCCAGGGGCTCGGCCCCTCTAACACATTCTCCAACATAGAGACATCGGCCTCCATAAACCAGATCATCCCCAGGGGTAGGCTGGCAAGCCTGGGTTCTGGCCTCAGCTTGGCCCAAGTCACTAGGTGGCTTCCTCTTTCTGAACCTCACCATTGTCATCACACCTTGTGAGATAGTCACTCTCATCATGCCCATTTTATGGCTGAGGAGATGGACTCAAGCAGCTGCAGAGGGGAGCCTGGTTTGAACCTAGGCTGTCTCACTCCACAGCCCTACCCTGGCTCCCTCTTAGTGTGAACAAGGGTAGACAGAGGATGGTCTGGAGCAGCCCCTCCACACAAGGAACAGGTTCTACAGACCTGAGGGGGTCAAAGCCAGCCTGCCTTTCCAATCTGGAAGTTGGGCTTTAAAGTGGCCCAGCAGCTGGGCAAGATTTACTGAGAGCCTACATGGTATCCACAGCACTTGATCTTGGATTCCCTCCCTGGCATCCCACCCTAACAGGCATCATCTAAAATACAGAACAAGCACTTCATGCAATGCTCATTGCAGTGTGTGATTCATAAGAGCAAAGACTGGAAACAATCTGAATGACCGGTAACAGGAAAAAGGGTGAATTGATTTTGTATCTGATGGAACTCTCTGGAATGACACAGAAGGCTGCTTTGCATATACCACTATGTGAAACTTGCAGAACAGCCCCAAAGATGCCCCAGGGAGGACTATGGCTACCTAAGAAAAGGGCAAAGGGAAAAAGTGGGAAGGAAACACACCAGACTCCCGACCATACTAAGGCATCATTTTTTCCCTCTTCTTGTTTTTAAACATCTCCGTGTTGTTACTTTCATTATTTAAAAAAGAAAGTCTTATTTAAAAAAAAAAAAAAAACAATAGTAGGGGCACCTGGGTGGCTCAGTGGTTGAGTGCTGCCTTTGGCTCAGGTCATGATCCTGGGGTCCTGGGATCGAGTCCCACATCAGGCTCCCCACAGGGATTCTGCTTCTCCTTCTGCCTGTGTCTCTGCTTCTCTCTCTGTGTCTCTCATGAATAAATAAATTTTTAAAATCTTTTTAAAAAAAGAAAAGAAAACAGTAATCATGATGAAGCCCTGAGGAACCCACACCTGAGACACTGAGGAGAAAAAGGGAGGACAGGAGAACAAGAGCTGGCCAGATAGACAGTGGCAAAGCTGGAAAGAAGGGTGTGGTGTTGTGGAGATGGAAGAAAGTGAAGGAGAGGGGATTCCTGGGGTCAGCATGGCCTGGGAGGCGCCGATGCCCAATGCTGGCCTCCCTGCCCCCAACTGCATTCACAACACAAGCCAGGAGCCAAGAAGGCTCTTGTCACTGATCCCCCTACGCTCCTCACTGAGGTGTCTCTGAGTGCTCCTACCATGACCAGCGTCCTCAGGGGCAGCATTTCCAAAGCAAATCAAGCACCAAGAGAAGCAATGGTGTGCCAAACCCATGGCCATCCACTCCCATCCTAGCCAAGCAGAGCAGAGGAGGCCTCACATAGAAGAATCTGGTCAGGATTTTCCTGATCCGTAACCACTCACCAATTCTACCAACAGTGTTTCTACAGGAACCCACATCTCTCTCTCTCTCTCTCTCTCTCTCTCACACACACACACACACACACACACACACATCACACATATACATATTTGCTCCTTGGGACCTTCCTCAGCTTCTCTGACTCATCTGTTGCTTCCTGGATATAAGCAGACACAGAAGCATACCTGAGTCACATACCTGTTCACACATCTTCCCACCCCCACACATACCCCACCAGCTTGCTTCCTTCTCTTGAAAACCCCATTCCTCCCTCTCTCCACCTACTTCATCATGGACCTCAGGTCAACCAGAGCACAGAAGGGAAGGTCCCCCAGCAATTCACATCTGGCTTCACTGTGCCATCCCTGCCTCCCTCCACATGCATGGCAGGCAGTGGCCAAGTCTGGGTTGCTGCTTCTAGAGCCCAGAGGTGGAGGGAGGCTGGGTTACAGAGCTAACAGCTAAACCAGGATCTGAGGGCCAATGACCTAAGAAGCCACCTCTGACCCTCAATCTAGTGAGCCAACAAGGAGGAGGGCTGAGTCACTACCAGATGTCCCCCATTACACCCCCATTCTAAGGCAACTGGCATCCCTGCCTTCTGCCCACAGCCCAAATGTATGGGCCATCCTCCCAGGCAGCCTGTGGTAATGAGCATGGCTGGGCCAAGACAAGGCCAGTATCAATTAGGCCACCCCCTTTCCTGCTAGTGAGCTCAGCCTCTTTACTTTGCTCTGATTTCAGCTCATCTGAAAAATCCTCATTTGAGGTCCCTGGAGGATCTTAAAAGTGTTATTCAAACATTAGCTCTGACACATGGCCTCCCCCACTCAGACATCACCCGCCCCAGGCAACACTTTTTTCTTCCTGCTTTTTGGCACTGCCAGGAATGAGCAGCTTCTGTGGTCTGCCATGTGGCACCACAGGTCCTGCCACTTCAAGCCCTCCAATCCTGACCTGCCCCGGCTCCCTGCCATTTTCAAGGGAGAAACAGGGGAAGGGGTCTTGGTGCGTCCTGTATGGCAGACATGTGATTTTGTTCAATGTCTGTAACAACTCCCTGAGGTGGCATTATGATTCATGTGCCACAGATGCCAAAACTGAAGCTGGGCAGCCCTGCCAAGGTCACATAGCCAACACGTGGCTGAGGCAGGCCCAGAACCCAGGACTACTGAGCTCCAGGGCTCTCCCGATGGCCCTGCCCACCCAGCCTGCCCTGTTCTGCACACTGCCCAGCCGCTCCCTGAGAAGAGATGGGGTATCCATCACTGGCTATCCCTAACCTATTACCCTGAGCCTGAGTCCAGGTGGAAGGAGCAACACAGGAGGCGCTGAAGGATTTGGGACCTCTAAGGAGAAGGTTGAGAGAACACAAAGTTCCTAGGAAGGAAAACAAACAAAACACAACAATGTGAAGAGCTATTTGCAACTCCCTTATTCTGACACGTGTCTAATATGAGCACCCACAAGAGGCGGCATCGTCAGGGGCTAGATGGGAGGACAAAAGGTCAAAAAGAAGAGTTTGTGGGCTGCGTGGTCAGAGAATTCAGAATGGGAAGGACCAGAGGTTCAGCCCAATGCCTTTGTTTTTACAGGTAGGGAAACAGAGGCCCAGGGAGGGGAAGGGGCCCATCTAAGGCCAAGAGTGAGTCTGTGGCGTGCTAGGATTCAGATGCAGATCTTCTGACTCTTGCCTTAGCTTTCTAGGACCTAAAGAATGAAGAGCCTGGAGCAGACGCTCCCTGGGATACATGAATGAGCGAATGAACAAGAGGACCCATCACCTCTACAGCTGAGCGAGCAGAGCACAGAAACCTATGTGGTGCTTCCATGGGAACCCCAGCTTGCTCTGGTTTCTCACCCCATGAAAGTGGAGGCAGGAGGAAGGCCCTTCCATTCACCAAAGCTGAAGCTCCAACCAGGAACCAATCACAGCCCTGGAAGGAGGCAGAAACTTTGGTTCCCATGGCAACGCAGACAAAGGCCTCTCAACACAGCTATCAGCTGGAGTAGGGATGTGGACTGCTTTCCACCCCATCCAGATAAGGTTCCCCTCTCCTTTTCTCATTAAGGAAGGAGTCAACCCAACTGTTCTGTTCTTACCCCCAATCTCCAGTGGCGTCTCTAGGCCCAGCTCAGATTGGAAGGGTGGAGACGGATAGGCTTCTGAGTTGGGGACTTCAGACGGTAGTTGAGTCTTGCCCAGTCGTGACTTTCTACCTTTCTACTGCCACCAGGTGTGTGCCTCCGAGCTGGGATAGGGGGTGCCTATGTGCATGTGCGTCAGTTCATGGCCCACACTCTCCTCTGAGAGGCAGTGCCAGCTGCAAAGCCACAGAACAGCCTGGAGCAGGCACCTGGCCCAGGCCCAGCTCTGACATTAATTCACAACTGGACCCAAGCAGGTCTCCTCTGCCTTCTCCTGGGTCTCAATTTCCCCATCTATAAAGTGCAAGACCTAAGACCTATAGTTCTCTGGAATGACAGCCCCCAGTCCTCACTCACCAAAAAAAATAATGGGGAGAGGTAACAAGTCAGAGCTTACCTTTTGAAAGGTCACCTAGCCCTGGTCAAGGGACCTGGAATACACAACCTGTCCCACTAACTGGAATTGTCTCTTTCCACCTACTTTGAAGAAAATGAAGAAAATCACAAGAAAAGTGATGAGCCCTGGAAAAGAGCTTCCAAATATCCCCAGCCTTGGTCACCTACAGGCCCAGCCGCCCCATCCCTCACCCAGGCCCTAGCCCCACAGGGAGGAAGTGTATACAGTGTTTGAGCAAGCTCTCTTGTCACTAAGGGAGGGGTCACTCACTCAGAGATTTCAGAAACATTTCCCATACAGAGTCAGAAGGAAAAAAGAAATTTCTCAGGAAGTTTCACAAGTCCAAAAAAGTCAAAGTATTGACATCAAAACCCACACAGAAAAAAAAAAAAAAAAACAAAAAAAAAAACACAGGTTCGCCATGCTTTCAGCTCTGTAATCCCTCAGTCACCCTATGGAGAAACCCTGCAGCCATCCAGGACGGGGCAGCCTTCCCTCACCTCCCACCCCCACCTCCATCAGGCCCTGTCCCCTGGTCCGGCCCCTTGTCTCCAGGGCTACTTGCCTGAGTTTCTCAGTGCCTGCCACAGCCCGTCCACTGGTCTCCGGCCTCCGGCCTTGCCCCTTCAACCCCTCCTCCCACTGCCAGAAATCAGATCACTTCATTCCCAACCTGACACCCTGCAGTGGCTCTCATGGTCCCCCAGATAAAATTCCAGCTCCTGGCCCAATATACAAATGCTCAGGGGCGGGGCCCGCCTCAGCTCCACTTTCCTCTCCTGACATCCCAACAGGGACAGTGAATTCCAGGCCCTCCGGGGCACCCTCCTATTTCATGTCTCTGCACCTTTTTCTGTGCGCTGGTGATTCCTGCTACCTCAAATACCCTTTCTGAAGCCCCCACTGCAGACTGAAGATAACCTCTCTCTTTACTGAGTGCTCAGTACGTGCTAAGCCCTATGCATTCACTACTTCATTTCTGTCCCTAAGGCCTTAGGAGGTGGGCTCTGAATGCAGCCTGTTTACATCTGGAGAAACAAAATGAGATGTGTGGATGGGCAAGGAAGAAGTCACATGGTTGATAAAAGGAGGAGCCAGGATAGAAATCCAAGCATCTGACACCCCAGGCACCCCCCGCCCCAGGGACAGTACAATGATGAGCAATGTTGAATCAAAAACCACAGCATGTTCCCAACAGCACTGCTTCTGCTTCCATATGGGCCTTTGGGAATAGTTTGCCTCAGAGAGTGCTTCCAGAGAGGCCCCAGCCTGGTCCCTGAGTATGCCCCCAACCCAGCACTCCCTGCCACCACCACACAGCATGAGCTCTGCAAGCACACCCAGTGTCTGAGCTCACACGGCAGAAGTATAGCTCTCTAGTTACACTTAATGACCCAGCAAGGACTCCCTGCAACGTCTTTTAGGAAGTCTAAACTCGGCCTAGCATCAGGGACCGCCAGGACCTGGTACCAGTTCATCTTCTCAACCTTGCCCACATGCATATGTGCTCTAGCCACAACACACTGGGGGGTATTCACCTTCATTCAGCATGTTGGTTCATACTAAAGCCTGCTATTTATTGAGCACCTACTAAGGGCCATGCAGTAAGCCAGGTGCTCAACTAGCACTCTTGTGTCTCTACAACTCATTCATTCACTCATCCAACAAATCCTTCCTGAATATCTACTATGTGCTATATAATGCAGAGTTAAGAGTGAACATGACATTGAAAATAAAAGACAAATGGTTACAAATTGTGCTCAGTGTAAGGAGGAGCCAAGAGGCAAAGGCAGAGAGTAGTACAGGGGGGCAGGGGAGAGAGGTGTCTAAGAAAGCTGACTTGTAAAGGAGAAGGACCTAAGGCTGCCAAGAGCCATGGAAAGAGAATTCTAAGCAGAAGGAAAAGCAGGTATAAAGGTCCTGAGGTAGGGAAGAATTTGTTAAACAGAGAGAAGACTCCTGCAGCTGAACTAAATGAGCAGTGGGGACCTACATGACTAGAGGGGGAGGCAGGGACCAGCTTATTCAGGGCCCTGCAGGCCATGGTAAGGAGCTGAGTTTATTCTAAGAGCAGGGGAAAGACACTGAGTGACAAGGTCTGATTTGTGTTTTACAAACATCACTTTGGCTGCCACTTGGAAAGGAGACTGGGGAATATAAATAATGCATGTAACTTATGCAAAGTAACTGGCATTGTGCTGGTTCAATAAATGTGAATTCCCTTTCCTTCTCTCTCCACCCTATCCCAGGCTGGAAATGTCCTCTTTAGCTTCTATTCCTTCTTCTGATCTATATACATTGTCAGAATTTGAATTTTCTGAGGACATATGATCTAGATACTTTTTACTGTCAGATGCAGTCCAGCAAGATGAATTTGCCTGGTGTCATACAGTGGGGCTGTGGTGGTGGAAGGCAGAGGGCCTGCTCTTTCCCCCTGAACCAGACCCTAAGTTGATCTGAAGGTCAGGAGGAAGCAGAGGCAGCAAATGCTGAGGCTTCGCCCTGAGTTCTTGTTCTCCCCACCTTATCATGGAGCCGCTCAGAAAGCCTGGTTCTCAGGCAATTCCAGGCTCAGAATAAGGGGAAGGGGGCTTGAACCAGCTCCACCTCTAGGTACCTCTCTTTCTGCTTAAGCCAGACAAGCGCAGACCAGAAAGCCCTTCTAATGGAGCCTGGATACTTGTGAGGATGTTAGCTGATCCCATCACCACTCCCAGGAAGCAAGCAAGGGTCATGGCCCTCATCTTACCCGTTCAGAACCTGAGGAGTCGGGTGTACTCTAACTTGCCCAGGGATGGAGACAAAACGGTAGAGCAGAGCTTTAAAGGGAATCATAGTATGTGGCTACATGAGGATTGAAGAGCCCAAAGCCCCATTGTACAGATGGAGACACTGAGGTCCAGTAAGGGATTGGCCCATGGTCACATGCTGAGGAGGAGTTCCAAGCTTCTGCTTTCCAGCTCCTCATGCGTGTCCCTGAGAAAGGTGGGAAAGAGGACAGAGGGGACAGTGGGGGGTCAAGAACAGGGCAGCTCAGCCTCCTCTGGCTTGTGCCCTGCCCGAGCTCCCACATTTCCCACAGCTCATGGGTGTGGCAAAACCTGCCAAACCAGTCCCCATGCCAGGGCCAAGTGGCAGAGCCCAGAGCTTCAGGGCTTTGGGTGGGTAGGCTACAGACACCAAGATGGGGGGGGGCAGGGAGGATGAGGACAGACTCCTCCTCAGTCTGCCAGCTGGGCCACACGGGCACTGCTCCAGGGCCAGGATGGGTGCTCACAGCTGAAGCACTCTGTCACCTAGCATCAGGCACAGCCAGGACTCACCAGGCCTCCTATCCCCAACAGGCACGAGGACTGCCCTCTGTTTCCCTTCCTCCTCTGGAAACTCAACATGTCAGTTGTCAGTGCCACCAGGGAAGAGGTCCTGGAATTTATCTGAGAAACACAGCAGGAGGCAGGGAAATGTGATAAAAGTGATATCGCAGCTACCAAGATGGAGTCCTGCCACCCTATGACTTGCCAGGTACACACAGGCTCTACCCTTTGTCCTCCCCAAAGGCAATGACCCAAATCTAGCTGAGTCCAGGATGCGACCATGGGGACTGGGGATCAGGACAGCTGTGTTCTCACATAGTTCTGTGATGCCCAGTGTAGACCCAGGAAAACCTGTCTTTCTCGGGCTTTAGTTTCACCAGCCTTCCTGTGGAGGTGCTAGGTCAGCTCCGTGGTTTCAGGAGACTTTGAGGTTTTCTCTCACCCCATCTCACACTTCCTTCTGCCCAAAGGAAAGCCTAAGAGTGCACACCCAACAGCGTGCCCAGCCCCTACTAGTCAGGGCTGGCCTCTGTGTCAGGGGCTGCCTTGCTGGGGAGGCTAGGCCCACAGGACAATGAGCAAATTCTCAGGTCAAACTGAGTGGGAGCTGATGCTACCAACTTTTTCCAGGTGCTCAGAGACCCATTCAGAAACCATTCCTGAGGCCTGCAAGATCCAGGAACCAACGCTAGGGCAGAAAGCGATCCTGGCATCAGCCTAGGCTCCTGTGAGCATGGGACACATGAGCCAGGCAGGTGCTCCAAAATGTCAGAGACTATTCTCAAATCTCAACTAATCCCCTCCTTTGGTAGCTAGGGAAGAAAAGTCCCAGAGAGAGGCAGGGACAGCTCTAAGGTCACACAGCAAGGCACAGCAGAGGAGGAACCACTAACTAGAACCGACTCCCAGCCCAGGCCACCTCCCACAGCAGAGGCGTTTTTCCAAATTCAAAATCATGCACCCCACATGCTCACCACCCCTTAGGAGCTGCCAGAGACTGGTAAGAAGTCTGCTGTTCAACACCGAACATGCGTTTGTCTGCTGTGCTCACCTCTGCACCCTGGCACGTGCAGGGTCTGGCAGGAACTCAGTGACAACTAGGTGATTAAATCAAGACTCATTGGAGGGATGATTGGAGGTATCACCTACCTTGAGGCCCAAGCACCGGGGTGGGGGTGGGGGGAGCAGGACATGGTCGAGAGAAAGGATGAATCTGGCTTTTCAGGGCTCAGGATGCAGACAGGCCATACAGAAAAGGCAGGGACGCTGTTGGCACAGAGCTCTAGAAATCCTAGGCCCAAAGGTGAGAAACAAGTTGTACACCACTCACACCACGGCACCTCAAGGCCTGTGTATGTATGTTTCTGTGACTTGACAAGGCCCCTGAGCCTGTCCCTCTGTCATTTATTCCATCAGTCACCCATTCTACAAAAGTTCTGGCACAACCATCAGGGTGAGTAATAATTGCCACCACCACCCCCCCACTCCACTTCCCTGTCAGGGCTGCCAGGCCCAAAGGCTGAACTCCCTACACCTCTGGCCAGGAGCTGGGCTCCCTGGAGAGCCAAGCTGAAGTTGTGGCAAGCCACTTGCTCTGTAAGACCCACGACTGCGTTTGTCAAACGAAGATGGCCACTGCCTTCCTGCCTCCACTCAGAAGTGCTCTGAAGGCTACATACAAGTGGTGGATGTGAACGTGCTTTGTAAACTGTAAAGTGCCAAAACAATAGATTATTAGTAACAATAACACTGCCATCACCAGCCTCCCTGGCCCCACAGAATCCCAATCTCTAAATGGCAACTACCAGCATCACTATAGTTATCAAGGACACAGTAACACCCACCAGCTATGAAGCACTCAACTGTGTGCCAGGCTTGGTGCTATCCACATGGCCTGCATGCTCTCGTCTGAGTTCCGTGACCTCCTAAGCAAGCACCATTGCTGTTTCCATTTTACAGATGATAAGACTGAAGCCTAGAGAAATGAAGCATATCATTCGAATTCACACAGGAGGTGGCAGCGCGGGGGTCTGCCCTCAAGTGTGTCTGAGTCTGGAGCTCGAGCTCCTTTCGGCTTCATCCCATTCCACTGCCTGTGTGAGAGCACGTCACCCTTGTAAAAGCGACTCCCCATCTGCCAAAGCCTGCCATGGCCCCGAAGGGATGTGGTCACGTCACTGACCTTTGTAGCAGTAACCCTGAAGGTAGATAGGACCGGCTAATTTTGTTGTCTCTGTTTGACAAATGAGGCAAATGAGCCCCCAGGAAAACTTGGCAACCACACGACTTAACTCATTGGCTACCGAATACCAAAAATACAAAGGACTGTAGAGAAAGGATCCTGACAGGGAAACTGAGAAAGGGATGTGCCCGGGTCATTTGTTCAGATCTTTCCTGAGACCTTCTCAGGAACACACATAGGATGAAAGCAGCATATGATATTCTAGTTTTGTTTGTTTAAGATTTTATTTATTTATTCATGAGAGACACACAGAGAGAGGCAGAGACACAGGCAGAGGGAGAAGCAGGCTCCCTGCGGGGAGCCCGATGCGGGACTCGATCCCAGGACCCCGGGATCACGACCTGAGCCAAAGGCAGACGCTCAGCCACTGAGCCACCCAGGTGCCCCTGCTACTCTAATTTTAAAATGCTATCCCTACACCAAGTGCTGTCCTAGTCTGAGTCTTCGTTTCCCCAGGCACAAAATGAGAAACTAACCTTGGTCAGCAACAAGTTCTAGAGGCCAACACGGCTCCTGTGAGGCCCATGAGGCCAGTCTCAGAGCCTCTGCTCCCTGCCACCCCCCAACTCTATTCACAGAGTTGTGCAGCTATCACCACTATCCAATTGCAGAATCCCAGTTATTCTTACCAAGTACTGAGCTGCAGCCCCCAGTGTTCCTTAGGAACCCAGGGCTCTCCTTGGTTTGGGCCAGACAGCACTTTTCTAGGAAAGCCCAGGGCGCCCCTAGCACAAATTTCTCTGGGGGCAGAAATAGAGCAGTAAGTAAACATTTAGTGGATGCTGTGTTTCACTTGGTGAAACAAAGTTGTGGGTTTGCTGGGAAAGGGGCCCAACACATCCACCCAGTCCAAGCTTTTCCCCTTACCCCCACTTCCCTCACTAGCTGTCCTGAATGCAACCATTGTGCTGACCCTGGCCTCAGTTTCCCCATCCCCTCCCTGAGCAGCAGGCTGAAACACATGCTTCCAACATCCCACAGAGTGGGGGGTCCTCCCCAACAAATGGCAAATCTCATCCACCTTGTGGGAAGAAAAAGGCCAGCCTGTTAGGTCAGCCAAGACTGGCCAGAGCAGTAGGTTAAGACTGGTTGGTGAGCTCTCAGATCCAGAACTGATGAGTAGAACTTTATTCCACAGGCCTTAGGAAGCTTGGAAGGCTTGAACTGGAGTCATAACCCCCACATACCAGGCTGAACCAAAGATGGAGTGTCAGCAGCTGTCCTAACAGCCATCGGCACTGGGCAATGAGAGATCAGGATTCCCAGACATTGGCTTCTCTCTTCTAGCCCCACTCTGCCTCTCATTAGTTGTGTGGCCTTGGAGAAGTCACTTAACTTCTCTGAGCCTCCACTAACCCTCCCACAAAAGGGATAATTATACCTTTGATACCTTACCTCTCAGGATTACGGGGGAAATAATCTGATGAGATGAAAAGCCCTTTGTAGGAAAAATATAAGGGACTTTGATTCTAGTCCAGGGTGAGCCAGGTGGTAAGGGCTGGGAGGATGAAAAACCCTCCAATGAAAGAACTCCTCTGCCCTTCCCTACCTCTTTTCCCTCCATAGAAATGCTGGAAGCCCTCCAAGAAGGGTTGGAAAAATCCAGAGATCCCAGAGAAAACAAGGGTCACAGAAGGAATGCTGGACATCTGGGTCTTGTCTGGACAATACTTGCGAAGCCTGGGCCCCCCAGAGACAACCCCTCTAGCTCTCAGGCAGCAAGCCACAGGGGAAGGATCTGTATCCACACGGGATGGGATGGAGGCTGGGGAGCCTCTAGGGTAGGCAGAGTAAGCAATGGGGAGGCAGGAGGGATGGGGGGAGGAGGCTGTTCTCCTGCTGAGTCTCCCACACTTTCTCCCCTCCTACAGGAGACAATGGCAGAGACACCTTCATGTGACAACTGCACTTTCACCGAACCTCAGCTTCCTCATGTGTAACGAGGGTGATGCACAGAGTCCAGCTGGATAAATGTGACTGCCATTCTTCCAACCTTTGAAACCAAGGAGGCTCCCAGAGCCAACAACACACTCTTTCCCCAGTTGTTAGTTGCTTGAAGAAAAATCTGAGGGCACTTCCAGGACAGAGCCCAGGCTCTGAGGGCACTGGGCACTACCTGCTTTCTGCCAAGGGGGAGGAGACTAGCTGAGCATGGGCAGGAGGAACGGGGCTGCTCTGTAGGTTGGAGGTGCGGGCTCTAGCCTGCTGCCTGGGGATGAGATGGGCAATCCCACCATCTGCTGAGGCTGATAGAAGCCATCCTGCTTCCTTGAGCTCTGTGCTGTTTGGAGGAGAGGCTGAGCCCTGGGCAGTGGAGTACAGTGGGCACCTTCCCCACCCTCTGCCACCAGGAGGGAGTGAACAAAGGATGAACACCTGTTAGTGCCCAAGTAGGAGAGAAGGTAAAGGTACTGAGCTCCTGTGCACAGCTGGAGATAATCAAACCTCTTCATGTCTCTGAAAAGAAGAGTATGGAAGGGGGAGGGCTCCCTCTCTGAAGCCTGAAAGACAGCTGGCCACCCTCCTCCCCTCGCTCTAGCTCTGGTCAAACTGAACTGCTCCTGCTTCACCCATCCATGCCTCTCCTCTGGCAGCTCCCTCCTCCCGGAGAGACTTCCCAGCCACATCCAACCCCTCAAGGCCTAGGTAAAATGTCCCCTCTTCCAGGAAGCACATTTTGACTGCCATGCCCAGGCTGCTCCCCTTCCCCTGAACTCTCCCTCTGAGCATCAGGTGTACCTTTCCTGTCCCTCACCAGTGGCAATTTGTACTGTTGACTACATCACAGCCACACCTCCACAGGTGTATTTCCTCTCTGGGGGACACAGATGATGGTATTGGCTCCTAGCACAGGCTTTGGAGCTAGGCAGGCCTGAACTCAAACACCAGGTTTTGCCATTTATTAGACATCTGCCCGTGGGAAAGTCACTTATCTGTCTGTGCCTCAGTCTTTTCTGGAAAATGGGCGCAATAATAGTACCTACCCCATAGGGTTGTTGTTGCAATTAAATGAAATAACGCACACTACGGATTCAGCACAGAGTCTAGCACCAAGCAAGAGCTTAATAATGGAACTTTTTTGCTCCACTGACCTTTCAGGAGGCTCGCAGATGATTGTTCTGTACATCTGCCACAGAGCCACGAGCTGGATGGATGGATGGATACATGGATTTCTACGGAGGCAGATCTGCAAAGAGCATACGGAAGCCCTTTCCCCCAGGCTGAACAGTGGAACCTGGGAGGGGCTGCCTCTGCAGGTCACGAGCTCCACGTTGCAGAGCAGCATGCCAGCAGATATGGGATGGCCACTCGAACTGCTGACCAGAGGCAACAAATGTGGTCGTAGAAATGGGCTCCTGGCCTCTTCTCATTCAGCATGTGACCTCGGCCTCTCATTAACTGTGCCTCGGTTCCCCATCCATACAATCGGGATGGTAACAGTACCCACCTAAGAGACATGGATGGGTACAATTTAGTGAGGATTAAATTAAATAATACCTATAAGGCAATAGAACATACTCAGCACGGGGAGAGTAATTCAATAAATATGACCTGTTATTATCATCATTGATATTTGCATTACGATCACTGAAGAGAAGAGTTAGAGCCCCTTGCGGGCCTATGAACTGTTCACTGTCTTATAACCCAGGACTCCACTAATATCCTAGGGTACTCTCATGGCTCTGTGTGCCCGGCAGGCTTCACTCCCCTTCTGGTTACAGCCCAGCCCCCTCATTAGCTACATAGATAGTAGACAAATGACCAAGGCATGGCCACTCAGAATGTCCCTATCCCCAAGCAACAATGACTGTCCCAGTTAAAGTCCTTCCCTTGGATTGATACATAGATCCTAAAAGAAAAAATAGTTCCTTTTTTCTGTTTGGGTTGCTAAGCTGGACAGATAGTTCCTAATAAGAGCAGGAAGGAGACACAGCAGTGGTAAGAGAGAGATGGAGAGTCCACTTGACTCCTCATCCTTCAATTCCATGAACTGCTCCAGGATTTGTTAGAGTCCTTTTCTGGTTTAACCCACTTTGAGTTGAGTTTTTGTCACTTTATTTATGAAAAACCATGCCTAATTGTACAGGCCCTGATCTGTGTAAGGTGTAGGCTTACCTTAGGCTTAGGTGTGGGCAGGGCAGGACAGAAGGAAGTATTATAATTGCTGCTGGACAGTCTGGCATAATCTCTATCATCTGGGCTGCAAGGGACTGTCTACAAAGCATGTTCTCAAGAATCATCCTGATCCAGTGGTCTTTAAACATTGCTTCCTGGAGCCTTGAGAATCTACAGAGGGAATCTGCACCTCTCAAAATACTCACGGAACAAGGGCTGTAAGGAGGGCAGCAAGATTCTGGGTAAACTGCCACTAATTCAACCACAACAGTTTTGCTACAAAAACTATGTATTGGGATTCTGCTACCCCAAATGATTGGAAATACGCTATTCTAACTGACTATCAGAAGAGCACTAAGGAGCCAGGGCTGATGTGTCCATCCGCATTGTTCAGAAGAGAAATGAGACCCAGTTCTGGACATGCACATGATTCCCAGTGTTTCAGGTTCCCTGTGAAAATCTATTGCTTCTCACATTTTCTGTCTCCTCCAGTAAACCGATGGTGCTTAATACCTAGAGTCTCATCTTTCTTGGCTCTAACCCCTACAGAGCTGCCTACTTCTGAACCTGGCTCCTTAGGGGGCTTCCAGAAGCTTGAGGAACTTGGAGAATAAATGTGAGCCAACTTCCACCTCCCTGTACCATGCCCACACGCCCCCTCACACACCACATGCACACATACACACTTAGTTCCCCCTCTTCCTACCCATTTGCCCAAATGTCAGGGAAACACCAGCAGGCCCCCTCCTGGGAACTCCTAATCCACCTCCTCTATCCTGGCTAGGCTGTGGCTGTGGACAGAGGATTCCTTGTTCCCAGTGCTTCCTGACCAGAGGGCCCATGTGCTGGCAGGAAAAAACCAAATCATTCCTTTTAACTAGAGCTAAAGCCACCCCTTACCCCCACCACCCCCAGAGCAACAGGCTCCCAGCTCTGCTTGGCATTTACTCTACCTGCCCCAGCTGGCTCCATCCTGCCTCATCCCCATAACCCCTGCTCCCTAGACACACACACACACACACGTACACACACAGGCATGCACACACACAGCCGCACATACACACAGCCGTGCACACACACAGGCATGTGTGCACACACACACATGCACAGAGTCCCTTGGGGTACAGAGGTACCTCCAATCTAGTCAAAAATAAAACCCAGAGGATTCTGGAAAGACAACATCACAAACCTGGGCACCACAGTTGGGCCTTACTAATAACCCACAATGACATTTGCATATTATTTCACAATTTCCCAATCAGTATAACTTAATTGGCTTGGCTCATTCTGCCCTCACCCTGTCAGAGCCACAGAACCTCCCAGCTGTAAAAGGGTTTTGACACACCCCATGCTGGTGGTTTGCAAATCATCTTGTGCAGAGCCACGGAAGGGTTCCCTGTCATTATCTGGAGGCTGCTGGGGGGGCTGAAGAATCAGCTAGTTAGAGTCCCTCACACCTACCCCAGCTTCAACAGCACTGCAACCCCTCTGGCTATTTTGTACATTGAGATTCTTTGAGGTTCATTTGGAAAGGGGATTTTCCTGCTGGATGGTGTGAAAACAACTCATTTACTCCGACCCCACCTTCCCCCACTCCCTGCCCCGACAGTATATAGATATGATCCTGAGACTAACGCAAAGAACGGAAGCCACCCACAGTCACTCAGTAGTCAGTGGCAGAATCAGAATGAAACACTCTCTCCTGAACCTAGGGTACACCGGGGAGTGGTCAAGCAAAATAAAACAAGGCAGCTCTGCAGGGTCAGCAGATCCAATTTCCAGGTCCAAAGCCATCATCACCAGCCACAGTGGCACAGACAAGAGATATAGGCAAAGCACACTGTCTAAGGCAGATGTGCTCAATGAACATGCATTTTAATCCCTACCTCAAAATAAGCCCAAACCAGAGAGGACCCTCAACACTGCCCTGCTTTTGAAACCTGCCAGAAATCTGTGGCCTAGACAAACCTTCATGCCTCCCGGCTGTAAGACATATCAAAATAGAGAGCCCGAGGGCCCAGAAGGCCCACTGTTCCAACCCAAGCACTGGAAGGAGAACTAGGCTGTGCCCATGGACCACTCACCCCTCCTCCATCCATACCAGCTCCCCGCTGGAGGGAAAGAACAGCTATCAGCCACCTGCAAGGCGGAAACCGTGTGAGCTCCTCTGGAGCCAACCAGAGTTTGCAGCCGGGCAAGGAGCTGGAAACCGAGAGGCTACCATTTAGCTGCCTGAGGAAACTTAGGGAAGTTGCTGAACCTGTTAAACAGAAAGGCCCGTATGACTCCACAGCAAAGCAAAAGAGAAAGGAACACTTTTGAAGCTGGAGCCTCCGGGGAGGTGGGGGGGGGGGGGGGCCCGCTGAGGGAAAGAGTTCCATCTGAATTCTAAGAGCAGTGGGGAATCACTGATGCGCAGGGTAGAGAACAGACGGGAAATGGGCAAGAGGAGCTCTTTTTTTTTTTTAAGATTTTTTTTTAAGATTTTGTTTATTTATTCATGAGAGACACAGAGAGAGAGAGAGAGAGAGGCAGAGACACAGGCAGAGGGAGAAGCAGGCTCCATGCAGGGAACCCGATGTGGGACTCAATCTCAGGTCTCCAGGATCACACCCCGGACTGAAGGCAGCACTAAACCGCTGAGCCACCCGGGCTGCCCAAGAGGAGCTCTTGACATACATATTAGGGGTTCCCAGGGCCCAGCCCAGGGGTGGTCATGGTAGAGCTAGAGAGAAGTAGATGGATTCGAGAGATCCTTAACAGGTGGTACCTGAAAGATTCGGTGAGGGACTGGATATGGGGGGATAAGGGAAGGCAGAGGCCTGCCGACCCCTCAGACACCGCCTTCCGGGTCAGTCTCGGTGGTCTCCAGCACCCAGGGAAAAAAAACATACCCATTGCTCTCTCAATCAGGCCTCTCCCTGCCTCGGTTTCCCCACCTGTAAAATAAATACGGTTGGACTCCATGGTCCCCATGTTCCTTCTAGCCTTAACATTCCGTTCGGGTTTAATTTGCTCATGGACAATTTAAGGCTTAACTTCAGCTCCAGCCTTGTATGCAACGGGGCAGGAGTATTGGGAGGAGAAACCTCAGGTCCCCTGGATTCAGGACGGTACATCTCCAGGTGGGACAAGATGCCTCCACTTCACATGAAACCCAAGAATCAGGTAAAGAGGAAAGTCACTTGGACTGAGGGTGGGCTAGCAGGAGCAAAAGCTGCGAGCCCCACTGCCTGCTCTCTGACTTGGCATGGGCCTCAGGACACTGTCACTCCAGCTATGACATCAGTCACCCAGTGGCTGACACCCTGCTTCCCCATCCACTGTTCTCCAGCCCCCAGGGGTTAACCAGAGGAGGCCAGGTATAGTGAGCCTGCCTAGGGAGATGTGCAGACAGTGGGTAGAGGTTTGGGAGTCACACAGACCTGGTTTGAATTCCAGCTCCACCTTTCTCTCTCTCATTCTGAGGCCTGGGGCAAGTCACTGCACTGCTCTTAGGCTTGGTCTCCTCATGTGGGAAATGGGAGTAACAGTGCTTGCTTCCAGGGCTGACAGGATGATTCAGTGAGATGGGACGTGAGAGGCTCAGCACAATGCCTTATAACAACGATCACGGAGGCAGCAGATGGAAACTGAGACCCAGAAAGTGAAATGACTCACTGGAGACCCTTATAGCAAACCAGTGCAGGGGTGAGACCCAGAGCCCACATTTGAAACCTAATGGTTTCCTGCTTCTCAGATGAGGAAGTTGAGATTCAGATATTACAAGTGACTTGACCAAGGCCATAGAGAGAATTAATGGTAGAAGAGGGATTTGAACTCAGGCTTCCTTGATGAAAAAGCCGATGGTCTTCCCTGTGGATATTTAGAAAGTATGTGTGTATAGAGATGCTTCAGATTTCAGGGACCTAAAAACCTGGAACAGAGACAAATGTAAATTTGGGCAGATGGAGAGGCAGGCAGTGAGGCTACCTTGAGAGGAAACTGGAAGGAGCTGGTGAAACAAAAGCCTCTTTCTCAAAGGCCCTCTCCGGGGGATTGGGCAGGAGAGGAGGGGGCTGACGAGCAGAGCCATCATCCTGCCAGGGCTGAGCTGAGGGCTGGATCTAAACAAACAGAAACGGATCCAGTTTGGCCACCAACTTGCTGTGTGATCCTAGGCAAGTCACACACACATATACATACTCAGTTCTGTTTCTTCAACTCAAGAATGAGATGGTTATTCTGAATACTGTTGAGATCACCACTTATAAGAGACTAATAATAACCATTCTTCACAAGCTCTAGACTCCTGACCAGTCCCTACTCCTACAACCCCAAAAGGTGGCCTCTTAACACTAGCTCCAATACCACAATAGGGCTGGGAAGCCCTGCTTTTGGGCCCTGGTCATATAGTCATGTCACTTCCCCTCAACAGGCCTTGGCATTCTCATCTGTAAAATGGGCACATATCTTTGCCTGATCACTTACAAAAGATCCAAGGACCTACCTCAAAGACAAGAAATCCCCTGACGGCAATCCTTACCCCAGTCCTCATCCTGAATCCACAGCCAAGCTCTTATAACCTCTCCTTTCCAACTGGCCCATGTCCCCTTTGGACAAATAGAACAAGAGAATTCAAGCTGATGGATACAACAGCAGTAGCAACGACCCCACACACACACACACACACACACACAACTAGTAGTAGTAGTAGTAGCAACCACCACCACTGCCAATATCGGACTACTGACACATGCCAGGCACTGTGCTAAGTCCTGCACTTGGGTTCTATCTCACGTAATCCCCTCAATCAGTGAGGAAAATCTCACTACTAATCTAAATTGACAGATGATAGACTAAAGTTCAGCAAAGTGAAGTGACTTGACTACCAAGGTCACACACAGAGCAAGTGAGTGGCGTGGCCACCCAGACGCAGGCTTTTCATTTGACCTCAAAAGTCTTCATCTTATCCTTGAGGTGGCAGGGTTATCCAGGGTAACATTCCACCACAGAGCATGGCCCAGATCTAGGCGGTGGGGGAAGGTGGGCAGTGAAGAATATCTAATCTCCAATTGCCACACACAGCCACCCCAAATAATTAGTCTTTATAGTCTTGTATTATTATTTAAATATGCCCAATTCAACTCTCTGGCTAGAGCAGCACTGTCCAATAGAAACATAATGCAAGTAATATATGTAATTTGAAATTTTCAGTAGTGGGGCACCTGAGTGGCTCAGTTGGTTAAGCATTTGACTATTGATTTTGGCTCAGGTCATGATCTCGGGGTTGTGGGATCAAGTCCCACAGTTGGCTCCATGCTGGGTGTGGCGCCTGCTTGGGATTCTCTCTCTCCTTCACTCTCCTTCTCTCTTTAAAAAAAAAAAAAGGAATAAAAGTTTTAGTAGCTACATTTTAGAAAGTACAAAGGAATGGATAAAATTAAATTTTAAAAAAGACTATTTATTTTATTTTTTTGAGAGAGAGAGCCAGCACACAGCACAGGCAAGTGCAAGGGGGGCAGGGAGCAGAGAGGGAGGGAGAGAGACAAGCAGATCCTGCATTGAGCACAGAGCCTATGCAGGGCTTGACCTTAGGACCCTGAGATCATGACCTGAGCCAAAATCAAGAGTCAGACACTCAATTGGTTGAGCCACCCAGGCACCTCTGAAATTAATTTTTAAAGTATATTTACTTAACTCAATATATTCAACATGTAATCAATATACAAAATATTAAGATATTTTACATTCTTTTTTTTTTTCCATACTAAGTCATGCCCAAATCTGGCATGTTACATTTAGAGCACCTCCCAATTCTGACGCTAAATTTTTAGTGGATATTTAGATCCTTTTAGCCCTTACAACTTGAAAGTATATTCAAGAATCTAATAATCTAATCTATGTAGAAGTTTGTGGGGTTTTTTTTTTTAAGATTTTCTTTTTATTTATTCATGAGAGGCACAGAGTGAGAGGCAGAGACATAGGCAGAGGGAGAGGCAGGCTCCTTGCAGGGAGCCCAATGCGGAACTTGATCCCAGGACCCCAGGATCATGACCTGAGCCAAAGGCAGATGCTCAACCACTGAGCCACCCAGGTGCCCCTATGTAGAATTTTTTTGATAACCAAATGCAATATTCTTTTTAAGTTTTAAATGAATTCAAATAAGATTAAAAATTCGGTTCCTCAGAGCACTAGCCATATTTCTTTTTTTTTTTTTTTTTTACTAGCCATATTTCAAATGCTCAATAGCCACATGTGGCTAAGTAGCTACCATATGTGCTGTACTTCTAGACCATCAAGTCCTAGAAGGCAGGGCCAGTGGCCTCCATGGCCCAGGCAAGAGCTAGGCCTCCCAAAGTACAATTAAGTCTGTAAATAATGATATCTACTCATTCAGTGAATCCCTACTGAGCCTAATATTAATATCTACCTCTGGTTCCTGTTACATTCACAGTGATGGTGACAAAGGCACGGAGAGTACCCACTGTTCAGAGAATGAGTGTAGTTTAGAGAGGTGGGCTACCTGCCAAGGTCACCCAGCTTTGACCCCAGGCTTGTCTGACTTGGAAGCCTGAGCTCTGTCCCTAAAGCTTGACAGGAGTTGGGTCTGGGGCTCAGTTTTCCAGAGAAAGAAATACGCCTTTGCTACTATTCTCCCAAACTCCTCCTTCCCTAGTCTAGCAGCAGCAGGAGAGCAGGAGAAAGGCATGGCAGGGACTGTATACAGTAGTGGTCTCATGTACAGCACTTAGGGCACTTGTGACACTATCCCCACCCCCCATCCCCCAACACACACACACAAGGCAAGAGGCAAAACCAGCAGGGTTCACTGGCTGCCTGCACTCTGGGTGGGTCCCCAGGATCAGGAGGCATGCCCTGTCGGGCACCTCCACCTAGAGCACTCACTCAGAGGTGCTTGGACTAGGGCCACCTCCCAGGGCCACCTCTGCTGGAGTCAAGGGAAGGGGTCCAAGAGGCAGCTGGCCCCCTGGAAGGAGGGGAGGAGCAAGCCCTGGAGGCAGATTCCAGGGCTGGGAAAAGGTGGCAGGTACTGGCCAGAAAAACCAAGTTGGCTCCAACCCTCTCCTGGGGAGCAGAGCCAGCACTCAGACTCCTCCCACCAGCCCCACAGGGTGAAACTCTCACCAACTATTATGTTTAACAATTAACTTTGATTCTTTTCCATTTCACCTGGAGGCAGATCCAGCAAAAAGCCCCATGTGGGGGTAGTGGATGTTAGGTGAAAGAAGAGGAAGGAGCAGGTGTGAAGGGAGAAGGGGGTGATTAGTGAACCCCCTCACTTCCTCCTTCCCATCCCATCCTACTAATGTGGGACAGCCTTCACGCTAAGGCATAAATCCTATAAGGTCAGGAGCAGTGACCTGGCACGTAGTAGGTACTCAATAAATATTTTTAATTAACAAACAAGGGGGCAGAGTGAACTAGAATAAAATAGGTTAGATAGATGGGCAGATTGATGGGGGGGGGGGGAGTCCAGGAGACAAAAGGAGGCTGGCACCTCCCTGACCCCTTAGACTCCAGGCCCTCTCTGAGACCTGGACTGAGGACCAGGACCACAGCCACCTAGGGCATGCCAGGGGCGTGGCTTTGAAGGAATTTCCCCTTTCCCAGGCTCTGCTTTTCCTAGCGGTGACCTTTGGAGCCTTCACCTCTTACCCTATAAAATGAAGGTGTTATTGCTATGGTACATGCAGGGCTATACAGGGCCAGGCCCACAGATGCTGGGATGCTCTCTGTCTCTTGCTGCTTGGCAACAGCCTCCTCTTCTTAGGCCACCCCCTGAATTCCCCTACCCTCCAATATTCCCCTGACTCCCACCTCTGTGGTCCTTTTTCCTTTCCGGGAAGGAAAGCCCAGAATAATGATGGCTCCAGCCCACTCACGTCCCACTCACCTGGGATCACACACATACACCCTGGCAACAGATTGCAACCAATATGCCATTTGCTTGTCATTTACACCCCTCCACAGGTTCCTTGGCCCACTCCTTACCTCTTCCTCCCAAATGAATGCAGGCCCAGGTCCGTAACTTACCTAGGTCTAGTGCTGAACTCACTGTGGCCAGTTCACTCAGTGTTCTTGGGTGGGGGCTCCCCCTTCTGGGCCTTTGCTTCCCATCTGTGTAATGTGAGGAATGAGGAGGGTGGATCAAGAGATTGCTTCTCCTGCTGGCCAGCTCTGATAGTTAGAGATCCTGACATTTCTGGGATCATTTTGCACTTTACCTTCAGACAAACTAGAGTTCAGATCTCCACCTCGGCCAGGTAAACAAGCGGCCCTGTTATTATGGGACAGACTCCAACGCAGGCCTACAGAGGCTAGGGACTACAGCCCGCCTCTGACCATTCTTAGCTCAAGTCCCCCCCCCAATTCCCACTTACTGGTCCCCAGTACCTCCACTGTAAAGCCCTACCCTTCCAGTCTTCTCTCTCTGGTTCTCCATAGTGGCACCATGAGCTGTCAATCCCTCAAATTCTTCTTGGCAAAACAAAGGTTAATGCTGCCCCTGCAGGGGTGGGGGGCGACCCCAAGCCCCTTCTGTGTGGAGATTCCGGAGCTGCCCCTGCTCTTTCACTCTGCTCTTTTCTCTTTCTGGCAACTCCTCAAGTACGCCCCCTACTTTCCCATCTCCAGCCTGAAGCTCCCCTCCTTTACCTCCATAGGGAACACCTGTCTACACTGATTATGGAGTCTACACTGATCTCTCCCTCCTCAGCTCGCTCTGCCATGTTTCTGCCAGATGCTACTCCTTGTAGGAGAGTCTTACTGCCCCTACTTAACCTTAGAACCCTGGAGACCAAGTGACTCTTTCTTTTTTTTTAAGATTTTATTTATTTATTCATGAGAGACACACAGAGAGAGACAGAGACAGAGACACAGGCAGAAGGAGATACAGGTTCCATGCAGGGAGCCCAACATGGGACTCGATCCCGGGTCTCCAGGATCAGGCCCTGGGCTGAAGGCGGCGCTAAACCACTGAGCCACCCGGGCTGCCCCCAAGCGACTCTTACAATGATTTTTCTCTGTCTCTCACTCTCTCCCCCCAGCACAATGCTCAAACCATAATAGGTGTCTGCTGAAACAATGATAATAACCATTAACTGAAAAATAATGAATTCTAATTGTATATTGACCATTTAGTCTTTACAATGCTCACATCTCAGCATTTTACACATAGCATTTCAGTTAATACCCCCATGCCCCTAAGAGACTTGTTATCCCTAGCCCTTTGGTTTAAGGTGAGGAAACTGAGGCTCAGAGAGGTGAATTAACTTACCCAAGATCACACAGCCAAGACATGGCAGAGTCAAGACTAGAATTTAACTTTTTACCCTTTGCTTTACTTGGCCTCCCTCCAATCCACAAAGAAAGGAGGGGATATGTGTAAAGTCATGGCCTACCAGTGATGGGGTCCTGGGGGCTCCAGAGAACCCAGCCCAAGGCCAGAGGCAGATTCTGCAAATAAAACTCAATATCCTTCTTTTGAGCACCTGCTCTGTGCAAACTCCTGTTCTTGGTGCTGGGGGGCAAAGAATGATACATGAAACATCTAGTGCTCACAGTCCTGCAAGAGAGACAAGCCATGTCCCAAGATAAAACTAAGATCAGCAGAACTCCTCCAGGAGGGGAATAGATAAGGTGCTAAGGGAATGCAGAGGAAAGACAGATTTTCATTATGGGGGTGGGGATGGGAGGGTCCACACAACTTTGTGGGACAGAGGTTGGCATCTGAGCTGAGCCTTGAAAATGCTCAGACAGGATTTCAACAGTGACTAGAGAAAGGGGGGTGGCATTCCTGGCAGGGAAGAACCCAGGGACCTGGGGCAGAGATACAGGTAAGTACTGAGCACGTCCCAGGAGCCTCAGGAAACATATTGTCCAAATCCCTGTCCTTGGCACTGGCCCCCAGTGTCCAGCCCTGAAGAGAGACTACCTCGAGTACCCCTAGACTCACAGGCACCTGGACCACTTACTGTGAATGGGCACGGAAAGACAGAAATCACTGGGCACCTGGGCATGTGGTTGGACAGGCGGGACTTAAGGGGCGAGAATCCAGGCTCTGTATGGCATCTCTGAAGATGGGAGATGCTAAAGGGAGAGGCAATCCCTTCAGAGGGGGGTAAGCAAAAGGGTGAAGAATGTGAATTGGGCAACAGGGAACCTGGCTTCTAGAGCCACAGATCAAAGCTACCGGCAACTATCGTGTCTAACTCCCCATTTAACAGCTGGGAAAACTAAGGCCCAAACAGGGGAAAGAACTGACCCACAGTCCCTCAGCATCTTCACTTAAAGCAAGTAATGCGCTGAGAGGCAGGAGAGATCTGCCTTTACCTCCTGACTCTGTCCTGAGCTCCCCAGGGACCCTTCCCCAGTCATTGGCCTACCACTCTATAAAACCACCCTGAAGATGACGCATGCTCAAAGACATAGATGGTGCCTATGGAGCCTTTCCCACAATCAAGGCACACTCTCAAAATTGTACAAGGCGCTTCACAAGTTCATAAACATTTGAGACCAACATTCTCCAAGTGCCATCTGAAAACCTAAGGGTCACGGTCACCTGAACAAGGAATCTGTTAAAACAGGCTGATTCCAAGGCCCCACCATGGATCCCACCCTTCCAGGAAGCAGCTGAGTTTGGATCTCTGGGCAAATTTTAGAAGATAACTTTTTTTTAGCAAGCTCCTTTAGGCTACTCTTGGGGGAGCAAATTTTGAGAAACCCTGTCTTAGGCAACTTTCAGAGGCAGGGGTAGAGGTAGGGTGCTAAACTACTCTCCTTTTAGCTGTTTCACATATTGAACTTCTGCTTCCTGGACTATGAAGAGAGAGCTCTGTGGCTTGAAGGTTTAAAGCTACTGTTCATTAATCAAAGTTCCTTCTTGTTGAGATACCTGCTCAAACTGACCATGGTCATGAGCATGGTCCCGGTGAGGGTGGGTAGAGGCCCAGCAAGCTGACTGTAGCTGCTCAGATTTGGAAGTGACACTCAGATCCAGCAGCCCTACCTTCAAGGGCATCTGCATTCCAGGGCTGAACTTGGGGTGAGAGGTTCCCTATCCACCCCAGCCTGGAGGCACCTTTCCTCTCTCTGGACTGTCTTGCTCTGGCTCTTAGGCAGCTCTGGCTTCCTTGTTTTCCTTTCTAGCATAAGGGCCCTCCTAAACCTGACTTTCCTGGCTCCAGTCTCTGCTTCCCTCCCCTCCACATCACAGAGCCAGATAGAGGATCTCCAAGCCCCCAAGTACCCTTCCTGGGAGACAAAGCTATTGTTCTTTGCAGATGATAAGCTTATTTAACTAGAAGACTCAGGATAATCAATGAAAAACTAAGGTGACCAATCTAGGGAAAAAGCCAAGTACCTCGAGACCTGCCCTGTCACCTGCCCCTGATGCATGTCTCTCCCACAGGTGGACACTGCCTAGGACATGATGGGCTCAGAGCCCAGGCCACCCCAGGTCTAACGCTGTAGGAAGGTCAGTTCCTGAGGGAAGTGACAGCACAGGCTGGGAGGTAGGAGAGACCTGAACGGGAGACTCTGCTCTCTGAGCTAAGAATTTGTTCTCTGAATTGGAGCAAGTGCACATCCCTCTGTGAACCTCTAAGCACTCTAGAATGTCCCAACCAGGACAGGATAGGAACGATTCAAGAGTACCCACGGGCTTTGGATAGATTTAGATTTAAATCCCAGCTGTGCCATTTGTTGGCTGAGGGCTGGGTAGGCCTTGGGCAAGTTATTTAGCCTCCTTTAATAAAATGGAAGTCTAATCTCCGCCTCGCTGGGTGGTTGCAAGGATTAAGAGACATAAGGCCTGTAACACGCTTAGCACAGGGCCTGGCACATGGTAAGCCAATAACGTAAGATCAGTCACCAGAGTGAGCTTCTGCCAAGGAAGACTTGAGGCCTGCTAATTCACAAGTGGCCCCAAGCAACCCCAGAACCACCTACTTGAACTGGGTCTGGAAGCTTTATCTTTAGACCTCTAATCTGGAGAGAAGATGGGGAGGAGGGAGGAGGGGCAGGACAAGGGAGTGAGAGAAAACAAGAGGAAGGAGGGAGGTAAGAAAAATCAAGGGGTAAAGAAGGGCTGGGCTCCCCCAGCTTGGGGAAAATGAAGATGACTTCAGGGCAATTGCCAAGACAGGATAAGCCTTCTCTCCTTTCCAGAGCCTTCCCTACACCAGCCAAGGCAAGGCTTACAGTGACACAGCCTACTGAGAAGCACAACCCTGGCTGTCAATAGGGACATTGAAGCCTTGGGTTACCTCCAGGCTCTGGCTCCCCACATTGCTGCCACCCGCCTGCCTGTGGTGGCCTCCTCCCGTTGGAGCAAGCAGAGATGGCCAGAGCCAGACTGAGAACAAACAACCTGCCCATTCAGCCGCAGAGGCACCGCCTGTTCACTCAGGACTCAGGGAGGCCCCTGCTCTGGATTCGACCCTGACTCAGTAGGACTCTCCCCACTGGCTCCCTGGCTCCCAGCTCTGCACAGTGCCCTCTCCAGGCCTCTACCTGTCCCACCATCCTGCTCCTGGGGCCCACCCTGCAAGTAGGGGGGAAAGCGCTGTTCAGAGGGCAAAACGGGAGCCACAGACAAGGTGTTCCAATTGCCACTGACCAGCTGTGTGACCTTCGGGGTGTCACTTTCAGAGCATGTTTCCCTTCTCTGGCTAACAGAGAGCAAGGACCATTGCTAAGGTTCTCCTAACTGACAGCAGAGCAGCTATACTCCCAAGCACACAGGGGCACGGAGGACTTGTCTCCAGAGAGGAGCGGGCTGGGCTGGGCTGTGCTGAGAATGCAGTGGATGTGGCAATGGCCAAGGGTTATTATGCTGATGATGATTATAACTGAAAATCCCAGCAACAAACCCTTAAGCAATTTACAAAGAGCTCTCTCGTTATCCCCTGGGATTCACAATCTGGTGAAGTAACGAGAGCTGGATGATGCTAATTCACACTGGGCAGATGAGGAAGTGAAGCAAGATCTGAGGGATGCATCCCAGCTACTAAGTGTGCAGGGCAGGGGGTGCCGGAGAGGAAGTGATCATTATGGGGTGCTGACAGTGTGCCACCTCACCAGGCTTACTCACACCTGCTATCCAGACCAGGTCTGACCACCACGGCATGACATTGCAGGGGCTACTGTCCCCATTTCACAGAAGAAACTGAGGCTGAGCACAAGTAACTGACTTCCTCTTAGCTCGTGCTGCTCCATTGCAAAGCCTAGATTGCAGCTAGGCTTGTGGGACTCTAGAATTTGCACTCTTTTCCATCTTCCTGTATGCCCTGGGTTGAAAAGTGTCCCCCCAAATTCATGTCTACCCAGAACCTCAGAATGTGACCTTATTTGGAAAAAGTCTTTGCAGATGTAATTAGCTAAAATAAAATGAAGTCATACTGGATTAGGGTGGATCCTAAATCCAATATGACTGGTGTCCTTATAAAAAGAGGAGATGATACAAAGACACACAGGGAGAAAAGGGAGAAAAGCACGCGACGACAACGAGGCAGAGGCTGCTGCAGACCAAGGAATACCAAGGATTGCGGGCAACCACGAGAAGCTACGAGAGAGGCATGGGACAGACTTCCCCACAGAACCCTCAGAAGGAACCAACCTTACTGACACCTTGATTCCTCACTTCTGTCTCCAAACTGTGGGAGAATAAATGTCTGCTTTTTAAAGCCACCCAGATTGCAGTACTCCATTAAGCAGCCCTAGGAAATTAATACACTGTGAATCCTCTGAGCAGCAGACCTGGGACTCTTATTTTCAGATTCCCATCACCAGGCAGCCTTGGAGGCCTGTGAAAGGTCACTCTTGTCTATCCTTCATCTCCCTGACCAAGCTGGCCTCCAGTCCACCACCTGTGCTTCTTCTCCTTCTAGGTCTCTATCCACCCTCCTCTGAGCCTAATCTCCAGGTCAACAGTCCCTCCTCCACTACCCAGGCCACCCTCTGTCACCACCTGGAGAGCTATGTTTTTGAAATGCAAATCTGATTCTTCCAAGCTAGCTTAATCCTCTTCCCTAGCTCCCCGACACCTGTAGAACTCCAGCTCATCAGCCTGGGCCAGATACGGCCCCAAAGTTCTTCTCCGGCCTTACTTCTTCACCGTTCAATCACCCCGCCTGTCCCCACAACTCACCAACTTCTGCTCCAACCAAGAGAAGTATTTGGAGTTCCCCTAACAAGCCCTGGTGTCTTTGCACATGCTGCTCTAACTACTCGGAAGATAAATCCAGCCCAACACCATCTCTCTTCTTTGTAAAGGCTTTTCCTTCCTGAACAACCTCACTCTGTTACCTTGCATATTGTACATCCTTTCATGTTGGCCCCTACACCCAGCCTGTGAACACTGCTGGATTCGTTTCCATTTCTGGACGCTTAAGGCCCAGCACAAAGGCATTCAAGAATGTTGAAGTAGCCGTAATAGTAACAAATGCTAATACTTAGCAAATGTTTACTATGTGCTCAGCACCAAGTGAATCATTCCATGTATGTTCCTCATTTCATTTCCAAAACAATCCTATGGAACACGTACTATTATTGGTCCTGTCTTACAGGTGAAGAAATGAACAGATGAAGTCCCTTGCCCAAGTCCACCCAACTAGCATGTGGCAGAACCCGAATGACTCCAGAGCCAATGCTTGTAACCAGAATTAGGTACACCATCCATCCTAAAACCCTCATTTTATGGAAGAGGAAACAAGCAAAAAAGGGAAAGTGACTTGCCCACAAACAAGGCATGGACCCAGATCTTTAGATTTCTTATTCAACATCCTCCCTTTTCTCATTCCATAGCAGGATCCTATTCCAAGAGGACACAGACAACTTGCTGGGCTGTGTCTCCTGGAAAACTTTCTACTGCTCCCCTAGAGCAGAGCCCAGTACCAGCCCAGGCACAGAGTCGTGGTTCATCCATGGCCAGTAGATATAGCAGTAAAAATGACAGATAAATCTACTTCTAAAAATCTGAGGCCTGCTTAGATACTACAATGTCAGAGCTTGAGAGGACACTTTGGGTATCATTTAGTACCATCTCCCATTATATAAAGTCATCCACTTCAACAAATTTACTGAACCAATCATAAGTCAGGCACTGTGTGGGATCACTAGGAAAGGTGATAAGCAAGTTCCTGCCCAGATGGTGTTTGCACTTCAGTGAGGGGAGACAGACAGACATTTACCAAGTTCATGTATAACTGCAAATTCTTGAGTACTATGGACTACAGGGAGCTCAAGAATGTATAACAAGAAAAACAGACTTATTCAAGGGAGTTGGCAAAGGTGCCCCTGAGAAAGTCACTCTTGAGCTGAAATCTGAAGAGTAGGAGTTAAACAAGCTAAGAAGCGAGGGAAAGTGTGTTAGACAGGGAACAGCATATGCAAAATCCCAGAGGCTAGAAAGCTCATGGTGCCTGGATGATCTAAAAGAAGGCGAGAGTAGCTGGTTTCCAAAGAAGTGGGCAGGGACTTGATCTTGCCGGTTTAATAGGACAAGAAAAGGAGTGGAGAACTGAGCAGAGCAGGGAAACCCCTTGCTCAGAACCCGCCAAGAGCAGGCACTGTCAATGAGTTATTACATTATTCAGTGAAGGAGCACTCCGTCCAAGATGACAGGAAAGACCTAAGACTTGAAACCAGAACCTGCACCTGCCAGGCTAGGGCTGCGAGGCTACTGTAGTATGTGCAACAGTGGGCAAGAGATGCTTTTCCGGGGTTTCAACCTATAGAAGGTTCCAGTTTCCTGTCTGCACCTCTCTTGAGCTCAAGGGCAAGAGAATCACGTGTGTTTATGAAACCATAGACTGCTGGGCTCCACCCCCAGAGTTATTATTGATTCAGTAGGTCTGAGGGGAGCCCCCAAAATTTGCATTTCTAACAAGACCACAGGTGACCATGCTGCTGCTGGTGGGGTGACTATACTCTGAGAACTACTGCTCTAGATTCAAGTATATGGGGACAAAGGGACATGGTGAGTGGGGATGATGGCCAGGATCCTTGAGGGTTAGAAAGGTAGATTCCTAAATCTGGGTCACAGTGAGATAAATGCCAGGACTCTGAGAAACCAAAGGGGCCCCAGAATTTCACCTACTAGCTGCTCAGCCAGGGAAACTGAAGCTTAGGGGGTTCAGACTCTTCCATAAGAGAAGAGTGATACAAATGTGCCAGGCAAACAGACAAACACAAAAGGGTTGGACCAAAGTCCAAAGGAGACCCCTGGACCAGACTCCAGGGCTCCTGAGCTCCAGGCCTGAGTCTTTCTTGTTCTGAGAAAGGGATTCAGGGAAGGGGACAGCAAGCTTTGCTTTCCACAGCTTCTGATGCCAGAAACATTTTAAGAATTGCAGAAATCTGCTCTTGGCCCCCAATCCTATCACCCATCCACCCTCCTTCCTTTTACATTCCCAGCTCCCTCTCTTTACACTCCAAATCCTGTGCACTTGATCCTGGCAAGCAGAGCAGCAGAGGGGGAGGTGAAGTAATAGGAAGAACTGGAAGTGGAGGAAGAATTCTTGTACTCAGATGTCCTTCTTCCAGAACAATTCCTTCCTCCTATAAGAGTCTCGGTTCCTCTCTGTCCTTATATCCAGTCTACCCCTAATCCACGCACATTTTAGTACCAGCAACCGAAACCCACAAAACCAGAGGCTAAATTTCCAAACCACCTTTTCACCCAGTTTCTCTATATTAGAGTGGCTCTGAACAAAATTTTTCTACCCAATCCTAGTTGGCAGCAAATTGCCATTTCTCTTGCAAACCCATATGCATAGACTCACTAATACACAAACAGCTGTATGTACATAAAAACAAATATAACCGGAACTTATAAAAGCACATACACAAATACATCAAGACACATTATTCATTGTTCACTGATAAAACACACCTCTGCACCCAAATGCACAAGAAAAACACAGAGACACACATGCAGACAGACCACAAATCTAGAAATGCATGCATAGACCAGTACACGAGGAAAGGGGTACAGACACACCCAGAGACCTCTCAGAGGAGAGGTCTCCTGAGGGGTAGGAGTATTCCTGCATGGGCTCTGGCCCTTTAAGAGAATGGTTCTCCCTCCTTTCGGGGCACCCAAGGTGCGTCTCTACCCTCGAGGGCTGGAGAGAGTGACGGTGGGAGTGCGGCTGACCTGGCCAGGCCCAGTCGGGCTCTAGGCGGCTGTCAGCGCGCCGAGACAGGAAATGGATCCCTGAGCCGCCAGGGTCACCAGCCTGGGGGCCGCTGTTGTCGCCACTTCCCTCCCCCACACAGACACACACACACACACACACACACACACACACACACACACACACACACACGCTCGGGCTTCAGGCAGGACACGCCCTCCGCGCTCCACTCCGCCTGGTGCGCCAGCTCCGCCGACCGCCCAGCTCCTTCTGGCCCCTGGGGTGTGGCCGCCACCTGCCAGCAGAGTCTCCGCCGGCGAGGACGCTCCCGCCGCCGCCGCCCCCCGCCGCCCGGCCAGGTGCCCGGCTCCTGGGGACTACAGCGCCTCGGCCGCCGCCCCCACCGCTTCCTCTCGGCAGTGCGCAGACAAAGCGGTGCACACGCACACGGGGGCTACGCGGGGGCACACCCGCCCTCACACGCGCAGACACGGGGAGTCACATCGGCGCTCACACGGCCACACACACACACACCCCGCCACAGCTCCAGCCACAGGCGAGGCACTGGCACACACCCTCCTCCACATGTACACACACTCAGCTACATATTCGGACACACCCTCCAATAGACACATTCACGAATAGACACACGCAGACACACACACCCTCACCCAGATACACACACACCACCCCGCCCAGACGCACGGAGACCTACAAAGCACACCCCCCGCAGCACAGATGCACACCCAGCGCACACTCGCGCGCGCACACACCAACCACTTGCACAGACCCACAGGCACACGCGCGCTCACACCCAACACCCGGAGACGTGGATCCCGCCATCCTACCGGCGCCAGTACTGAGACCCGCGAACCGAGGCCCGGGCTCCTGGCTGGGCGGCCTCCCGCCCCGCTGGCGTCCAGCCCCCCGAGCCGGCCCGCCGGCCTGTCAGTGCTCAAGGACCGGGGCGAGCCCGGAGCCCTCGGCGATCGCCTCGTAGACACACGCGGGAGCAGACGCGGCGGGCTCCCCGGGGCCCGGAGCAGGGCGGCGCGGGAGGCTAACCTGGCGGCGGCAGCGCGGCTTCCGGGCGCTCTGTCCTCAGTCCGTGAGTCCGGCGGCCGCCCGGGCGGGCTCCGAGGCGCACGCGAGCTGCGCACAAATGCCCGGCTCGCTCGCTCGCTCCCTCTCCCCTCCCACGGCGCCCAGCCCCCTCCCCGCCCGCCCCCCACCCTGGGCTCCCCCTCCGCCCCGCCCCGGCCGGCTGCCCCCGAGGAGGCGGCGGCGATCCCGGCCGCCCCAGCAGCAGCCTGCGAGCTAGAGGCAGCGGCGCCGAGCCGCGAGCAGCCGGGGGAGCGCGGGAGCCGCGGGAGCCGCCGGAGCCGCCGGAGCCGCCAGGGCCGGGGCCGCGCGTCGGGAGGAGCCGCGCGGGCCCCCGGGGAGGGGAGGGGAGGGGAAGGGAGGGGACGGGAGGAGGGGGCTGAGCCCCGCGAGCCCGCCTGGCGCCCGCCGCCCGCCGCCCGCCGCCCGCTTCCCCACGTGGGCCCCGCGCCTGGCGCCTACCTGAGCCTCCTCTAGCTCAGAGGCCGGGGCAGAGCGGCGGGGCGAGGGACCGGAGACCCCCCACCCCCGGCCTCCTCGCCTTCCCGGGCCCAGCCCGGTGGGCTCGGGCCCCGCCCCCGCCTCCTCCCGGGCCCCCGCCGGCGCAGACCTGGGTTTTCCCTGGCTAAGGCGCCTCGGCTCTCGGCCCGGTGCCCCGGGCTAACCCCGCGGCCCGGCGCCCAGCTCGCCCGCCCCCTCTACCTCCGGCCGGGACCTGGCCGACGCCCACCCACCTCCCCGCCGCCCTCCCATTGTTCCCGCGGCGGGAGCCTGCGGAAGACCGCGCAGCGCCCCTTCCAGCCCTCTTCCAGGTGGCAGTACCTCTGGGCTCTCCAAAGGCCCTCCGAGGGCTGGCCCCTGGCTCTGGGATCCCGACACCGCCCCCCCCCCCACACACACACACACAGGCGCAGGCACGATCCTAGTAAAGAGTTTTTCTAAATTGGGGTTATAACCACCGGCCCTTATAGGCGCTCCTTCAGGTCCTACTTTGAGTATAGACTGAGGCTTGCGCAGGGAGGAATTAACCCAAGTTCAGCAAGCCCGAGATGGCAGCGAGGAGAATACGGGGATACCGATTAGGTGTCTCCATTCCATAGATGAAGAAACTGAGGGCTCCTGGGTCAGCGCCAGGCCCTTCAGAAGTGCAAGGAATAATGAGCCTGCCTTCCTTTGTTAGATACTAAATGAAGCTGAGCCAGGGGTAAGAAGCAAGTGTCATGCACTTTGGAAGGGTTTACCAGAAGTCAGAAAGGAAGGTAAAGACCTATCAAGTGCCAGGCTTTCACTCACTTTGTCTGGCTTAGCCCTGACCATAGCTCTCTGTGGCAGCTCTGATTGTCCCCAGTTTGCAGATGGGAAGCCTGTCCTAGTCTCTCTACCAGGCAGCACAGGGTCAGGATAAAGCCCAACCATTATTCAAGTCCTTCCCTGCTGTCATTGCCTCCAGTATAGGAAATGAAGTGCCAAATGGGCAGCTGAGAACTTAAGAAATCAAGGATAGGAGGCTTAGTTTGCACTTTGAAGGACATCCACAAACTAAGAAAAAGCAGAACTGAGAGAGCCAAGGTCCCTGAGCAAGACTGAGCACTGCCTGTCCAGAAGGAAAAAGTTATAACTAATGATAACATGCTTGGAGCACTTACTGTATTCCAGGCACTGTTCTAAGAGCCTTACTTGTACTAACTTATTTAATCCCACAATAACACAGTGTGAAAGGGATTATTTTACCCCTACTCTATACATGAGGGAAGCAAAACACAAAGACATTACATAGCTTATAAAGTGGCAGAGCCAGGATTCAAATCCAGGAAGCTGATTGCCAAGCCTGCATTTTTAACTACTGTACACCAGACAGAAGCAGCCCTGCATGTGAGATGAAGACACTGGAACTACCAGAGCACCCACCACAGCAGGATCCTATTCAACTTGTCATCCTGTCTCCCTGTGTGTACTCAGTGTGCCACACACAGCGCCTGGTCTGTAGGCCTAATTTGTTAAACTCCTGCATGACTGCCACATGGGGCTAGAGTGCCAACTGCCACGTGCAGGGTTCAGTTGCAGCCCTCTCTGCTCTGCTGGGCATCTTTATCAGTGGTTTTAGATGAAGCCGAGGAAGGCATGAAACACTAATCAAATCTGCTGTCATGAAGCTGGAAGGGACAGCAAACCCTCTGTAAAGCGAAATTAGTTTCCAAAAGATCTCAGCAGCCTCGGGGCTGAACTAGAACTGACAAGATGAGGGGCCACACAGAATAAATATAAATTCCTGCCCTTTGGTTCAAACCAGAGCAGTCCCATTGAACTTTCTGTGGTGATGGAAATGTCCTAAACCTGCGTTGTCCTTTTTTTTTTTTTTTCTTTAAGTTGGTTCCATGCCCAGCATGGAGCCCAACACAGGGCTTGAACTCACCACCCTGAGATCAAGACAAGAGCTGAGATCAGGAGTCACATGCTTAACTGACTGAACCACCCAGGTGCCCCTGCATTGTCTGATATGATAGCCACTAGCCACTTGTGGCTATAGAGCACTTGAAATATGGCTAGTG
Source organism: Canis lupus familiaris (assembly GCF_011100685.1). Lineage (NCBI taxonomy): Eukaryota > Metazoa > Chordata > Mammalia > Carnivora > Canidae > Canis > Canis lupus. The sequence goes on along the minus strand of NC_049245.1, from coordinate 25,485,499 downwards.
CAAACGAGAGCCTGAAATTTTAATTTCATTTAATTTTAAGTGCTTAAAATTTAAATAGCCACATGGGGCTAGTGACTGCTGTATTGGACAGTACGGTTCCAAATGATCAGGTGCCAAAAATACAAAATAGAATCAAGATTAGGAAGAGTTCCAGTGAAAATGACTTAAAGGTTTGAGTTGACCTCAAGTTCAACAGTGCAATGTGCCTGTAAAAAAGAAAGGAAGGGAGGGAGTGAAGAAAGAAGGAAAGGGAGAAAGGAAGGAAGAGGGGGGAAAGTGAACATGATTACTGTATCAACAGAAACCAGAGGTCAGACCAGCCTGGTGCTGCCCTGGGCGGATCACATCTGGGCCACGGGGCCCAGCTCTGGGGCCCACATTCTGAGGATAACACTGTCACACGACAGTGTGTCTGGAGGAGGAGACCACAACGCTGAGGACCTGAATGCCATTGTGTGATGAATGATTTAAACAGCCTGAAGTAGGGAAACCACAGGGTGGTTGGAGTGGCTATCTCCACACCTCTGAAGGTCTGTCACACAGAAAGGGGATTTATTTCCTCATTATTCAGGTCTAATACACAAAACAAAAAATTCTGCAAAGCCCTAGGCCACACTATCTGAGGGAAGGATCCATGTCTAATTTATCTTCATGTTCCCCTGGGCACCCAGTCCACCCAGGACCTGTCCCATATTAAACACTAACTACAAACTTGCTGACCAAATGGATGTGAAAGAAAGCCACTCAGCTCCAGCGGGTGGACATTGGGGTGGACAATTTCAGCTCACTATAAGGAACTCACCAATAGTCACAGCTATCCAACCTTTGGAGGGAATAAGCTCCCCGCCAATAAGCATATTCAAAGAGATTGGGTCTTCACATACGATGGCCAACAGACACGTGAAAAAATGCTCAACAGGGCACCTGGGTGGCTCAGTTGCTTAAGTGTCTCCTCCCTTCTGCTCAGGTAATGATCTCAGGGTTCTGGGATCAAGTCCCACATCAGGCTCTCTGCTCAGCAGGGAAGTCTGCTTCACCCTCTCCCTCTGCCCCTCGCCCCTGCTCTTGGTTGCTCTTTCTCTCAAATAAATAAATAAATAAATAAATAAATAAATAAATAAATAAATAAATAAATCTTAAAAGAAAAAGAAAAAATGCTCAACATCACTCATCATCAGGGAAATGCAAATCAAAACTACAATGAGCTATCACCCACACCTGTCAGGATGGCTAAAATTAACAACACCGGAAGTAACAGGCATTGGCAAGGATGTGGAGAAAGGGGAACCTTCTTACGCTGTGAGTGGGAATGCAAACTGGTGCAGCCACTGTGGAAAACAGTATGGGGGTTCCTCAAAAAGTTAAAAATAGAACTATCCTACAATCCAGCAATCACACTACTAGGTATTTACCCAAAAGATACAAAAATACTAATTCACAGGAATACGTGCACCTCAATGTTTATAGCAGCACTGTGTACAATAACTAAATTATGGAAAAAGCCCAAATGTCCATCAACTGATGAGTGCATAAAAATATATATATAATGGAATATTACTCAACCATCAAAAAGAACGAAATCTTGCCATTTGCAATGATGTGGATGGAGCTAGAATATATTATACTAAGCAAAATTAGTCCAAGAATGACAAATACCAAATGATTTCACTCATAGGCAGAATTTAAGAAACGAAATAAATGAATAAAGGGAAAAAAGAAAGAAGCAAAACAAGAAAAAGACTCTTAACAATAGAGAACTGATCATTACCAGAGGGGAGATGGAGGGGGATGGGTGAAATAGATGATGGAGATTAAGGAGCACACTTGTTGTGATGAGCACTGGGTGTTGCATAGAAGTGTTGAATTACTATATTGTACACCTGAAACTAATATTGCACTGTAGGTTAACCAGCAGGAATTTTTTTTTAAGATTTTATTTATTTATTCATGAAAGACACACAGAGAGAGGAAGAGCCAGAGGAAGAAGCAGGTTCCTGGCAAGGAGCCTGATGTGGGACTTGATCCCTGGACTGGGATCACACCTTGAGCTGAAGGTAGGTGTTCAACCACTGAGCCACCCAGGCATCCCAACCAACAGGAATTTAAATAAACACTTTTTTAAAAAGAAAATACTCAACACATAAGTAGCAAAACTAGTCCTCACTATCAACCTAATCAGCAAAATTTGATTTACTTTCTGCCAGAAGAGACTGGGTCTTCATTTGGAGGCTGAGCTAGAAACCAAGAGACCCTTCAAGTTGAAAAATGGACAAGTTCTGTTAGGAGGGAAAAGACAAGACCAACGTTGTGCTTCCAGACAACTTCAATCCTATATGTTCAGAGCAAATCCTGTATGTTCAGAAGGAAGCAGAGGCCAGGAGGACCATTTAGGAACCATTGCAGTGGTCCAGGAGATAAAGTAGATAAGGGGACAGTGAGAATGAAAAACTAAAGACAGGTGTGTCATGAAAGAAGTGCTGACACAGTACTGGGAGTCAGGCGCCACAGGCTCTAATCCTGCCTCTGCTTTCAACATATCGTGCACTCTGGGGGTAAATCCCTCCCCTTCTACGGATTTTAATTTTCCCATCTCTGAAGTGCAGAATAATCCCCAAGTTCCTTCTAACTCTGGATTCTTTTGAGGGGAGCAAGATTATGAAGGATAACTAAGATAATGTATTAGCCTTTACAAGGTTCGAAGAACAATATCATTGGTCTCATTACTATTATTATTATTATAAAGGCAGCCTCCCCAGGACAGGGTGAAGAGATTAGTAGCAGAGGACAAGAAGTCAATGGACTGCATCTGTAGGTGGGGGAGTAGGGGGCAGAGCCTCTGATCTTTGGGGAGGGCCAGCTGACTACTCTACCCCTCCCCCAAGTTCTGTGAAGACAAACAGTGTTCCGTGTGTTGTCACCTCATGAATTGTTTCCTCATTCCTTTGAGCCACACTCTGTACTTGGCTAAAGGAAGCAATCAGTTCTAGGAAAAATCAGACTCTGTCTCCCACCTTTTAATGTTCACAAATGACACCTGGTGTGGTCTTTTCCTTACATAACAAGTATTATCATCTCATATGAAAACAACTAATATTACTGGGCACTATATGCCAAGCACATTACATAAGTTTCTCACCCTGGGAGGAAGCTATAATTATTGTGCCCATTTTATAGACAGGAATACCAAGGCTCGTGGAGATACACAATTTTCCCACAGTTGCACAGCTTATGAGGGGGGATTCTAATACAAGTCTGTATGCATTCAAGGCTGCAATCGTAAAGGCCTCCAGCATTTTACTATGTTATCTTGCAACAATTTAGGGAGGAAGCCAAGGTCAGCACGTCCTCCAAATTTATAGCAGGGGCAACTGAAGTTCAGAGAGGTTAAGTTAAATCACTCTGACAAGTTAGTAAAGTCTTTCAATGTGCAGTTCAGCATTCTTTCCGGTTCCTCGTTCCTCTCCTCTGACCCAACAGTGCTTTCCTCCTTCTTCTGTACCTTCCAAGGCCTCCCAGCTCTCCTAGGTCTCATGGGTAGGGACTTGCCCAGCTCACTGAAGAGAAGGACTTTTACTTGTCCTTTTCCCAGGGCAGGGAAAGGGAAAGATTTCTGAAAGGCAAAAGTTAATTCCCACCTCCTCCCCACCCCATCCCACCAGCACACACACCCCAACCCAGGGCCCCGAGGTGACGGGGTGAAGGCTTACAGGGTGAGTCACGCAGAGCTGAACTGCCAGTCACCGGAGCACCAGGTGCTAAGCTTAGTGCAGAGAGGTGGAAAAGTAGGCCAAGTGCTCTCATCCCCAGGAGCACCGCCCATTTCTAGCCTGTGCCCCCATCTTGTCTCATCCCCAAATGCTGCAAACATTTAGGAAACACTGTGTAAGGCCTGAGGGGGAGAGGGGTGGCAAAGGGACACATGAAAATACAAGTGCATCCCCACCCTTCAGAGGGGATAAGAGTGTGAGTACAAAGTAATCTATGCTTACAAAGAGTAATGGGGGGCACATGGTGATTCACTCCGAGGAGAGAAACTCACAAAGAGGTTGAGATTAGAGTGGAGCCTTAAAGAGTGAGGTGAACATGCAGAAGTGACAGAGGGGCACTCCAGGCAACAGGAATGCACATGCAGAAGCCCTAAAGCTTAAATACATTTGGACTCCATCAAGCAGGCAACAGGAAGCCACGGAGTACACTATGGCTTTGGAGAAAGAGGGTCTGAGTTTGAATCCTACCTCTGCCCCTTCTCAGCTCTTTGACCTTGGACAAGTTACTTGATACCTTTGGTAGAGATATCATTGTTCCCATTGTTTGCTTTCCTCCTTCCAGAAAGATTATACATTCTAGCCAGTGGCCATGTGACTTGAGTACTCCCTCTGAGGAAAGAGTACACTCCCACATGAGGCTTGACCACAGGACCTACTTTGGACAATGAAATGTGGGCAGATGAGATTATACGCCAGTTCTAAGCAGAAACTTGAAGAGCCACTGCATGTTGCAGCTTAAAAGCATACTGTTTTATCTCTGCCATTGGAATGGCATGTCCTGGGTAGCGTCTGCACCCTCTGCCCAAATCCTAAAGTGAAAAAAACACACAGAGCAGAGCTCCAACCACCTCACAGCCACACTACAGCTACTGATGTTTAATGTGAGAGAGGAAACTTTGTAGATGTAAGATAGTGAGATTTGGGGGACTTTTCGTTACTACGGCATCATGTGGCAAATGCTGTCTAGTATGTTCCCTATGGTGTGGGTGATTTTAGCAGTACCTACCTCATGGACAGTTTTGAGGATTAAATAAGATTGCCTCATGAAAAATGTATAATCATTTCATCAAGGACTTAGAATGACATTACAAAATGATCACTCTGCCCACACATATAGAAAAAATTGATACAGGACAGAAATGACATTTACAAAAGAATAGCAAAGGATGTTGTGATGGGTTGAAAATTGTCTTCCCCCACCACACACACACACACACACACACACACACACACACACACACAGAATTCATGCCCACCCAGAACCTCAGAATATGACCTTTTTTGGATATAGGGTTTTTGCAGATGTGATTAGTTAGGGACCTCAAGATTAATTCATTCTGGATTTAGAATGGGCCCCAAATCCAATGACTGGTGTCTTAATAAGAAGAAAAAGTATACAGACACCCAGAGAAGGTGGCAATCTGCAGGTGGAGGTAGGGACTAGAGCAATATGTCTAGAAGCCAAAGAACCTCCAAGGATGGCAGGTGACCAGCAGAAGCTAGGAGAAAAGCATGGGGTGTTACCTCCCCTAGAACCTCCAGCAGGAACCAACCCCGCTGACATTTTGATTTTAGATTCTAGCCTCTTGAACTGTGAGAGAAGAAATTTCTCCTGTTTTAAGCCACCAGTTTGTGGTAATTTGTTATGACAGCCCTAGGAAACGAATACTTTTTTTTTTTTTTTTTTTTTTGGTGAAACGAATACTTTTGGATTACTTTTAAAATGATACTGAAAAAATAAAAAATAAATAAAAAATAAATAAAATTATACTGAATAATTGATTATTCATTTGGAAAAATTAAAATTGGATTCCTACCTCATGGCATACACAAAAATAACCTTCAGTTGGATTAAAGACCTAAAGTTGAAAAGCAAAACTTTAAAATCTTTAGAAACAACTAAAGATCATTCTCAGGACCTCAGGGTAGGGAAGGATTTCTTAAACAAGACACAAAAATCACAAATTGTATTAGTCTGTGTTCTCCACAGAGGCAGAACCAATAGGATATTGATCGACTGATCGATTGAGAATAAAAAATTGGCTCATGTGGTCCTGGAGACTGACAATTCCCAAGATCTGCAGGTGGCAAGCTAGAAACCCAGGAGAGCCAATGGTATAAATTCTGGTCTGAGTCTGAGTCCAAAGGCAGGAGAAGAACAATGTCCCAGCTGGAAAACATCCAGGCAGAGAGAGCAAATTCTCCCTTACTCTGCCTTTTTGTTCCATTCAAGCCTTCAATGGACTGGATATCGCTGGGGAGGGCAATCTGCTTTACTCAGTCTACTAATTCAAATGTTAATCTCATCTAGAAACACTCTGGCAGACATACCTAGAATAACATCTATCCAAATATCTGGGCGCTCTGTGGCCCCGTCAAATTGGAACATAAAATTATTTTGGGTCATTCTCAAAAATATAATGTTGGTAGAAAAAAGTATATCACAGAGGATACAACTTACAAAATTTCTATAAAGCTTTAAACTATACAAAGCAATAGTATCTTGTGTTTGGGAATCCTCATACATCTAGTAAAAGTTATACAGACATTTATAGCCATGATAAACACCAGGATAAACTTCAGGATAGTAGATACCTCTGGATAGAGAGGGAGAGGAATGGAATCAAGGAGGGGTACATAGGAAGCTACAATTTTATCTCTAATAGTTTATTTCTTAAGCTGGGTAGTATGTACATGAGTGTGCACTATGATGCACTATAATTTTTCTCAAGATATAATTAACATACCATAAAATTCATCATTTCTAAGTGTGTAATTTAGTGGGTTTTTTTGTTTATTCACAAGATTGTGCAACCATCACTACTGTAATTCCAGAACGTTTTCATCACTCCAAAAGAAACCTCATATCCATTAACAGTCACTCCCCATTCCCCCCTCCTACCAGCCTGACAACCACTAATCCACTTTCTCCCTTTATGCATTCATATAAATGGATCATTCAGCATGTGGTCTTTTGTGGCTGGCTTCTTTCACTTAGCATAATGTTTTCAAGATTTATCCATGTTGTAGCATGACTCAGTATGTCATTCCTTTTACAGCTGAATTATACTCCATTGTATATATATCCCATATTTTTGGTTATTGATTTTTCAGTTGATATTCATTTGGTTGGTTGTTTCCACTTGGCTATCACGAATAATGATACCATGAACTTTTATGTGCAAACTTTTGTGTAAACTTACGTTTTCATTTCTCTTGGGTGTATAGCTAGGAGTGGAACTGCTGGGTCATGTGATAACTACATTTAACTTTTTGAAGAACTTTCAAAGCAGTTTCACTATTGTACAACCTCACCAGCGATATTTGAGATTGTTTGTTTTTTTTAACAGATGTCTGCCTTTTTTTTTTAAGATTTTATTTATTTATTCATGAGAGACATAGAGAGAAGGCAGAGACATAGGCAAAGGGAGAAGCAGACTCCTCACAGGAGCCCGATGTGGGACTCGATCCTGGAACTCCAGGATCACTCCCTGAGCCAAAGGCAGACACTCAACCACTGAGCTACCCAGGTGTCCCGATATTTGAGGGTTCAATTTCTCCACATCCTCGTCAGCACTTGTTATTGCCTCTCTTTTTTATTATAGTCACCCTCATGGCTCTGAAATGATATGCATTATGCTTTTTGGGGTACCTAAATTATTTTGTAATAGTTTTTACATTTAGTACTTATAAAGGAAGACCACTGTTACAATTATTTTGTAACAATTTTTACATTTAGTATTTAATAAAGGAATTATTTTGTAATAATTTTTACATTTAGTATCTAATAAAGGAAGACCTCCACTCTCCTTTTAATAAAGGATGGCTGGTAATGAGGATGGACTGGTAGAAATAGAAGACCAGTAGGAGTGTGCTACAGATGTTCCCCAGGGAGATGAGGCCTATCTTAGAAGGCCATGGCAGTGGTCATGGAGAGGGACAGGCTGGGATCCCAGCTAAGAGGCCAATGCAAATCTCAGAATGATTTCAGTTTAGAGGGGCAGGCATTATTCAGCCTACCACAGTTTCATTCATTATAGATTGGAAAAAAATACTGATAGTTACTTGTAGGCTAATGTTCTCACAATAGCAAGAGGTGGAAGTGTCCATCAATAGATGAATAGAATAACATACAGTAAATCCCTAGAAGGGAATACTATTCAGCTATTAAAAGGAATGAAATTCAGATATCTGCTACAACATGGATAAACCTTGAAGACAGACACACACAACAGGATAAATAGTGTATGATTCCACCTAGAATAAACAAATTAACAGTGGACCAGAGGTTATCAGGAACTGAGAGGGAAGTCGTTAAAAAATTTGTTTGGGTTAACGAAAAAGTTATGGAAGAGAGGTGATAGTTATACAACATTTGAATGTACTTAAATGCCACTGGACTGTACCCTTAAAATGGTTAAAAGAGTAAATTTTAGGTTCTGTATGTTTTACCACAATAAAAATAACAGTCTGAATTCCTATAAGTAAGTAAGTAAGTAAGTAAATAAATAAATAAATAAATAAATAAATAAATAAATCAGAGTAAAAAACATATATGGATAACTGTATTTATTTTTTTAGCTTATCCAGGAATAATTACAATCAATTTCCTTCAGATATTCCAGGATCACAGGATTTGTTTAGAATTTGCCTACCATGTTGCTAATGCAATCCTTCCACATATTCCTAACACTTTGACTATGGTACATTAATTGATTATACCTTTGGCAGAGCAAAGAGCAGATGATGGGCAAATGTTCTTGGGGAAAAATGGAGGAGTCAAAATATTGTTTTATGGGCAGGTATAGAGCTCATAAAGGATTTATGTGGCTAAGAGCAGAGGAGAGATGTCAATTCTTTGCTTCTAATGAAGACAGAATCAGTAGATACTGCAACAGAAGAGACCTAGATTGGATAGCAGGAGTCCTCTCACCACTGTAGAATGAGACGACTGGGCCAGCAATTACTGAGACCCCCTCCAGCTCCAATAGTACCTAGCTCTGTTACTAAAAAATGAATAGGAATTCACACTTGCCCAGTGCCTATGGTTTGTGTGGCACTGTGCCAAGTGCTTTTCAGTAGCATATACAACCCTCATGACTCTGTACGGTTGGTATTATTACCCTCATTTTACATACAAGGAAATAAGAATCCAGATAACTTACATAATTTACTCATAGTTCCAGAGCTAAGAGGTAGCACAGCTGAGAACCAAGGCCTAGGATGTCTGACTCCAAACACACACGCTCTACACTAGGCTAGACTATAGCATCCTCTTTTATAGAGAAATCTGGGTAGGGAGAGAGCTGACTCTGGGCTACAGGCTTGGGCTACCCCCAGCTCAAAAGCAGGAGCCTGAAGTCACTTGTTAAGATTGCTCCAAGCTGCTTCTCTCACACCAGGTCCAGAGACAGGGGCTGCAGATCCCGCCACACTACAGAAATCTGGCTAGAAACTGTCCACCAATCTTCTGCCCTTATAAATCTCTGGAGCATCTATCTCCCAGATGAACTGGTTGTGGCCCTTGGAGGAGGAAAGGACAGTCCCTTTTGGCAAAAGTATGACCTCTAGCCTTTGCAGCTCTCTGACCTAGAATGGGCAGAACAACAACAACAACAACAAAACCAAGTGACAAGGTAAAGCACACCATTGTGTGTGAAGGATCTTGCACATGGGTTTTATCAGAAAATGTACTGGAATTATTTCCCATTAGTAGCTGGTCGGCTGGCCTCCAGTCCATTGTATTGGCTAATTCTCCCAAAGCACATTCCAATGAGGGGCCTGCTTCAGCTCAAGAGAGAAATCCAAACTCCTCAGCTTGGTATATGAGACCCTTTGTGATTTGTCTCTATTTCTTTCTTTTTTTTTTTAAGATTTTATTTATTTATTCATGAAGGACACAGAGGAGAGAGACAGAGGCAGAGGAAGAAGCAGGCTCCATGCAGGGAGCCTGACATGGGACTCGATCCCGGGTCTCCAGGATCATGCCCTGGGCCGAAGGCAGGTGTCAAAGCGCTGAGCCACCCAGGGATTCCCCTGTCTCTATTTCTATTTCCAGCTCCTACCAATCTTATGCAGACCTCTACCCTACTCACTGGTCCCCATTCATGCCTAACCTTTTCCCATGACAGGGGGCTATGGAAGCTGTGCCCAGTTCTGAATTCTCTTCATCGGGTAATAATCCTCCCCCACTTGCACTGGAGAACTCTTTGCTCTTCCCTCACAGAACCCTGTATCTTCCAATGGAATCTATCTTCCTGGCCACATGGATGAAATCCCGGTTGGGAATGTTACGGAAGCTGACCCCCTTACAATCTTCTCTGGGACTCTCCTGCTGTAGGTAGCAGGGGAACCTGTCTTGCTCTGCTCTGATCTGTCAAAACTCTTATCTGGACTCTCCTAGGCCGCTTCGCACTTTCGAGCTTGTATTCTGGTTATTCTTACATTCTCTGCAAGATTGCCTCAGCCTCGCTTTCTCCAAGTGCTCCACTTCTTTTCTTTCCTTTTTTAAATATTTTATTTTTTTATTCATGAGAGACACACAGAAAGAGAGGCAGAGACACAGGCAGAGGGAGAAGCAGGCTCCATGCAGGGAGCCTGATGAGGGACTCGATCCCGATCCTGGGACTCCAGGATCATGCCCTGGGCCATGCAAAAATGCCGTTTAGCAAATGCCTAATGGCTGAGCCACCCAGGGATCCCTGCTCCACTTCTTTTCAAGTGTTCAATTTGAACAGGTATTTCCTGACTACCTCTTCTGTGCAGACATTGTGCTATGCTCAATGAGATAGAGTTGGATGAGACATCGTCCCTTACTGAATGGATGGATGAATGAAAACAGTTCTTGGGCCTCACCCAGTTTATCATAGGGCATTTGGGCCACAGAAAATAGTAAATATAAAGACCAAAGTCATTAGCCTGGCATTCAAGATCTTCCCCATCCAGTTCGAGTGTTGTGCCCCCACCACATACACACTTAACTCCAGCCAGACCGACCTATATGTTGTCCTAGAATAGCCTGAGATGTCCCCACATGTGTGTATTGGCCTAGGCTATGGTCTTCTCCCACAGTCTCTTCCTGTTTTTCTCTCCCATGTGTACTTTCCCTTTCCCCATCTCATGGGCCTCCTTTCTCTCACTTTTAGCTCCTCTCCCTTCCACTCCCCCTTTCACCCCCTCTCCTTTCCTTTTTCTGAAAAGGAGCTCTCTTTTAATGAGCTGAGCTCTCTTTTAATGTTCCCCCCTTCCACTCTTACCTCTTAATTTTCCTCTCCCTTTTGTTTCCTGGCCCCCTTCCTGCTCTATGCACAGCCCCTTCCTCTGGGCGGCAAAAAATGGGATAAGACAAATCTAAATCAAACAGCTTCTAGATCTCATCATAAGAAGCTCTCAAAGTCAGGTGGAAGGGAGAGGGGGAGAAACGGAGGGCAGAGGAGATCCTGGAGGCAGAGAAGAGGCTGCCTAGCGACTGCTGGTGAATCAACAGGGAGCATCGTGTCAGTTACCCACCTCCAACCCACCCCCAGCCCTTCCCTTTTCTCCCTGTGATCACAGAATGATGAAAAGTAAGAACTGCAAAAACTCTTGACATCCATCTACTTTGCCTCCCTTATTTTGCAGCCAAGAAAGTGAGGCACAGCTAGGGAAACAGAGGCACAGAAAAGGGAAACACTAGCTAATTTCACCAAGCAAGTCAGTGGCTCAGCAGACGCTGGAGTCCCAGGTCTCCTGTCCTCCAGAACAGTGGGTGTCCTTTCACTAGTACCACACTCTCTTCCACCCTGTAGTCCCTCCCCCTGGTCTCCTCCCAACCAGGTTTGGGATCACATCTAAGGATTCTCAATCTCCCCTCCCTCCCCTGCTCCCACCTGAAGTGAGTGTAAGATCCAGTGAACTAGGGTCAGAAGGGACAGATCACTTCAGAAGGTCCAGCCCTAAATCCCAGGGGCATATTCGGTGGTGGCGGGATGGTGAAGTGTCAATCTGGCCTGTAGGGAGATCCCACTCCTCCTTGGAGAGCTCCATTATAAGCAGCCTCTTCCCTTTCCTCCTAAGAGATGCTCTTTTAGACAGGACCCTTTCTCACCCACCCAGCTTAGCTTGCCACCTAGAGGCCCTTCCTCACTCTGCCAACTGCCAGCCATGGACTTCAAACAGGCCACCCAGGCACAGGATGGTCCATGGCTGCCAGTGGGGGTAGCTAGAGGTTGGTGGGGGGTGGGGTGTTCCAGAGGCTCCACTTTCAGTCCTGTTCCTCTGCTCCACAAAGGGCCACTGTCTGAGCACAGAGGGACCCTGGAGGGAGGCCTCCCAAGGTGCTGAGCAACAGGGCTGGGTTTCATCATGCTGGGCCTCCAGGCCAAGTAAACATCAGGGTGGAAACAGGCTCAGCAGTTCATTCTCTCAGACAGGATCCTGGCTTCAGGAGGACTCAGTGGCATCCTCACCCAGGGCTTCCCTGAGAAAATGAAGGCCAAGGTCATTTGCCCAATTTTCTCCAGAATTGGAGAGGCAGGATGGGGAACTGGCTCTAGCCTACCCGGTCCACTTCCCATTGCTCAAGGAGCATCCTATTCCCCTCTTAAGAAGTGCAAGTTTTACAAGGAAATTTTTAATCAGTTAAGGAGGAGAGAGCTCTGTGAGCATGGGTAATCAGAAAGGATTTCCTGGAGGAAGTACCACTTAGGTGTGATTCTGCTTCTATGCATAGGTAGAATCTGTGCATAGGTGGAATCCACAAATGGACAGGAAGGAGAAATACATTTCAGGCAGAGAACACAGCACTGAGAAGTTGTGGTGTCTGAAAAGCAGGAGCATTTGGGGTCAATGAAGAGACCTGTCCGACAAGGGTAGAGGATTCACATTGGAGAAGGTGGAAAATAAAGTTGGCAGGTTTGGTTGAAAGTTAAACCATGACCAGTCTGAAGAGCCAGGTTGAGGTGTCATGACATTTTCTGAGCAGAACAGTGATCTGCTGAAAGCAGAATTTCAGAAAGCGTAGGCTTGTGACGTTTTGAAAGAGTCCCTACATCGACCCCCAATCCTCTCTGGGGCTTGGCTTGGAATCTCTCTGGGGCTTGGCTTCCTCATCTTTCGAATAAAAGGGTTATACCAGAGAATCCTAAAGCTGCTTTTCATCTCAAAATGCAAAAGTTCTCTGATGGGGCGACAAGGATTGAATGAAAGGAGGAGAGGAGAGGCTGTGGCCACATGCCAGATAACTCTGGGCTGCATTTCTGCAATGAATCATCCCCCGTAGAGCTGTGGAATGGCCATCATCACTACCTCCGCTGCCAGGCACTCTGCGGAGTACTCCCCACTTTTTTAAAACTTCATTTTTTTTGTGAATAGGAAATGCATATACACATTGCAAATTTTAAGTCATAAAAAGATATATGTATGGTAAAAATAAGTTTCCCTCCTTTCCCTATTTTCAGCCATCCATTTCTTTCCCCACTGCTGCCAGTCTCCTATGTATCCTTCCAGAGATAACCTATACATAGATAAAGATTCTATGAAGTCTTTTTCTTTTACACAGATGGGAGCATACTGGACACACTTCTGCACCTTGTTTTTTTTTTTTAACTTGGAAATTCAGGAGATCTTTTCATATGAAAATATAAAAAGCTGCCTTGTTCTTTATATGGCAGACCATGATTTATTAAATTAGCCCCCTGTGGATATATATTTAGAGTGTTTCTTTTCTATCCTAAACAATGCATCGATGAATATCCTGAACATACATCATTCAGCTTATGCTGGAACAGGTCCACAGGATATATTCCTAGAATGGAAATTATATGCTAAGCTTTTCATATAACTTAACACAACAATAATTTAAAGCAATTAAATTAATCTTGCAAATAAGAATTGAGGCACAGAAAGATTCACTGACTTGTTCAAAATCACACAGCTCTTATGTACTAAAGTTGAAATTCTAATATAGTCAGTCTAGCACGAGAGCCCACACGCTCAATCATTCCACTAGTGCTTCTCAAACTTTAGCACACATTCACATCAGGGCTTGTTAAAACATGAGAGTCTCTGATTCAGTTCATCTCTGGGGGAGGGGGCAAGAATTTGTATTTCTAACAAGTTCCTAGGTGATCACTCTGTGATCACACTATACTAGCTCTCCCACCTTCAGCCATGCAGGTTGTCCAATAAGAAAGCAGTTGGAACTCAGCACCTTGCCCTGATATGATCAGAGTTGAAGGGCATAAATCTAAGTTCCATGAGAGGAGGGTGAGAGCCCAGCACAATTCCTGGTACTCACTAGTACTCAATAAATACTGCATGTTTGTGTCTTTCCAAGATTCATATGTTGAAGCCCTGTCCCCCCTCCAAGGTGATGGTATTTGGAGATGGATCCTTTGGGAGGTAATTACTTTTAGAGGAGGTTATGAGGGTGGGGCCCCTCATGATAGGATTAGTGTCCTTAAAAGAAGGAGAGACCAGAGCTCTCTCTTTCTCTACTATGTGAGGACGATGCAAAAAGACAGCTGCCTGCAGTCCAGGAAAAGGGCCTCACCAGGAGCAAAGTCAGCCTGTACCTTGATCTTGAACTTTCCAACCTCCAAAACTTGGAGAAATAAATATTTGTTTTTTTTTTTTTTAAGATTTTATTTATTTATTCATGATAGTCACACAGAGAGAGAGAGACAGAGACATAGGCAGAGGGAGAAGCAGGCTCCACGCAGGGAGCCCGACGTGGGATTCGATCCCGGGTCTCCAGGATCACGCCCTGGGCCAAAGGCAGGCGCTAAACCGCTGCGCCACCCAGGGATCCCTGTTTGTTTGTTTTTTAATCCCCCCCAGCCTCCAGGCTATGGTATTTTGCTACAGTAGCCCAAGCTGACTAAAATCAAGCACTTGGGAATGCAGCTGTTTATTTCCTTCCATTCCTCATTTTACTTATAATGAAATCAATGAGGCAGCCAGGCCTTTGTTATTTACGGAAGGCAGCATCTCAGAATGCTAGAGCTCATCAAAATAAGCTAACCCAAATGCTCCTATTTATTATTATTAATAACAATAAGTCATAGCACACCCATGCTATTGACATGCTTACTTTTCAAAAACAATTATTATTGATTCTCTCTAATCTAATCCCCTGTGTTTCCATCTCCCTTATTCTGATACACAGCCTCTCTTTTCATTCCATGTGGTTGATGTGGCGGGTCCACTCCCCACACACAAACTATGAGAAAGACCTAAAGTCAGGAGGCAGTCTGAGGTCTGTGGGAGACCCCTTCTGCAGAGTAAGGCACTGACAAAGATATCTCACAAACGTGGACAAAGTTTTCAGGATCATGTATTGTGGCCCTGAGGCACTGAAATACCAGCCCAACTCCTCAAGGTGCTGTGACTGTTATAGAACTTGATCCCTGAACTCAGGGGCCTTGAGGACCCTGCAGCTTCTTCTAGCTGCTCCCTCCTGGCCTTGAGTCCTGCTTCTGCGGTCTGGCTCCCCCACAGGCCTCTGTCCTGGGCTCCTTCCCCTGTTGGTGCCCTGGCTTTGGACCCCACGCCCCAAAGCCCAGACTTGTAGCTGGAAATGTCTAGGCCTCAGGCCTCTGGACAAGCCATCCCTCTCTACTACCACCACCAAGAAGCCACTGCTTGGGCAGCTGGAGTGAAGGTGGCCTTAAGTCAGGGAGAAAATTTCAGGCGCCAAGGCAGCGGGGCCGGTTGGCCAGTTGCGTGGCAGGCGGCCAGTGTGGTTCAGCCGCATCTGTGGAATGCGGGGAGGTCAGCCCTCACAGCGGGCAGACAGGTGGGGTCCGGCACAGCCTCTCTCGAGCTGCCGAGGCACGCGGGCGGCCAGGAAAGGACCAAGGACCGTCAGGCTGACGCAGTCACCCGGAAAGCAGGTCCCTGGGTCGCAGTTAGACTCAGCCGGTGGGGAGAATCAGCCAGCCGTGCCAAGTCAGCCGCGCAGACGTGGTCAGCCCACACGTCGGCGTCGGGCGTCGGGCGGGGGGATCCAACCTTCCAGATGCCCAGTCAGGCCGGCTCCACCAGACACCAGGCTGTGGTGAGGCCCGCTGGGTCAGGGCGGTCAGCAAGTCTCCCGAGGCCAGACCTGAGCCAGCCGGCCGGCGGCAGCGCCCAGGCCCAGGCGCAGCCACAACCCGCCCGCTGAGCCCCCCGGGCAGATAGATGCGGCCCAACCGCTGCACAGGGGGACAGGTCAGTCAGACACAGCTTGTCGAGCACAGACGGGGTCTGGGCAGCCAGACGCAGTCAGATGGACTCCGTCAGTCACGCCCTGTCAGGCCCCGAAGCCAGCAGCCAGGTATGGGCAGTCAGTCAGCTGTGGTCAAGCCGACAGATCACACCCTGCTGGGCCCTCAGGCACCCATGAAATCCGGGCGCCGTCAGACACAGCCAGACACACGGATTATCAGGTAGTGATGGCGTCTGCAGTCAGTCGGACACAGTCGGTCCGTCACAGGCAGCTCGGGGGAGGGGCACTGCCTGGAATCCGCCCGAGCGCCGCCGCTGCCGGGGGATCGCGGGACTGAGGCTCCTCGTTCGGGGCGGAGCCTCGGGCGGGGGCGGGGGCGGGGCTTCGTTCCGGGGCCGGCCGCGGGCGCGCCGCTCTCCCTCACCGCAGCCTCCGGGCGTCGCCGTGGCAGCCGTGGACCCGCCCGGTCGCTCTGCCCCGCTCCCCCGCCGCGCCCGCGTAGCTGTGGGAGAAGGGGGAGTGGAGCTCCCCGGGCGACGAGCGCGTTTGGGAGTCCCCGCGGCGGGCTCGGCCCTTTGTGACCCCCTCGGACCGAGGAGGATGACTGGGAGGCGGGGGACGACTCACGTCAGGCTCCACAGCAGCAGAACCCCAGAACCTCCGGACCCCCGGCTCCTCGCCTCCGCGCCATAACCTAACGTGCTCCTCGGGAGGAATCGCACTACCAGGGGAGCGAGTCCGAAGAGAACCACTGGCCCGCGCAGTGACGTGCTTCCCTGGGCTCAGTGGGGACGAGGGCGGACACTTACCCGAACCTAGCACTGATCGCAGCTTCATGGGCACTAATTCACTTGAGCCTCACACTTTTTCTTTGACGTTCTATAAAGATTTCCTTTTTCACAGCAGGAAGCCGAAGCACAGGAGGGTTTGTGACCAGGGTCAGTGGGCTGTGGTGGAACCAGATGAGGGAAGGTGGATGGGAGCCCAGGCAGTCTAGCTCTGGGCCCTCAACACAGCCCGGGGCCCTCTCTTTGTGACCTCGGAGGGCAGAGCATGAATTCCCTTCAGCAGGCCTCCCTGGTCCGCTTCAGGATGCCCAACCATATCTATGCTGAGCCCTGCAGCATGAAGGTCCTGCTGGAATCTCTGCTTCAAGGACTCAGAATAAGGAGCTATCAAAACCAGGAACCTGGCCAAACCAGGGAACAAGCTATGGGTCTGTCTCATCCAGTTGGGAGAAGAGGAAGCCTGTGAGATCGGAGAAGCCAGGGCCAAGGGGAATCCTATGAGCATGCTTCAGAGCTTCAAATCCAAAGATTATTTTAATCAAATTCCAGCAGTGTGAGCCAGGAGTTAGAAACGCATCATGGGTCATAAAGTCAAATGCCTACAAGGGCTAGAAAGGTAATGAAAGTCATGAAAACAATTCAACTGATCAAATTGGCAAACCGTCCCCATCTAAAGGGGACACTGCCTCTCGGCTCCTGCCCACTGTGTTCTCAGGCACTTGCTGTCTTCTAGTTGGGTGCCATTGACTAAGTCAATTAACATCAAGTCTCAGTTTCTCCATCTGTATAACAGGAAGGAAAATTTGGCTTTATTTCACAGGATAAAATTTTATGGAGAAAACACATTTTTGTATGTAGGAAATATTTTGTAAGCTGTGACATTACTGTATATAGTGGAGGGAGAACAAACAGGAGGTTGACTAAACACTGATTCAGACTTTGTTAGACTGCTCCACAATCTACAAGTTCTGACTGCATTCCTCTAATGCAGGGCTTAGCATCCCTATTGTACAAAATATGAGAATGCAGGGCACCTGGGTAGCTCAGTCGGTTAAGCATCTGCCTTCAGCTCAGGATCCTTCAGGGTCCTTTATGATCTCAGGGTCCTGGGATCCAGCTCCTTGCTCAGTGGGGTATCTGCTTCTCCCTCTCCCTCTGCCCCTCCTGTTCATGCTCACTTGCACACACACTTTCTCTCTCTCAAATAAATAATCTAAAAAGAAAATGTAAATGCCCTTCAAGGAGTATGTTGACTTACCTAAGGCCACAAGTTTGTGCATGATGGAGCCAGATTTAGAATTTAGATCTGTCTGACTCCTAAGACCAGTCTCTTGCACCCATTATTTTGCAAGGTGTGGCTTGGGTCCCACTAGTCACACCAAGATGGTTTCAGGTGGGCCCCAGATTAACATTTTTTAAATAGTTATATAGCTTTTGTTATTTTTCACATTAGAGGAGGCTTATTGATACTACAGAAGTTCTAAAATTCACACAGGTGGCCTGTAGTAGGCTGAATAATGGCCATCAAAGAAATAAAGACCTAATCCCTGGAATCTACAGATGTTACCTTATTTGGGAAAAGGATCTTTGCAGATGTGATTAAGGATGTTGAGATGAGGTCATCCAGGATTATCCTAGTGGGCACTAGATGCCATCACAAATAACCTTATAAGAGAGAGGCAGAGGGAGATTAGACAGACACATGGAGAAGAGGACAGCCAATACAACTGTGGAGACAGAGACTGGAGTGATGCAGCCACCAGAAGGTGGAAGAGCCTACGGAGGGAGCACGGCCCTCTTAACATCTTGATGTTAGCCCAATAAGACTAATAAGGTTGAACTTCTGGCTTCCAGAACTATGAGAGAATGCATTTCTATTGTTTTAAGCTACCAGCTTAGTGATAATTTGTTATAGCAGCCACAGGAAACAAATACACAGCTCTAAAAATTAGCTAAATTGGCTTAAAATTCATGTCCCAGGGGTACCCGAGTGGCTCAGTTGGTTAAGTGCCCGACTCTTGATTTCTGCTCGGGTCATGACCTCAGGGTTATGAGATCAAGCCCCATGTCAGGCACTGCTGGGCACAGAACCTGCCTAAGATTCTCTTTCTCTCCCGCTGCCCTTCCCCTCACCTCTCTTTCTCCCTTTATAAAAAAATAAAAAATAAAATTCATGCTCCAAACTAGTATATATAACCCCCCTATCTTTTGTTATACTTATTTTAAAATAACTATACAGAAAATAAATGTAAATCTTTTATTTACAGAGTACAGAGATTTCCCAGAGCACAGAGTTCCCATAATACTCCTCCCTCAGTATCCCATATTGCTAACATCTTATATGACTATGTACATTTGTCACAACTAAGAAGCCAATCTTGGTACCTTCCTATTAACTAAACTCTACACTTTCCTTGGATTTCACTAGCTTTCCCGCTAATGTCCATTTTTTGTTCCAGGTCCCATCCAAGATATTAAATTATACTTAGTCAACATGTCTTCTTAGTCTTCTTTCTGGCCTAGGACAGTTTCTCAGACTTTCCTTCTTTTTCATGATCTTGTCAGTTTTGAGGAGTATTTGTTAGGTATTTTCTAGAGTGCCCCTCAATTTGGGCTCCTCTGGTCCAACTGGGGTTATGGGTTTCAGTGAAGAATGCCACAGAGGTAAGATACTTTTCATGACATCACGTTGGGGGCCATGCTATCAACATGAATTGATCACTTTTAGTACCTGGCTAAGGTAGTGCTTGCCAGGTTTCTCCCCTGTGAAGTTACTTGGGTTTCCTTTCTTTCTACTCTTTGGAAGCCAGTCATTAAGTATAGCCCATATTCCAGGGAGGGAATTAAGCTCCACAGCCTGGAAGGGATAAATTATTGGAATTCTTCTGTAAGGAAGGTTTGTCTAGTCTCCTCCATTTATTTATTTATCCAATCATTTCTTTAGGGGCACCTGGGTAGCTCAGTGGTTGAGCATCTGGCTTTGGCTCAGGGCATGATCCCAGGGTCCTGAAATTGAGTCCCACGTCGGGCTCCCTGAGGGGAGCCTGCTTCTCCCTCTGCCTGTGTCTCTGCCTTTCTGTGTCTGTCATGAATAAATAAAATCTTTTAAAATAATTTCTTTTTTTAAAATTTTATTTATTTATTCATGAGAGACACAGAGAGTGAGGCAGAGACACAGGCAGAGGGAGAAGCAGGCTCCATGCAGGGAGCCCGATGCGGGACTCGATCCCAGGTCTCGAGGTTCACGCCCTGGGCTGAAGGCGGCGCTAAACTGCTGAGCCACCGGGGATGCCCTAAAAAATCATTTCTTTACATCACTATGGATTTATGGATATTTAGTTTAGACTTGGGGCTATAATCCAGTACTACGTTATTTTTCTTCTGTTGCTCAAACTGTTCCAGCTTTGGCATTGGGGGCTCTATGAGTTTGTCTCTTGAGTCTCTTTGAAATTAATTGTTTTGCATCTTGGCTGTACCAAGATGATTTCAAGTGGAACCCAGATGAACTTTTTTTTTAAGAGTTGTATATTTACATTATCAGACTTAGGAAAACATATAACCAACATATCAAACTGATGATTTCACAAATACCTTTGAGGACAAGACTAACGTAGTGGTGGTTGTGCTAAGTGAGTCAATTTGCAGAGAGGTATTAAGTCAAAACTGCTATTGATGGTGGATAGGTATGGAGGGAAGTTATCAAGCTGATTATGAAATGACTCAAGTTTGAGACACTCTGTACTGTGGCAGATGCAAGCCCCAAATACAAGTAAATGAAAATAACTATGAGGATTATGAGCGGCCTCTCTGGGACACACCCACACACAATCCATTTCCCGGGCCTTGCTGCCAACCCGACATCTCAGTGCAGATGTGTGCTGATGTTGATAATGATGGAACTGTGCATGCCCAGGCCCAGGCGGGATGGATGCTGCACTGTGTGTTTCCCAAGCGAGCTGTGTGGGTGGCTTGCAGTTCAGCATCATTCCTGCTAATGAGCTTGGAGCCTTTGGCCTAACAAACATGTTCTGTGTCACAGGCCTGATATGTGATGTTTCCCAAGGAGAAGTGCCAGAAAGTCTCATTATTTTTACTGTTTTCCTTGTCTTGTCCTTGATTTGAGATGGGCAGGAAGACATCGTGGAGTCAGTAGTCAGCCTGGGGTCTGGCTCAGAGTCTCGTCTAGGGTCTTTGGGCCAGTTCCCCAGCCCCACTAAGGATGCTCAGAATTGAACTGGAGCATTTAGCTTGCCCCACTCTGCACAATCCTGGGGCCTGATCCAGGCCCTGCATCTGCCACCTGGTTGAACAGTGAAAACCCAGGAACTTGGGCCTGATCTGAAATAGGAAGCCCTTCAAAAAAGAAGTCTTTTCATTTCCCAGCTTCCAGTCTAAACCTGGGTGGCTGTAGGCTAGTGTGTGCTTAGGCCTCTAAACCTTGTTAACTGCTTACGCAGGGAGCTCTAGAGTCAGAGGAACTGGGTTAGAATCCCAGTTCTTCCCAAGAACAGACAAAATGCATAGCCTCTCATCTATAAAAGGAAGATAGTAATAGTACCTACTTCACAGGATTGCTGTGCAAATTAAAATGTAAAATGCTTTAGCACAGTGCCTGGCCCATGGTAAGTACTCAATTAACTCATTCATCTGTTTAATAATTATTAATGTCTCTGTATGCCACGCACTATACTGGGTTCCGGGGACATCAGAGAAAGCAAGAAGAAACTAGAAAATAAATAAGGTAAAGTATATAAAGTCAAGTCTTTTGTACAGTACTTGCACATAGGTAGTACACAGAAATATTCATTATTACTAAAATAATGATATATTGTGATCAGTGAATAAAGGGAGTACGTAGAGTAATGCAATGCTAATTGGAAGAAAGCCCTTGAGACTGGGAGATCAGGAAAGGCCCTCTAAAGAAATAATGTCAGAACTGAGACCTATGAGGTGGGAAGATGCTTAGCCTCTCCAAGAGCCAGGCAAAGACCCTTTCAGGTAGCAGTAACAGCTTGTGTGAAGACCCTGAGCTTCAGAAGAGCTTGGAGAGTAGAAGTAACAGCAAGGAGGCTAGTGTGGCTGGGGTGTAATGACAGGGCTGTAGGCAATGGGAAGAAGTTTGGATTTTGTTTAAAGTATGATGAAAAGCCACTGAAACCTTAAACAAAACAGTAGCAAGATCTGATCTCTGATGAA
This sequence comes from Canis lupus familiaris, assembly GCF_011100685.1. Lineage (NCBI taxonomy): Eukaryota > Metazoa > Chordata > Mammalia > Carnivora > Canidae > Canis > Canis lupus. The sequence goes on along the minus strand of NC_049245.1, from coordinate 25,463,558 downwards.
GAGTTACATTAACTCCATAGAGAGAATAGATGAAAGGGAAAAGGAGGAGAAACAGAACAACATTAAGAGGCTGTTAAGTCATCCAGACCAGAGATGCTTCTGTTTTGGACTAGGTTATAGATCAGCAGTGTCCTGTGACTTCCTGGGATAGTGGAAATGTTCCACATCTATACTTACATGGTAGCCACTAGCCACATATGGCTCTTGAGCACTTGGAATGTGGCAGGTACAACTGAGGAATTAAACTTTTAATTTCATGTTATTTTTATTTTTTTAAAGATTTTATTCATTTATTCATGAGAGAGAGAGAGAGAGAGAGAGAGAGGCAGAGACACAGGCAGAGGGAGAAGCAGGCTCCATGCAAGGAGCCTGACATGGGGCTCGATTCCGGGACTCCAGGATCTCACCCTGAGCGGAAGGCAGGCGCCAAACTGCTGAGCCACCCAGAGATCCCCAATTTCACGTTATTTTAATTAAAGTTTACATAGCCTCATATAACTGGTGGCTACTAGATTGCATAGCACAGGAAATGGGCTGTATGTTAAATATATTTAGGAGGAAGATGGGCCTTGAGATGGTTGGGGGATGGGGAGTAAGAGAAAGAGTAGAATTAAGGAAGATACCTACGTTATCTTTTGGGAATTGGGTGGAAAAGCAGGCTCTGGGGAGACATCAAGAGTTTTGTTTTGCACAAGAGGAGTTTAAGCTACTGTTGGAACATTCAAAGTAGAGATATCAAGTAGAAGGCAGGATGTATACATGTTTGCCATCATCATCATCTTTTAGGTTCCAGGTACACTAGCCTGTGGGCTTCCCAGGAGGTAGGAAGCTAAAGCAATCCTGAAAGAGAAAAGGGAGGCATCATGATTCTGGACTTCAAGCTCTTTTATAAAGCTGTAGTCATCAAGACAGCATGGTACTGGCACAAAATTAGACACAATGCAGCAGACTAGAAAACTCAGAAATGGGCCTACAGCTAACTGGTCAACTAATCTTCAACAAAGCAGGAAAGAATATCTAATGGAAAAAAGTCTCTTCAACAAATGGTGTTGGGGAAACTAGACAGCAACATGCAAAAGAATAAAACTGGACCACTTTCTTACACCATACACAAAAATATATTCAAAATGGATAAAAGACCGAAGTGTGAGATGGGAAACCATCAAAATCGTAGAGAACACAGATAGCAACCTCTGTGCCCTTGGCCATAGCAACTTCTTACTAGACACATTGCTACAGGCAAGGGAAACAAAAGCAAAAATGAACTATTGGGACTTCATCAAGATAAAAAGCTTCTGCACAGCAAAAGAAACAATCAACAAAACTAAAAAACAGCCTATGGAATGGAAGAAGATATTTGTAAATGACATATCTGATCAAGGGTTAATATGCAAAATCTGTAAGTTTGATAAGTATCAAACTCAACACCCAAAAAACAAATAATACAGTTTAAGAAATGGGCAGAAGACACGAATCGACATTTTTCCAAAGAAGACATCCAGATGGCTAGCAGACACACGATGAGATGCTCGACATTACTCACCATCAGGGAAATACAAATTAAAACCAGGATGAGATACCACCTCACACCTGTCAGAATGGCTAAAATTAACAAGATGGGAAGCAACAGATGTTGGCAAGGATGCAGAGAAAGGGGAACCCTCTTGCACTGTTGACGGGAATGCAAACTGGGAATTTGTTGGTACGAGTGCAGCCATTCTGGACAACAGTATGAAGGTTCCTTAAAAAATTAAAAATAGAATTACCCTATGATCCAGCAATTGCACTATAATTGCAATTGTATTTACTCAAATGATACAAAAATACAGATCTGCACCCTGATGGTTTATAGCATCATTAACAACAATAGCCAAACTATGGAAAGAGTCCAAGTGTCTATCAACTGATGAATGGATAGAAGACGTTTTATATATATAGTGGAATATTACTTGGCCATCAAAAAGAATGAAGTCTTCCCATTTGCAATGATGTGGATGGAGCTAGAGTGTATTATGCTAAGTGAAATAAGTCAGAGAAAGACAAATGCCATATGATTTCACTCATATGTGGAATTTAGCAAACAAAACAATGACCATTTGGGAAAGGAGAGAGGGGAAGGCAAACCATAAGAGACTCTCAGTGACAAAAAACAAACTGAGGGATAAATAGAGGAGGTGGGTGGGGGGTGAGGTAAATAGGTAATGAATGTTAAGGCAGGCACTTGTGATGAGCACTGGCTGTTATATGTAAGTGATAAATCACCAAGTTCTACTCCTGAAACCAATATTATACTATGTTAATTAATTGGAATTTAAATAAAAATTTGGAAGAAAAAAAAAAGGAGGTAGGGAGTTCAGAGAGAGGACCAGGAATTCCACACTGAGACTTTCTTTTACCTTGTCTTGGTCAGTATACCAACCACCCACCTAGCCAACCAGCCCTAGTGTTTAAAACCCTCATATGATCTGTGGCTCCTCCTTCTCCTCTTTCCTCTTCTCTCCAGGTATTGAGTCCAGTGGCTTTTTTCTTTGCAAAGGCAGAAGCCCACACCTCACCACTCCTGTGGCTTAAGACTTGTCATCTCATTGTAGACCAGAGCCCCAGAGCCCCTGGCCTTCTTACCATACCTCTTTGCTGCCTTCCAGCAGAGTCTTTCTGATTGTCAGACTTCCTCCTAGGAGTCTTAAGCCTGGACCAACACTTCAATCTTTCTTTATATTTCTAGAATTGTAACCAAAGGAAATCAGAAGCCACCATGAAACTTGAAAATTCACAAGAATGTTCATCACAGCATTGATTATAAAAGCCAGAAGTATAATTCAAACCTTATCTGATCTATCAGCAATGTTTGATACTGTTCAGCACTCTTCCTTGAAGCATTTTCTCTTTCACTTCCAGGATGTCACACTCTTACGGTTGTTCTCCTACCACTCTGGTCACTCCTCAGTGTCCTTTGCTGGTTCCTTCTCAGAATCCTGACCTCTACATGGTATGGTGCCCCAGGGCTCAGGTCTCAGTTCTCTCTACAGCCCCATAGCTTTAAAGATAGCTGTATATGAATGACTCTCAGATACATATGTCCAGCTCAGACTCTCCCCTAAATGCCAGGCTCATAAATCCACCTGCCTACTTGACATGGCCACTTGAGTATCAAACAGGCATCTCAAACCTACCATGTCTAAAGTGAATTCCTGATATTCTCCCCAAAACTTGCTCCTCCTACGGTCTCTCCCATCACGGTTATAACAATTCCCTCCATTTGCTCAGGCCAAAAGTTTTGGAGTCTTGATTCCTCTCTTGAACATTTCACATCTTGTCTATTAGCAAACCGTGCAGGTTCAATTTTATATTTATCTTGAATTCAACCTTTTTTCCCCCTTTGGCACCTCTACTGCTATCATCCTGGACAGAGCAACTACCCTATAACAACCTGGTTGATGGCAATAGTCTTCTGTCTCCCTGCTTCTACCTCTGGCTCCTCTTCAACTCTTCCCCATGTTGCAGTTCAAAGCTCTCCAAAGGCTCCCATTTTATTCAAAAAGAAAGCACCAAATTGCTTTTACCCTCCTTCACACCACATGATTTGGCCTAACCTCTATATTCCTGCCTGCTCACAACACTCCAACCTCTTTGCTGTTCCTGGGACAGAACAGGCCTTATGCTTCAGCTTTAGGGCCTGTATACCCCCACCCCGACTGCCACGAAGGATCTTCCATCCAACATCCCCTTGTATGGCTCATTCCTTCACCTCCTTCAGATTCCTGCTCCAAAGTCATCTGACCACCACTTAAAACATTCCACACTCACACTTCACTTTCCCCTTCTCGACTTTTTTCCACAGCACTTTCGCTATCTGTTTTTTTTTTTTTAATTTATTTATGATAGAGAGAGAGAGAGATAGGCAGAGACACAGGCAGAGGGAGAAGCAGGCTCCATGCACGGGGAGCCCAACGTGGGATTCGATCCCGAGTCTCCAGGATCGCGCCCTGGGCCAAAGGCAGGCGCCAAACCGCTGCGCCACCCAGGGATCCCCCGCTATCTGCTTTTTAAATGCATTTTAAGGAGAGTCCGTTTTCCCTACTAGAATATAAATTTCAAGAGGTCAGAAATTTTCGTGCGGGTTTTTTTTCCTTCACGGCTGCATTCCCAGTGTTTACGTGGCACATAGTAGGAGCTCGATAAATGGTGAATGCATGAAAAATGTAGAAGCTCCTTACCCAACAACGGGGGGAAAAGAGGGAACGGAGAAATGCGCCCATTCGCCTGTTCAGAGAATTCTGAGGCGGGTAGCAATTACAGTTGCAAAAGGTAAGCGGGGGAGGGTGGCCTGACCCCACGTGACGCCTTCCTTGCCCCCCCCCCCCCCCCCGGCTGCCGGAACGTTTCAGTCTCGGAACCTCGGTTCGCGGTCCCGGCGCGAGGGCACTTCCGGTGCCGCACTCCTCTCGCCAGCAAAGAGAACTGCCAAGTCAGTTCCGGCAGAAAGCGAGGTGAGAAGCGTAGGGCGGCGGTCTGTCCCGGGCCCTCCAGGCCCTCCGGCCTGAGGCCGGGGGTGAACTGGGGGGCCCAAGGAGAGGTCAGGAGCTCGGACCTGCAGACACCCGGCGCCCTCGCCGCAGCTGCCCACCGGCCAGGCCCACACTTTGCAGCAGTTGTGAGCCTCTCCCCACCCCCACCCCCACGCCGGCGCCCATGGCTGCGGCCTCTCGGAGCCGGGCCTCGCCGGCTGCCCACTCTCCTGGCCCAGCTCTGCGGAGCCTACGCGAAGCCCCCGCCCAGCCAGCCGGGCCGCGGAGCCTTTGGATGTCGGGTGTGGCGGGGTGAGAAGAATGGCGGCCGCTCAAACGCCGGCCCGCCCTTGGGGCCTCCGAGGGCCTGAGAAGGCGGGTCTCCGCGGACGTAAGCTCGGCCGCCCTCGGGCTTTGGCGCCCCACAGACCCGGGCCCCGGGATGACCACTCCGCCCCAGGTGGACGAAACCTCACCTACGGCGAACAGTGGACAGAGGCCCTAACGGCCGGAAGGTGAGCGAAGCTCCCCCCCGCCCCCCGCCCCGGTCGGCGACGGGTGGAACAGTTAATGGGCCAAAGGCGGTTGGTCTTCGTTCTACAGACATTGCTGTCGGAAGATCGAAATGGGAGAATTACGAACCGCGTTTGGCCAATAGGAAGACCACCCTTTGGGAAGATTTACTGGCCGTTTATAGAAGGCCTGTGTATATAATATGAAAAAGCTGCTCTCAACTTACCCCCCAACCTTTTCAAAAGAAAACTTTTGCCACATCTAGGCCTTCTAGATGTAAAGAGGTTGCCGACATATGATAAAGTAGAGTTAGAAAATCATACGTCTTGTAAATGCCTGTTTGGTTTTTTGTGGTTTTTTGTTTGTTTGTTTTTGTTTTTAAATCATAGAAATGTCTTTTGGAAATGACTTTTTGAAATGGAATTGTTAGATCACTTCTAGAAGCGACATCAGCGACACGTTCACGTTTGTGCAGTGGGTAAGAGGACATGAAGTAGACGACCTTGAGGAGGAAGAAAAGAAGGTTCTGTGCCAGACTGGTCATACTTAGAAGACATTTTCACATTATAACCATTGTTTTGTGTGTGCATTTTATTCCTCAACTACTGTGTATATAGTTGACAATGCTAAGTACCTTTGTCAAATATCTAGTCTTTCTAGATGTTCTGAAGTGCCTGATACATGTTAAAAATAGAGGTAGTAAAAATACATTTTGTAAATATCTTCGTTGACATTCATAGGAAATGCTGTTTAATTTGCGGGGAATGGCCAAACCACCTCTTTGAATAGTATGCATTGTGTTTGTGCACTGGTTCAAAGGAAGAGGGAGGAGAAGGAAGTGCAAAGAGCTTTGCCGGTGTGTTTATGGAGAGGGAAGATTAACCATTGTCCTTTATGTTCCTGCATTTTGTTTTACTTAGCTGTGTATATAGTGTATATACTGGACAAATGAGTCCTAATTTTCAACATCTAGTCTTTTCTAGATGTTAAAGAGGTTGCCAGTGTATGACAAAAATAGTAAACTAATATGTTTTGTACATTTTGTGTTAAAATTCTTAGGAAGATTGTCTTCTGAAAATTGGAGCATTATAGCCCACTGGGCTGGTGGAGAAAGAAGCGAAGAGTTAGTCTTAGGCTAGAATGTTCTTATTTTGAAGACACTTTCAGATTATAACTGTTACACGTGTGCAGTTTATTCAAGACTGCTATGTATATAGTGGACACATTAAGTCCTTATTTAAAACATCTAGTCTGTCTAGATGTTTAGAAGTGCCCAACGTATGTTAAATGTAGAGGTAGTAAAATATCACTCTGTAAATATCTTTTTGCTAAAATTCATAGGAAATAACTCTTGGGAGTGGAATTGTTAAACCACCTCTGAGCAATATAGGCTATCATGTATATTCAGTGGTTTGGAGGAGGTGGAAGGGAAAGAATTGGAAAAGGTAATATGCTTGTGTGTTCATACTTGGACATTTTCAGATAAAACCATTTTTTTGTATGGTCTGTGCATTTTATTTTGCTGTGTATATAGTGTATATAATGGACAAATGAGTCCTAGTTTTGCAACATCTAGTCTCTAGATGTTAAAGAGGTTGCCAATGTATGACAAAGTAGTTAAATTAGCACATTCTGTACACATTGTGTTGAAATTCAAAGGAAAGCTTTTTTTCTGTAAATAACTTTTGGATATGAATTTGTTCAACCACCTTTAAGCATTACACATGTCTGTACCTGTCTACTGGATTAGTGGGGGAGAGAAGGAAGTGAGGGAGGGAATAGTTTAGGCCAAAATGGTGGTCATATTTAGAAAATACCTCAGATTATACCTGTTGTTAGGTGTGTGCAATTCTATTTAACAGTGCTATGTACATAGTGGACAAGTTAGTTCTTATGTGAAATATCTAGTCTTTCTAGATACTTAGAAATGCTTGATGTATTTAGAAGTAGAGTAACGCTTCTTGTAAATAGCTTTTAAAGACTGATGGGAAATATTATCTATGGAAATAGAATTGCTAAAACCACCTCTCTGAACAGTATACTTGTTCAGTGGTTTGAGGGAGGTGGGAGGGAAGAAATTGCAAAAGATTTTTTGCTAGTGTGTGCTAGGAAATTTCAGCTTATCCATTGCGATATATGTTATGTGCATTCAACTCGACTGTATATATTGTATATATACTGGACAAATAGGTCCTAATTTTATAATATCTAGTCTCTAGATATTAAAGAGGTTGCCAATGTATGACAAAAGTAGAGTTAGTAAACTAACACATTTTGTACACTTTGTGTTAAAATTCATTGAAAGGCTGTCTTCTGAAAAGGACTTTGAGAGAGAACATTGTAGTCACATCTCAGTGACATGTGCCTGTCTACTCACCCTCTGGGTTGGCAGTGGAGAGAAGGGAGAAATGAAGGGTTCTAGACTAGAATGTTCCTATGCAGAAGACACTTTCAGATATAACCCATTGTTACATGTGTGTAGTTTATTCAACACTACTGTGTATATAGTGGACAAACTTAAGTCCTTATTTGAAACATCTAGCCTTTCTAGATGTTTAGAAGTGCACAAAGTATGTTAAAAGTAGAGGTAGTAAAATAACACATCTTGTAGATAATCCTTTTGTTAAAATTCATATGAAATACTATCTTTTGAAAATGGTATGATCAAAGTGATCAAACCACCTCTCAGAGCAGCACACATTATATATCTGTGCTGGTTCAGGGAGAAAGGAGAAGAAAGTGCAAAGGGCTTTACACCAGTATGTTTATAGTTAGGTGGGATTAACCATTGTCCTGTAGGTCTGCATTTTGTTGTACTTAGCTATGTATATAGTGTATATAAAGGACAAATGAGTCCTAATTTACAACATCTAGTCTTTCTAGATGTTAAAGAGGTTGCCAGTGTATGACAAAAGTAGTAAACAAATACATAGTGTACACTTTGTGTTTAAATTCATAGGAAAGACTATTCTGAAAACTAGAAGTGAAATTGTTAAATCCCCTCTAAGTATTACAGATGCTTATACTTTTCACTAGGTTGATATAGATGAGAAGAGGAAGGGTTAGGCCAGAATGTTCTTTCAGTGCTACTATGTATGTAGTGGGCAAATTTTAAATACTTAACTTGAAACATCTAGTATTCTGGATGTTTGAAAGTGAACAACATGTTAGGAGTAGAGAGTTAAAGTAACAACACCCTTTAAGTATTAATTTACAGGAATGGTTGTTACTTTGGGAATGGAATTGTTAAACCTGATGTCTTGGAGAATATGCTGACTGTTCACTGGGGGACAGGGGCAGGGAAGAAGTGAGAAGAGAAGGGTTCTGTGCCCTTGAGTCTTTAGACTAAAATTCTGTTTAAAAGTAGAGGTAGTAAAATAATCCCTTTATAAATGTCCTTTTGTTAGTTTTTAGGAAGGACTGTTCTGGGAGTGTCTGTTAATCCACTTCTTAGAGCTAGATGTAGTCCTATACTTAGTCGTTAATATGGTGGAGGGAGCAGAGGAGGGGTGAAGGGAAGGGCTTTTTGCTAGTATCTCCACATCTAGAAGACAGTTTTAGGTTATAACCATAGGTTTATATGTATGTTTTTATGAAGTACCTGTGTTTGTTGTGGAGAAGTTTCGTTATTTTGCAACATCTAAGCTTTTTGGATGTCCTGAGGTGACAATGTATGATAAAATGTACAGCTAGTGAATTAACCAATTTATAAGTTTCTCTTTGTTATCATTGATAGGAAAGAAGCATCTTGGACATGAGATTGTTAAGCTGTCTCTGAGAAATGTCAGAACTTACTAGGTTGGCAGCAGAGGGGCAGAAGGAAGTATAGAGGGAGAATTGTATGCGGATGTTTTCATATTTACATTTTAATGATAACGTGTATTAGTCTCTTTGGCTGTACTATAGGAATACATTAAGTGATTCAATGGAAACATACCTCTTTGCTAATTGAATATTATAGATTGGATGATGAATTCTTTTAGAAGCATTATATGTTGTGTACTCTGTTACTTTATGTCTCAGTTTTAATTGAACATTAAGGGAATGCAGTATTTTAATTGTAACTCTGTCAATATCTTTATCCAGAGTTCCTGTTGCCATTTTTGTCGCCAAGAAAGGCAGGATTACATTTTTTTTTTTTTTTTTCAGATGGAGTTGGTGTATTCTTGGTTATCAAAATACTCATAGTTTGGGGACTTTGACATGATAAATATTCATGGTGTGTAAAAGCATGATACATAACTGTACAATCTTACTTAAAATGCTTACTTGTGTAGATAGATACACACACGGGACCTAGAAGTCAAACTGCAAACTGCTTGTGATTATGGGTGACTTTGTTCTTTGCTTCTTGTGTTTTTCAGTTTCCTTTTATGCACATATTAACTTTTAAAAAATAAATTTTTAAAAAACCTATATGGAGTCCCTCCACTGCTTGCAAAGCCAGCACTCTCCTGGCAGTACAGTGTCCGCACCCTTCAGGTTGAGGCTCTGAGGTATCTGCCACCTTCCATTGCTTAGACATTAGCCCACACCATGCCCAGTTGTCCTTCCAGGTAACCTCACACTTTGGTGATTCCGACTTAGCTCAAGCTATTCCTTCTGCCAACAGTGCCCTTTTCCATATTTTTCTCTTAGCAAAATCCTTCATTGCCCAATTCCACTTTTAACTTACATACAGTCTTGCTATGAGAACCTGACACCCTAGAATTAAGATACCAGAACCAGAAGTTAACTTCTGGTTAGCCCTTAATCTTGCAGCCCCCACTTGTGCCTCATATATGAAATTGTTAAATCCCCTCTAAGTATTACAGATGCTTATACTTTACCATCATCATTACCCAAAAGTACACTGGATTTAATTCATGATGTCTGACACATGGTGGGGGCTTAGGAAATGACTGTTGAATACAAAGGGGACAAAACCTCAGCTTTTCAGATTAGCATGCCATCACTGCTAATAGGCACTCGTTGAGTAGTAGGGGCTCTTCAGGCCATAGCTGACCAAACCAGAGGGTACAGGTCAGATGTAGCACCACCCAACCCAATCCCAAATCAGGCACAGGAAACATTCTCTACATGGAATACCTGAAGGATTCTTACAACTTTGAGGTGAGGTCTAAGAGGCCAGCCTCCTAATGTGGAAAGGAGCATTTCTAATGTTTCCCTGGGTGCTACTGGTATAAACCAAGTGGGCTTGGAACCAGGGAGGGCAGATAGAGGAGACCCTTCCCCTTGATTTCCCAACTCAGGATCAGGCCTGGATGCCACCTTCTGTTGATGTCCCTGCAAGATAGGTGTTAGATGCCTGAGATGGGCTTCTGGAAGACACCTGTGCACGTGGACTACTGTCCAAGTCTGCAGGCCCCAAATCACCAGAGCTGGAGCTGAAAATGGAAGCTCTCCTCTATGATTTAACGTGGATTCGCCTATAAAGGTTTCCAGAGGAGAAAGGTCCTAAAAACCAGTCTTTAGCCTCCAAGGCAAAGCTATCCCTCAGTGGACAGAAGAGGAAATTGGAATCCAGAGGGGACAGGCCCTACTGGGACCACAGCCCATTGCTGGCAATATGTATTGCCAGGGAAAGAGAACTGGATCGGAGTCAGAGGCCTTCATTCTTATCTAAACTCTCTTAACTGGGGAACACTGGCCAGCTGATCCCATTTGGGCTTCCACTTCTTCATCGGTAAATGAGGGGTTTGCTCTGGCTGGCTGATGAGGTCTGCTGCTCCAGATCACATGCTGGGCCTTTCAAAGCCATAGACTTAATCAGCACCAGAGTCAGGGCCATTCTCCATTAAAAGGAACCAGGGGTCTTGGAGAAATGGCTAATTCCAGGATTACATTAGAGGTAGTACAAGACCATTCTAGAATATCCTGTTACGGCAGAAAATAAGGAAGTGCTCTGAGAATGAGAAGAGCATGGCAAAAGGATTGCATCAAAATATAGAATGATAGTAACAGGTTCTAACACACTGAATAAAACAGGAAACCACAAGTCTAATACTAATATAAATAATTAATGAAAAGTATGATAAAGGGATATTTACATAGTTTCATATCTCTTCACAAAATCCCTCAATACAGAATATGACATAATCAACAGTGCAAAGGCAGTCTGTGGAATGGAGAACATATTTACAAATCATATATCCGAAAAGGAGTTAATATCTACAATATACCAAGAACACTGACAACAAAGAAAATCAGCCCAATTAAAAAATGAACAAAGAACTTGAATAGGCATTTTTCCAAAAATGATATACAGGGCAGCCCAGGTGGCTCAGTGGTTTAGTGCCGCCTTCGGCCCAGGGCCTGATCCTGGGGACCTGGAATCAAATCCCACGTCGGGCTCCCTGCATAGAGCCTGCTTCTCCCTCTGCCTGTGTCTCTGCCTCTCTCTCTGTGTTTCTGTGAATAAATGAATGAAATCTTAAAAAAAAGAAAAAAGTTCTAGTGAGTGGAATTTAAAAAAAGATATACAAATGTCCAAAAAGCACATGAAAACTGTTCAACCTCATTAATCATTAGGGAGATGCAAATCAAAACCGCAGTGAAATACCACCTCACGCCCATGAGGATGGCTAGTAAGAAAAACCAGGATAACAAATGTTGACAATGATGGCAGAAATCGGCACTCTCGTGCACTGTTGGTGGGACTGTGCAATGGTGGCACTGCTGGGTAATACAGGATGACAGTTTCTAAGAAAATCAAAATGAACTACCACGTGATTCCAGCAATCCCATTCTGGATATATGTCCAAGAAAAAACAGAGCAAGTTCTCAAAGAGCTATCTGCGTACCCGTGTTCATAGCAGGACTATTCACAAAAGCCAAGAGATGAAAGCAACCAAAATCTCCATCAACAGATGAATAAGCAGCAAAATGTGGTATATACATGCATGCAATGAATAGTATTCAGCCTTAAAATGGAAGGAAATCTTATCACAACATGGATGAATCTTGACATGGTGCTAAGGGAAATAAGGCAGTCACAAAAAGACAAATACTGTAAGATTCCACTTATATGAAGTTATCTAAAGTAGTCAAATTCAGAGACAGAAAGTAGAATGGTGGTTACGGCGGGGTGGGGTGGCTGGTGGGAAGGAGAGTAGTTTAATGGGTACTCAAGGGGAAAGAAGCGTAGTTTAATGGGTACAGAGTTTCAAATTTGCAAGATGAAATAGCTCTAGGAGGAGCCTGGGTGGCTCAGTTGGTTAAGCATTTACCTTTGGCTTAGGTCATGATCTCAGGGTCCTGGGATTGAGCTCCACATCGGGCACGCCACTCAGCAGGGAGTCTGCTTCTCCCTCTTCCTCTGCCCCTCCCCCTACTTCTTCTCTCTCTCTCAAACAAAATCTTTAAAAAAATAGTTCTGAAGGTCTCTTTCACAACAATGTAAATATACTTAAGGTGGCTCAGTGGTTGAGCATCTACCCTTGACTCAGGTTGTAATCCTGGGGTCCTGGGATTGAGTCCCATGTTAGGTTCCCCACGGGGAGCCTGCTTCTCCCTGTACCTGTGTCTCTGCCTCTCTTTCTCTCTCTCTCTCTCTCTCACATGAATAAATAAAATCTGAAAATTAAAAAATAAAAATGGGTTAAGATGGTAAATCTTATTTTTTACCACGATATATATAATTTTTATTTATTTTTAATTTTTATTTATTTTTAAAGATTTTATTTATTTATTCATAGAGATACACAGAGAGAGAGAAAGAGAGAGGCAGAGACACAGGCAGAGGGAGAAGCAGGCTCCACGCAGGGAGCCTGATGTGGGACTCGATCCCAGGTCTCCAGGATCACACCCCGGGCTGCAGGCAGCGCCAAACCGCTGCGCCACCAGGGCTGCTCCATATATAATTTTTAAAATAAAAAGGCAGCAATATCAAGAATGACTTTAAGTGGAGACACCATTTCAATCCAATAATCAAAGTTATCACCAGTAATGGGACAAATCTTGCGCCACCTGATAACACACAATGAGAAGAACACAACATCAATTCTGTGATTCCTGCCACCAAAGATGCATAACTTAAATCTAATCATGAGAAAACATCAAACCAACCCAAAATGAAAGACATAGAGTAAAGTAACATCTATACAATCTTCAAAAGTGTCAAGCAACCCATTTTCCTCTTCTGATTTTTTCTTAGGGGTGGGGAGGCTTTAGAAGTTGATGAACAGGGACGCCTGGGTGGCTCAGTGGTTGAGCATCTGCCTTTGGCTCAGGGTGTGATCCGGGGGTCCTGGGATGGAGTCCTGCATCAGCCTCCCCCATGGGGAATCTGCTTCTGCCTGTATCTCTGATGAATAAATAAAACTTAAAAAAAAAAAGTTGATGAACAGGTTTGGGGGGGTAGGGCACAAAACCAAATACATGGAGGGTCAGGGCCTTCCCCCTACCTCCCATACACACAACCCTGGGTTAGGAGGAGGCTTGAAGAACACACACCAGACCCCTCAAATTTTACAAATGATAGCAGTGAAGCTCCAGAAAAGGAAGGGGCCTGGCTGGAAGCCACACAGCACATGTCTAGATGTGCCACTCTTCCACAGCTATGCCCATAGGGCTAAAGCCCACAGTCTCCAGCAGTCATGAAAAAACTGTTCTAGCATTGGTGCTGCTTCTCAGCCACCTAGAAACTACTCATCCCCATTGTCAATTCTGAACCAGAGGTTACAAATTCTGCAACTCAGCACCCTTGTGGTTAAGCCTCTAAAATCCCCAAATAGGGGATCCCTGGGTGGCTCAGCGGTTTCGCGCCTGCCTTTGGCCCAGGGCGCGATCCTGGAGTCCCGGGATCGAGTTCCACGTTGGGCTCCCGGCATGGAGCCTGCTTCTCCCTGTGTCTCTGCCTCTCTCTCTCTCTCTCTCTCTCTCTCTCTGTCTATCATAAATAAATAAAAATAAATTTAAAGAAATAAAATAAAATCCCCAAATAGCAGAAAGTCCTCATGGTAAACTGGCCTCTGGTGCTACTATGGGAGTTGTCAAGTGACCCATGTTATCCTTGAGACTGTCCATAACTGAAGGTAAGATTTTTTTCCCCATGAGTTATATAAAAGGAATGGAGGATTTAAAGAATGCTTTTGCTTCCAACCTCAAGATGTGATCTTACACACTTCCTATAACAAACTCTGGCAATATCTCCTGTGTTTATTTTTCAAATGGGTTTTTTCATTTTCCCCAAACAGTGGAAGCTGTTAGTGCTGGGGCTATATTTTTGGCTCAAGTGGCCTGGGTGTGCCTCTCCCAAGTATGACTATGCTTTATTTACATATGGAGAATCATTCCAGAGGGCGATTATATTCTCTCAAACACAGTTCCAGGGTTGTGTGTACTGAATTTTGAAAACAGGTGGCTCATTTGGAATAGATGAGTAACGGTGGTGTAACAGCACACACGCTGTGATGCTGCCTGCCTAGGAGGGCACCGGGTGTGAGGAAAGCACATGCATTTCCCAGCACAACCACCTGGTAGCCGAGTGAGTTTGGACAAGGCCTTTGCTACTCAGGCTCCTCATCTGTCAAATGAGGATAATGCCAGGAAATGTTTTCAGGACAGGGATAGCCTCTCTAGAGTGCCTCACACAATGCCTGGCACACACTGGCTGCTCCATACCTGAACCTGGGCCCTTCCCTGGGGTGGTGGATCACTACAGGCTTTCTGAGCCTTGGACCTGTGCCTAGATAGGCAATAAGGAGCACCAAAAGCAGTTTACTGCTAACACTATGCCAAGGGGTGTCATATTTGCTCCCTCTAAACGAGCATCTGCCCCAAGTCACTCATGGTGGCCTTTAGCACTGATTATGAAGACTCAGCCTTCCAAAGCCTCGGTTTCCTATTCCATTGAGGCGGAAAGAGGGTCTCTGGTTGGCCAAATTGATATCAAAAAGGTGTTAATAACATTGAACATGTACTGAGCACGTACTATGTACCAGGGACTTCACAAGCATGACCCACGTAGAACTGGGGGCCCATTCTCTGCTTGGTTACTGAACTCAAAGAAACAGCAGTGCCGCATAAAACCATAATTAAGAGCTATTCAAATGTTTACTTGGTTTCTTCAAGAAAATACCAAAGGAAAACATATGTATAGAAAAGCTTTTTGAAAACCTCTTTATGTTTCTTGTTCTTAAATTCTTCTATCTGCTAAATGGTGGCTTCAGCAAAAGCTCTGTTCTTCCTCTGCAACCTTCAAGACTCCCAAAGCCCAGCCCCCACCATCTTCCCTCCCCACACGGTGCCCTTACTTCAGAGTTGTCCCGGTTTACTTCCTCACCTGCCAATCGCCTAGCAAACAAGTTCTACCTCCTGTTCTGGAAGTTTTTTCTCTCACTTCCCAGCAAGTGGGACCTAGAGGTCAGCATGAATAAACTCCTACATCTTGCCGTACATGTACCACCTCTTTTTTCTATCTTTCTTTCTTCTTTAACCTTTTTTCCAGTTCGTGTACTATCTCTTTTAATCCTCAACAGCCATTGGGTGGCAGAGCTGGGATCTTAACCCAAAGGTCATCAGACTCTGTCAGATGCTTAGCAAGATGTCTGTCACAGAATAAGCACTCAATAATTTTCTCACCTGTCCTCTGGTCATGTCATGTCTGCTCAAGAATCTTCAAGGGCTCCTCATTGCCCAGAGTAGGGGTCAGAAAACAATGGCCAACAGGCCAAATCTGGCCTGCCACCTGTTTCTCTAAATAAAGTTTTATTAGAACAGTAAAGCTGCTTTCACCCAACAGAGTTGAATACTTGCAACAGAAACTATATGGCCTGAAAACACCTAAAATAGGGGGATTCCTGGGTGGCTCAGCAGTTCAGCGCTTGCCTTTGGCCCAGGGCATGATCCTGGAGTCCCAGGATCAAGTCCTGCTTTGGGCTCCCTGCATGGAGCCTGCTTCTCCCTCTGCCTGTGTCTCTGTCTCTCTCTGTGGGTCTCTCATGAATAAATAAATAAAATCTTAAAAATATATATTTATTTATAAAATCTTTATTTTATTTTATTAAAAAAAAATAAAGATTTTATTTATTTATTCATGAGAGAGAGAGAGAGAGAGAGAGAGAGAGAGAGGCAGAGACAGAGACAGAGGCAGAGGGAGAAGCAGGCTCCATGCAGGGAGCCCAATGTGGGACTCGATCCCTGGTCTCCAGGATCACGCCCTGGGCTGAAAGCGGTGCCAAACTGCTAAGCCACCAGGGCTGCCCAAATAAAATCTTAAAAAAAAACCTAAAATATGTATTATTTGATCCTTTATAGAGTTTGCTGACCCCTGGCCTAGAGAATAAGAGGAAACAGAGGCTGCCTCTCGTCCTCTTTTGTATCTGCTATGAAGCAATTATAAACAAAAGTAAATAAATTTCAAATGAGTGAACAAGATGTCCATACCATCATCTTGGAGCCACAGCCCTACATGCAGAGATCCCTAAATATAGTCAGACGCCCCGATTTACCTGGTCCCCAAACAGTGCCACCTCATCCGTGTAGGTCACAGACAGCCCGTTCAGATCTGCTGCAGACATCTCAGACTCCTTGGCCATCTGGAGCCATGAGAGAAGTCAGAGATGATTAAGCCCACTACTTTGCTACTCGTTTACGTTCACATCCTCTTTCTTTGCTGCACAACATAAAAAGTTTTCTTTTAAATTCAACAGACTTGGTGACTCAGTCAGTTAAGCGGCTGATCCTTGGTTTCAGCTCAGGTCATGGTCTCAGGGTCCCGGGATCGAGCCCTGAGTCGGACTCCAGGCTCAGCCAGGGAGTCTGCTTGTGTATTCTCCTTCTCCCACTGCTCCTCCCCCTGCTTGCACTCACTCTCTCAAATAAATATTAAAAAAAAATAAACTCAACAAACAAAATTATAATACTGAATATGCTTTCCACTATACTCACCTCTCCTGAAGACCATCGATCTTGTCCAATTTGCTCACTTTGCCACTGGGGAAACAGGTGCAGGAACAGGACTCCAGGGGCTCAAGGGGGTCCAACAGCATAGAAACAGAGCCAGACTCTCCAGAGCTCCTGATGCCCAGCTCAGGGCTCCAGTGTTCCTCCTAACCTGCTCCTTGTAGGGCAGGTGAATGTGTGGGTCAGGAGTGATGGGTAGAGGATGGCTCCTGTCTTTCCTGGCAGCCCCAGGCCAGGCTCATGTGGTGCTGTGGCCTCTACCAGGCCCCCCTGGTGCTCCCAAACCTAAACTATGAAATTTCCTAAAGGAGAGAGGTGATTTGGCCCAGTGCTACCAGAGTCGGCCCAGGACACTAACAGGCAGCCATAGATTTGGGAGAGCCCTCGGTAAGTCCAACCCACCATCTCCTTATCCCTGGCCTGCCTCCTCTCTCTCAGGATGCTGGCTCCCCATCCTTGCCACCAGGATACCTGCTGCTGTCACACTGCCCATCAGTCTCTCTAGTTCCTTATGCTTCCCCCAACCCCCTCCCACCCATCAGGCCTTCTCCAGTCTCTGGCAACGTCCTGCCAGAGGGGCTTGATGAGCCCTGGCAAACCAGCAGCCTGTAGGCCCAACACAGCCCACGTAGATGTTTTGTTTGCCTAACACAGTATTTCAAAAACAATTTGAATTAGTTGCTTACATTTAAAAATCAGTAGGAATCATCTAAAATATTGGGTTTCTTAGTTCCCTTGAAAAATCTAAGACTGGCAGTACCAGGCCTGCATTATTTCCTGGCATGGCATCAATTGAGGATACAGAGCAGCTGTTCCATCTGGATGGCGAATGTGTGTACCAGTCCTCACCGTTGCCTGTTGCCTGCCCAGTCCTCCTGATGCACTCTTTTAGATGACCAGCGTGGCCTCTGGGAGGCATTTGAGTTTGTAACCCCAGTCTTGCTCACTTTGATCAGAGCCCCTCCATATCTTCCACCCATCTCACCAGATAAGACCCTCCCACCCTGGGACACCCCCAGCCTCCTGACTGTCCACTCATTCAGCCCCACAAGTATCAAGGGAGAGAGTGTCCCAGCTGCTGCCCCCAAACATCTCTCCAAACTCACAGGCCCCAGGAGCCCTGACTCCAAGCCCCACAACTCCCATGGTGTTCACTCAGGAAATAGGTAACCAACCCAACATCTTTTATTGGGTCTAAACAAGGACCCCTGCATTCTTATACTGAGGCAGGAGTTCTTGAATTTTGTATCGGGGTGCTGTGATGGCTTGGACAATCCTTAATGGGGGGAGGTACTTCTGGGGTGCCATGAAAATGGGATAACAAGGTTTAGTCTCCTTGTTGAAGCTACACAAATCCAGCATCAGAGACTTGGAGCTGTAGATCTCTTTCTTCTTGGGCCTGACTGGGATGAATGGTGGACGCTGGCGAGGCTTCACCAGCAGCCGCACTAGGTCTTTCCGAAAGATATTCCAGGTATTCTCCTGAAGGAACTTCTGGCACATAGCTTCATCACTAAAGGTGAGGCACAGATGCTGAGTTTCCCACACCAGCTCCTCTTGTCCCCCTGCCCCTCCAGACTCTCCTCCTGCCACTCTTCTAATTCCTAAACACAGTGTGCTCCGTCCCAGCTGTGTGCCTCTTCCCAGACCCTTCTCTCTGCCTTTCCACACTTTCTTCCCCTAGAACTGTGCTGCTCCATGCAGTGGCCATGAACCACATGTGGCTACTGAGTCCCTGATGTGGGCCAGTCTGAATTAGAGATGTGCTGTGAGTCCAAAAATATGTACCTCAAAGACTTAGAGGTACAGAATATAGATCTCAAAGACTTAGAACAAAAACAAATGTAGAGATACTCATTAATAATGTAAAAACAAATGTAGAGATATTCATTAATAATGTTCATAAGTTGGTTACATGTTGAAATGACAGTATTTGAGATGCACCGAATTCAGTAAAATATATTTTAAAGATTAATTTCATCCATTTGTTTTTACTTCTTATAATATAGCTACTAAAAAGTTAAATTATGTAGGTAACCATTTATCCATCAAGGAAACATAAGGCAAAGCCACAATGAGACACCACTTATGCCCACTAGAACGGCTATGATTAAAAAGACAGATAAAGATGTGTTATGAGGTGGATATTAAACAGGGGTTCTGGGGGATCCCTGGGTGGCTCAGTGGTTTAGCGCCTGCCTTTGGCCCAGGGCATGATCCTGGAGTCCTGGGATCAAATCCTACATTGGGCTCCCTGCATGGAGCCTGCTTCTCCCTCTGCCTGTGTCTCTGCCTCTCTCTCTGTGTGTCTCTCATGAATAAGTAAATAAAAATCTTTTAAAAATAAATAAATAAAAAATAAAACAGCAGTTCTGGTATATTGCTGATGGGAAAGTAAACTGGTGCAGTCACTTTGAATAAAAGTCTGGCAGTTCCTCAAAGGTTAAACAGAGTTAACCTGCAACCTAGCAATTTCACCCCTACAGTATATATATACCTGAAAGAAATGAAAACCTATGTCTATGCAAAGCCTTGCACAAGAATGTTCATAGCAGCACTATTTGTCATGGCCAAAAAGTGGAAACAACCCAAACATTCAACCACTGATGAATAGGTAAAGTGTGACATATACGTGCAACGGAATATTATTTGACAATAAAAGGGAATGAAGTTGGGGGGCCTGGTGGCTCATTTGGTTAAGCGTCTGACTCTTGGTTTCAGCTCAGGTCATGATCTCAGGGTCGTGAGATCCAGTTCCGTGTTGGGATCTGTGCTCACCATGGAGTCTGCTTAAGATCCTCTCTCTCTCTCTCTCTCTCTCTCTCATAAACAAACAAATAAACAAGATCTTAAAAAAAATACAAAACTTTTTACAATGGATAAAACTTGAAAGCATTATGCTAAGAAGCCAGTTGCAAAAACCACACGTAACATGATTCCATTTATATGAAATGTCCCGAACAGGCAAATCTATAGAGACAGAAAGTAGATTGGTGGCTGCCTTGGACTGGTCTTGATGCCCTGGCTCTACTGTGTTACCTTCTCTCATAGCATACATGAGGGTAGGGAGAGTGGGGGAGAGAGAGGAGGCTCAGCACTCATTGGCTTATTTCCTTCTAAGACCACAGCAAAGGAACAGCATGTTCCATTTCCACTCACTTGCCCATGTTCTCACCTAAGCAAGAAAGCCTAATAAGTCACTAACAAGTTAAAACATTCTTCCAGAAACACGATATTGACCAGGGCAGAGTCAACTTTGATCCATAGAAAACAACTTAATAAAAAACCCAGAGGTCAGCATAGGCCATTGGCCAGTCCTGTTGGTCTCAGTGGTGTGCCAAGGTGAGCTCCTCTCAACTCAGAGGGATGATTATATGCACCTCTCCTCAACCCCATGTTCAGCAACATCAGGTTGGTAGGTGGAAATTGGCCATGGTGGAAATATATACACCACAGAATCAGTAAACCCTTCAAATCAGACTTATCTCCTACTCACCTCCCAGAGACCTGATTGTTAAACCTTCACCAGCACACTACCAGATATTC
This sequence comes from Canis lupus familiaris, assembly GCF_011100685.1. Taxonomy (NCBI): domain Eukaryota; kingdom Metazoa; phylum Chordata; class Mammalia; order Carnivora; family Canidae; genus Canis; species Canis lupus. The sequence goes on along the minus strand of NC_049245.1, from coordinate 25,443,084 downwards.
TCCACTTCAAAAATTCAACCAACTCCCAATTTCATAAAAAACAGCAATTATCTATCTAACTTTGACTTAGCACTTCTTATGTGCCCAGCACTTTACCTGTTAACCCATTTAATCCTCACAATTCCCCATTTCACAAACTCAGAAACTCCAGTTCAAAGATGCTACAGGACTCACCAAAACCTATGAGGGGGAAGGCATGTGATTATAGATTCTTAGGAGGTCCTTTATTTTTTTAGGGGGTACTCAGAGTCCAAAACAGACAAGATTCCTCATGTCACCTCCTGATACTGATTGGTCATATTGATTTCTTGTTTTTCACAAAACAGGGTCACTCTTCTTCTAAAGGCCTCATCAGCTTGGGACAGGGCTTACAGTTCCAATCCCTGCCTTACTTGAACTGGAAGTTTCATCTGTCCCTGCAGGCTGTAAAAACTTCAGGCCATGATGGCCTTGGCCCCTAGCTCTGCCCACCCTCACTGCAATCCCATGCTAGATCACACTCTTTGCTTTGGCTCTTAGGCTGTACTTCCTTTTGGCCCTCAGAGATTTCCCTTCTCTTGGGAACTCAAATATTGGTTACATCCTACACAGTGTTCCCTGTGCTTTGTAGGGGGGGAGGGGTCAGGTTATCTAGCCTGTGGCATTCACAGGACAGGTGTCACGGCCACTGTGTGATCTTCAGGATGTCATGTCCTCTTTACCGAGCTTCACAGTCCTCAATTAAAACATGGAGGATTTGAGCTAGATAATGGATATGCTTTCTGCCTGCTTTAGCAGTCTAGAAATCATGAGTTCAACAGTGAATGAATAAGCCAGAAATCTCTCTGTCAGCATTGCAGATCATTGCAGTGAAGCGCTGACCGCGCGGCACAGATGCTGAGAGCTCAAGCATCTGCCACCCTCCCAAGTCTACAGAAATCTCTTCTGAATTTCAATTCAACAGGCATTAACTGATACCCATCACACGCCAGGCATCATTTGTGGATCTAATGCTCCTAAAATCCATTTTTTAAAAAGATTTTATTTATTTATTTGAGAGAGAGAAAGAGAGTGCATGAGCAGCAGGGAGGGGCAGAGGGAGAAGCAGGCACCTCACTGAGCCGGGAGCTCTGGCCAGGCTGTGGGGCTCCATTCCAGAACCCTGAGATCATGATCTGAGCCCAAGGCAAACTCTTTAAAAAAAAAAAAAAGATTTAATTTATTTATTCATGAAAGACACAGAGATAGAGAGAGAGAGAGGCAGAGACACAGGCAGAGGGAGAAGCAGGCTCCATGCAGGGAGCCCGACGTGGGACTCGATCTCAAGTCTTCAGGATCAGGCCCTGGGCTGAAGGCAGCGCTAAACCGCTGAGCCACCCGGGCTGCCCCCAAGGCAGACTTTTAACCAACTGAGTCACCCAGGCACCCCCTAAAATCCCTTTTTGAGTAGGTACCTCTAACTAGCAATTTTCTATATTGGTTATACACAGGAATCGGAGAATTGTGGCATCTTTGAACTGCAAGGAACTACTAGTGTTTCCCAACTTATTTTTCTCACAAAACAGCCGCAATTTGGGCCATATCTACACATGATCTATTCTTTAATTTAGCAATAATTTTTTTCTTAATTTTGCTTAGTTTCTTTTACGTAAATGTTTACAGTGGCTTTAATCTAAGCTACAAGATTTGTCAAATCATGAGTTTAGTGAGCTAGTCATTTGATTTTTCTAATTCACACTAGAACAAATACCTAGCTGTTAAAACTAAAAGTGTCAACCTGTAGACCACTTAAAATCATCTTATACATCTTCTGTGAATATGGTCCATACTTTGGGAGACACTGGTCTAATCTCATTTTCGTGTTTTGCAGAATGGAGTCTGAATTCTAGTAGAGGGGAAATGACTTATTCAAAATCATACAGACCCCACATCAAATTCTCTCACATACTTATTGGACATGGCTGCAGTAACTACAGATCTGCTTGCCTTCACAGCTCCTTTCCTTACCACTAGAATCACTTGCTTCCACACCTGTCAGCAAAACCATGTCTGATCACAATATCACCGTAAGAAAAGAAAAAAAGGGGGAAGGGATGCCAAATTGCATAATCGGTATGATCTCCACTATGCAACTTTGTGTGCCCGAATGGTAAATGCATGTTTGGCACATTTCCATTTGGCACATATCCACGTAGCAAAAACAAAATGCATGTGGTAAAAGGAAATACACAAAATGCTAACTTGGGATTGTTGCAAGAATGCAAATGGTTCTGGTTTTCCCCTTTTCAAATGTTCAGTATTTTCCAGTTTTCTGCAATGCAAATGCTCCACTCATTCATTTATTTATTCAACACCCATTGTGCACCGACTCTGTGCTGGGTACTACACAGGTAGGTGTCAGACATGAAAGGAAGATAAAGCCCAGTCCCTGCCTCTCTGAAGCAATTAATCAAGTGATGGGCAAAAAAACAAAAAACAAAACAAAACAAAACAAAAAAAACTGTACGAACTACCAGCTCTAAAGAGCTATGATTCAGTACAATGGTCAATTACAGAGCTCTGTAGAGAGCATTATAAGTGTACAGAAAGAGGTAGTTAAAAAAAAAAAAAGAAAAAAGAAAGAGGTAGTTATGCCAACCTAGGGTTAGCCAGGGAAGGTTTCCTGGAGGAGAGGAATCTTAAAGAATGAGCAGGAGTTTATCAGGGAAAAAAGAGGAGAAAGACTGGGGGATGGCATTTCAGGCAGAAGAGCCAGCACTGGCAAAGTCAAGTATATGCAGTGTCAAGTACATGCAAAGCCCAGGAGGCAATTTGCTTGAGCTGTTAGAGCAGGTTACCGGTGACTGGAAGTGCTGCAGGGGAGTTGCGGGGTCATCCCATGAAAGGCCACACCTGGCAGTGAGTTTGCACTTTATCGTATAAACAATGAGATGCCCCTGAAAGGGTTGAAGCAGGAGTTTAACCTGGCCAGATATGGGTTCTAGCAAGAGCACAGTATGCAGAAAGGATCTAGCAGGGAGGAAATGGAGGCAGGGGGCCCAGTGGTAAGCCCAGAGGCCCCAAAGTGGGGGTGCAGGGTCATGTCACCTAGGGAGGTGAACAAGATCCACTGAGGTGTGTGAAAAAAATAGTGGGGCTTCATTTATATTTATCTTTGTGTTCTTAAAGATCTATTTTGGTATGTCCATAATGTATATATTAGTACAGTAATATATGTAAATACTAATAAATTAATACATGCTATTCATATTTACGTTTTCTAAGAGGTATACACTCAAACACTTTTTAGTAATAACTGTGTGAGATCAAATAGTTTTGCCACCGTTGGTCCAGTTAACTTTTACATAAAAAAAATTAAGAGGTTTTTTTTTTTTTTTTTTTTTTTTTTTTGCATTACAGAAGTAGTCATTCTGGAAAATTTGAAAACTAGGGAAAAGTAAAAAAATCTTTTTATCAAATCTTTCAAGATAGATATTTATTTTTTAATTATCAAAGTAATATATCATCATTACAAAACATTTGGCAAATAAAGGAAAAAAAGCCCACTTGGAATGCCACTATCCTGATAAATTTTGGGGGGGGCAGAGAGAGAGAATTTTTTTAAAAAGGTTTTTATTTATTTATTCACAAGAGACAGAGAGAGGCAGAGACATAGGCAGAGAGAGGAGAAGCAGGCTCCATGCAGGGAGCCTGACACAGCACCCTGGGATCCTGCCTCAAGCCAAAGGCAGACTCTCAACCACTGAGCCACCCAGGCATCCCAGAGAGAGAGAGAGAATCTTAAGCAGGTTCCTCACCCAGAATGAAGCCCAATGAGGGGCTCGATCTCACAACCCTGAGATCATGACCTGAGTCAAAATCAAGAGTTGATGCTCAAGTGACTGAGCCATCTAGGTGCCCCCTGATAACTTTTAAAAAGTATTTCTTTTCACCAAACTATGGACAGAGCCCAAGTGTCCATAGACTGATGAATGGAAAGAAGATGTAGTATAAAAAAAAAAAAAAAGATGTAGTATGTGTATATGTATATATATATACACATACATATATATACATATATACACATACATATATATATATACACACACACACACATATATATATATACACATACATACACACACACAATGGAATATTCTCAGCCAGCAAAAAGAATGAAATCTTCCTGTTTGCAATGACATGGATGGAGGTAGCATGTATCATGCCAAGTGAAATAAGTTAGAGAAAGACAAATACCATATGATTTCACTCATATGTGGAATTTAAGAAAGGAAACAGATAAACAAGGGCACCTAGGTGGCTCAGTCAGTTAGGTATCTGCCTTCAGTTTGGGTCATGATCCCAGGGTCCGGGGATTGAACTCTGTGTCAGGCTCCCTACTCAGCAGAGAGTCTGCTTCTGCCTCTCCCTCTGCTGTTTCCCCGGCTGTGCTCTCTCTCTCTCTCTCTCTCTCTCTGTGTCAAATAAATAAATAAAGTCTTAAAAAAAAAAACAGATAAACACATGGGAAGAGGGGGAAAAGGAGAGAGGGAAGCAAACCATAAGAGACTCTCAAGAATAGAGAACAAACTGAAGGTTGATGGAGAGAGGTGGGCACGGGATGGGCTAGATGTGTGATGGGATTAAGGAGGGAACTTGTGAAGAATCACTCAATTCTACTCCAGAAACCAATATTGCACTGTATGTTAACTAAGTAAAATTTAAATTTTTTTGAAAAAGGGACACCTGGGTGGCTCAGTGGTTGAGTGTCTGCCTTCGGGTCAGGGAATGATCCTGGGGTCCTGGAATCAAGTCCTACCTTGGGCTCTCTGCGGGGAGCCTGCTTCTCACTCTGCCTGTGTCTCTGCCTCTCTCTCTCTCTGTCGCTTATAATAAACAAATAAATCTTTTAAAAAATAAATTAAAAATTTAAAAAGTATTTATCTTCCCTCATTATATAAGCAATGCATACACACTGCAAAAACAATTAAATATGAGAGGAATATATAACAACAACCAGGAAGTACTTTTTAGTCTCACCTTCCAGACAGAATGACTCTTACAAATTTGGTAACATCACAGATGTCATCATTTTTGCTTTTTCCTTCTAGGTTTTCCTCTTGTGTTTTATAAAGGCATAGTCAGAGTATATATGCAATTTTGCATCCTGGCCTTTTCATATATCATTATATCACCTATTTTACCCTCCTCCTACAGAGTCCTTAGACTTATAATTTTTTTTTTTTAGTAAGACAGTTACAATCTATGAAAGAAATACGCCACAATTTCCAAATGATCCCCTTAGTGTGATACGTGTGGGTGGTGGTAGTGGTTTTTCTCCCTATCGTGAATATGGCTGCTATGAACATCTCAGCGCATGTAGCTTTTCCCATAAATTAATTATATAAATTCATAGTTAGACCTTTACTTCAAAAGATATAGCCCTTGCAACATAATAGTAAAATTATCATCAAAGGAACTGAGACAATTTAAGTACCAACAGCTACCAGTTTCATCCCCTCCCTTTTCAGCATTTCATATGAGCACCTTTTTCTTTCTTTTAATAAATAATAGGTGAACATTTATTTATTCAGTCTGGTGGAATGCATGCACATTTCCAGCACTGACCTGGGGTACTTGACCTTGAACCTGGACAACTTCTCCATTACTTCACTGTCAATCAGTTCACAAAATTTGTCTTTCCTCATCCGTATCACCTCAGCTCCCAGGCTCACGAGGATCAAGGGCCGCATGTCACACTGCTTCTCTGGGAGGAGGATCTGGTGAAGGCCCTGGGGGATGGAAAGTCTGACCTCAGAGACTGTCCACACCCACCAGCAGATCATCTAGATGGGGAAAATGAGGCCCCAAACAGAAGGGGATTCCATCTGGGGTCATTCTGCAAGTGATGAGGAGAATTCTGTCCAGGGCTCCTGCTGTTGCACGACACCAAAGGACTCCAGCTTCTGGGATTAGAAGAGCCTGTGAAGACGGCACTTTGTCCATGTTCCGTCTCCATGCAGGCTCCACAGGAACCACACTCGGGCAGTTCCTCTTCAGGGGACAGCAGTTCACAAGTTTTCCCTGATGTCCAATCTCAACTATTGTGCCAATTAAAGCCATTCCCTCTTCCTCAGGATGATAACGGAATTTGAACAGCGAGGCTTCCTCTTCTAAATCCCCCCTTACGGGCACCTGAGTGGCTCAGTGGTTGAACATCTGCCTTCAGCTCCGGGTGTGATCCCGGGGTCCTGGGATGGAGTCCCAAGTTGGCCTCCCCACAGGGAGTCTGCTTCTGCCTCTGCCTCTCTCTCTGTGTCTCTCATGAATAGATACATTTTAGAAAATCTTTAAAAAAATAAAACTAAATCTTGCCTTTCACAGGCACCACACCCTCCCCCATCCTTTTGGCAGCCCTTTGCTCATGTGTCCCCACTGAGCCTCCATTACCTTCTCTGTCTCTCATAGACTTTAGGGGGGTTACTGGCCTCCTCTCTGCCGCTCAGTTACTCCTCTGGCTTCCTGGCCATGATGACGACAATGATATGACAGCAGTATTTCCTGAGCATTCGCTATGTTCCAGGCCCTCTTGCTGCCACCTGCCATAGGTACTAACCCATTTGAAACTGTCACAAGCCCCAACGAGATGGGTCCAATTGTTATCCTCATTTTACAGAGGATGCTGCCAAGGTTGAAAACCTGTCCAACATCACACAGTAGGGAAGCAATAACACTAGGATCTGAGCCCAGGGGGTCCGTCTTCAGAACCCATGCTTCTAAGCACTATCCTCTGAGGCAACTGAGGCCCAAAGAGGTTAAGTAACTTTCTCAAGGATAGAAAGAGGTGGAGGCAGGATTTGAACCCAGTGAACTATTCAAAGCGCACTGAGGGCAGGTACTCTCATACACCTACAACCCATCCCTTCAAATACCTTCCCACGGCATGCAGGATAGATGAAAACTCCTCCCTGTGACCCCAAGACCTGGGCTCTCTCACCCTTGCTGGACTCTCCAGCCTGGCCTCATGCCGCCCTGCCTTGTTTACTCTGTTGCAGCCATGCTGCCCTCCCTTCCAGCCCTCTTGACACACCAAGCTCCTTCTGGCCTTAGGCTTTGAGCTTACGGTTCCTCGGTCTTCTATACTCTTCCCACAGGTCATCCCCAGCTTGTTCTTTTCACCATTCAGATCTCAGCTTAAACATCATCTCCTCAGAGCCGGCTTTCTTGATTGCCCCTTTTAAGAAGCCTGTCCCCTGCCCCAACCCAGCTTTCTATTCCATTCCTAAAAGCAATTTGCAATACTTTATGTGTTTATTAATTTGTCTGTTTATTGTCTGTCCCCAGATTAGATCATAAACCCCATAAGGGCAGGAAGGATGTCAGTTTACTTGCCCACACTGGCATTTTGAGCCATGACTAGAGCATGGTAGATGACCTGCATGAGTGCTTAGACGGGGTCACAGAACATTCGGGTTAACACACCCAGGTGAATGTCTTCATCTTCTTTTTTTAAAGATTTATTTATTCATGATAGACAGAGAGAGAGAGAGAGGCAGAGACACAGGAGGAGGGAGAAGCAGGTTCCATGCAGGGAGCTTGATGCAGGACTCGATCCTGGGACTCCAGAATTGCGCCTGGGCCAAAGGCAGGAGCTAAACCGCTGAGCCACTCAGGGATCCCCATGTCTTCATCTTCTAATAAGGACACAGACTCAGGTAAAGTATTTGCCCACACAGCTGACTAATTAGAAGCAACATGAAGGGGGCACCTGGGTGGCTCAGTGATTGAGCGTCTGCCTTTGGCTCAGGGCCTGATCCTGGGGTCCCGGGATCGAGTCCCACATCGGGTTCCCTGCATGGAGCCTGCTTCTCCCTCCTCCTGTGTCTCTGCCTCTCTCTCTGTCTCTCATGAATAATTAAATAAAATATTTAAAAATAGAAAGAAAGAAAGAAAGAAAGAAAGAGAGAGAAAGAAAGAAAAAGAAAGAAAGAAAGAAAGAAAGAAGAAAGAAAGAAAGAAAGAAAGAAAGAAAGAAAGAAAGAAAGAAAGAAAGAAAGAAAGAAAGAAAGAAAGAACATGAAGATAAGGACACCTGCCCCCACCCCAATCTGCCATATCCCGTCTGCCCGGCCCACGGCTCTGGCCTGCCCAATCAGAGGCCTCAGCCTGCCTGTTCCCTGGATGAGTGGTTCCCCTACTCCTCCTCGCTCAGAACAGAGGCTCTCCTCCAGGTCCCAGCCTCTCCTGTTTCTAAGACCCACCCAGCTTCACATTCCCCAGTTAGCAAATGTGATCTCCTAGGTGAATACAGGCCCAGCTGTCCCATTCACTCTCCTACAAACGAAGCCACGGCCTTGAGAGCAGAGAGAACACATCCACAGGCATTTTCATCAAGAGTCATGTTAACACATATTTGTGGGGGGCCTTCTCTGTGCTGGGTCCTGTGTGACAAATGAGGCAGCCTGGTCTTTGCTCTGGCCCCCACCCAAAGCCTTCGAGGCCTTCCGAGAGAATCAGGGCCAAGGTCCCCACTCCAACACTGCAGGCCCTCCACGACACAGGCCTGGCTGTTCTAGTGGCACGTGACACAGCCTCTACTGCTGTCATCATCGATCCCACCAGGCAAGGCCTTTCTGCCCTCTGGTGCCCTCATTCGCCCCACCTGGCATCCCCAGCTACTGCCTGGCCCTGTGTGAGGCTGCATTCCTAGGCCAGGCCCTGGCCTCAGGAGCCCTGTGTTCAGGCCTGAGCGCCTGCCTCGGAAGCATTAACTGCTCTGAAGGAAATGGTGAGCGGCCTGGAAAGCACATCACCTGAGGACTGTCTGAAGGAACAGAGGATGTTTTAATTGAATGAGAAAATAACTACCTGGGCATTGACACCGTGCCTGGCTCCGAAACATTGAGTGAAAAACAAAACGGCATTCTTTAAATAATCTAAGGGGTCATCATTGGGCAAGGAAAGATTTCTTCTGTTTTGTTCTTGGGAGGGTGGGGTAGGGAAACGCTGTGGGAGGAGCTACTTAAAAGGTGCAGGAGGCAGAGTTTTGCTGAAGAAAAGGAAGAACTTCCGAAGAGCTTGGAAATATTCCATCAGCCTTGAGGGGGCACCGTGCCAGGGGCTGGGGCTCCCTTCTGGTCCTGTGCTGGCTTTCCTGCCTCTGAAGACACACAGTCCAGTGGGGCAGGAGCATGAAGAGACCACCACACTGGGGGGTGATAGGCATGTGAGGATGACCCTGGAGATACTGTAACTGAGGAAGAGCATTAAGGGCATATGGCGAGGGAGTAGCTCTCTGGACTATGGTGACTGCACAGTGCATGATGACCGCACATGAGGCTTCAGAAGACAGCCCCTCCCCGGGGCTGGTGGAGGCCCACCCCCTGCCCGGCTTCCACAGCGATCAATTCATGGCCAAATGTTTCATCCATGCATTCCCCACCCTACCAACCTGCCAACCATTGGATAATTTTTTTTTTTAAGTAGGCTCCATGCCCAGCGTGGAGCCCAACATGGGGCTTGAACTCATGATCCTGAGATCAAGACCTGAGCTGAGATCAAGAGTTGGACACTTAACTACCTGAACCACCAGATGCCCTGGATAATTATATTGTTAATAGACTTTATTTTTTAGAACAATTGTAGACTTAGAAAAATTGAGAAGATAGTACAGAGTTCCCATATACCCCATACAGTTTCCTCTGTTAATTAACATCTTACATTAGTAGGATACCTTTGGTAAAATTAATGAACTGATATTGATTGATACACTATTATTATTATTAATTCAGATCAAGGAGTTATTTAGATTTCCTCTTTTTACCTAATGTCCTTTTCCTGTTCCACAATCCTATCCAAGACACATATTCCATTTATTCTCTTATCTCCTTAGGCTCCTCTTGGCTGGACAGTTTCTTAGACTGGCCCGGTTTATGATGCCCTTGATAGATATTAAGGAGTACTGGTCAGGAATTTTGTGTGACACCCAGCCATTAGAGTTTGTCTGATTTTGTCATGATTAGACGGGGGTTGTGGTTTATTCGGAAGAGGACTTCCGAATGGAGGCAAAGTATCATTCTCATTACGTCACGTCCCATTTCATAATATTAAGGGACATACTATCAACACAATTTAGCTGTGTATGTTGGCCTTGATCACCTGGCTACACTGGTATTTCTCAGGTTCCTCTATTGCAAAGTTACTCTCTCCCCCCCACCACCCTCTTTCCATACTGTTCTTTTTAGAAGGAAATCACTATATGCAGCCCACACCTAAGGAGTGGGGAGTTATGCATCCTCTTCTTTAGGACCAAGTATCTATGTCAATTATTTGGAATTCTTCTGCATGGGAGATTTGTCTCTTCTCCCCTATTTATTACTTTGCTCATTATTTGTTCATTTTACATGTACGTACTCAGGAATGTTTACTGTTACTTTGAGGTATAATCTAATACTATTTTATTTTGTTGGTTAAATTGTTCAAATTGTTCTAGCTTTGGCTAATGGGAGCTCTTTCAGTTGGCACCTGTGTCCCTTTGATATGCCTGCCTCCGTATAGGGTTTTTCCCCCCAATACTTCCTAACTCCCGAGCACTACGAAATGCTCCAGGCTCATCTTGTCTATTTCCTGCCCTAGTCTTAGAATCAATCATTTTCCAAGGAGCCCTTGTTCCTCTTAGTGAAGAATAATATTAGAAACCAAAGTCTGGGTGTTAGGTTTGCTCATTGCTACTGGAGTGTCATTTCTTTCAGGCCCTGTCAACTGACAAAGCAAAAGATATATGTCGATATACATATCTATAAATATTTCCACGTGTAACCATCTGTATTTATATTAAGCTAAACAGGAGTTCATACTGATATCTTCAATGAATCTGTTACCACATGGATCATTCTAGCCTCCTCCTTGCTTCTCTGCAAATTTCTACTCCAATGATGAGAAACCTAGCTGGTGTCATCTGCTGAATTGATCCATTCCAGTACACATGTATTGCAGTATCAGAACTGTGAAGCATACGCCCATGGGAATGACATTATCAGCTAGAGTACAGTGCTCATGTGCAGTTCCTTTGGCTTTCAGTTGTGCAGACCACAGTCACTTCCAGCGTCACACCTCCAGCGATACATAGGTCAGCACCTTTTTCTCTCACCCTCTTCAGGGACTGTTTCATACATTTGTAATATCATTAGATGCTCTTGTGACAATCTGCATTTCCTTTTGGGATCCCCTGCCACCTAAATTACTTTTTTCTTTAACAAGTTGTATACATTAAGGTTCACTCTTTGTGCTGTGTAAAGTTCTATGGGTCTTATCAATGTTTAAGGTTTTGTATCTTCCATTATAATATCATACAGAATAATATTGCTGTCCTAAAAATCCTCTATGCTTTATCTATTTGTCTCTCCTCTTGAATTCCAAACCTCTGATGACCACTGATCACTATCTCTATAGTTTTTTTTTTAATTTTTATTTATTTATGATAGTCACAGAGAGAGAGAGACAGAGAGGCAGAGACACAGGCAGAGGGAGAAGCAGGCTCCATGCAGGGAGCCTGACGTGGGATTCCATCCCGGGTCTCCAGGATCGCGCCCTGGGCCAAAGGCAGGTGCTAAACCGCTGCGCCACCCAGGGTTCCCTATCTCTATAGTTATACCTTTTCCAGAATGTCATATAATTGGAATATACAACTATATGTTGTAACTATATACAACACTTAATCTTTTCATATTGGCTTCTTTCACTTAAAATATTCATTTAAGTTTCCTCCATATCTTTTTCTTAGCTTGATAGTTCATTTCTTTTTATTTATGAATAATAGTTCATTGTACAGATTTACCAGTTGGTTTATATTCACTTTTCCATGTAAATTTTAGAATTGGTTGCCAATATCCACAAAATAATTTTCTGGGATTTTTATTGGGATTGTGTTGAATCTGTACATCAATTTAGGAAGAACTAACATGTTAACAATAGAATCTTTCAATCTGTGAACATAGTCTGTTTCTCCATTTATTTAAATCTTCTTTGAATTCTTTCATTATACTTTTTAAAAAAGATTTTATTTATTTGAGAGAGAGAGAGAGCACAGCAGGGGGGAAGAGCAGAGGGAGAGGGAGAAGCAGACTCCCCACTGAGCAGGGAGCCCAATGTGGAAATTGATCCTCGGACCCTGAGACCATGACCTGAGTGGAAGACAGATACTTAACCAACAGAACCATCCAGGCAACCCACAAATTCTTTCATTATAATTAATAGTTTTCTTCATGTGACTCCTGAACATTGTTAGATTTATACCTAACTATCTCATATTTGGTGCTATTATAAATGTAATTGTGTTTTTATTTTAAATTCCAATATTCATTGGCTTCTACCCTCTGATCTTACTGTAATAATTTATTCACATCAGGAGGGTTTTTTTATTTTTGTTTTTGATTCTTTGGATCTATCTAGATTTTTTATCTAGACAATCAAAAATCTGCAAACAATGACAGCTTTATGTCTTCCTTCCCAAATATTTTATTTCCTTTTCTTATCTTAATGCACTAGCTAGGTCTTTTAGTACAATGATGAACAAGAGTGGTAAGAGGGTGGGGCACCTGGGTGGCTCAGTAGGTTAAGCATTTGCCTTCAGCTCAGGTCATGGTCCCAGTGTCCTGGGATTGAGCCCCACATTGGGCTCCCTGCTTAGCAGGGAGTCTGCTTCTCCCTCTCTCACTCCTCCTGTTTGTGCTCACTCTGTCTCTCTCTCTCTCTGCCAAATAAATCAATAAAATCTTTAAAAAAGAAAAGAGTGATGCGAGGGTACATCCTTGCCTTTTTCCTAGATTATTTTAAAGCAAGTCCCAGATGTCATATCATTTTATCTGTGAGTCTTTTGATATGTAGCTCCTAAATATAAGGACTCTTTAAAAACAATAACCATGATACTGTTATCATATCTTTAAAAATCAACAATATTCCTTAATATCACCAAATATAGAGCGGAATGTTTTTAAACCTTTCCTGTTATTACTTAACACTCACAGCCCACCATGTTACACATATATCATGAGTGAGGCTATCTGCACACTTACCACAGGTTCTCCTTCCTCCACAGTGTGGATCTTGATGTAGGTGCCCACTGCAGCCTCTTCAGGGAGATCACCATACTTGGTTCTGATCATGGAACACTCAAGTGAACAAGGACGCCTGGATCTGAAATTTGACAGTTTGTTAAAGAAAACTCATTTGTCACACAGCCAGTTCATAAGGCCCTGGACAGTCAGCCCCCACTCTGCCTCACAGTGAGACTTCCCCTCCCTGGAGAACTCACACTGACCCCAGAAAGTGAGAAAATGCAAATCAGGCCCTGGAAGAGACTACGATGTCAGGAACTGGAGAAGTTTAATAGGGGGAAGACTAGGAGAGAAAGAGATACACCCCTTTTAAACACTTGAAGGCTGTTATGTGGAAGAAGGGGCTGATGAGCTCATGCAGCTGAGCCAGACCAGATGGACGAGAAGTCTAGGCTGGCTGACGGATGCTCAACATGGGGAAGAAATCTCTAAATCAGAGCTGTCCAATAATTGAACAGACTGCTTTGACATTGAGTCAGCTCTGTGCCCCCTGGGGACACAGCAGAGGTTTGGGCTCTCCTTCTTGGCAGGAAAACAAAAAATAAATGGCTTTGTTTCTTTGTTTAAAAGACAGGTTTCCTTGGGCAGTCTGTAGATTCTGTACTTTGTTCATGTTGGAATTAATTTTATACAGCAATCCTGTTGTGCTTTCTTTGTCTAGGTGAGGTATAAGGAAGAGACAGGCTATGTTAGTTGGATTAGAGGCAGGAAAAAGTTGTCAGCTGAGAATATAGCTGATATATTCACCCAACTCATAAACTCACACAACACATAAACAAGGCAGCCTACAATTCTCACCCCCCCGGGACATGCCCAGCATGGTTTTTATTCTTCTGGGTCCAATATGTCTCTTCTCCTATACTGATTTACAACAGAGAAATTGGGTCTGTTCCAACCCTACCTTCAGAAGAACTGGGACTGGGACTTGAAGCACTGGATCCCTTGGAAAGAATATCCACTAGAGGGAATAACAACTCAGAAGTCATGGGATGCTCCTTATGGAGGCCAGCAGGCTAGAAATGTTAATAGGCAAAGGACTTGAGTGTAATGGTACTTTGGGCAGCATGGAGATTGTGACACTGATGTTATTAGTATCATTGTGATATTTTAATTTTGCATTTAATGGTGGTGGTGGGGGAGGTGTTATGTTGCTCTGGGCCCAGCATTGAGCTATATCTCTAGGCAGGTACCACTGAGTGTCCTTTCCTACTCCTCAGCCTCTCTGGGTTGAGGCAAAAGCTCAGCCCTCATTGTGTATTCTTATTTCAGCCATAACAGTTGTACCAAACAACAAAACTGAGCATTAATCAGCTGCTTAGGTTTGAATCCTGGTTCTGCCACTCCCTACCTGGATGACCTCAAACAAGTAAGTTAGTCTCTCTCTGTAGTTTGGTTCTCTCACCTGAAAAATGGGACTGATAACTATACTTACCCCATAGAGTTATTGGGAAGATTAAATTAGATAATCCAGTACCAGGCACAGAATATTCCACAAGTGTTAGCTATAATTACTATTATCTTATTTAATTGCTGGCTTATGACGATACTAAGACTTAATACTATTATCTACAGAGAAGAGAACTATGGCTTAGAGATGTCAAGCCTCTTGTGCAAGGACACAGAGCTAAAATAAGTGGCCAAGCCAGGACTTGGACCTGGGTTGAAGTGACACCAAAGCCCAGGCTCTAATCTACTGCCTCCTTTAGATGGGTAGAATTTTCTGAAGAGGCTCAGAGTTAGAAAGGTCCACTGACACACAGACCAAGTATCAGAGCCAAAAGATCTGCCCTGCCTCTCCTTCTTCATATGGGTTCCCTAAGAAAGGAAGAAGCTAACCACCTAAAGTGATCCTGTGCATTACAGGCACAGAATGCAGCTCTTGGGTCTCAAATCTAGGATTCTCTAGGCTGCCTTTTATATATACTCCAACCTTTGGTGTTGAGCGGTGCCTGCTACCTCTGACCCCTCCCCAGTATCCCTGACATTCTGTCCTTTTAAGTCATATCTCCCTTTCAACCAGAATCTGGACCCTTCCTTCTGCAAGGAGCTAACTAAGCTTACTTGATCTTTGGGCCCAACATCTTTGGAAGAGTATTTCCTGAGGTTTTAATCCTCCTACTGAAGCTGGTCCCCTGTTGCTCCCAGGAGTTCTGGAGATGCTTCAGTTTCAGAGAGCTAAAGTCCTGTACAGGATATGATTTGATCTGGAATTCCTTAAATCTCTCCACAGGAGAAGGTTCTGTTAGAGAAAGCACAGAAAAACACATTAATAGTTCTTTGCATATATGAGGCCTGTGCTGACAATGCTGAAAGGTATCCCCTACTCATCTGCCTGGCCAGGCTGGTGCATGAGCAAATAAGGAAAAGAAAAAAGGAAAACACTGTGGTTTCCATGTATTGTCTCTCTCTGCCAGGTCCTGAGCAGAGCCTTCACATACATTACATCCAGACAAATGTCACTGGCTCCATTTAAGAAATCAATGAGCATCCAAGAGTTTAAGTCACCCAGAAAAAGGCTGAAGCTTGGATTTAACTCAAGTCTACCTGATTTAAAGCTCATAACTTTCCACTAATAGATCATATTTATCTGGGACTGGGGACAGAGGCCGCAGTAAGAGCTAAAGGAATGATGAGCCATAAAACCTTGGATGAGGTAATTTTCTGGAGCCTTCATAGGATTATTATAAGAATTACAGATCAAGGGCTCCTGGGTGGCTCAGTCAGTTAAGCCTCTGACTCTTGATTTCAGCTCAAATCAGTCTCAAGGTCCTGGGATCAAGCCCCACATCAGGTTCTGTGCTCAGCATGGAGTCTGCTTAAGACTCTCTCTCCCTCTCCCTCTGCCCTCCATGCCCCCACCTCATGCACAGTCTCTCAAATAAATAGTTTTTTAAAAATAGATCTTTAGTGTTAGAATAAACTATTAAAATCAATGTTAATAAAAACAAATCCAAAATGTACAAAAAATAGGCCTAAATTAACAGAACACATATAAAAAGCCCTGAATAAACATTTTTGGAAGGCTTTTTTGTCAATATCCATCAATATTTTAAGTGAGCATGGCCAGTATGCACTGGATTGATTACTTGATTCAATAATTCTAAGAATTTACCCAATATTTCCTTGTATAGGGATGCAAAGATAAACATACCATGAAAATCGCCCCAGCAAGGTAATAGTGAAAAATTGGAAATTACTCAAAATATCTATAAAAGGTCATTGTTTTAACTAATTGTGGTATATACATACAGTAGGATAAAACTCAGCTATTAAGATCTAAATACAGATCTAAAAAAAGAAAGAAAAAGAAACACAAATCTATACTTATGCTTCCAGCCAAATGGACTAACAGGGACTAGACTTACTCTCCCACCTAAAACTACTAAAAAAAACCTGGGATAAATGTATGAGAAAATGGCTTTCAAGACATTGGGCATAAGGTCATGAAGAAATCATCCCTGCAAGATAGAAACAAATGAGGTAAGCCCTACTATTGCCCAAGCTTACTGCCTGGAGGTTTTCCAAGCCATGTTGCAGGGAGAGGGAACCCAGGGGGAGCCCAGAAATTTTCCTGAATTGATGAGACAGAACTGAGAGTTTGGGGAGGACAAGGCAATGAGAATTCACAGAGCACAGTACCTGAGAGCAAAGAGCTGCGCAAAGAAAGAACTCTGAAGATCAAGGCATAATAAATGGAAACATATTCTATATTCATGGATTGGAAGACTCAGTATCATTAAGATATCAATACCACTCAAAGTGAGCTATGGATTCAATGCAGTCCCTATCAAAATCTCAGTGACTTTTTGCAGAAATGGAAAAATCCATCCTAAAATTTTTATGAAATCAAGGGACCCCAGATAACCAAAACAATCTTGAAAAGGAACAAATGAAAGGACTCATACTTCCTGATTTCAAAACTTACTACAAAACTACAGTAATCAAAGTAATGTAGTATTGGCATAAAGATAGACATATAGACCAAAATAATAAAGAGCCCAGAGATAAACACTCAGATATATGGTCAAATTATTTTGGCCAAGGGTGCTAAAAATTCAATGGGCAAAAACAGTCTTTTCAACAAATGGTGCTGGGAAAACTGAATATCCATATGCACAAGAATGAAGTTAGATCCTTCCATCCCACCACATATAAAAATTAACTCAAGAGATCCCTGGGTGGCGCAGCGGTTTAGCGCCTGCCTTTGGCCCAGGGCGCGATCCTGGAGACCCGGGATCCAGTCCCACGTCGGGCTCCCGGTGCATGGAGCCTGCTTCTCCCTCTGCCTGTGTCTCTGCCTCTCTCTCTCTCTCTCTCTCTCTGTGTGTGACTATCATAAATAAATAAATAAAATAAAAATAAAAATAAAAATAAAAATTAACTCAAAATAGATAAAAGATCTAAATGTAAGGCCTAAAACTATTAAACCCTTAGAAGAAAACACAGTGCAAAAGCATCACAACATTGGATTTGGCAGTGATTTCCTGTACATATATCAAAGGCACAGGCAACAAAAGAAAAAATGGACAAATTGGACTTCATGAAAATATAAAAAGTTCATCCATCAAAAGACAGTAACAACAGAGTAAATAGGCATCCCACAGAATGAGATAAAATATTTGCAAATCATATATCTGGTAAGAGATTACCATCCAAAATATATAGAAAATTCCTAAAACTTAGAAAAACAAAAATAGATAACCAATTTTTAAAAGGCACAAAAGCTTGCATAGACATTTCTCCAAAGCAGATATGTGAATGGCCAATAAGCTCACAAAAAGATGCTCAACATCACCAATTATTGGAGAAATACAAATCAAAACTACAATAAGATACCACCTCATATCCATTAGGATGAATATCATTTTTAAAAACTGAACAAACAGAACATAACAAGCACTGGTGAGGATGTGGAAAGATTGGAACTCTTGTGCATTGTTGGTGGGAATGTGAAATGTTACAGACACTATGGAAAATAGCATGGCAATTCCCTAAAAATATTAAAAATAAAATTACAAATGACCCAGCAATTCCTCTTCTGAGTATATATTAAAAAGAAAACAGGGTCACAAAGAGATAACTATACACCCATGCTCATAGCAACATTATTCACTATAGCTAAAACATTTAAGTTCTCAAGTGTCCATCGATGGATGAATGGATAAGCAAAATGTGATATATACATACAGTGGAATATTATTCAGGCTTAGAAAGGAAGGAAACTCTGACATAGGCTACAATATGATGATCCTTGAGGGCAGCATGCAGAGCGAAATAAGCCAATCACACAAAGACAAATACTATATACTTCCACTTAATTGAGGAAATAGATGGTGTTGATGGCTGTCCAATATATTTAATATGAATGAATATATTTAATTACCACTGAACTGTATGTTTAAAAATAGTTGAGATAGGAAATTTTATGCTATGTGTATTTTGCCACAATGAAGAAAAAACTTGGGTAAAAACTTTTATGGGATGTAGCTTTCCTCTGGTGGATTGGCAGTGGAAAAGAAAGAAAAAGAACTGACATGAGAGGGCAGCCGGGGTGGCTCAGTGGTTTAGAGCTGCCTTCAGCCCAGGGCGTGATCCTGGGGACCCGGGATCGAGTCCCACGTCAGGCTCCCTGCATGGAGCCTGCTTCTCTCTCTGTGTCTCTCATGAATAAATAAATAAAATCTTAAAAAAAAAAAAAAAAAAGAACTGACATGAGAAGTGACATTTCCTGTGCACCTGTGTATAGACCCTGTTCATACACAAGCTGATTCAGCCTCCCTTGTAACCTGTATGATAAAGACGACAGACTTCTACTATATATTAATACATCCAGGTAGCATTCTAAGAGCTTTATATATTTATTTGCTTAATTTCATTAACAAGTCTATGAGGTAGGGACTATCCGAGAGAACTGCTGGCACAGGGACACAGTATCACACAGCTAGGAAGAGAAGGACCCTGGATTCAAACACAAGCAGTTAGGCTCCTGGGCCGGTGGGCCTAACCACAACACTACTGTGACGGATATGAAGAAACCAGGCCCAGAGGCTTGAGTACTCACCAGAGTCATCCAGCTAATCAGGGAGATTCAAACCCAGCTCTGTCAAGTTCCAGGCTCCTTCCACCCCTCTCCCCAGGAGCACCTGACACAAAGGGAAAGTCTAAAAAGGAGGAGCTGGGGGGGGGGGGGGGGGGGGGTGGGCAGGAGCCTCACCTGGAGGGGCCATGTGGGCCACGTCGCCACAGCTGGGAGTAGAGGGGATCAAACCAGACATCCTGCCGGGCCTTTCTAGCTCTAGAGGTCTAAGATTCTAGGGGCAGGGAACTGGGAGCAGCAGGGCCCGGGCGCCCCCTGCTGTGCGCAGCTGCCAGTTACCATTGAGGTGGGTCTTCAGAGATCCGCCATCTATGAGCTCCAGGTGCTGCCAAATCCACTTGTAGTAGAAAGGTGAGGTCCCAAGGTCTATCAGACGCAAGACTTCACAGCTGCCCTGGGAACATCAAGGGACATAAACAAAAGGGCTAGCCCCTGAGGCTCCAGGCAGGCCAGACTTTGAAGATGAGCTCTATTGCATCTTACCCCAGTTTACTTGGCTAAACGCAAGTGCTTTCAGGTTCCTTTAAAAAAATTTTTTTAATGAAAATGTTACTTATTTCTCATAAGTTCAAATAGTTAAATAGGCATGAGAACGGAAATAAATGTTGGCACTGGGGGGGGAAAAATCACCATAGAGAATGTTCTTGGGACACCAGGTGAAACTGACTATGGACTATAGATCATATGGTACATTAATGTTAAATTCCCTGATTTGGATAATTATTCTGCAGTTAATTTCTGGCTTTAGAAAATAATCACTGAAGTATTCAGGGGTGAGTATAATGAATAATATTTAACTCTCAATTCAGGCAGGGAATCATAAATATGTATATATTTACATGCAAATGTGGCAAAATGTCAACAGTTGGTGAATCTGGATCCAGGTTACTTAGGGGTTCTTTGTACTGTTCTCACAATTTTTCTATAAATTTAAAACCCTTCCAAAATTAAAAGTTTAAAAGACATTAAAATCAAACAGAAGAACATAAACTTAAAACTATTTTATCCTAACACCCAGAAATAACAAGTAGTAGCATTTTGGTGACAACTAGTTCAAACTTTTCTCTGTAAACGTATATACATATACAATTTTTCATAAGTGAGTCATTTCATATAAAACAGATTCTTATGACTTTAAAAAAAAAAAACTCAATAAATAGGGCAGCCCGGGTGGCTCAGCGGTTTAGTGCCTGCCTTCAGCCCAGAGTGTGATCCTGGAGATCTAGGATCGAGTCCCACATTGGGCTCCCTGCATGGAGCCTGCTTCTCCCTCTGCCTGTGTCTCTGCCCCCCTCTCTCTCTGTGTCTCCCATGAATAAATAAATAAAATATTAAAAAGAAAACTCAATCAATACATCAAGGACATAATTTCACACCAAGTAACATGGTTCTACATTATTGTTTTTAATGATTGCATATTATTCTATGTATGCCATAACTGACATATAATTTAAAATAAGATATAGTTTATCAAAAGAAGTCCGACATAAAGAACACACATTGTATGATTCTATTTATATTAATTGAAAGAACAGGCAAAAGTAATCTTCTGATAGAGTCAGAAGAGTGGTTATCTTTGGTGGGGGGATTCTGCCTGGGGAAGGGTACAAGGGAGCCTTCCAGGGTGCTAGAAATTATCTCTATCTTGGTTTGAGTAATGCTTACACAGGTATATACATAAGTCACAATTCACTAAGCTGTAAAGTTTAGATATGAGCTCTTTATTGCATGCATGTTATACCTCAAGAAAATATTTTTGAGGATTAATATTCAGTTGTTTCTAATTTGTCAGTATTATATATAATTCTGATTTTGCTCAGGGCAACAAAACCCCTTTTATAAAACTCACTATCTTAAACTCTCCTGCAGTGGGGGAATGGCAGTGACGCAGTTCTGGCTAATGACCTGTAAGTGGAAGACTGATGAATAAAACTCCCAGGAAACTTACGGTTGTCCTTCCCCTCTACCTCCGACTGAATCTCAGATGTGACAGCCAGAGGTAGAATAGTCATGTTGTGACCACTAGGATGAAAGTTATAAGTTGTGGATGATGAGGGGAGAAGCTAGAAGGGGACTGGGGTCTTGAGGACTTCCTCAAACAACTTTCTAGCCTTGGATTGCTTAATTCTAGACTCCTGCAAAACAAAATTACTATTCACTAAGCCATTGCAGTTGTGTTTCTAAGACAGCAACTTTAACTGATAATCTTGTACACACATCTTAATGCCCAGAATGGTCATTAAGGCAGTTCACAAATACTAAAGTTCTCCTCCCAAACACAAGGCAGGATTGTATTTTTTTCCTTTGAATCAGACATGGCCTTCTTACTTGCTTCGGCCACTTTCCTTAGCAAAGTGACTTCTGATAATCTGAATGGGAATTTTAAAAGCCAGTGCTTGATTCTTAACATTACCCCTCCCCTGTCCTATTGACTATGGAAGCATCCATGAAGATAGTTTCCAGTGGCCTGGGTCTCCAGGTGACTGTGAAAAGCAGGGCCTCCTGCTGATCTGCTGTGATCAAGTAGTGGGACGAAGGAATGTGTCTTTGTTAGTTAATCCACTGAGGTTTGAGGATTGCTTATAATTGCAATACAATCTAGTTCATCCTAATTTAATACTCGTGTTTGATTACCCCCATGGGATTGTTTCCTACAGGTTCATGTGTTTTAAAGTTCAATACGCATTGCCGAACTGCCTTTCAGAAATGTTAGTTTATACTCCTCCAGCAGTGCATAACTGTTATATCTTTGTGTTACATTGACAACTGAGTTTTCAGTCCTGAGTTTTCACAATCCTTTCAATCTTTCCTGATCAGATAGGAAAGAAAGGTATGCCATTTTTCTGATTTATTCCGTATCTTTATAAAATCTTACCTTTTTTTTAGTAGGAACTGTAAGAGACACATTATAGTTAAAGTTCAAGACAAATTACCATTGAAGAGAAAGGAGAAGGGATCAAACATTTAATAAGCCCTCATTATGTACCAGGTGTTGGGCTTGGAGGTTTAGTCAACATTCATACAACATTTATCAACAGGAAACTGCTGGTGCCAGAAAAACACAGGTGAACACTCCTCTCAGAAAGTCTCTTGTGGGTCTTTAATCCCATCTGTATCTGTGTAGGAAACAATTTCACCATGTTCCCCCAAGTGATAAATTGTCCAAAATGAGCTGATTGGGAGCACTAACTATGTTTTCTGTGGCACCAGAAAATTACCTTCCCTAACGTTCTGGGTTTGGCAGGACATCCAGGCCTCTCACTGCTGATATCGCCCTCTCGAGGCCATGTCCACAAATTACAGGAGCTGGGACGACCCAGCCTCCTTAGATGAATACTCCCAACAGCTGGCCTGGTGGGAAATTTAAAAAAATGGGAGAAAACAGCAGTCCCTTTAAATGGGGGCAGGTGCTCTTCAACTCCAGCCAGAGGGGGCTGCATCGCAGTACAGCTTGGTATTGCCTGATCTTCTGAATATTCAAAAGAAACCAGAAATCCGAAATTTTATCTACAATCTTCATAATGATTAAATCAGCTTTGAATAAAACACTGTAAAGGACAAGTCAAACTCACCTACTAGCCAGGATGTCCCATACACACCTGTTGTCACTTTGTGACATCTGTATAATTTTTCTCAGAATGAACTTCAAGAGTGCCTGCATTAGAATCACGGGCTATGCTTATTCAAATGCAGATTGCCAGAGTTAATGAATGAGACTCCCTGGGGTAAGGCAGAAATTTGCCTTTTTAAGAAACTCCTTAGGGACACCTGGGTGGTGCAATCTGTTAAGCGTCTGCCTTCTGCTCAGGTCATGATCCCAGGGTCCTGGGATTGAGCTCCACATTGGGCTCTCTGTTCAGTGGAGAGCCTGCTTCTCCCTCTCCCTCCTGCTCATGCTCTCTCTCACTCTCTCTCTTAAATAAATAAAATATTTTTTTAAAAAAAAGAAGCTCCCTAAAGTGTTCTTTATGCTTAGTCAAATCTGAAAAACTCTTCCCTTAAATCCGAGTTCTCCAATTTTAGTGACATCAGAATCACCTGGAACGGTTGTCAAAACAGAGCTTTGGATTGAATGGCTCTTGGGTAGGCTTGAGAATCTGCATTTTTAGTGAGTTCCCAGGTGATAACTGATTAATGCCACTGATCTAGGGACAACAACTCAGAACCATTGAATTTGAGGATGAATGTGAACTAGTAAGTCTGTGCAAGACTCGCTCTTATCCTTAAAGACCTTATGAGGTAAGACAAAGAAATGGAGGCTAAAACAGAACTTTCTGCTGGTCAAGATGTAATCATCATGCTGAAAAGCAGGTCTTGAACTTTTATCCCTTACCACTCGTGCCCCCTATCTTTCCTGGCTATATATTATCAAAAGACCTCAGAGTTAAATTTGTGGACACATGGCAATCTTGGCTTTGGAGGTGATCACCCCCAAATTTTAGGAAAGAGGAAGCAGATGCCAGGGAGGAAAAGGAATTACAAAGAATTCAGATTGGCCTTCAGGGCTCCCTGCTACCATTCCCTCTTCTAGGCTCTCCCCACTCTCCTCACATGACCATCAGAATCCTCCAAACTTATCAAACTATTTCCTGTGGCTGGCAAGGGCCTCATCTCCACCATCCTCTCGGTCAGATCCTGTGCACCCAGTCCCTTAGCGTGTAGAGGCTGGAAACCAAATGCTCCCAAACATCTCCCAAGCCCCCTTGCAGCCAAGGAGGTGATTTGGGTCCCCCTGCTGGGATGCACTTGGGCACGTTTGGTTTTGGACTAGAGGACCTCCGTCATGTTCGTGGAGGCAGGGGCTATAGATGTGGATTCCTGAACTTGGCAGCCCCTGTGACTGTCCAGTCTGGACTCTGACTTGGAGTCATTTGGGGTCATCTTCAGTCTAAGGTCTGTTCCTTCAGGCCTCCCCATCACCAGTAAGTCTGTTAGCCCTTCACCATCCTGTGATAACTCCCTTTCGCGCTCATTTAGCCAGTCTCGACTCTCTTCTCTGGGACTAAACCCAGAATAAATAATAACGCAAACACTCCCCTGGTGATAAGTTTAATAATTGGCTCTCTGGGAAAATGTATGCATGTCTATAAATCTTATGCTTGTAAAGGGTGTGCTGCACACAATTTATAAATAATAATAAAACATACTACACTCTTACTGAAAGTTCCATATAGCCAAGCGATTCTCACTGAACGTTGTTGCAGACTCTGGCTGAGTTCTTGTAACAACCATGACCAACCTATAGTTACAATTCAACCGTGATTTGACGAATGAAATTGCATCTAATCCATTCTTTTCCCAATAAATTTAATATTATTAAGTCTGGTTTGTAATATACTGGCAAACTCCTTCTCACTCTTGTATAAATTACATTCATTAACTAAGACCGCCTCTAGCTTTAGCACTACGTATATTGGAACTTCGCTTATCATTGATTAACTCCCATGATGAATCTATGATAAATAATGTTTATTTTTTTAAAAAAATGTATTTATTTGAGAGAGAGTGAAAAAGAGCATGAGCAGTGGGGAGAGACAGAGGCAGACTCCCCATCAAGCAGGGAGCCCGATGCAGAACTCTATCCCAGGACCTTGGGACCATGACCTAAGCCAAAGACACTTCAGGCTTTGAAGTGAAGTGTCTGAACCACCCAGGAGCCATGAATAGTGTTTAAATAAGGAAAAACATTTTCATAATTTTCTTCTATTTACAATGTAATGGCTACAGACCCAGCCCACTCTTAAATGTAATCTGCATCATAAACATTTTCTCTATAGCTTTAAGACAAATCAGCAAAACCATAAATCAAAACCTGACTCAGGGTGTCTGCTGATTTCCATTGTATATATACTCCCGCTGGGGCCAATTTTCAGGTACCAACATGAAGTCACAGAATGTGGAGGTGGGAAGATACATGTATAATTGTGCAGTATTCCCACCAGATAGATAAAACAGACATAAACTCTGGAGCACAGAGAGTAGTAAAATGCAGTAATGTCATTAGGAAATTATGAATTTTCAGTATCTATTACTCTTGTTTTCCATAAACTGTACTTAATTGTAGGTTTATATAATTTAATTTTTGATAATTATTGTGTTTGCCATCTTGCAAAACTCCTGAAAACTTAATCAGCCCTCACAGGCCAATGAGAGCCAGCGCTAGCACACAATCAATCTTGCCCCTCCTTTTGTCTAATGGTCCAAAACTTCAAGGCTCAACTCTTCCCTCACCTTGTCCAGGTAGCCTTCTTTAAGACCCCCAGCCTTTAGAGAGAGGCCTCTCTCCTAAATCCTTGTAACTCAAAGAATTTGCATTAATCACTTGGTAGTTAGCCTGGATAACTTTGTCTTGGATCAGTATCTAGTGGAAGGGAGGTATAAGGAAAGAGAAACAGTCTTTTCCATCTTCATATCCCTCCAGAGCATGAACCAACCTTGGCAAAAAAAAATCAACAAATGTTTGGTAGCTTAATGTGAGCAATAGCTATATGGGAAATACTGAAAGTTTGAGGGCATAGTTCTGGCTCTGCCATTTACTAAATGGGTGGCCTTTGTTAAGTGTCTTAACTTCAACTTCTTCATTGTAAATGTGGAATAATAATAACTTCCTGATAGAGCTATGGTGGAGATTTATGGTGAAATGGTACTACTTACACAGGTAGTCATCAAAGCACCGCTTAAAATAGCAAAAGACTGGGACAACCAGTCAGTCCATCAATCGAGAACTGGCTAGGGATGCCTGCATGACTTAGGGGTTGAGCATCTGCCTTCAGCTCAGAACGTGATCCTTGGGTCCTGGGATTGAGTCCCACATCGGGCTCCCTTGCATGGAGCCTGCTTCTCCCTCTGCCTTTCTCTCTGCCTCTCTCTGTCTCTCATGAATAAATAAATAATCTTTAAATTAAAAAGAAACAGGGAACTGGATAGATAAATTCAAGTGCAATCATATAGTTAAACACTGCACAAATGGTAATATATATACGTTCTTTCTGGACTGATGTGGAACAATCTGCAGAAATACTCTTGAAACAGCCAACTGCAGAACAGCCTACATCATATGACACCATTTATGAAAACAAGGAAAGAACATACACATGCAGGGGTGCCTGGGTGGCTCAGTTGGTCCTGGGATCAAGGCCTGCATTGGGCTCCTTACTCAGCACGGAGCCTACTTCTCCCTCTCCCTCTGCCTGCCACTCCCCTGCTTGTGCAGTCTCTCTGTCAAATAATAAAGTAATAAATAAAATCTTTAAAAAAAAAGAAAATACTGGGATCCCTGGGTGGCGCAGCGGTTTGGCGCCTGCCTTTGGCCCAGGGCGCGATCCTGGAGACCCGGGATCGAATCCCACGTCGGGCTCCCGGTGCATGGAGCCTGCTCCTCCCTCTGCCTGTGTCTCTGCCTCTCTCTCTCTCTCTCTCTGATGACTATCATGAATAAATAAATAAAATCTTTAAAAAAAAAAAAAGAAAATACACATGCATTTGCCTTTATATTCAGGGAAGAGACTGTGGTACAGACACAGAGGAACATGGTGACAGTGACGATCCCCAGTGAGGAATACTGGGCAGCAGGGGAAAGAGGTGAGAGGGAGACATTACTCTTTTGAACTTTTTGAATTTCGAACCACGTGCGTGTATTATCTGTTCCAAAACAAACCAAAAAAATGAACAATGCTAGTAGAACCCCTGGCACAGAAGCAAAAGGTCTCAAAAACAGGGCAGTTCTCAAGATGATTGTGCAAAGTACATAGTAGTTGAGGAGAGTCAACAAGTGACAGAAAGGTCGACTCAGATCGCAAAGCTTTTGTTATCACCAACAGAGAAATTGGCACAGGACAGAAATCAATGCACAAAAGACAAAATGTAGATAGTAAACAAACACGATGAGTCTCACCAGTAATCAGGAAAAATGTAAATTAAATCCTCAATGAGGTAGCAATTGCCAACTATGAAATTAGGAAAGTTTTGAGAGGACAGGGAAGCCTGGCAGAGGTGTGTGACACCTGTAAAGATGCACACTGCTAGATAAAGTGGATTCTTTTGGACAGCAACTTGTTTCAAGGTCCATGAGCATGATGATACCAAGCAACTCCACTTCTGAAAATCTATTTTGAGGTGTTGAGGCTATGGGTGATTTCTTCTCTCTTTCCAGAACTATGTTTTATAATGTGGGTTGTACCATATCTGTAATTTAAATATTATAATTTTTATTTACTTTTAAAGATTTTATTTATTTATTCATGAGAGACACAGAGAGAGGCAGAGACATAGGCAGAGGGAGAGGGACTCGATCCCAGGACCCCAGGATCATGACCTGAGCCAAAGGCAGACGCTCACCCATTGAGCCACCCAGGCAACCCAAAGATTATAATTTTTAAAATGGTGATCTGGCATCATGAGGATTCAAGGGCCAAATGCATAATTTAAATATGTAACTGTATGTAAATAAGCATGTATATGGGCTCAAGGAGGGGGTACCCCCGAGGCCCTCTTTCTACTATAACATGGTATCTCAAAGTTCACAGCAGTCCTCTGAGGGAGGGAGGCCAAACTGTGTGGTATGCCTTTTACAGCTAGAACACGGACGCTCAGAAAAGGAGGTGCTGCAGAACAGGGCTCAGCCCTTGCCTGTGTGGCCACAGGACATTAGACCAGGTGCGCCTTCCCGGCTTCCATCCCTCCCTCCCAGGCCTCTCACCTTGCTGACAAACATGATAGACGATGATTCTACAAAGTCTTTTGAGATCAGCCGCCCATATGAGAACTTTTCCACCTTCCCCAGGTTTACGAGGTTCCAGAGCTTCTCATCAGACCACGACTCAAACAGATCCATTTTCCTGAGGGGAATATCCTGTTAGAATTCATTGCCCTCGGGGATCTCTGGGTGGCTCAGCAGTTTAGCGCCGCCTTCAGCCGGGGTGGGATCCTGTAGACCCGGGATCGAGTCCCGCATCGGGGTCCCTGCATGGGGCCTGCTTCTCCCTCTGCCTGTGTCTCTGCCTCTCTCTCTCTATGTCTATCATAAGTAAATGTAAAAATATTTTAAAAAAAGAATTCATCGCCCTCCATCACAGAAGGTGCCCAGCTCTCAGCAATTTCCAGAAAGGAAACATGTCATCCAGCCTCCTGCAGCCTGTTAACTTGAAATACTCGGGCCTGTGCCTGATGAATGGGGACATCTGGACTAATCACTTCTTGCCTTTCTTCCCTGTGACTGAAGGCCTACCCTGCAGTGCCCGCCACTCAGGGGCTCACCTTCCCTCACATGCAGCCCGCCCCACAGGGCTGCTGACAACCAGCTCATATTTTCTTAGTTCCAACAGATAACGAGCCCAGAACTCGGGTGACTCAGGGGATGGAGTTCCATGCAGGGCACCAAGGGGGAACAGGGTGGGTGCCATGTCCAGAGAACAGTCTGGAGACACAGGAAGGAAAGCAGGGTCACCACAGAAGGGACACCACCAGGCCACAGACTTCCCACCATCACCTCATTCAATCCTTACAATGATCTGGGAGAGATGACTTGTTATCCCCGTTGTACAGAGCCGGATCCCAAACTCAGAGAAGGGAGGTGACTCATCTATGGCCACATAGTTGATAAGCCAGAGAGCTGAGATGGCATCTCAGCCCTACTTTTCCACTGTGTGAAAACAGGCAGTGCTCCTCCCGGCAGGACTAAGTCCTCCCTTTGCAGCCAGCCCTCCCCTGACCCCCATCCCTCTCACACTCTCACAGCTCCTACTCTCTCCGCTCTCCTCCACCCTAAGGGCAGCCCTCTGCCACAGCACTGCCCTGGAGCCACATGGCCCTACAACCTGTATTTTCAGGGCCGGTGCAGATACTTTATCTGCTTTTCATTCTTTTCCAAAAGGCCAGTTACTAGAAATGAGAAGACGAGTACCTGCGTGTGCCTGGCATGATGACAACATGGGGGTGCCCATGGCAAAAGAGCCACTCTGCCCTCACTACCATAAGGGTTTCCTGACTGGGGGCAGCAAGTAAACTGTAAAGGAGGTATTGTGTGATCAAGAATTATAGTTTGGCTGGCTTTAAAGAAACACAGGATGTGGGGATCCTTGGGTGGCACAGCGGTTTGGTGCCTGCCTTCGGCCCGGGATCGAGTCCCACGTCAGGCTCCCTGCATGGAGCCTGCTTTTCCCTCTGTCTGTGTCTCTGCCTCTTTGTCCCTCTCTCTGTGTTTCTCATGAATAAATAAATAAATAAATAAATAAATAAATAAATAAATAAATAAATAAATAAATCTATCTATCTTAAAAAAAAAAAAAGAAAAAAAGAAAAACACAGGGTGTGATAGAAGCATTGGGGGTTCTCTCCAACCTGGAGTGAGGGCAGATCAGGTTGCTTAGTGAGGTGGGGCAGTGAAGCCCAGAGACTTCTGAATTGAACATTTTAGGTACATCACCACCTGGAGGCTTGGTTCCCTTACCTATAAACTAGAGAGAACAGGGGCGCCTGGTGATTAAACGTCTGCTTCAGCTCAGGTCATGATCCCAGGATCCTGGAATGGAGCTCCACATCGGGCTCCCTGCTCAGCAGGGAACCGACTTCTCCCTCTCCCTCTGCCCCTTTCCCCTGCTCATGCTTGCTCATGGTCCCTCTCTCTCTAATAAATAAATAAAATCTTTTTAAAAATTAAAAATAAACTGGACAGAACAAGAGAAACAAGGTCATGGGATTAAATGAGATAAGGTAAAAGCCCTGGTACAAAGAGTTTAGCACCCCACCTGGCTCTGCCAGTACTCGGTACACATGAGCTCTTCTATTAGTACTATCCCACAAGAAAGGGATGTTTGAGCTGAGACCTGAAGGTACAGTAGGAGTTTGCTAGACAGAGAAGCCAGGTGGGAGGTGTTTCCCATCTCCACAGCATTCTAGGCAGAGAGAAGAGCACCTACGGTTTCCCACGGGGCCTAGGACAGCCAGGCACCTAACAAACACACAGGGGAAGATGCTGGCTGATGGTGGAGGTACCTAAAAAATTCAAAGCGATGCTGAGCATCCTTTTGGAATTCCTGGTCCAGCTTATAAGCAAGGAAATCTTCTCTGTCGACAACGAGGAACTCTGTTTCTTCCATACAGACCATGGTGGCTCTCCATACCAAAGGATTCAGAAGGCCCAATTCCTGTTGGATGGACATGGAAATGGGTAAGTGAGAGGCTACCTCTGGTTTTCTGCTCACAGCCTTGCCCACCTCTTTCCTGCTTCCATATGCCCCCCAGAAATCTCCACTCCCCGGATTGCAGATTCCTTGGCTGGCCCTGAGCTTCTTCTCATTCACCACTTTGGGGGGCCTATCCCCTCCCTCTTAAATGTGCTGCTTGTGGAACAAGAGGTAACAAGCTCGACTAGATCAGAGAGAGGAAGCTGGAGCGGCCTCACTGAGGGATACCTCACTGAGGGATCTCTGTGGGGCTATACAGGGAACATGTTCCTTAAACATCCAGATGGAGGAGCCAGCCTCGGACATCACCTGGTCCAGTCAATTGGCCTGTGACAGGTAAGAGCGCTAAGTCCCACAACAGGGCAGTGACTTACACCTAGGAGAAGGCAGGACTGGGCCTGGTTGTTCTAGCCAGAGTCCTGTAGAGCCCCCAACCCTGCCCGAATAAGGCAGAGCCTTCCCTGTGCTTACCCCAAAACAATCGCCCCTGTGCAACAATTTGGGGTGGGGATCCAGGAAGGCGCTGCTGCCATCCTCATCCTCTGTCACTGCAACTGTGCCCATGTAGATGAAATAAAAGCTGTTGCCCCTCTTCCCCTTCTTGACGATCACTCGCCTGCGACCAAACCTGAGAAAAGACCATGGCCAGTAGAAAAGCCCAAGACCAAACCAAGACCACATGCAAACATGACTTCAAATACTGGGCTAACTTTGGATTTTACCCAGAAGGTAATGGGGAACACAAAAGTCTGGAAAGAGGAGACAGCCCAGATGACAATGCCTAGATGGAAGAAGACAGGCACAGTCAGCTGGGAAATGAGCCTGGTAGCAACAGGGAGCCTGGCCCCATGCTGGGAGGAGTCCTGCACTGCCTTGTGTGCTTCTGGAGCATGAAGGCACAGACTGGGACCAGAAGAGCCCGCACAGCAGCCCGGCTCCAGCTCAAGCTTGAGCTCTTCACTAACATCCACCCAGTTGCCTGCCTCCCTCAGACTGAAGCTTCCTGAGAGCAGAGCCTTTGTCAGTTGGCTAAGGCACAGTAAATGCTCCACACAGTAAATGCTCAGTGAATAGCCGCTGAATAAACGAATGACCAAATCCTGAAAGTAATGGATGAGTAGCTGAAGGATGGAGACCTAGGGTGCCCCAGGCTTGCTGAAGGCACACAGCGAGTCACACTTGAGTCACCACTGGACCCCAATCTCCTGTGGCAGACGTCCGTTGCTTTTGTGGCCAAGCAGCGGGTCACCTTTTCCACCAGCTGCACCCTGACTTTACTTTGGGGGAAATACCTTTTCTTGATTCACAGGCAATCAGTCATCTTGCTGCCACGAGAGAGAGTCTGATGCAGAAAGTGGCTCATGAGAATTGAGTGTGAGGAGGTGGAGAGAGACCTGGACACTGGGTCCTGGGGACACTGGGCCCCTGAGTCCGGCTGAGCCAGAAGCTGGAGGACTATCCCAGGACTTCTCAGATCCATGAGCCACCAATGCATTCCTTACAGCTAGGTTTTCTATCACTTGTGATTGAAAGAATCCTGTCTAATCTGCGCATTTCCAGTCCCAGAAATAATCAGCTAGCTGAAAAGGGCTTTAACAATCACCACCTCTTCATCTTCACACAAACCCATAAAATCTGTACCAGCGTCCTCATTCCTGAGGCTCAGCAAGGTTAACTGGCTTGTGTCTGAGGTCACACCTCAGATGTCTGGCTTGTCTGAGGTCACACATCTGCTGGCAGATGCAGCATTACATTCCAGAGCTCCTACCTCCATGATTCTTTTTCTTTGCTTGACACCATTCTGCCTGCAATGGAATCTCACTTTAAGACAACGGTGACTTGCTCTTCTTTACCAGGCTAGAACAAAGCAGATGGTCCCCCCTGCCTGGAATGTTCTTGTCTACACCTCTGCTTGTCAAAAATACCTACTCAACTGCCACCTCATCGGTAAATCTCCTTTGGCCAAGCTAACTAGAGTGTTCCCTCCTCTCCTGGGCTTATTGTCTGTAAAAAGATCCTGCACAGGTTATAACAGGCCTTTATCTAGAGCTAGTTTGTGATTATGTGACCTATGACCTCCATGAAGGAAAGTATCAGGGCCCAGACTACATTGTCCTCACATCCTAGATCTTCAAGACAGGCCTAAGCTCAAATATTCTGCTAGGCTGCCCTTCTTAAGCCACTGAAATTTCCAAGAAATGGCAATATTTCCACACACACCTCTTAGACTTCTCTAGTACAAGGTATTTATATGGTGCATCTTGTGCCATGGACCCTTTGACAATCTGGTGAAGGCTTCACAGAATAATGTTTTAAATATATAAAATAGGAGTACCTGGGTGGCTCAGTTGGTTAAGCGTCTGTCTTCAGCTCAGGTCGTGATCCCAGGGTCCTGGGATCAAGCCCCAACTGCTTCTCCTTCTCCCTCTGCTCCTCCCCTCCACTTGTGTTCTCTTTTTCTCTCTCTCAGATAAATAAATACATAAATCTTTTAAAAATTCACTTTTTAAAAATATTTTATTTATTTATTCATGAGAGACACAGAAAGAAAGAGAGGCAGAGAGACAGGCAGAGGGAAAAGCAGGCTCCATGCAGGGAGCCCGATGTGGAACTCGATCCTGGGACTCCAGGATCATGCCCTAGGCTGAAGGCAGGCGCTAAACCGCTGAGTCACTCAGGGATCCCCTTAAAAATTCTTTTTAAATAAATATATAAAAAAAAATATAAAAAAAAAATATATTAAAAAAATAAATAAATAAATAAATATATAAAATAAAATATAACGAACAGTTAATAATTGTCTTTCAAAACCCAAATTGTGGGGGTGCCTGGGTGGCTCAGTCAGTTAAACATCTGACTCTTGATATTGGCTGAGGTCACACTCTCAGGGTCATGAAATCAGGCCTGAGCTGGGCTCCGTGCTCAGCAGGGAGTCTGCTTCAGATTCTCTCCTTCTGTCCCTTCCCTCTCGTGCCCCCTCATGCTCACAGGAGTATACATTCATACTCTCTCACACTCTAAAATAAATAATTCTTTAAAAAAAAACCAGAATTGTGGTATAGCAATGTATGTGCATCTTTATTACGGCACTGAATAACACAATCTAGCAGCGTTCTAATTACTACTACAATTTCAAAGATGTGATGAATATAAATTCTTTTTTGAGAAACCTGCAACAACATGAATGTGTAATATTGGTGATTTCTTCTGTTGAAAAAGTCACAGGAATAGCTAATACTATAATGGTTCATTACCTACATCTGTGATTAAAGAAAATGATAAAGTTTAGTTACAGGTTAATGAAAACAGATATAAATTTTTTTCTTATCCAAGTTCACAGACCCTTGCCCCAGTTCCTATGTGGACCTCATACAATCACCTGTGACCCACTGTAGCTTTTAGGGCTTGGGTTTGAGTCTCAGCCCTACCCCTCATCACCTGGGTGACAGAGTATGAGTCACCCTCTGAACCTCTGCTTCCTCATCTGAAAAAGGAGGGACTGGACCAGATCCTTTCTGAGGTTCCTACCAGAGCCTCTCTAGATTCGATGGCTCCTTCATTCTGGGTAGACTGGTCAATAAATGAAGATCAACCATGCAACAAGCATAATAATGAACACTCGAGTAAGCAGACAGATAGATTTCCATGGCTGATGTACCATGGAGACACCAGCAGCCCTGCCATAGCCTTGTCAAGCAGGTGCTCCCTGCCCAGCCCAGCCCTGACACCAAGGGGTGTGTCCCTCACTGACCGTTCAAAGCGAATGACTTTGGCCAGGAGCAGCTGCAGGGGCTCTAAGTAGTTGCGGTAGCTGTCCAGAACCTGCAGGAGGTTACAGAGGGCCTGGATCTCCGACTCTGTCCTCCAGGAAGGCAGCTTCTGCGTGATCTGCATGGCTTTTGGAGGGAAGTGACCCTGGGGAGAGAGGACCAGAGTGACACACAAGACTCAGAAGTTTCCCCCAGGAGCTGGTGGGCAACTCCCCACACTCCTGCTTTTATACTTCACTCCCCAGACAATAGTGGTTTACACTCACTGAGTGCTCACTCTGTGTCTGGCATCAGGGTATGCATCTTACACACATCATCTCACGGCATCTTTGCTCAGCCCAAGAAGTGAGGCACAATTATTATTTCCATATAACAGACAAAGGCACTCGAACAGGCTGATAACCTAGACCAGCTACGTGCCAAGACACTTATCCCCACTTCCTAACCATACTGCCTTTGCCATTCACTGACCACCCACCGAGTCAATATAGGGCTCCCTGGGTTTCAGGGGCCCCTCAGCATATGTACATTGCAGCCAGGGGAGACTTCCCTTCCCTCAGCCTATACCTTAGCATACTACACGAGACTAAGAAATAAAGAGAACCTACAGAAACTAACCCTGGTGAACCAGAACTCATGGACTAGTGGATGGACAGATCCATCCATTCACCCACAGTCCCATGTCCCGGGAAAATGGTATTTGAGTTGTTAACACTCCTACTGGCTGCCCATCTCACTTAGGATAAAGTCTTAAGCCGGTACTCCAGCCTAATGGAGCCTTCCTCCCTACCCATCCCCCCAACTTTGCCTCCTGCCTCTCTCAGAGCTTCATTCTCCAGGCTTTAGCCTTCTCTTGAAGAGGCCAAGCTCACTTCTGTCCTACAGTCTTGCTTGGGCTGTTTCCTCTGTCTGGAATGTTCTTCCCTGGATTTTCACATGGATATGGCTGCTTCCTTCTCTTCATTCAGTTCTTAGCTCCTATGTTACCACATCCTCAGGAAGTCCTACTGGATCATTTGACCTAAAATAGTAGGCCCCCTTCTCAGCAAGTCTTGGAATCATTTTTCCCAAAGCAGTTCATACTTTCTGAAATTACCTTATTCTTTTTTTTCTTTTTTGTTAATGTGTATATTATCTGTCATTTCCCCATCCTATACACACACACACACACACACACTCACCTCACTCACTTTATTTATTTATTTATTTTTTTACCTCACTCACTTTAGAACCGCATTATCCAATATGGCAGCCATTAGCCACATGTGGCTATTTAAATTTAATTAGATAAAAAATAAGTTCCTGAGGGGCACCTGGGTGGCTCTGTGGTTAAGCATCTGTCTTAGGCTCAGGTCGTGATCCTGGGTTCCTGGGATCAAGTCCCACATCAGGCTACTCGCAGGGAGCCTGCTTCCCCCTCTGCCATGACTCTGCCCCTCTCTCCGTATCTCTCATGAATAAAGAAATAAAATCTTAAAAAAAAAAAAGTTCCTCAGTCACACTAGCCACAAGTTCTACATGTGTCTTGTCGGCTATTATACTGGACAACGCATACAATTGAACATTTCCATTATCTCAGAAAACTCTATTGGACAAAGATGTTCTAGAATATAAGCTCCATTAAAAACATGATAATGGCTTCATCTATCTTATTTACCCCATTTTAGAATAACATCTCACATGCAGTAGGCACTCAACAAAATAAAAATTTATGGAAAGAATGAATGAATGCCAGCTAATCTTACATAAAGTAATTGTCCTAGAAGCAAAAAAAAAAAAAAGTGGAACATGATGAGGAGTTCTGGACAACAGATCTGAAGCCTTGCATGTTCACTCAGAAGGGCAGTGTTGCTCAATGATTAATAATGCACAGGCCTGGGGCACCTAGATGGCTCAGTTGGTTAAGCTTCTGTCTTCAGTTCATGTCATGATCCTGGGGTCCTGGGATTGAGTCCTACATTGGGCTCCCTGCACAGCAGGGAGTCTGCTTCTCCCTCTTCTCCTTCCCCTGCTGGTTCTCTCTTTCTAATAAGTAAATAAAAATTAAAAAAAATTTTTTTAAATGCACAGGCTCTGGTGCCAGGTGCCTGGGTTTGAACCTTGGCCTGCTCCTACCTGGTGGTGTGTCCTAGGACAAATCATTTCCCTTTGAGCCTCAGTTCCCTGAGAGCAGCAGAACCTGAATTTATTTTTTTTTAAAGATTTTATTTATTTATACTTGAGAGATAGAGAGAGGCAGAGACACAGGCAGAGGGAGAAGCAGGCTCCATGCAGGGAGCCCGACGTGGGACTTGATCCCGGGTCCCCAGGATTACACCCTGGGCCGAAGGCAGGCACCAAACCGCTGAGCCACTCGGGCTGCCCCAGAACCTGAATTTATAAATAGCAGAGCTAATATATGTAAGGGGCTTATAGTGGGCCTGGTTCCCAGTCAGGACTATAGAAGTGTTGGCCTTTTTTTTTTTTTTTTTAATTAAGTAGGCTCCATGCCTAGCATGGAGCCCAACATGGGGCTTGAACTCATGACCCTGAGATAAAGACTTGAGCTGAGATCAAGTCAGACATTAACTGACTGAGCCAAAGGTGCCCCATGTTGGCCATTTTTAAGGTCTGAATCCAATCTTCTTCCTTCCTAACCCTCTCTTGCTATCAATAACCCATTGGGATTTCTATCGCAGGGTTTTTATGACAAAACACAGATGCCTCTGGTTTCTATGAACAAAACTGATTCTCTGGGCCCACTTGGGGCTCCAATTCTTTTAGAAAATCTCTCTCAGGGCAGCCTGGGTGGCTCAGCAGTTTAGTGCCACCCTTGGCTCAGGGGCTGATCCTGGAGATCTGGGATCGAGTCCCATGTCAGGCTCCTGCATGGAGCCTGCTTCACCCTCCGCCTGTGTCTCTCTCTCTCTCTCTTTCTCTCTGTCTGTCTCTCATGAATAAATAAATAAAATCTTAAAAAAGAAAAAAAGAAATTCTCTCTCACCACCACTGATCCTTAGAGACTCCCTTCTCTGGATTCCTACGAAACTGATTCTGCTATTTAACTTCCCAGGTAAGTTTCCTCACCTTAACTCTTACTTAGCTCCTTAAGGGCAGGTGGGGATGTTATATTACCTAGAATCACCACAACCAGACACAGATCTAAGCCTAGAGCTGGTAAGAGCTCAAGTCTTTCCTATACAAGGTAGGCCCTTTTAAAAATATAAATTAAATTTTAATTTAGTATCCAAGATTTGGTGGAAAGAAGCCAGGAAGATAACAATTCTTAAAATTCAGAGAACAAGTCACACAGTCCAAAGCCTCACCCAGATATGAAGCATTTCTTTGCCAGAATGGCTGATACCCACAAAGGGGGTGCCTGCCCAGTGTCTGTCAGAGGGCTTGGGGCACAGCCAGAATTCACACACAGGCCAGGCCTTTCCCCCCCACCCTGATTGTTTCTTCTGTGTCTGGAACTCTCACCACCTCTACTTTGAGTTTTGCTGTTTTTCCACGGGTCCAAGTACAGGAGTTCTCCCTGCCGGTTCTGCTCAGCTATAAGGCGACAGTGGGTTCAACGGGGTTCACAGCCTTGGAATGTCAGGACTGGAATCTTGGGATCACTGAGGTCGGCTATTTCACACATGAGGAAATCAAGTGGCTAGCTCAGGGTGACACAGTGGGTTGGCACCAGAACCTGGACTGGACCCAGCTGTCCCGATACCCAGCCCCATGCCTCTTCCAGGCCATGGTGCAGAAAGAACATTCTCAGCAGCAAGGTCAGAGTTATGCATACCTCCTCTGCGACGAAGTCCATGGTATCAAATGTGATTCGGCCTCGCTTCCTTTTCTGGGGGAGAAAAAAAGAGAAATTGAGGAGAAGAAAGAGAATCAGCAAGACTGCTACTAGAATTTTGCACTGAAACCCTCCTGTGCCTCCAGTGCTCACCCGTGGTAGGCGGAAGCCATGGGAACCCTCCTACCCACTGGAACCTCTCATGTCCACCTCTGCTCGAAAGCCCCAGCTCAGCCCCAGACTCAGACCCAGTGTGGACAGCGTGTCATTGTGGAAACAGAAATGCGGTGGGGGGAGGGGAGTAATAAAGAGAGGAAGGATGGAGAGAGAAAAGGAAGAGGGGAAAGAGGCAAACAAATGAGGAAGTGGAGAGGGACAGAGAGGGAAAAAACAGAGACACCAACGAAGCCAGCCTTCCCTAAGCGCCTATCAGGAGCCAGGCACACGCCTCCTCTTCCTTTCTTACTCTATTTCACCCTGAGGACAAAGCAGGTATTGCTGAGCCCCCTTCTGGACTCCACAGGGGGTTAAGGAATCTGCCCGAGGATCACACACTGAGGAAACAGTCCTCTCCTAGAGCGTGTCCAGAAGAAAGCAGCGCAAAAGGTCTTAGGGATGAACTAATCCAACTCTATCTCCTAACGGTTGCAGGGGGGATGAAGAAATAGTCGAAGAGGCAGAGAAAAGGGGGAAGATCTGTAGGAGGAGGCAGGGGAAAGGAAAGAGACAAACAAGGCCCTGACCCCCATCTGGCCCAAACCTGGACCCACGCCCCATCTCTCTAGGTATACCTCAGGTCCTCCCCACCCCAGTGCCCCATTTATAGTTTATGTACCTGTGTCGTGCTTTTCAAGAAGGCCAGTGATAGAAAGCATGGTGCTCAGAAAGATGCGGATTCACAAGGTCTAATGAAAAGTGGCCCACGGTTCTCTCTACCTGACCCAACACTCCAGCCCCCTAGCTCTCTGCCCAGTAGCCACATGACTCCCCTTTGGCTGCTCTCAAGAGGCTTCTGCTCTGCTCAAGTCCACTCTGCCCAGGCACTGTCATTCAGTCTTAGCCTCACACATCCCTGATGACAAGTCTGATTTGGGTCTTCCAAGTACCCAGGCAGCCCAAGGCTTCTGGCAACCAAAGACTCCTGATAAATAGCACCCCTGGGCCCATGGCTTTACCACTGCATGACAACAACCTGAGTCAGAACATCCTTCCTGACAGCAAACCTCCATCTCTCAGGTTCCAATTCTTCCACTCCATCGCTTCCCAAGTCATGGTCCAACCATAGGGCAGAATCTGGCTGCAGAGTTCATTTGGTTTGGCCAGCATAGTGTCTTTAAATATATGAATTTGAGGGATGCCTGGGTGGCTCAGTGGTTGAGTGTCTGCCTTCAGCTCAGGTTGTGATCCTGGGGTCCTGGGATCGAGTCCCACATCAGGCTCCCTGCATGGAGCCTGCTTCTTCCTCTGCCTGTGTCTCTGCCTCTCTCATGAATAAATAAAATCTTTAAATATATATATATATATATATATATATATATATATATATGAATATGAATGTCTTTGGATGGGCCATGCTCTTCTTTTCTGCTGACCCACAGGCCCCTACTCCCTGCTACATCTTTAACTCAGCCACATGCACACAGTTACACTTGCTGGCTCCTTAGTGACCCACCTAAGACAGCCTTTTTTTTCACCCATCAGCACCACCCATACTCTTTCCTCCTTCAGAAACCATTTGGGGCAATTTCTTGGAGTGAATTGCTAGGTGCAATTGGAAGGCAGGGCTGAATCTAGTCACTCCTGGCACAACAGAAAAATAAGCAGGGTTTGTCAGAGATTGGGAGAAACTTTGTGGGCCTGAATAGTAATGAAGATGCCTTTGGGGATCCAGAACAGGTTAACAGAATGGTGAGCAACTTTTCTGAGCTTAAAAAGGGTGTATGATCTACTACTGAAATAAAATATTTGAAACAGAGACCTTCTAGAAAATCTAGAAAGCATGGTCTCCAGAGTAAGCAGGGCCTTGCACGTGTTCCTTTGTTTAAGCGGGGGGACAGGAAAGAAGGTTGAGAAGATGAACAGTGATGGGCATTCAGAAAACCCTGACTCTAAGGAGACTTCTGGATTTCTCTGGCTCTTTTGATCCCTGTTGGAATGACGATGGCTTCTTCTCTACTCCTGGTGTTTCTTTCTACTCAGAGGGAATTGTGCTGATAGAACACTACTAGCCCTTCTCCTTCCACATTGAGAAGGAGTGACATAAACTCCTTGGTGACTTTGGAAGGAAAAACTGGGTGAGATCATTCCTTCTCTGTCCCTGTGAGATCACATTCTGCTCTGTCCTCCTTTGCTGTGAATTTAGGGCAGGAGGGTCTGCTCCCACAGTGGAGGCCTGCCTTGGTCCAGCACTGTCCACGACACATGTAAGGCTATCTGATTCTGGGGTTTAGTCTTAGGTCATCCTTGCACTTGATG
The DNA here is from genome assembly GCF_011100685.1 of Canis lupus familiaris. Lineage (NCBI taxonomy): Eukaryota > Metazoa > Chordata > Mammalia > Carnivora > Canidae > Canis > Canis lupus. The sequence continues at coordinate 25,402,711 of NC_049245.1, read as the reverse complement.
ATACAAATAATCTTCTCCAATAAAAGTGTCATCATTAACAAAAGTGGCAGTTGGGTCTCCCATCTGCTTTACCCTTTGTCTTCTCTCTGTTGGTTCAGAATATGGATTGGGGAGTGAGGTGCTATTTATCAGACCCCCTTAAGCCCTCACAGTCGTGCTAAGGCCAGCTGCTTACATCCCAGAAGGAAAAGATAGGGTGCTTTCTATGAGAGGTCTCGATGATCTGATATTCCCGGAATCCCCTGAGGCCCTGGCGGAACATTTTACACACTCGAATCATCACGATGATATCCATGGTGAGCTGGTACAGTCCCTGTGGAAACAAAACAAATAAGATCAGTAGAAACCATCTGTTTTCAGCAGCCACCAGCAGGCTAAATAGCACTGATAAAGTGAAATGGGATGGAATTAAATGCAGGGGTATGCTGGAGCCATGGTTCCACTTTTGAGGGAGTCTTCAAGCCTGCTGAAATTGTGTTGGTAGCCTGAAAATGGCCACAGCTGGGACTATTTATGCCACACAAACTGGCAACTGCTACAAACCTCCCTCCCCAGGAGCTGGTGGGTAAAACTTTCTCCAGCACCGCTCTAGTTAAATAGCAAGTCCTTCACTTTGGTCCAGAAAACAGCAAAAGTGACAGCAGGCAGCAAGGGGGAGATGCAAAAAGCCTGGATTTTGGAATCAGATGGATCTGAGGGAAGAACAGTCGAGCAGATGCAACATTGTGGCCTTGGAAGACAGAAGAAGGGGCCATAAGCCAAGGGATGTGAGTGGTCTCTAGAAGCTAGAGAAGTCCAGGAAATGAGATTCTTCCCTAGACCCTCAGGAAAGGATTGCAGCCCTGCTGACACCTGGATTTTAGCCCAGGGAGACCTGTTCCAGACTTTTAGCCTACATAAGATAATATGATTTGTCTTAAGCCACTAAATTATGTGATATGTTATAGCAGCAATAGGAAACTAATATAACCACTCACCCAAGCTAGGCCATCTGATCCCAGGCAACCTTTGAGCCTGGGAATTTGGAATTGAAACTGAGAACAAATCAGTCTCTATCCCAGTATGAATTTGGGAGCAAGGGTAGTCACCCTCTGCCTGCCAAGTAAATACAGGGGATAGGGAAACAAGCTCAACAACAAAGAGATAAATCCAGAATGCGAAACAATCTACAAGTCAACTAACCCAGTTTCTTAAAAGACAGGCAAATAAATGCAAAGCATGAACCTCTGGATCCTGATTCATAATTGCAAGCTGAAAAGGCCACTATTGGGCAGCCCCGGTGGCGCAGCGGTTTGGCGCCGCCTGTGGCCGGGCGTGTGATCCTGGAGACCTGGGATCGAGTCCTGCGTCGGGCTCCCTGCATGGAGCCTGCTTCTCCCTCTGCCTGTGTCTATGCATCTCTCTCTCTCTGTGTCTCTCATGAATAAATAAATAAAATCTTTAAAAAAAAAAAAAAGAAAAAGGCCACTATTTAGGGACAAATAAGGAAATGAATATGCCTGGAGATTAGATGATATTAGGGATATTAGGTTAATTTTCTCACTATTATAGTGATGTTGTAATTATGTCCTTATTTTTAAGAAGCATCATAAGAGGGCAGCCCTGGTGGCTCAACGGTTTAGCGCTGCCTGCAGCCCAGGGCGTGATCCTGGAGACCCAGGATCGAGTCCCACGATGGGGCTCCCTGCATGGAGCCTGCTTCTCCCTCTGCCTGTGTCTCTGCCTCTCTCCCTCTCTGTGTCTCTCATGAATAAACAAATAAAATCTTAAAAAAAAAAAAAGAAGCATCATAAGAAACGTAACTTACTCTCAAATGATTCAACAAGCACACACACAAATATGTAAAGCCAACATGGCCAAATGCTAACTGTTAGACCTAAGGGGTGATCATTATATTTCAACTTCAATGTTTTAAAATTTCCATAACAAAACAAGCACAAAAGCTAAAAACATTTATTTTTTTTAACTTCTGTTAACAAGGACATCAAAGACAAAATGAAAAGGCAAACTGAAGACTGGAAGAATACATTTGCCATACACAAAATCAACAAAGGATTCCTATCCAAAATTACAAAACATAATTATTACGAAAAGCTACTATCGGGGCACCTGGGTGGCTCAGTTGGTTAAGTATCTCCCTTCGACTCAAGTCGTGATCCCAGGGTCCTGGGATTGAGCCCTGGGTCGGACTCCCTGCTCAGTGGGGAGCCTGCTTCTCCCTCTCCCTCTGACCCTCCTCCCTGCTTGTGCTCTCTCTCTGTCTCAAATAAATTTTTTTAAAAAACAAACCAAAAAAAACCCTACTTTCCAATTTTTTTATTTTAAAAATTCTGCAAATCAAAGCAAAAAATACAAATAACTCAAAAGAAAAAAATAAGCAAAGGATATAAACAGGTAACTCAAAGGGAAAATGCAAACCACCTATAAATAACAAAAAGATTCTGCACATCAGTAGAGATAATGGAAACGTAAATTCAAGTGGCAAGAGACCATTTTACATTTATTGGATTCAGGGGGGGGAAAAAAGAAGACATTTCCCAGAGGAAAAGCTAAAAATAATTGAAATGTCCATCAGTAGGGGAACGTATCACCGCATTACAGTATAGTCCTGGACTGAACATAGCACTAGAGCCATGCATGTCAGTGTGGGTAAAGATCACACGATTTTGAGTGGAAAAAAGGTTGGAAAGGGATGCCACTTAGGACATCATTAAAAAAATGTGCTACATACTATGTTGCTTATAAATACTTATATATATAATAAACTTTTTAAATCTAGGGGGGTACCTCGGTGGCTCAGTGGTTGAGCATCCCCGCATCAGGCTCCCCGTGGGGAGCCTCTTCTCCCTCTGCCTATGTCTCTGCCTCTCTCTCTGTCTCTCATGAATAAATAAATAAAATCTCTAAAAAAATTTTTTTAATCTAGAGAGGTAGGGTACATATTAACCTCAGGAAAGTGGTTCCCAGTGAGGAGGAGGGGAATGGGATGATGAGGAGCTTCACCAGTAACTGTAATATTTTCTTTAAAAATATTTATATCTGGGGACACCTGGGTGGCTCAGTGGTTGAGTGTCTGCCTTTGGCTCAAGGTGTGATCCCAGAGTCCTGGGATTGAGTCCCACATCAGGCTCCCCTTGAGGAGCCTGCTTCTCCCTCTGCCTTTGTCTCTGCCTTTCTCTCTGTGTCTCTCATGAATAAATAAATAAAATCTTTAAAAAAAATTTGTATCTGAAGGAAGTACAGGGAAAGGCTTTTTAAAAAAATTTTTTTATTTATTTATGATAGTCACACAGAGAGAGAGAGAGAGAGAGAGAGAGGCAGAGACACAGGCAGAGGGAGAAGCAGGATCCATGCACTGGGAGCCCAACGTGGGATTCGATCCCGGGTCTCCAGGATCGCGCCCTGGGCCAAAGGCAGGCGCCAAACCGCTGCGCCACCCAGGGATCCCCAGGGAAAGGCTTTATTAATAAAATTAATACTTACTAAATAACCACTTTTCCACCAGGAACTATTCTAAGCCCTTTATAGGTATTGACTCATTTAATCCTCAACAGTAAATCAGTGCAATAGATACTAATACTACAATCACTCTTTACAGAGGGGAAAATAGGCACAGCAAATCAAGTAAGTTGCCTAATACTAATATTAGCCATATGACTAATAGGTGATGGGGATTTGAATCCAGAGTCCATAAGTTCAGCCTGTCACTCTATCCTGCTGCCAGGCCTATTCTCTCTGGATCTCAAAACAGTAGGAAGGGTGAGTACAGAGCAGTTCTTAGGGGCTCAGAGTGTACCCTGTGACATGCCCAGTGTAAAGAGGATAGCAGTCTACACTGAAGTCTTTCTGAAGCCTAACCTGGAACTTTATCCTCTGCGTCATGCTGTGATTCCAAAAGAGACAGTGTAGGCCCCCCTATTACACCTGCCCGTCTTTTCCTCAAAATACCTGTCTGTGCAATCTTTCACTCTTTCCTCCCAGAACCCTTGACTCTCCTCACCAGTTCCTTCTTCAGGATCTGCCACGAATAAGACACCATATATCTCCTCATGGTTCTTGAGCTGGCAAATGGCACAATTAACCCCTTTGCCTTTCAAGTGTAGGATCACAAATCCTTCCCAAAGAATCCACTTGTATTAAGAAACAAATAACTTCCCTCAGTGGCAAGGTAGGAGTTCCTCTCCACTCCTCATACCCTACCAATAGCTTCTAGAAGCCTTGTTCTGAGAAAAATCTCATTCTCAGAATCTCCTTATATCACAATGGAAGATTCTGGAAGAGAAGGCAGCGGGAAGGAACTGGAATCCAGGAGTCTAACGTCTAAAATATATTGAGAACTCATAGAACTTATTATCTTAGTTAATCCTCACAACTACCACAAGGGGAGGGTCCTTACAACTACTCCATACAGACTGAGGCTTCAAGTAGCTAACTGAATGCCAGTCATAGGACCATTTAAGGAAAGTAAGAGGCTCTTGGGCTGGGGGCAGGAGCACCAAACACCTCAGCCAAGAGGGCTCTCTGAGGCTTAGAACTCGGAGGCTTAGAACCCTGTTGTATGATACAGTCCTGTAAATCTTGTTATATTAGTAGATCAGGAACTCTCAGAAAAATCAGAAGTCCTCAGCTAAATGGAGTGCCAAATGATGAAAGGAAATCTGGTGACTAGAACTCAATGACCCTGAGGCCCTTCCAAAGGAGAAAAGAAAATAGGATCTAAAGTATGGCTGTCTACTAGATTAAAGATGGCAGTTGATGGTCGCAGTTTGCTCTTGTATACGAGAATCCTCAATAAAAAACTACGACTTCAAGTATGCCTGATTTGCCATTCCTATCCAGCAAGGCCCATCTGCCAACGCTCTCCCAGCTGACAGCCAAATGGAAAGACGCTGAATGCAGTAAAGACAGCCTGACAGCGGGGAAGACCCAAGATCCAAATGACTAAATTCAAAGGCCAGCACTCATAGAGTGAGACACTAATCACTTACAGAGATGAGAAGAGATAGAATTGTTTTGTTTTGTTTTTTTTCCCTCCCCTGCCAAGAGAAAAGATACAAGGAACTCAGGGAGAAACAGAGTAAGAGAATGTTTCAGAGAAAAAGAGAGAGAAGCAGTGTGGAGTTTTTGCCTTCTCTACCACAACCCTGATCTTAAGGAAGGAAATACAAAAGTTTAGGGGGTTTCTGAAACAAACTCTTGGGGGTGAGGAAGACAAGATAGATGGTGGGAGGTGGTTACAGACAGGGAGGTATCCAACCAGTCCTCTGAGCTGCCTGAGATGCAAGTGACCTGGAGAGGATCCAGACTAATAAGGGGCATCGGAGGATGTCAGTAAGTAGGGCCAAGACCCTGACAAGACCCTGAAAGTAGACATTCCCAACTTTACCTCTTGCCAGCAGTAATTGTATAATTTCCTGGGGAATTGGATTGGTGGCGGGGAGAAAGGGGCAGGAAGTTTGGAAAACTCTGAACTGGCCTACGATGAGTCAATCAGCCTGAAATTATATCCTCTCAAAATTACTAGATTGGATCTCAAGTTAGTTGAAGACACATCTAAATTAAGTTGTCTCTTAGGAGGCAGGGTGGAGACCCAGAGGCAGACAGATATTAAAGTCAGGTCTAGAAATTAAGAAAGAGTCATTTCTGGGGTGCCTGGGTGGCTCAGTCAGTTAAGTGTCTCTGCCTTTGGCTCAAGTCGTGATCCTGGAGTTCTGGGATCAAGTCCTGCGTCAGGCTTCCTACCCCACAGGGAGCCTGCTTCTCCCTCTGCCTCTGCCTCTTTATCTCTTATGAATAAATAAATAAAATCTTTAAAAAGAAAAAAAAAAGAAAGTGTCATTTCTGTTGCAATTTATAATCTTAAAATTGAACCGTTGTGGAGCAGAATGCCAGAAAGGGAATTTGTCCTATTCTTACGTGATAGTGGGTAAATCACTTAACCATACTGGGCCTCGGTTTCCTCCTTTTAAAACTGAGTTAGACTCAATTCCACAAATAATTTATTTTCTTTTCCTTTTTTTAAGGATTTATTTATTTATTTAGAGAGAAACCATGAGCAGGGGGAGAGACAGAGGGGGAGAGAGAGAGAATCTCAAGCAGACTCCCTGCTGAGCAACTGGGGCGGGGGGAGATCATGACCTGAGCTGAGATCATGACCTGAGCCAAATCAAGAGTCAGACACTTAACTGACTGAGCCACCCAGGTGCCCCAAACAATTTCTTTTCAAGATAAGATCCTTATTGTTTTGCTAATTATAATAGTTATGCAACTAATATTTATAGAGCTCCAACTACATGCAAGGTATGAAAAGGTGAATAAGACATGGTTTCTGCTCACAAGGAGTTCATAATATGGTGGCGATGGAAACCACAGTCAACAGAAAAAGTTGCACTAAAATTAAGCTATAAACATAAATGAAGAAAAGGGAGAGACTGATTGGAGAGCACGAGATGTGGCTGGAATATGAGATACCCAGGAGGCAGGAAGTGAGGGTATGCAGGCAGAGGTCACAAACCAGCCACCCATGGAGCAAATTGAGTTTTTAGACTGTTTTATTTGACCCACATGGTGTTCTGATTAAAATATTGTTAAAACTTAAGTTGGTTATGTTTAGTTGGGGAATGGGCTCACTAATTCACCAAAATCCTCACCTCACAGAACCATGTAACCTGCCAGGCATGCTATCTACTTGCAACTCTCAGTATAGGATCTATATGGCCTCTTTCAGACCTAAAATTCTTTGACTATATAATCAATGGTTGCAAAATTGTGGCCCACAGACCATATATAGCCTGTTGGCATGCTTCAACTTTTTTTTTTAAAAAGATTTTATTATTTATTCATGAGAGACACACAGAGAGAGAGGCAGAGAGAGAGAAGCAGGCCCCATGCAGGGAGCGCAACACGGGACTCAATCCCAGGTCTCCAGGATCACACCCTGGTCCCAAGGTGGCGCTAAACCACTGGGCCACCCGGGCTGTCCCATTCCAACAGTTTAAAAAAATATGTTTTTTAATTAGTTAGGGCAACTGGCTGGCTCAGTCAGTAGAGCATGCAACTCTTGATCTTGAGTCTGTGAGTTCACACTCCCTGTTGAGTGTAGAGATTAGTTAAAAATCAAAAAAATCTTTAAAACATTTTTTAATTAGCTGTCAACACTTAAATACTAGAATTTTATGGGCAGTTTTCTTTTTTTTTTTTTTAAGATTTTATTTATTTATTTGTGAGAGAGATACACACACACAGAGAGGCAGAGACACAGGTAGAGGGAGAAGCAGGCCTCCTGCAAGGAGCCGGATGCAGGACTTGATCCTGGATCTCGGGATCACGACCTGAGCTGAAGGCAGATGCTCAACTGCTGAGCCACCCAGGTGTCCCTATGGGCAGTTTTCTAGGGAAACATAATTCACCAAAGTGACCCTGATATAAGCCATCTAAATGGACTACTTTTTGTAGAAGAAATAAAGGAAATTGTAGAAGAGCTCTCTCACCACCTCTACCTTCACTGAGAAAGAAAATAGTACCAGGTTCTGAAGAGAAAGCTAGAGATTCATGAGTATTGTCTTTAAAATCCTAAATATAAGCAGATAGAATTCAATAGTACATTTAAAAATAACATTACTGGAGAGCACCGGGGAGGGGGGGCAGTCTGCTAAGTGGTTGACTCCTGGTTTTGGCTCAGGTTGTGATCTCTGGGTTGGGGATCGAACCCCACCTTGGCTCTGCACTCAATGTGGAGTCGGCTTGGGTTTCTCTCTCCCTCTCCCTCTGGTCCTCCTCCTTACCCCTGTTCTGTCTCTCAAATAAATAAATCCTAAAAAATATAATAACATCATTGTGGTACCTCTTTGGCTCAGTCAGTGGAGCATGTGACTCTTGATCTTGGGATTGCAGGTTTGAGCTCCACATTGGGTGTAGAGATTACTTTAAAATAAGAGAAAAAAATCTTTAAAAAAAGGAAAAAAAATAATTTTGAAGCTCCTGGCTGACTCAGTCAGAAAAGCATGCGACTACTGATCTTGGAGTGGTGAATTTGAGCCCCACACTGGGTGTACAGATTAGTTAAACAAACAAACTTTTTTTTTTTTCTTAAATTAAAAACTTTTGAGACAGCTGGGTGGCTCAGTGGTTGAGCATCTGCCTTCGCTCCAGGCATGATCCCAGGATCCGGGGATCGAGTCCTGCACTGGGCTCCTTGCAGGAGGCCTGCTTCTCCCTCTGCCTGTGTCTCTGCATCTCTCTGTGTCTCTCATGAATAAATAAATAAATAAAATCTTTTTTAAAAAATTAAAAACTTTTTTTTTGAGAGGGCGCGTTAATGAACATGTCACTCTTGGAGACAACTGGGGCTCCAGACAACTGGGGGTCCAGTGCTGGGACCTTAGTAATACTGCGCTGAGCATGCCTCGAAGCTATCCCATTGGTTAAGGGCTACCCCTGGAGGCATTCACTTGCTTTTCTGGACTAAGCAACCCAGTGGCCAGAGAAAGCCCTCAGTGAAGGTACTTAGAGTAGGAAGCTGCCTGGTTAGCCTGTGCAGAAATGACAAGCCAGAGGATTAAAGCCCACAGTAAATGCCTGGGGCTGCATGTTGTGGGACAGCTGGCAGAGTTGCAAATTATCCCAAAAAGGTGGTACATTTGAAGGCAGAACCAATAGCACCTTCTGCAGAACATTGGGATTGTAAGGGCTGGGCTCGGAGAGCTTCCATGGTATCCTTGGCACCAAGGAGAAGCAGAGCACAAGAGCTGACCAGGGAAAACACACAGACTGCCATTCTTGCAGCCCTGCAGCTGCCAAGCTCCATCTGCCAGGACAGGAAAGAGCTAAACCAATTTGGTCACACAGAACCTTTGTCAGAAGGAGCTTTGCTGATGACCCTAAGAGGCTTCCTGTCAGTCTGGAATTCTACTCTAGTCCCTTCTCCATGCACACTTCCAACAAAGAGCTGGTCCAGAAAGAACTCACTTCATTTAAAGGGGATTCATAATAAAAAATAAACAGCACCAGACCCATATATTACAGAAAAGCGGGGGAAGGAGGCAGGGAACCAGAAAAACAAATGGCAGATGAAAGGCATTCACCAGAAAAAAAAAAAAAATTAACACGAAACAGATGATAATCATGAACCACAAAGAACTCAAGGGGCTTAATACATTTTAAAACTAGAGTTCAAAGCAAAGATGCAAAAGTTCAAAGAGATGATGAAGCAACTGTAGGAGATGGCATTGGCAAAGCTCAGGAAAGAAGTATTTTTGTTTTTGTTTAAAAAAAAAACCCTCAGAACTGAAGATTATTTCAGAAACATCAAAAAGGAAGTTATCCCTGCTGAATACAGAGGTCAGGACTGCAAAAAGCAAGTGAGGGAATTGTCAATGAGCACTTAAAAAGGAACCAAGAAATGAAACAACTAACAGGTATGGAAATACAGAGGGAGAGAGAGTGGGAGGGTTGAGTACATGGCTTTCTTCGACTCTTAAAGGTGTAAATCTTTTTTTAAAAAAAAAGATTTTATAAAAAAAAAAAGATTTTATTTTTAAGTAATCTCTACACCCAATGGGGGGCTTGAACCTACAACCTCAAGATCAAGAGTCACATGCTCTACCGACTGAACAAGCCAGGCACCCTTATAGCTGTAAGTCTTAAGACACATTTTAAATCTGGTAAACCAAAATGTATAAGCCTATTTAAAGATATAAAGGGAACTAACAATAATAATTAAAACTAGATAGAAAAGAAGAAAAAAAGGAGAATTATAACAATTACTTTTTCGACTTTTGAATTTTGTACTAGGCATATTTACATATATAGCTTGCCTGTTAAAACGAATGCATCAATTTTTATTTATTTATTTTTTAAAGATTTTTATTTATTCATGAAAGACACAGAGAGAAAGAGAGGCAGAGACATAGGCAGAGGGAGAAGCAGGCTCCCTGCGGGGACCTCGATTTGGGACTTGATCCCAGGACCTGAGGATCACACCCTGAGCCAAAGGCAGAGGTTCAACCACTGAGCCACCCAGGTGCCTCTGAATGCATCAATTTTTAAGAAATTAAACAAAATCAATGCAGTGCAATAAGCGACACAGCTACTAGTAGAACACCACAATAAAAAGAGATTCATTGAAAACTAGAAGCTAGAAGGCTTGCAATTCAATAGAAATAAATGAAAGGAGAAAATGACAAAAGGATTTTAAAGTACCCAGGCTTCTGAACTTACATTGGTTTATCAAGAACAATAATTAGTAATAACTGAGTTAATAAACGTAATCCACTAAAGTACCCTAGACCAGTTATCTGCAGCTTATCAAGACATCAAAAGATAAAAGACCTTTACCCCATGATCAAACACACTTGATAAAATAGGTTAGCAAAAAGAAATTAAGAAAGTCAGTAGAGAGACCAGAGTAAGCTTCTTAGACTTTATAATAAAAGATTAGGGGTACCTGGGTGGCTTGGTAGTTGACCATCTGCCTTTGGCTCAGGTCATGATCCGGGGTCCTAGGATTGAGTCCCACATTAAGCTCCCTGTGGGGAGCCTGCTTCTCCTTCTGCCTATGTCTCTGCCTCTCTTTCTGTGTCTCTCATGAGTAAATAAATAAAATCTTTAAAAACCAGATTAAAATACACACACAACAGGAACATCCTGGGGCCCTTGTATCCAAACCACCTCATTAGGTGACACTGCTTTCTCTTCACCATGATCACAGCTGGCCTACTAGAATGATGCACATAGTGTCTGGTGAGTGTAATTGAAATTATAAGATTACTAAATCTGTTGAAAATATGAATGTCCTGTGTAAAATTTTCTATTTAACATCTCACATGGAGAAAATAATGCAAAATAACAACTGCTGGCAAGGATGGGGAGAAACTGGAACCCAAGTGCATTGCTGGTGGGAATGTAAAATGGTGGAACCACTGTGGAAAACAGTATGGTAGTTGCTCAAAAAATTAAACATAGCATTACCATATGATCCAACAATTCTACTTCTGGGTATATACTCAGAGGAATTAACAGCAGAGACTCAATAACTGTATAACAATGTTCATAGCAGTATTATTTACAATAGTCAAAATGTAGGAAACCCAAATGTCCATTAACACATGAATAAGCAGAATGTGCTACATACATATAATGGAATACTAGCCTTAAGAAGGAAGGAAATTCTGATACATGCTATAATGTTGATGAAACTTGAAAACATTATGCTAAGAAGACAGACACAAAAGGACAAATATCGTAGGATTCCATTTATATGAGGTTCCTACAAGAGTCAAATTCACAGAGACAGAAAATACAACGGTGCTCACTAGGGGCTGGGAAGAGGGGTGAATAGGGAGTTTGGCTCAGGTCATGATCCTGGGGCCCTGAGATTGAGTCCCATTTCAGGCTCACCATAAGCAGCCTGCTTCTCCCTCTGCCTCTGCGTGTCTCTCGTGAATAAATAAAATCTTAAAAAAAAAAGTATTGGTGTGAATCATGCATTTCAATAGAGACAGATGTAGAAATAGATATATAAATAAATATACGATTAAAATAACAAAAATTCAACTGAGTAAACTTGAAGATCTAATTGGCTTTATCAAACAATTCAGAAACCATGTAACACCTCATCTAGCAAACAGAGATACTCTGAAGTTATGCAAAATGGAAGGCTTTCATAGAGAGGAGTGTGGGACAAGGAGCTTCTAGCAAAGGAAACATGAAGGTTCATTCGAGGAAAGTAAGAGGATAATGGCTGGCTCACTGGCTGAACCACACCACTTTCCATTGGCTGGGCTTGCTGGGCCACAAGAATATCTTCCTTTGGTGGGGGTGGGGGTGGGGTGGGGAAGTAGTGATGTAATAACGCCTTCCTGTTGGAGATGCAAGGTATCTCTCCTCCTCTTTGGGGTAACTGGCCATGAGTGGTTGGGTGAGAGCTCCCCCTACAAGCCTTCCCAAGTCCCAACTTTAGTTGAGGTTTCCCTTGCTAACTTTCCCTCCCTCTGTTCAAGAGGGAGTCTAGGAGCTGGGATTATCCCAACAGCATGAACAAACCCAGTGCCCAAATCTTGGTTTCTAAACACCATTCTCCACTAAAAGAACATGATTTTTTTTTGTTTTTTGTTTTTCTGGAGAAATGGCCGATTCCAGAGCTGGGATAGGGAAGGTACAACATGTGCTGAAAAGTACAGAAAATTTCAAAAAATTATGGGGACATGTCAAAAGGACATAGAAGGCAGCCAAAAGGGGTTCCCATTGGTCCAATATAGGGTAATTTGGGCATTAGAATAAATAATGAATTCCAGTGGCAACCAAGAGGCAGTAACCCCGTTACAGCCTCTCTCTCCCATCTATTATAACTAAAAACTTTGGACAAAACACAATTTGAGACTCTTACAAATAAATAATGGCGGGAAATCCCTGGGTGGCTCAGCGGTTTAGCGCCTGCCTTCGGCGCTGGGCATGATCCTGGAGTCCCGGGATCAGGTCCCACATCGGGCTCCCTGCATGGAGCCTGCTTCTGCCTCTGCCTGTGTCTCTGCCTCTCTCCCTCTCTCTGTGTGTCTCTCATGAATAAATAAATAAAATCTTTAAAAAAACAAACAAACAAATAAATAAATAAGTAAAGGCAAGTGTACTGGGTTTTGGGGGTGGGTAGTAAAAACAAAAAAACCAGCCCAATGTGGGTGAATTTCCTGGTTTAATGAAGTCACAGGATACAAGTCATTAGACAAAAATCAATTTTATTTTTATATACTATTGAACAACTAGAAACTGAAAAATTTTAAATAATACCATTTATAGTAGCACTAAAAACATGAAATACTTAGGTATAAATATAATATGTGCAGATTCTGTATACTGAAAATGATAAAACATTGATGGAAGAAATTAAAGAACATCTAAATAATACCAGACCTGGTACCAGTTCCTTTACATATATTTCCTCTTTGACTCTTCAGAACCATTCTGTGTCATACTTACTACCCCCAGGCTCAGAGTCTGACTTATCCAAGGCCATATGATAAAAGAATTCATAGCAGCTTCATTTTGGAATAGCCCCAAATTGGAAATAACTCAAATGTCCTTCAACCAGTGACTGGATAAGCAAACCATGGTATAGCCACATCATGGATTATTACTCAGCAATAAAAATGAACGTTTTATTAGAATATGAAACAACCTAGATGAATCTCCAGGGCATTACTCTGTGTGAAGAAAGCCAGTCCCAAATGGTTACACACTGTACAATTCCATTTATATAACATTTTTGAAATGACAACATTATAGAGATGGAGAACAGATTAGTGGTTGCCTGTGGCTAGAGATGGGGGGTAGGGGAGAGGGGTAGGTGTAATTATAAAACGGTAGCAGGAGAGACTGTGAGAACTAGACCCCAAGACCTGACCTTTACTGCCTACCTGCTTGTACTCACCAACTTTTGTCCCACATTTTTCCTTAAGCTCTTCTTTCCAGCTTATCTCTTTAATTCAGGCAAAAGACCCAATGGTCATAGCATCCTGTGATGGAAACTGCCTGGATAAAGAGCAGTAGCTGGCCTAGACCCCCCAGATCAGTTTCAATTCAACCCCTGACTCACATGTGTGCAGATGGGCCATGGAGTGACCAGCTGTTACCTTTCCCTCATTATAATACTAAAATCTCCACTCAAGGAGGAGCATGAACCTCATTTACATAATATACGATGCACATTATTGGCATGTTTCCTTAAGGTGCATGCACAACTTTATGCCCACCTCTACATATGATGACAAGGACCTCTTATCTAAATATTCATCCTAACCCTAAATAAAAGGAATTAATTCACCCTTGCTCAAAGAGTCACAGCTTTGGAAGTTATTACCCATGATCTCACTTGCTGCAAATGCAGTTTACCCGTGAAAGCATTCTATGTGGTGTAGTTTCTATCTGTGATTCACTAAGGATCAAAATCACTTTAGTTCAGTTACAGGATCATAGTGGTCATCAAACATTTCTAGATATTGATTGTGGTACAGTTGTATGAATCTACACATGTGATAAAATTGCATAGGCCTATACACATACATAAATAAGTGCTTATAAAACTGGTATAATGTGAACAAACTCTGTGGATTGTATCATTGTCAACTTCCCAGTGTTGACATTATACTGTGGTTGTATAAGATGTCACCACTGCAGAAAACTGGGTGAAGTATGCATGAGACCTCTCTGTATAATTTTTGTAACTTTCTATGAAGCCATAACTATTTCCAAATAAAAAGGCTTAAAAAAAATATCCAGGCTTCTATACCACAACCCCCAACAGTATGCCATCAAAAGACACCGAAGTCTCTCTGAAAGAGTATGGGAATCACATTAGAGCTCCCCTTCAGAGATGAAACCTCTACTTACCACTTTTTCTTGATTCAATATTTACTGAGAGTCCAACTGGGAATCAGGCCTTATATTGGAAGCTAAGTGATAGGAGATGCATGATTTATGACACCTTCTCAAGTGAGCTCCCAACCTAGTTGCTAATGAAAAGACCTAATATGATAAGAACATCGGACTACTACAAGTCCGAAGAATTCTGTCCTTGTGGAACCACTTACTAGGTTTTTTAGTTTGGACCAATCCATTTCCTCTTGGTGCGCTGACTTCTTAACCTGCAAAATTTGGGAGAATGAAATACATATAAATAAATGTATTTTAAACTAAACCTGGGTCCTGTGAGTAGGTTCAAGGATATCTGGAAATCACCTAAAATTATATGCATAAATATGTAGAATAATTCCAGATGAGGTATTGTTTTCAGATTCTGGGCATTTGCTCACCCATACAGTTTAGAATAACTGCATTTAACTTTTAGATTTAATATGTATGGTCCCTTCCATTCTAACATTCCACAATTCTAATAGACCTCCAAGATCTATTTCTAATATTCCATGATTCTAATAGGGATGCAAGAAATGGGACTAGAGATCTAACATTCTGAGATTCCATGGACTGCAAGAGTTCATTCCCTTTCCCAAAAGAACAAGGGTTCAATTTTTCAACATGGGATTCTAGACAGTCTATGATTTAACTTCCAAATGACCTTCCAAACTCAGCTTTCATCCCTTTCCCATACCCTGGCCACGCCCCCAGGTGTAGACTGCAGTTTCCACAAAGTTTTGCTCCCATTCACTCTGTGCTTGGCACAGGCAATGCCTTCTACCTGGAATGCCCTAAATCTCCCTTTTTCTTCTTGAGTCTCAGCTTAAAGTTCTCCTCCCCGCCCCCAGTAAAAATCTTCCATGACCCTTCATCCTTGCAGCAAGGTTTGATGTGCTCCCTTAAGCCCAGATTTCTGACTGCCTGTCGCCATCCAGGGAATAGGACTGTTGGTTCACTCAGGGCAGTGAATCAAAATGCCAAGAGGCGAGGCAAAGGAAGTAAAGGTTTGAAGCTAGTAGGTATAACAAACTCTAGACTCCTGTTTTCCCATCTCTGGAAATAAAGAAAAATATCAGATCTAAGGAAAACAATCTGAGAGGAACAGTAAATGTAAACAGCATTCTGTTTAAGAGACAAAAGGGAGTGGTGGGGATTGAGGCCATTTGAAACAGAGCATCTTGTCCAAAAGAAGGAGACTCTACTCAGTTCCAGCTAATTGTTGATTGGCAGGAATGTGGGTGGGTCCATCCAATGTGGTCAGCTCATCTACTTTTTCAAGAGAAGCTGGAAATCCAGATTTGCACATGTGAAATCTCCCAATTTTAAGTGCCAATAACTAAAAAATATTCAAGACCCATTGCAATGACTTTCAGGGTTTTCAGGCTATGAAAAATGTTCTGTGAGAATCCATTTCTACCTATCCAAGAGAGCATATCCTATTAAGAAGGCAAGTTTTATATCAGGGCTGCTGGTGTATTGCAAGTTGTTAAACAGACCCACTCCTTCTGCACAAAGCTCAGACAAAACCTTTCATATGGGTCCCCTGTCTCTCTCTCTCTCTTTGGGTCTTAGCTTCCCTATCTACCAATGGCAGTATAAAGCATAATTGTGAGTCAGCTGTCAAGAGGTACGAGGTTTCATCTGTATCATCTCGCTGAACTCTCCTAACTTCTGAGGTAAATTGTATTATCTCCACATTTTACAGCTCTAAAAAAAAAACCTGCCACTCAGAGATAGCAGTTTATCGAATGAAGACAACAGCAAACATATTTTTAAAAAAAACCCTTTCCTTCAAAGGGCTTTACTGCTTTAATCCTCTCAACAAGTCTGGCCTAAGGCAAATAAACCCTGAAATGGGGAGTCCACCAAGGCAGCCTGACTCCAAAGCGGTAGCACCGTGTTGCTTAACAGGAACATAATGCAAACCATACATATAAATTTTTCTAGTAGCCACACTTGAAAAGTAAAATGACACAGGTTAGGGATCCCTGGATGGCTCAGCGGTTTAGCGCCTGCCTTTGGCCCAGGGCCCGATCCTGGAGTCTCAGGATCGAGTCCCACGTCAGGCTCCTGGCATGGAGCCTGCTTCTCCCTCCTCCTGTGTCTCTGCCCCTCTCTCTCTTTCTCTCTCTCTCTCTATCATAAATAAATAAATCTTTAAAAAAAAATGACACAGGTTAATTTTAATAATAGACTTTATTTGACCCGACACATGTAAAATATTACCAATCTAACATGTAATCAATATAAAAGACATTGAGATCTATTACCGGCTGTACCAAAGCTTGGGTATATTTTACATTACAGCACATCCCCATTCCGACTAGCCACATTTCAAAGGACTCAGTAAGCCCACGGAGCTAGCGGCCGCCATACGGCACAGGGCATTTAGAGTCTAATTTTAATGTTAAAAGCAGAACCCAAAGAGGCACCTGTCCCTTGGTTTCAAAGGACGCGGCCCAAATAACAATGGCACACAGCTGTTGAGCATATACTTTGTGCCATGGGAGAGGCGAGTCTTACTGTGTCTGTTGAGGACCTTCACACGTTAGATTTTGTCATTCTCGAAACGAGGCGAGTGCCCCTGCTTATCTCCTTTGACAGAAAGAGGACTTCCCCGGAGCCCGACCTCGTCCCGCCGTCCCGCCCCAGCGAAGCCGTGGCTCGCCACCGTCCCAGTCAGGGGCCAGGAAGGAGGCGCGCACGCAGCGGGACGTGCAGATCACCTGCGGCCCGGAGCGGGCAAAGTGGGCGAAGACCCCTCGGCGCTCCTTCTCCTCCAGCTCTTCTTCCTGCTCCTCTTCCTCCTCTTCTTCTTCCTCACCCTCCTCGGACTCGGACTCGGACTCCGATTCCTCGAACCGGTCCTGGAAGGGAGCATACTGAAGAGGAGCCCAGGGCTCGCTTAGATAGGCCCGCCCCCGCCCCCGCCCCCGCCCCCGCCCCCGCGCCCCGGCCACAGCCGCCCCCTGACGCGGCTCGCTAACGCGAGGGGGCGCCGCTACCGGGAGCGGGCATTCGGCTTCCGGGCGCTCTGGCGCCGAGCTCATCATAGAAGCTAATGGAGACTTCCGCTTCCGGCGCGCTCAGGCCCTGTCCCGGTGCAGGTAAGCTTGGTCTGCTGTCGGCCCGCCCCCGTCCGCCGCCCGGGAGGCCCCGCGGGCTCTGCCCTAACGCGCTGAACGCCTCCCTCCTCAGCCGGCCCGTGCGCAGACGCAGTGCTGAGCCCACAGCTGCGGGACAAAGAGTGACGTCCAGAGCTTGGAGTCATGGCGGCGACGGAGCCGAGCTTGGCGGCTGCTGGGGGCCTCGCGCTACCGCCAGAGAAGGAGGAAGGAGCCGGCCTGGGTTCAGGCTCGGAGCGTAATTCTGCGGGCTCCTCGTCGACCGTTAAGGCCGCACCACCTGCCCCCGAATCCTCCAGTGCCAACGCCGCAGCCACCGAAGCAATTCGTACGCCCCCTGCGGCGGCCTCCGCGCCCTTGGAGCTGCCCGTGGGGCCCCCAGCCCTGAGCTCCCCGCCGCTTGCCGAAGCCGCTCCGCGCTCCCCCCCACACTCTGGCGGCTCCCGACCCGGCCCGGAGACATTCCGCCAGCGTTTCCGGCAGTTCCGCTACCAGGACGCCGCAGGTCCGCGGGAGGCGTTCCGGCAGCTGCGGGAGCTCTCCCGCCAGTGGCTGCGACCCGACATCCGCACGAAGGAGCAGATCGTGGAGATGCTGGTGCAGGAGCAGCTGCTGGCCATCCTGCCTGAGGCGGCGCGGGCCCGGCGGCTTCGCCGCCGCACCGATGTGCGCATCACGGGCTGAGCTGCGCAGCTGCGGGCGGCGGGGCCCCGGCGTTCTCTGAGCTGGGGCCACGATCGGGTCCAGGGGCCTGAGCCAGGCTCTCCGTTGTTGATGAAAAATGAGTTTTTGGCAGCTCCAGCGTCTGATGTGCCCCTTTTCGTTCGTCCCTTACTAGGTGTATTTTCCCGAGCCTTTTCCCTTCCAATCTCCTTTTTGGCTGGTGGCAAAACCCGCGTTGGGACCCATGAGAATAAAGCCTTTGTTTCCTGTTCACTTGGCATTTGTTGGCTTTTGTGGGATCATTTACGTGTTGGCTAGGCCTGGGCCTCCACGTCTGGAAAATTTTCTCCTGCTCCCTCCCACAGGACCCACTTGGGATTCCTTTGTTTAGTTGGGAGTCTACGTAAAGGACTTTAGCAGGCTGGGTTCCTACCTTTTTTTTTTGCCCCTACCTTTCACTAGAATGTGAATTTGTCCCCCCTCCGTAAAAGATAGTGGATATGGTTGTGGCAGGGAGAAAGCGGACTCCACTTAAAGTGCTTAACTGGCTACCTCTATACAGGTTGGGCCACCAACTTGTTACACGGGCCTGCCTTTGGGCACAGGCTTCCCAAAAGACCCATGCCATAGGGCTATTTTAGGAAGTCTTTTAGTGCAGGCCTTTACAGATAGCTCTTTCTGAGCTCTGGTTTAAACCCCAAACTCCCCTTTCTTGTCATATTTTAGGCCCCTAGGATTTAAGTAGAGCCAGTGTGAACTAACGGATTTTTACATTGCTAGAGCTACTCTTGTTTAGAAAGAGAAGGAATCTGGCAAGTAATAGGGTATCTCTGCTATTAAATTTTAAAGTCTACTTTTCCTTAATTCTTTTGCCTACCCAGGAAGGAACTAGTTGGGGTCCATAGGCAGTTTGGATTGGTCTCTAAAGGGTCCTAATTGCAAAGGGTGCCATCTCTTAATATGAAGGCCAGACCTATCTTCACCACACTGCTCTCAACAATTGAAATCTAATAAGCCTGCAGCTCACAGCACAAAGCATGAGCTAAACTGGTTTAGAGGACGGTGTGGGGCATTTTACTTTTGAATACTAATGAATTCAAAATTATTTTGCATACTTTCTTGGGATTTAGGATCTTGACCTTGCATCTGCTTCCCTGAAGAAGATAAATCTGTTGACAATGTAAAAATCTTCCTCTAAAAGAGAAGTTCATAGAAAATTATGTAATGCATGTTAAAAATAGGGCACAGAACTTTATAATAACATGGTTGAAACATTGCAACAAAAACCTGTTTTATTTTTTCCAAATACAGATACAGAAGTTTGCATGTTTTGCAAATATTGCTTCAAAGCAACATTTCTATACACAGCGCCTTCTGTTCTAATAGCGCGTAAACATAGATATGTATCCACAGTGCAATGTTGGCTCATCAAGGGTCCACCTTGCATAACACTAATTAAAGAAACAAAATGATTATAGTCACACCGGAACTGTTTTTGTCAAGGCAATTTTTTTTATAGGTGGATAGTTTTCCTCAAAAGAAAGGTTAGGTAGTGTACATATTTCTAAATGGTAACAAAAATCTTTGCAAATAACAGTTTCCAGTGCTCCAACTTCGGGTTAATTCGACTTGACCCAGGAATTGGGGATGGAGCCCCTCAACATGGCTTTAAATTAGAGAAGCACACTGAGGTTATCAGAACTTGGAGTCATCCCTGCTTCCTTAAGGACAAAAGTCACAATAGTGAAATGGGATTATTTCCTTTATAAACCATAAACCCAATACTTGGCAGAATTAGGGTAATTTAGTTTCTGCTTCCACCTCTGAGAAAGACATGACATTGACTCCCTTAAAGTTGTAGCTTCCCCAGATGTGATGCTCAAATGATTTGGGAAAAGAAAAATCAGTAATCTAATAATATAACAGTCATCATACCTCACAGTTGTGGCTACAGAAAATCATTCTGTTTCATCCCTTTTTGGACAAACACAATTCTTTTAATGTGGCTGTCTGATAAATGGCGCAACACATAGATGCCACGCACTCTCCTTAGACGTTTCTTCCCACACCAGAAATGCCAACGTTAGCAATGGGAAACAGCCTCTTGTAGAGGAATTGAGTCAGCTTTACTACAGATGCCACAGCCACGTTTTCCCTCTGATGGATAAGCTACAGCAGGTCAAAAGTCCTAAATTCGTTTTATATCAAATGGTGAAGAAATCACTGGACAGAGCATTCCCTGAAACAGATTTTGGAACAGAGGCCTTCAAGACCACAATGACCAGTGTGCCTTCAAGGCCTAATCATTCCAAAGGTTACTGGAGATACTGTCATTGCTATAGAGATATTGGCTACTTCACGTTTACATAGTAAATATTTGCAGCATATAACATTACAGATTCATAAACCCATAATTAACTTGTGAGTTAATGGACAACTGTGCTTTGATTTTTGCCTTTAGTGATAAGAAAACTAAATGGTGAAAGGGGTCACTCCTCCAAGTATGGAGCATTTTCTTTAACTTTGTCTAGTAAGGAAAAACAAAACAATATAGCAATTACACATGGAACCGTAACCTGCAAGAGTAACAAACGTTGTCTTAAAAGGTACAAATTGTACCTGGACCTTAAGCAGCATAATCACCTTGACCTCACAAAATAATACAAACAGGAAATCTAAAGCGTTAAAGTATATTAAAACAATTCTGAAAATGCCAACTACTGAACATATACCCTTCTGGGAAGGAGAAAAGCGGCACATGTAGAATCTTGTTTGTTTACAACAATATAAAATAAGGTAATTCTCCAAACCACATTCTTTGTAACAAATCTTTACAGTGAAAGAGTTCAAAATTTGGGGAAACATTTTCTGGACATTAAATAGAACCGGGAAGTTGTCAATATTAAGAAGTGGGTAGAAAACGCTGTCCTTTGGGTTCCAGACCCTGCCTGCTTCAGTTTGGAATTCCTAGATTCTTATTACAGTGAGATTCTAGTTCCTCCACAGGCTGTGTGGGCTCTGCTACAAAAGACATAACCCAGCCAACACTGGGGGTAAAAGCATACAAAACTTGTCCCCGGTACCATGAAGTCATGCAAGACAGGTGGTGAGAAAAGTGAAGAGTCCTAAGGAGAAGACAGGGCAGCCAAGGCCTCTGCTCCTTCCCAACCTCCACAGAATGTGAAGTCACGACATTCTCACGAAGCTGGAAAAATGAAAATGATGCCTGCTGCCTAAATCCATGCCAGGCAGAAACAAGAAGGCTTGGCATATGCCCCACCCTGACAAAAACGTCAATTAAATAAGCTGCAGGTTGAATTTACAACTGTTTCCGACTAAACTTTTTTGGCTCTCATTCCATTTATCGGTGGCACGATTTCAAGTGAAGTTTGTGCAAAAAGACTCACTCTCCATTCAGCGATGTGCACAGAAGAAGGGAATCCCAAGAGTCAATTTGCTACCTTCTTGGTAGGCTTCAAGATCAGAGTGCCCTGCCCACCAGCAGCCAAAATGGCCCCTCTGTCCAATGTCCATCATACCCCCTGCCCAGACCCCTGAAGTCAGTCGGTGTCACGTGCATTCGGCATGCTAGGTTTATGTATTTAAATATGCAAAGCTCCTCCTGTAGGTACCCCAGGATAGTGCCCCCACTAGTTCTGGGTGCCCAGTTTCATGTTGAGCAGCAGAGTGCAATCTGCTGCACCTTGCCCAGGTCCATCAGCAGCTGCTTGATGCAATGCTTGAGCTGCGGAAGCCTAGCCAGTGGCTCCGGGGGCTCCAATTCCCCAGTGTAGTCCAGCCAGCTCTCCAGCACTGTAGACAGAAGAGGGAGAACACCCAGTGAGCTCCTAACACTTCATCTGTGAGCACATCAGCAAGAATCTCAGCATCTTCTCATCTACCCCTAGACGGGGCGAGGAGGGAGGGCCCCTCAAGCAACACTGAAACATCATCATCTCTATAAAGTATTACCCCTAGGACAAAACTCAAATGCTTTATAGAGTAGCACAGTCCAACAGAACTTTCTGCAGTGGAAATGGTCTATGTCTGTGCTGTCTACAGAGTAGCCACTACTCACATGTAGCTAACTGAGCACTTAAAACATAGTTCGTGTGCCTGAGAAACTGAATTCAAATTTTATTCAATTTTGGGATCCCTGGGTGGCGCAGCGGTTTGGCGCCTGCCTTTGGCCCAGGGCGCGATCCTGGAGACCCGGGATCGAATCCCACATCAGGCTCCCGGTGCATGGAGCCTGCTTCTCCCTCTGCCTATGTCTCTGCCTCTCTCTCTCTCTCTCTCTCTGTGACTATCATAAATAAATAAAAATTAAAAAAAAAAAAAAACAAATTTTATTCAATTTTAATTCATTAAAGAGCCACATATAGCTAGTGATTACTGTATTAGTGCAGCTCTACAGTCTAGAAGGCTTTTTTTTTTTTTTGAAGTCTAGAAGGCTTTGAGGAACCCACCTTTCTCAACGTTACTCCCCAATTTTTATAAGGTTTTCCCTTGTTTGAAATCAGTGAGCCTGGTGTTTTAGACTCCTATTAAGAAAATCGAGGGATCCCTGGGTGGCGCAGCGGTTTGGCGCCTGCCTTTGGCCCAGGGCGCGATCCTGGAAACCCGGGATCGAATCCCACATCGGGCTCCCGGTGCATGGAGCCTGCTTCTCCCTCTGCCTATGTCTCTGCCTCTCTCTCTCTCTCTCTGTGACTATCATAAATAAATAAAAATTTAAAAAAAAAAAGAAAAAAAAAAAAGAAAATCGAGTATCTAAAGGAACTTGAAAAAGTCTGTGTTTATTACTATAAACTCAGATTTGCTTCATATTCCTACCATCAGTAGCACAGAATATTATGACTTTATTTTCTAAGTATTTAATGTAAGATGTCCAGGTACTAATATCCTTGATTATCTTGGTTCAGTATCTTAAAAAGCTGCCTTGCCTCTGAGAGCAGGGATTTCTCTACAGAAGATGTTTTTTCTTTCCCAAGCTACTCCCTAAAGCTCTGACATTTGGGGAGAGGCCATTTTGGAACCATACATCTTTGGTAAGAGCCGGCCCCTCCGGGGAGGCCTGTGCCCAACCTGGCCTGCCTGTAACCTTTCTAGTTCATAAACCAACCTGTACTGAGCACCTTCTGGACCCTTGAGCTGAAGGTACAGAAAGAGGACCCACCTACTGCCTGTTCCTCAGTTTACAGCCTCACACATAATCCTTTTCCCTTCTTAGATCTAGCCCTCCACCTTTTTTCTCACCTTTCAAAATCCTTTGTTCCCTTAAGTTACTTGTCAGAGAAGCCCTTCCCAACTCTACTAGTCACTGTGTTAAATCAAGGGTGCTATGTGATCACATGCTTTCCTCCTTTGGAGCACTTACCATAGTTTATAAGTACATATAATGGGATAAATTTATTTTATTTTATTTTATTTAAGATTTTATTTATTTATTCATGAGAGAGAGAGAGAAAGAGAGAGAGGGAGAGAGAGGCGCAGAGACACAGGCAGAGGCAGAAGCAGAGGGAGAGGGAGAGGCAGGCTCCATGCCTGGAGCCTGACGTGGGACTCCATCCCAGGACCTGAGGATCACGCCCTGGGCCAAAGGCAGGCACTAAACCACTGAGCCACCCAGGGATCCCCAGATAAATTTAATTAGTACCTATCTCTGCCACAAAATCAAGTTCCATGAGGGCAGAGGTTCACCTTGCTCCCCATTATATACCTAATTCTCAATTGCGCCCGAAACATAGCAGGCACTCAGCAAAGGCAGTGAGAAAGTGTAAGAATGGCCTAGCAAAGTGTCCCACTGACTGCTCAGGCTCCACAGAACTCACCTACCTCCCTCTGATTTCTTGCTGGTACTTAGGGGTTCCAAGGATGAGAAACAACCCCTACACCTCATCCCAACAACTACAAGGACCTGAAAATAAGAAAAATAAGACTGCCTCTCAGACCTGAACCTGAAAGTCATGAGTAAAGGATCAAAGTCATATGAGAGTGACTAGTGACCTGCTGAGCAAGAAAAACTCCACAGTGACCATTTTCAATACATCAGTTATTCTTTAAGGAAAAAAACCAGAAGGAGACAGGGGACTGCTCAGCAAAAGGGCACAAGAATAAATGGAGAAAAAGCCAAATCAATGCCAGAAGAGCCCATCTGGATGAGTGTAGAAAAGAGGCAGTCGGGGTGCCTGGGTGGCTCATTAGGTTAAGTGTCTGCCTTCAGCTCAGGTACTGATCTCAGGGTCCTGGGATCAAGCCCCGTGCATCAGGCTCCCTGCTCAGTGGGGAGTCTGCTTCTCTCTCTCCCTCTGCTACTCCCCATGCTGGTGCTCATTCTCTCTCTCAAATATATGAATGAATGAATGAATGAATGAATGAATGAATGAATGAATGAAAGAAAGAAAGAAAAAGAAAAAGAAAGAAAGAAAGAAAAGAAGGAAGGAAAGAAGGGAAGGGAAGAGAAGAGAAAAGGCAGCAGTGAGGACTGGCTGGGTGATTTTCAAAACACAGAATGTTAGTCTATCCTTGACAAGATGATCCTACAATTGCTGAGAGGCTGCATAGGCTCTACTTCATATCTGGTTTCAGGCTCACCAAAGACAGCCCCCAATACTGTGGTGATCCAGAAGGCATGCACAAGGAGAAAGCATCAGTGTGCAGACCAGAAGAGTCTAGGCCACTCGGTAGTCTCTGGGCTTGGTTAAAAGGAGTGTTATGAGCCCCTAAGGTGGAAGTGTTCTCTCTAGATCTACAGGACTGAAGATGACCTGGAACTGTGGAAACCAACAGCATCTCCTCTGGATTCCAGCATCCAGGAGGCCAGTCTTCTCTCTGTACCATGGGCTGAACCATCACCCCAAGTTTCTCTTTTAAGGAAGCTCACAGCTTCTCAGGAGTATAATGATTGTAAGCAAGGCAGAAGGTCACAAAGGTAAAGTTCTATTTCATATACACTCTCCCAGACCATCTAGATAGAGGCCAATGCTCACTAAAGTAACATTTTTTCTTAAGATAATGTTTCTAATGCTAAAAGATTCAATATTTTCATGGTCATTAAAAATCTTATCTTTTGCTTTTACAACTGTTTGTACAACTACATAAATTATTAAATTATGTTAATATAAAACAATAACTCTTTTAAAGTATAAATCAGTCAACAGAATAGTTTACTAGCTGTTTCTTAAAAGGAACACTATATCCAAATTCTTATAAAAGCTCAGTTTATCTTAATGGTATTTGGATGAACTAAAGAGTTCACACTTCCTATTATAGTTGGAATAAAATGGGATTCTGATAAATTTTAATTAAGTACAATGGAAAAGTCTGTTTATCTGAAGAAAATCTTTAAGATTTATAATTGATTTTCATATCTCAGAGCCTGGAGTATCAGAACACTAACAGAGTACATGACCTCAGATCAGTAGGACACCTAAAAGGCCCTCAGGAAAGCCAAAGAAGGGAGCTCAGATTTATCCTCCTCACCACACCAGCCATGAGACTGGATGGGAGTGGCAAGTCAGTGAGTAAGTAGGGAACTCTGATGTCTCCCCCAGAGGCATGGTCCTTTGGCAACAACAGAACACTCTCCCTGTTTCCACGGGGCTAAGCCTACTCTCAGGGACACAGAGCCACTCCTACTCCTACTGCCATTCTCTCAAAATCCATAATTTCCAGTCTGGGATTCAATCCTCTTTCAGCTAGAGAATAGCAGGGTTTTCAGATAGTGGCATCAGTTAGCATCCTAAGGAGCCCAAGGAAACCTTTTAGGAGTACAAGAGACAGAAACACCCCTCTTCCAGAAGTGCCCTCAGAATGGACTCTGAATTAGTCTCCCATTCCTTGTTCCTCAGATTTGCCTCAGCAGCAGGACAGAAGCATGGAGGTCCTTCTCTTACTTTCCTCCCACAGGACAACCCTTTCCCAGTCAGGCTAGTCCTCTTATCACCCACTGAGTCACCCCCTCTCCCACAGAAAACCTCAACTCTCCTCAAGGCTCGGCTTCAGACCCAGAAGTTTCAGGAAGCCTTCCTGTTACTGTTTCCCTTGCCATACTTCACCTTTGGCAGGGCCTTGGCCATGCATGTGCTATGGCCACACCTCATGACTCTAGCCTATATAACGTATGGCATCTTTCTGAGTTATTTCATGCAAGTAGTTTGTTGGTTTTTTAATTCATGAGACAGAGACATAGGCAGAGGGAGAAGTAGGCTCCCCGGGGAGCCCGATGTGAGACTCTATCCCTGGACTGGGATCATGCCCTGAGCTGAAGGCAGATGGTCAACCACTGAGTTACCCAGGCATCCTACAAGTAATTTTATATCCTCAATTAGAGTAGTGGTAGCCTGACTATACTCAGACTCCTCAAATGGAATATTTACTTTTCAATTTGGCTCCATTTTAAGAATGAAAACAACAAATAAGAAATAAGTGAACAATCAAGGAATTCTGTCTTCAAAAACCAAGCTGGAAAAAAAAAAAAAAAAAAAAAAAAAAAAAAAAAAACCAAGCTGGAGTCGGGATGCCTAGGTGGCTCAGTGGTTGAGCATCTGCCTTTTGCTCAGGGTGTGATCCTGGGGTCCTGGGATCAAGTCCCACATCGGGCTCTCCGCAGGGGGCCTGCTTCTCCCTCTGCCTATGTCTCTGCCTTTCTCTCATGAATAAATAAAATCTTTTAAAAACAAACAAACAAACAAAAAAAAAAAACAAAGAAAAAAAAAAACAAGCTGGCAACTTCCTAGGGATCAAAAAAGACTAAACTTGAGCATGATCATCAGGCCCATCTACTACCTCTAACACCTGGGAGAAATACCCAGGGTTACCCAAATGATTCAGTCAAGTTCTTAAACCTCTACTGATAAAGAAGAGAAGGCTTCAGTTTAGATTTGATGAAAGGCCAAAATAAAAGGTTTCTTCAGATTAATCCTCAAAGACATCCAAAACAATATTAAGTCCAAGCTGAAATTCCCCATGGAACTCCACCGGCAAAGATTTGCTCAGGTTGCACACAGCCTGTAGGCAGAGTCTAGTTACACTTTTGCACTCTGTTTTGCAGAAGGCACTAGGTAAGTTAAGGACTCCTGACATTACACAGACCTTAGGTGCCTGAGGGGGCGGATGTGGGTGGAGGAGGCTGGAAAAAAAAAAAAAAAAAAAAAGAGGCAAGAATGCAGCATCTGTGGGAGAGCCAGAGATGCAGCCCTACCATCCAGCTCCTTCTCAATGGAGTCCATCCGATGCGTGACTTCGTCCTGAAGGGATTCCACATGGGTCAGCAGGTTAAACTGCCACTGATGCTGGGAGCTCAGCAGCCCCTCTCCGCCTCTGTCCAGCAGCTTCCGAGTAGGGGCTTCCTCGGGTAGGACCTTTTTGGAGACATATTCTCTCACCTAGGAATGGAATGGTATTTAAATTACTGTGTGGAGACTGCTCCCAGCCCATTCTCCAACTAGCCAGTGTTTGCAATCATCTGAAAAACCAGCTGCAGTCTGAATATTCCAAACCTCTATCTATCTCCCTCTCCTGTCTTGGACACCAGGCAGAAGTATGCCTGGGGCAGCAATCACAAACACCTTAGGGCATCAAGAGGCCTCACAACTGCTTCCTAGTGACTGGCCCAATGCTCCAGACCCAAAATAGGCCTCACAGAATGGCTTCTAGAGCCCTGAGATCAGAGTAGAACAGGATGGGTGCAGACAGGAATTAGTATGTTACTTAGCAGGACTCAGACAAACTAGTTTTAAGTCCTAGCTTCTTGTCTTGCTGAATGTGTGAGCCTAGATTAGTTACTTTTCCTCTCTGAGCCTCTGTTCTCTTATGGGAAAGATGCAAGTAGTGAAACCCAATTTTTAGGTTCATGAGAATGAAATATATAAGGTTTATAAAACACCATGCTGGCCTATGGTCAGCTTGCCATGAATGAAAGATATTTTTAATCCTAGCTGCCTTGTTTAGGCCTCGTATTTTCTGACTTTTTATTACGTGGCAGATGTCTTTAGGAAATCTGCCTAGTTTTACGATCACAAATGGTTTCTACCGTTTGTGATCTCAACCTTTCATTCATTCATTCGAAATGAAAAAGTTGAGCTAATATTTATTAGAGCTGACTGTGCAAAGCTCTGTACTGACGGTTTTTCGCAGACACACTGCACAGTAACTAGAGGGATGGGCACTGGCCCCTCCCACAGATAGGTGAAGAGACACATCTAAGGATGCTGACCTGCTCAGCATCACACAGTAAATGGCTAAGCCCAGACATGACACTGGGTCTGTCTCCAAAGACCAACCTCACCAACCATGACCAGCACTGGCAAGGGGACAGGCTGAAAGAGGTACAGTGCCCACCCGTGAGTGGCTTATCATTTAGGATGTCCCACTTGGCAACATGCAGTAACATATCTAAATGCTGATGATGCCAGCCACAGGGTAAAATTTAAAAGAAAATTTAAAAGGAAGGATGATGATGGTGGAGAAGCTCTCCACTTACACAAAGCCTCACTGACCAACTGAGGACAGGACAGAAGGGCATAAGTGAACAGTTAAAGATGACAATATTGGCAGGAAAATGACACAAAGAGGCTCTAGAAGAGCATGGTTCGAGTAACAAAAAACTGAGTTTTTCTTGGGCAAGCTGATGAAACCATTAAATATTCTGACGAAATGGACTGTTTTTATGTCAGGGCTACAAAGTTAAAAGCCAAAGTAAAGCTATCATACAATTGTACTGAAAAACTTATGCCTAACAAAACATTTTACTCATTCTTTGCTCATGCTAAGACTTAGCAGCTAGGTGCAATTACAACATAAACGCCATTAAAGAAAAAAAACAATTTTCCTACCTAACTTCCATTTATCAAGTGTC
Source organism: Canis lupus familiaris (assembly GCF_011100685.1). NCBI lineage: Eukaryota > Metazoa > Chordata > Mammalia > Carnivora > Canidae > Canis > Canis lupus. The sequence continues at coordinate 25,373,656 of NC_049245.1, read as the reverse complement.
AACACTATCCTTCTCAATTCTTCCCACCTCTCCACCTCCCACCCCTAGTGACTATGTCATTTTGTGGGCATTTCCTGGAACCTGTGATCTCTGGTTTAATTGGGCTCTCCTGACTTTACAACCATTTTAACTGACCAGAAAACACCTATGATAAGCAAATTTATTTTTTTTATTTTTTTTTTTTTGATAAGCAAATTTAAATACAATTTTACAAAAAGCATCTTTCAGGGCAGCCCGGATGGCTCAGCAGTTTAGCGCTGCCTTCGGCCCAGGGCATAATCCTGAAGACCTGGGATCGAGTCCTGCATCAGGCTCCCTGCATGGAGTCTGCTTCTCCCTCTGCCTATGTCTCTGCCTCTCTTTCTCTCTGTGTCTCTGATGAATAAATAAAATCTTAAAAAAAAAAAAAAAGCATCTTCCACAGAACCCTACAAGTGGAGCTCAAGCACTCAAATACTAAATTAAGAACAAGTACAAGTGAGCCACATACCTTTAGGGAGCTAGATTTGGAGTCACTGTCCCCCCTACTCCTGTCTTGGTCTAGAGGCCAGCCCAGACGTGGAGAGAGAGAATCATCACCATTCTCATGGAGGGGGTTGACTGCATCGTCGAGGGCAGAGCCCCGAGTCTCCACCACCAGCTTCTGCTCCACAGCAGGGTAATAGGCACGGGGCTTCTGATAACAATGCTCGCTAGTAATATAGGACTCCTCCATAGACCGGGGTATGGGGAGGGGCAAGGGCTTCTCCACTGCCCCATTCAAAGTTCTATAGCTCAGGACTTCCTCTTTGCTCTTGGCTTCAGTGACGTGGATGTGTTTCGAATGAGATCTCCCCTCCCCTGAGTGCTGTTTCCAAGGCTGACACCACAGCTGCAGATCAGGATGCTCCCTGCTTCTGTTGGGAGGACAAACACAGAAAGGGCTTTGGAGTAACTGCGACCACTGCAGTGGCTTCTCAATTCCCACTCTCCCAATAGGAAGAAGAACTCCCCACTTGGGCCATCTGGCCACAAGCCACCATTTGCTAAGCAAAAGGGAATATAAATTCATGGTCTCTGAGGAGATCACGGGCAGGCAAGCTCCTGCTGTGAACACTCATGGTAAGATTAGACTTGGGAGTCAGAAGACTTGACTGCATTTCAGTTCAGCCACTGATCAGCAGTGCAGCTGTATTAAGTCACTCAGCCAGACTCATTCCCATTCCCTCCTCTGCAAAACTAGGCTAAGTATTTGTCTGCCTTTAGCCAACGACTTTGGTAAAGATTAAGTGCATTAATCCAAATAAAAGTAGTTTGTTAGCAAAGTACTCTTCAAATGTGAGTTACTAAAACTAACCAAATAAGCAGGCATGATAATCCTGGCATGCAATAACTTTCAGTTACATTCAGTAACCTGGATGCCTCAGTTGGTTAAGTCTGACTTTGGCTCAGGTCATGATCTCAGGGTCCTGGGATCGAGTCCAGCACTGGCCTCCCTGCTCAGTGGGGAGTCTGCATATCCCTCTCTGTACCTGCCCCTCTCCCCTGCTCATTCTCATTCTCTCTCTCAAATGAATAAAATCTTTTTAAAAATGCAATGACAATGGGTCAAGGGGGCAGGAATCAAAGTCACCTACATATAAGCCATTAATAAAATATTTTTTAAATTGTTCTAAAATCTTTTACTCTCACCATTCCAAGGAGAAAACTTTGTTACTGAAGAACAAGGATTCTAATCCCTTTTTGAGCCATAGACTCCTTTGAGAATCTGTTGAAAGCTCTGCTTATAAATATGTGCACGTTAAACTGTGTTAACACCTTAGTTTCCCAGAATCGTTCACTGTTTGAGTTTTGACCCAATGGAGGATCATTACATTAATCTACTGGCTCGTGATCATTTGTAATGCTCCACGAATTTGTGCATCATCCTTGCACAGGGGCCATGCTGATCTTCTCTGTATTGTTCCAATTTTAGTATCTGTGCTGCTGAAGCGAACACCATAATCAATTGTAGAAAAAGGAAAAAGAGAATAGGAAATATCAGACTGTACCATTCTAAGTAACAGTGACTGAAATTTTAGTTTCAGTTTTATATATGTGAGGAATATAAAACATATTTCTCACTGTGGGATATACATTTTATTCAGTTTAAAAGCTACCCTAGATAAACTTCACCTTTTAACTCTTCTGTACTATCCAAAACTTCCACTATCACCTTTGATCATTAAATTTAAAGAAGGAAAAAAGGAAGGGAGGGAGGGAAGGAAAAAAAAGTGGGCTTCTGGAGTAAGGCCTATCGGTTACCAGAGTTCCTCGCTGGGAGCGCAGTGCCCTCTAGGGGGTGTTTGGAGAGAGACAGGTGCTACTCACATTGGGTTCAGAGACCCTCAGAAATGTGTAGGGACCTTTCTAATGGCCACAATGACTGACGGGTACTACTGGCATTTAGTTCACTGAATCCAAGGATGCCTAACATCCTATGACGCTTGGAACAATCCCATGTGATTGAGATAAAGAAGAATCATCCCATGATACAGTCGATAGCACCTTTCCAGCCTCCAGCTGAAATACACTGAAAGCACAAGCTTACTCACCAGTAACCCCAATATATGGGTACCCCTCCACATACACTTGATTGAAGCTGTCCTGCACAAATGGAATAGGCCATACGTGAAAGCATGGAGTGATCTTACAGAACCTAAAATTCTGCTCTCAAAGGGCTACAAGTGTCCTTTCTTAGCTCGCCCTCTCCACCGATCACCAACAACCCCTCCTATCCACTGGAGAAGGACAGGAAACAACAAAGTCAAGGCAGTAGGTCCCTGGACCACTGCTGGTAGGGTATCACAATCTGTACCAGGAATACAAGATGCCAGACATCCCTCTGAATCAGGGGAAGTGAGAGTCATTGTTAACTTTCAGGTTTACTATAGTCTGAAATCTGTTAACTGGAGCATATAGGCCCCAGTACGGACCTTCTCTTGCATGAAAATCACAAGTCTTTGCTTCCCCCTTCCTAGAATCTTTGCCCTCCTAGGTAATACCTGAAGCCCCAGCTACTTTTCCACACAAAGATAACTTCCTGGCCTTTATGAAGAAGGAATGTACAACCACATATGCTACTTTTTAAATGACAATAGATGCTCTGAGGTTACTACCAGTTATAGTTTGCCTTTGAAAATAAACCTGCCAAGCCACTTAGGAACAGCATTTCTGAGAATGAGGACCCAGAACTTGTGACAACAGAGACTACTCATGTGTACACAGACATAATGGGACCAACTCCCCCACCCCACCAGGATCTTTTCTCCACATATAATGATGAACAAGATCTCCCTATACCTTCATCTGAATTGCTAGGAAAAGTCAGATTTAATTCCACTACAAAGTCAATGCTATAAAGAGGAAGGACCTAAAGGAGAATTCAGAATAGAAAAGGTTCCAGAACATGGGATAGAGCCAGGAGCACTGGTATTTCAGTAAGAAAAAAGAAAACACCATCCGAATGCATCTTCAAATGAAAAGAAATAAAGCAGAGTTTACAATCATGAGCATCACCTGAGGTTTTTCCCGGCCCTTACACAGACCACCTTCTATCAGCTTCAATTTCTGGCATCTCATTAAGAAGAAATCAATTTGGGATAAAGTTTTCTGATTTTATAAAATGTGAGGAAAAGCTTGTCTCTGACATATTTTAAAGATTTATTTGACAGAGAGAGAGTGCTCACAAGTGAAGGGGGTAAGGGCAGAGGAAGAAAGAATCTCAAGGACACTCCCCACTGAGCACAGGGCCTGACATGGGGTTTAATCTCACGACCCCGAGATCATGACCTGAGCCAAAATCAAGAGTCAGACACTTAACGACTGAGCCACTCAGGTGCCCCAAGTTTACCTCTGATACCTTATCCAGGGCTGTCACTTGATTCAGTTCACTTCAACAGCTATTGTCACAGTGACAGCTAACTTCCCCAGCAATTATCTTCCCATTCTCTTATACCCACCTCCTTCCCTACTCCTGGGTTCAAACAGAGCACATGGACAGCCTTCTCTTCAGTTAGGTGTGTTCACGAAGGCTGCCTGCTTTCCCCTGTTTCTCTTTTTCCCCACCTGGGGGCTGGAACAGTTGAGGTACAGTGAGGCTGTTTCAACCACGCAGGTGAGAAGAACCCCAATGGAATGCCAGAGCCATAAGACAGAAGGAACCCAAGTCTCCAAGGCCACAGGTGGAATCCTGGAAAAAAGGCCATCTGCCTAGCCTGGATCCCTTACTACCCATGGACCATTCATTATGTGACAAAGAATATTTCTTTTTTTTTTTAGCCTCTATTTTTTGGGTCTTTGTTACAGTACCTTAGCTTATACCCAAACCAATATATATACCATGTCTGAATTGGTATATATATATACCAATATATATACCTTGCTCAAACACTCCTTGTCCTGCCAGTTCTTGAAGCCACCAGGCCTATATGCACAAGAATGCAAGAGAAAGCAAAACCCCCGTTCCACCATCCCAGGGCTCTGACACTGAGCCTGCTGCTGAGGGGCCTCCAGGACTAACTTACACAAAGGAAATCTTGCTGGAAAATGCATGGAACATTGAGAAGGAAGTTAGAAAGGTGAGGACAAATACTTGATAGGAGCCAAGCCTGGGGTTCTAGACCTGATTCTACCCCTGGTAATCATGGGAGAGCAACTGCCTCATATAAGGCTTCAGATCTCCTATTTGGTAAAATGGGAGTAGGTTACAAAAGCCAAGAGACCCCAGTAAGAGCTACATGTCTTTCTCAGAACTTACATGAACTTGGGTCATCTGACACATAGAATGCAACCATGGAAGGGGAATTTACACTCAATTTCACTCCTCAAACTTCTAGCCACTAAAAGTCAGAAGTCCAGTTCCAGAACACTTAAAATTCTTTGCATAAGCAAGCCATTAAGAGAAAGACTTTTGAGGAACTATTAGGCTGGAGAGCAGGCCTGCCAATATTATCTCTTCCAGCAGCTTTTAATCTTACTTTGTTTACTGTCAAGGGTGTTAAGGATGAACAGATAAACAAAATGCAGCATTACCTGTAACAGATGATTATTTAGCCTTTAAAAAGGGAAATTCAGACACAGGCCATACTACAGATGAATTTTTGAAGATACTATGCTAAGTGAGTTGAAATAATAACAAAGAAGACAGATGCTGTGGGATCCTATTTATATGAGGCATTTAGAGTAGTCAGTTTCATAGAAACACAAAGCAGAATGGTGGTCCCCAGAGGCAGGGAGGAGGCAAAATGGAAAGGAGTTGTTTAACCAATTCAGAGTTGCAGTTCTGCAAGATGAAGAGTTAAGGAGACTGGTTTCAACAAGATAAATGTATTTAACACTACTGAACTATATATTAAAAACATGTAAGACTCTTTATAAAATATAAATTTCATATTATGCATATTTTATTTACCACAATAAAAAAAATTCAGAACTGTACCCAGAACAATACATAAACTATAAATGCATACACCGTATTTTCATTATGGTGGTGGTTACTAGGGTGAATACATTTGTCCAAACTCAATGAACCCGTAAAATGAGTAAACTTAATTATATATAAATTCTACCTAAATAAGGTTCTTTTTTTTTTTTTTTTTAATGTTTATCATGTAACTGACATTTTCCCCCCAAGGGGGTGCAACGTTCCTGGAAATACTACAATTATCAGGTCAATGCATGGAGTGGCTGGAACAAGCTCCTATTACATCTAGTTCCAAAATCCATTTAATATATTGTCCTCAGGGCAGCCTGGGTGACTCAGAGGTTTAGCGCTTTGCTGTCAGCCCAGGGCATGATCCTGGAGACCAGGGATCGAGTCCCACGTTGGGCTCTCTGCATGGAGCCTGCTTCTCCCTCTGTCTGTGTCTCTGCTTCTCCCTCTCTCTGCGTCTCTCATGAATAAATGAATAAAATCTTTAAAAAAAAATAATAATAATATATTGTCCTCAGACAGAGGATGTATCAGATATAAAACTGCTAAGAACAGGGATGCCTGGGTGGCTCAGCGGTTAAGCACCTGCCTTCAGCTCAGGGCATGATCCTGGAGTCTCAGGATGGAGTCCCACATCAGGCTCCCTGCATGGAAACTGCTTCTCCCTCTGCCTATGTCTCTGCCTCTCTCTTTCTGTGTGTTTCTCATGAATAAATAAAATCTTTAAAAAATAAAAAAATAAACCGCTAAGAACAGACACTACACTTGATCTTCGCCAAAAGCGTGAGACATAGCTGAAAATTTTTTAGTAAAAGTCTCAAACTCATTGGTCTTATTACTGATTTTGTGGCTTTCCAATCTCAAATTTATCTTGCGCCCCCTCCCCCACCAGACCATGTCAAATCAGACTCATCCCCAAAGCTGGAGGTGCCACACTTACTGCAAGATGCTCATCTTGAGCTGGAGGCCATGCAGAACCTCGATCACTCTCTGCACATCTCCGAGAAGCTGGTGGGTGGCCACAATCTTCTTGGCATTCTGGTGGGAGTAATTCTCTTCCAAAAATGCCAGGCCATGCATATGTCCCCTGCTCAACCACTCCTTGTCATACCAGTACTTGAAGCCAGGTCTTTGACCTAAAGCAGTGACAATCAGAGAGTTAATACTTGGTCTGAAGGAAACACAGACCATTGCATCACTGCACAATTATCACATAAATTACTGGAAGGATGGACCAGTATGTTCATTTTATTTATTCATCCAATAAACATGTACTTGGCACCTACTATATTCTGGGCTCTCTACCAGGGGTTGGAATAAGGCAGTAAGACCTATATTTTCTGACATCTTAGAACGGGCCAGAGGTGAAGTGGGAACCTGGGTATCTCCTTAAATTTAAATCACATCGTCGTACCCTCCTATTTAAAACCTTCAATGACCTCCTACTGAATACAGAAAAAAAAAAAAAAAAAAAAGAAAGAAAAGAAAAGAAAAGAAAAAAAGCCAAGGCCCTAACACTAGCCTAATGAGGCTGACAAGACCCAGCTCCTTCCTGCCCTCCTTGCTTTATCCTTACAGTGGCCTCCTTTCAGTTTCTGGAAAACATCCAAGTTTTTGGTCTTATGATCTCTGCTCTAGATCCCCTCTGGAGCATTATTTTCGAAGGTCTCTGAAGGACTGGCATCTTTTCACTCCCCTCAGACAGGCCTTATGTTACCTTCCAAAGTAAGAAAGCCTCTTCAATGCTTTTAACTGGTTCCCAGATAAGTTCCCAGATACTGGTTGCTTACCGTATTTCCCCTTACCCCTACCCCCTGTCAAAGAGCAGTCATGCCCAGCTAACATCTTGCTTATTTGACTTATTTTGACATCTGTTTCTGGCCCAAACCCCACTTAGAGCAAAAATAATAGGAACCATCTTGTTCATGGTTGTATCCCCAGCATTTGGCAGAAGAATCTTGAATGGATTTATCAAGTGTAAAGAAGCTCCAAGTCCCCCTTCCAACTGTTACCTCCCACCTTACTAAATATAAAAAATAGGCGCCCTCCCTTCTCTGCACCTTCATTTCCCATCTATTGCAGTAACAGATGAATTGGATGGTTTCCGTGGTCTTGTTTATTACAAGGATCCTCAGGAAGAACTGTAACTACACAGGACTCAGCGATGTTACCTGCTCCAAAAGCCTAGGGAACAACTTTCAACCAGACAAGCGTTTACCTCTCCATATCTATAAAAACCCTGAAATAACCATACAATCCCTACTAAGGTCTTTGGGCTCTTTCTGGCTTTACTAAAACACATGGTAGGGATGTCATCAATTCTGTTAAAAACATCTTTAAGTAACCTTTTTTTTTTTTTTAAGATTTATTTATTTATTTATTTATGATTAGAGAGAAAGAGGCAGAGACACAGGAGGAGGGAGAAGCAGGCTCCATGCTGGGAGCCTGACGTGGGACTCGATCCTGGGACTCCAGGATTGTGCCCTGGGCCAAAGGCAGGTGCTAAACTGTTGAGCCACCCAGGGATCCCCTCTTTAAGTAACCTTTAAAGAATAATCTGGGGGTGCCTGGGTGGCTCAGATGGTTAAGCATCTGTCTTCAGCTCAGATCATGATCTTCAGGTCCTGAGATCAAGGCCTACATGGGGCTCCCTGCTCAGCAGGGAGTCTGCTTCTCCTCCCTCTCTCTCACCCCCTGCTTGGGCTCTGTCTCTCCCTCTCTCTCAAATGAGTAAATTTTAAAATCTTAAAAAAAAAAAAAAAAAAAGAAATCTGTTAGGTCAAAATTCTGGTCTAAGACACTGCAGAGTCAAACATAGACTATAAAATATAAACATAAATGTAAAAGACACAGAGTACTCAATTCAAGGAGGAGTCTATTTATAGCATTGGCAATTAGAGTTGTAAAAGTTCAGCAAGTGCAGAGGAGTTGATGAAGATGGTGTGTAGGGTTTGTAAAAAGGGAAAAGTAAAGGGAGGGAAGGAGTGAGAGATAATAAAGTAGGCAAAAGAGATTTTTAAACAGTGCTAAGGAGCCCTAGGGACTATGTGTGGCATTTCAGAGGCACCTGCTGCATGAGTGGCCTAAGCAACAGGATTTAGAACAGTACCACCTATTTGCTAAAACTAAAGTCAAAGACCATGGCTCTTGTCTCCTATCTGGCACTAAGTTGCTGACTGATCTTAGCCTCATGTCCCTTCTGGGCCTATACTTGCCCACCTATCAAATGTCAGGGCTGAACTAAGTGGTCTCTGAGATCCTGCCCATCAATAATATTCTATGATTCATAAACTAATCTTCTGGCCATATTCTTTCCTTAGAATAAAGGGACAAATGAGCAGATTCCTCTCCATCTGTGGACTAATCTAGCACAAGGAGATACAGTGTCACAACAGAAGTCATCAGGTCCCAAGGGGACACACTTGCTAGAACACAAACTACAGTGACTAGCCCCTCTCTTCACAACCAGCAAAATCAAGATTTGACACCACAAATCAGTTCTAATTCCAATTTGGTTAATGAGAATGGGAAAGTCATTCATGTCCTTGGGCATCAATTTTTTCCTCATAAGCAAAAAAGGGACTAGGAGTCCCTGCCAGGCCCACTTCATAAGACAAAAAGGATCAACAGAAGTAGAGGCACTTAAGCATTGTCTAGCCTTGCCTCACCTGAGATCACGGGACTGGAGCCAAAAGGAGAAATCTTACAGGTGGTGAAGGGAAAAGATGTCACCACCCCACTGACGGCAAGACAAGAACCACAGATATGTAAGACTTCTGGAAAGGGGAACCCAAAAGCCACAGGCCAGCCATGCAGCTATGGAACAATGAAACTAACTGATCTTGTTACAGAATTAATTAGCTGGTTTGGAGAGCAGTTAAGCCCTATCAACTACACCTTTCCCCTTCCCCTCAATGGTGTCTCTCCTCCATGTGGCAATGATGCAATGGAAGGCAGGTGCCACCAGAGGGAGCAGAGGCAGGTTCCTAACCCTCCAACAGCCCCAAAAAGCCAAAGACCACCCACATCTTCAAGAACCTTCAATAAAAGCAAAAGGTGCTTACTCCAGCAGTACATACTGTAAAACTAGCCCAATACAGAGAAGACTGGCATGGCCCCTAAACACGCAAACCTGTAAAGCATTCCACAGTTTATAGTTTCAGTCATGACATGCAAGATGAAAAAGTTCTAGAGATCTGCTGTATAACATTGTGCTAATAGTTTATAAACAATACTGTACTGTACACTTAAAAATTTGATAAGAGGGTAGATCATATATTATACAATTTTTACAATAAAAAAATAATTATAGCTCAAGGCTAGGCTTTCCACAAGCTTCACACATGCTCTCTCACTGCAAAGTTCAGGATAGCAGGCTACCAGGTAGGCTAGCAACAGGGGCAAGAAGGAGTCAGTCTAGCCATGTCAGAGAAGTAACTCTCAGACCAGAGACAGTGAGGCTGCTGGATGGTTGGCTGTGGAAAAGGTTACATATTGTTAAAATCCCTGACTCCAGAAATCTCTACCTGGAGGGTCTTGGCAAACATAACAGGTGTATTTCTCAGGCACATTTTCTTCCAGTAATCCCATGCAGACCCCATGCTGCCAGCACTGGCACTCTTCACACTGTTAGAATTAAAGAAGCAATAAAAATTAAACTCAAGAAGGTATCCTCCATCCAAAAACAACCCCCACTGTGGTGGGAGGGGCAGTGGGAGGGAGAAGGAAAGGGGAGGGAGAATGCTCCCAAATGACCTACTCAGGACCTGAGCTGCAACCCCTCATCTACAACTGTGCCAGCCTCAATGGCACCCACTAGCCACCTGTGGCTCTTTAAATTTAAATTAACTTAAAATTCAACTCCTTAGTCCTATTAGCCATGTCTTAAGTGCTTAAAAGCCACATGAGGCTACTGGCTACTGTACCGGACAGCACAGATGAAGACCATTTAGATCTATAAAACCATGCTAATCTAAGAAAAATGACTATTTTCACTCCTGTTTCTAGAGGCTTTCACTTTTCTAGTCACTTTATGAGAACAGAGGGAAAAAAATATTCAAGTCCTTAGAGGAAGACTAACTTGAAAAGACAAAAAACTGAGTCTGAATTCTAGCTCAGATATTCATTAGTTGTGTGACCTTTAACAGGTCACTTCCCCTCCCTGGGTTTCAGTTTTCCCACTTGCAAATGGGGTACTCTTCCTACTGACCGTGGGAACTGTTTGTGAGGAATCATGGGGTTATATAGAAAAACTGCCATCACAGAGCCCAGCACACAGTCTTCATGTATCAGGCACATATTACTACTACGACTGGGCAACCTAATTTACTTTGATACCTCCTGGAAAAAGCACATGCTAACACTTTGAGTTTATTCTCTCTAAATCTTACCAAAGGTCACACAGCTGAAGAGAGGCAACAGTGGATCAGAACACAGGCCTGGCTAGTGGCAAAGCTAGTTCTTTTACTCTGAGGCTCCACTGCCTTAAGTGAGTAAGGGGCTAGAGGGGAACAGGGGAGAAGGAGAAACAGGAGGGAAAGAGGGAAAGAAAGGAGCAGATAATGAAGGCAGCACTGGGAGTTGTGTGGATGGCCTGAGGATAGTAAACTTGAAGGGTAAGGAAGGGTCTGGAGGGAATGGAAAGGAAAAGCAATGCCAAATGAGATACCAGGACACTTCATGCAATCTTAAACCAGGACCCTAAGCCTTTAACTACCTAACCAAACAGAAAGCTCTGCAAGGTGGACAATGTGTATCCTTCCCAGCACAGCCTTGATGGTAGGCCACCACCCTGGCCACAGGGACTAAAGCTCAGATGGTCCTCAGCTATTGGAGTCAGGCCCCAGCATTAAGAGAGCTTTTGTAGGCAGCTGGGAATCTCTTAGGATGCTAACTGCATCAGAATCAACATAGGCAAAGCTGAAAGTCACACTTCAGCTAAGATTCGATCCAGATTCTTTAATTTACAGATGAAGAAACTAAGGCTCATGGGGAAAGTAAAGGGTGCACAACAATAAAGAGTAGCAAAAAGCAGAATTAAGAATGAAAGTCTGTTTCACTAATGACTTTTGAAATCTCTTGAGAACAGGCATTCACTAAAATTCAAATACATGGAAGTTGAAAACTTCAAATTAACTTTTTCATATGGGTTTGGCTGAAAAACGTTATTTGTTTTTAAAAGCTAAAATTTAGAAATGAACAAGAATAATAGCAGAAAATATAAAATATCCAAGAATAAACCTAAGACTATCTAAGAATAGAATAAGATATCCAAGAATATCTAAGAATAAAACATGCAAGATCTCTGCGAAGAAAATTTTAAAATACTATTTAAAGGACACAAAGACTAGTTGGTAAGGAATATCTTATTCCAGGATAGCAAGAGTCATTGTAAGGAAGTCATTCTAGGTAACAGGTAAATTTATAATAATAAGGTAGTACCAAATTAATAATAAATAAATAACTGCAGAACTGGATAGAAGCTGATCCTAAAATTAATAGCCAGGAAATTTATAAAAAAGAACAAAAGGGGTTATCGCCCTATCAGAGGTAAATAAAGATAAAATAATTAAAATAGAATTGTATAAGCAAATATATAGACAGATGGAGCAACAGAAAAGGAGAATCCAAAAAGTGATCCAAATACATATGGAAATAAAATAAACAAAGGCGACATTTCAGTAATGGGGCATGGTGTTGGGACAACTGGGGAGCCATGGCCCTCACACCTTATACCAGGATAAATTCCAGGTGGATCAAATATTTACATCGCTTTAAGAAGAAGTGAAACTTCAAAAGTACCAGAATCAACCATGGGAAAATTCTGTTACAAATTTTTCTGTAAACTTTTATGAACTTCCAATGAGGAAGCAATTTGTTATTCAAGTTGCAGAAGCCATTAAAGAAAAGTCTGATATAGGGACACCTGGGTGGCTCAGCGGTTGAGTGTCTGCCTTTGGCTCAGGGCATGACCCTAGGGTCCCAAGATCGAGTCCCATATGAGTCCCATCAGACTCCTTGCATGGAGCCTGCGTCTCCTGTCTCTGTCTCTCTCTGTGTCTCTGAGTAAGTAAATAAAATCTTAAAAAAAAAAAAAAGAAACATTTGATAGAGTTGACTCATAAAAACAAATTAAAAATCTGAAAGTCAAAAGACAGATGGCAAAGTGGGTACAAGTAGTTAGTTGTAACTATTCTCACAGCCAATACAAAGCAAGATCTACAAAAGCCTATACAAATGAGTAGGAAAACGACCAACCATCCAACGAAAAATGGATAAAGGACATGAACAGACAGGTCAAAGGAAAATATTTAATTCTTAAATAAAAAGATGCATTTTCAAATCAACCACTAAAAGAATAAATTAATGTAGTTACTTAAATTAATATAAATTAATGTGAAATCATTTAAACTAATAATATGCATACAGATTAATATTTCTAGGTTTGGGGATTAGATATAAACATCAAGTAATTCTTTATATGTTTATGTACTGCCTGAAATGTTTATAACACTTTTATCCTGAAAGTGTTATTCTCATGAAAAACTATTTATAGGGCATAATTTTCATTTATATAAACATGTGTATTCCAAAATATTAACGGTGCTTATCCCTGGGTAAAAATATTCTGGGTAACTGTTTCATTCTTTGTGATTTTCTGCATTTTCCAAATGCTACAAATATGAAATTTAAAAAATTTTTTATTTAAAAATAAATACAGGGATGCGTGGGTGGCTCAGTTAAGCATCTGCCTTCAGCTCAGGTCATGATACCTGGGCCCTGGAATCAAACCCCAAGTAGGGTTCCCTTCTCAGCGGGGCATCTGCTATTCCTTCTCCCTATGTCCTTCCCCTGGCTCATGTGCACTCACGCTCTCTCTCATAAATATCTTTTTAAAAAATTACAAAATGGCTATACCAATAGGCTATTTACTCACCTATTTTTTATTTTTTTAAAATTTATTTTAGAGAAAGAGCATGCACTAGCATGCCAGCAGGGGGAGGGGCAAAAGGAGAGGGAGAGGGAGAGAATCTCAAGCAGACTTCCTGCTGAGTGCAGAGCCTGATGAGGGCCTCGGTTTCAGGATCCTGAGACCATCACCTGAGCTAAAATCAAGAGTCAGACACTCAGGGGACTGAGCTACCCAGGCACTCCTTTTTATCACTTATCAGAAGAGCAAAAATAAAGTTTGATAATACCCTATACTGAAAAGGATGCTCATAAGACTGTTTGTTGGCACAGCCTCCAACAAGGATTTATGTAATAAATTATTACATAATAATAATTATGTCAAATAATACTTGTCAAAATTATACATGCACATAACCTGTGGCCCAGGAATTCTACTTTCAAAACTTGGTCCGACAGGTGTACATAAACAAAATTATTCATTACATTACTGTTAAGGTTAGAAACAATCTAAATGTCATCAACATAAATAAATGATGATCCTTCCATTATGCAACAGCCATAAAAAAGAATGAAGAAGCTTTTTTATGTTTCAAAATGGAATAGGCGGGATCCCTGGGTGGTGCAGCGGTTTGGCGCCTGCCTTTGGCCCAGGGCGCGATCCTGGAGACCCGGGATCGAATCCCATATCAGGCTCCCGGTGCATGGAGCCTGCTTCTCCCTCTGCCTGTGTCTCTGCCTCTCTCTCTCTCTCTGTGACTATCATAAGTAAATAAATAAATAAATAAATAAATAAATAAATAAATAAAACAAAATGGAATAGGCTTCAACTTCTATATTTTTAAATGAGAAAAGATACTAAAAATACTACATAAAAAGTAATATTTGTGTTTTTTTTAAAAGATGGTTGCACAGCAATGTGAATGTACTCACATGAATGCCAATTCACCTAATGCTATATACACTTAAAAATGTAAATTTTGTTATCTTTCCACAAAAAAAAAAAAGAAAGAAAGAAAGATAAAACAGAAGACAACATATTTGTTATTGCTTGCTTAGCCAGAGTGTTTCCAGAATGCTACACAAGAAGCTGATAAAGGCTGTTTCCAAGGAAGGGGAAGTGGGGGTCAAATTTTTCTCTGTATACCTATGTATAACTTTTAGACTTTAAACTATGTGAACGCATTAGCTAGCAACAAACAAATAATATGAATTTTAAAACAAACAAAGCTTTTAAAATGGACTTCTGGTTAAAACTGTCATACAAGGGACGCCTGGGTAGCTCAAAAGTTGAACATCTGCCTTCGGCTCAGTGCATGATCCCAGAGTACCGGGATCAAGCCTCACATCAGGCTCCCTGCTGGGAGCCTGCTACTCCCTCTGCCTATGTCTCTGCCTTGTCTCTGTCTCTCTCATGAATAAATAAATAAAATCTTTAAAAAAACAAAACAGAGCTGCTATACAACTTTTACTAGGTTTTACACCTAATATATTTTAGTCTAGAGCAAACTACAGCCCAAAGGCTAAATTCAGTTCAAGTCCTATTTTCATAAGCAAAGTATCATATGAGGACATCCATGTTCATTTATTATGCAATGCCTATGGGTGATTGAGGCAAAGCTGAGTAGCTGCAATAAATAACATATGGCCCTCAAAACCTACAATATTTATCACCTAGCCCTTTTAAGAAAAAGTTTGCCCAAACCTGCCCTAGAGCAGTTACGACAATTTAAATATCAAATGGATTTCCTGATGTTCATTTTTATGTAGTTACCCAGATTTTGCAAATATTCATAATTATTAAGTAGGATTTTAACCTCCCAACGATTTAAATTATTAGCACTGGTAAATAAAAATCAAATAATAATTTACTTGAGTATGTTAATACCAATCAGATAATGAAAATGATCAGAGAAAGTTACTCCTTAATGCATGCACCTTCTAGAAAACAAACTCTAAATGTATTCTAAGGTGGTACAAATTACCAACGTAAGTAAAAAATTTTATTTAAAAAATAATGATTGAATCTTCCTAGATGATGAATGCATTTAAAACTAGATAATGAATATATTTAGAAAGTTTAAATTATATATGTTCCAGTTAGCTCCCTCCAAATGTATGTCTTTTGATAAAGTTACTGAGTGGAAAAAGTACATTGCTCACAATGACAGGGAAAGTCAAAAACTGTCCCTCTATACCACAAAGCCAGCTGGACAGCAAGTGGACAGCAGAGAAAAGTCTTCTAAGGCAAAACTCGAGGCATTCTGAAGTGAGATCATCATCACCACATACAAGACAGGAAGCCACAAGCACTGATGTGAGGTGAACTAGGGGAAGCCACGGCCTGGGAAGCTGGAGATGATCCTGACTCTGCCCTACAACAGCTGGTATGGCCTCAACAGCTCCAACTTAAGTTTCTTCATAGAGCACATAATGACAACAAGTTCTACCTCCTTGAACATCCCATCATCTTTGCTACTTACAGAAAAGTCAAAGGAACAAGTACAGTAGATCAGAACTAGGTCTCTTACACTGATTAGCTGGAATAGCCCTGCGAGGAAGGGCTGTCATTACTCACCCACTAAACATTTCTATGGACAAATGAAGACCAAATCAGGCTTCCAAGGCCCAGAATTTATCAAATGTCCAGAGAGAGGATAAAAACCATCTGCAACATCCTTTTAAAAACCAAACTTAAAAAAAAAATTCTACTTAAACAATAGTTTCCATGTTGTGTAAGAGTTTATAAATTGTAATCTACTGAGCTTCAAGGGTTGTGTAAATGGGTATATTTTAAAAAATAAGATTTTTTAAAAACTAAAACAAAAAAATGTACATTTAGATGTGTCCCAAACTTAAAAGTTAAGACAACACATCCACCAGTACACATAACTCTGTACTACCAGGTTAGCTCAGTATTGTGCTATACTTGGAACAAAGCTTTCCCTCCCATCTCTGATTAAAAGTGATCACACAGCATGCACTTTAGGAAAAAGTCACCCATACAGCCCCATCTCACAAAAAGAGAAAAACTACAGTCACTGAAATGTTTCTTGGCAACTGTCATGCACAACCCTGAATGTATATCAGACTTCATGGGAAAAAGCATGCCATTCACATTTCAAGCTCAAAAGTGAAGACGATCTATTCTGAACCTTCAAAGCTACTGCTTTTAAACTTGTTATACATTTTGTGGTTCTATGAAAAATTTCATTAGGAAAAGGGTTCTGATGTTGAAAAGGTTTGAAAACCACTGACTTAAGGCTTACTAAAGGTCATAAATAATCAGGTACTATTTGAGACCATTTATGTACTCTGAATTCCCAGAGGTTAGCATGAAGGCTACTGAAAAACAAAGAAACGCCAAAGAATCCTATCCAACATAACCATGACTTACTTGAAAAACTCAGGTTCCCTGGATAGTCCAGGCAGCTGCCAAGACACGCAGGGTATTTATGACAGCCTTTGGAGTCAGCCAGCCAGCAACCACCTCCACCAGAACTGTCATTAAGAGCAAGAGAAGGGCCAGAGGCAAGCAGGTGCAGGCCAGTGATGCTGTCCCCAAGGAGACAGGGAGGCCTACACCACAGGCACATCCCAGAGATGAAGATGACAGATACAAATGTTAGGAAATTAAAGAACAAGAAACAAACAAGTTATAAAACTGGCCTCCATTTCTTAAGGCCATATAGAAATTTTACATCGGAGAGAATGTAAGGGACCATAAGAAGATTCAACTACTACTCCAGAGATTCAGATCCCTGCTGTTTAACTCCTCACTGTGTGACCACAGGCAAGGCCCTTCCCATTTGTGGGTCCCAGTTGCCCCAAGCAACTGGAGGTGCCTGGAGCAGGAGGTGTTCAGACTCAGTGATGTTTCAAGTCCTCTCTTAGGCTATTAATAGGCTATTTACGCCAGCCTGTGATTCAGTGGAAGCCAAACTAAAGAGTAAATCTCAATGTGCTGCTGATAATACTGTCTATCGGGCCGGGGATTCTAACATGACTCATTCAAACTGCAGTTCCTCAAAATTCCAAGGACCAGTTTGTGTTTTTCTATGCTTGTCTCCTAGAAGCTCTACCTACCTGAATCATGAAGTCATTTTCCTCCTGAACCTCACAGATGCAGCGGACCACTTCAAAATCATAGCGGTCATCCCCATCGAGCTCCTCGTCTGGGTTGGTGGTCACATCAACATCTTGACTATACTCTTCGTCGCTCCAAAGAAAGCTCTCAGAAGAAGACTCACTCAGATTATCCTCCTCTGAGAGGAAAGGAAAAACAACAGTCACAATTTTAAAGTATAGTTACAAAATTCTCAAAAACCTAGAATGTTAAGAGTGGAAGTGACCTTCTAGCCTCACTCCTCTATGAACTTTCACAGAGCTGGGAAACAGGACCTCCAATCTGTTCCTTGGGCCTGTCATCTAGCAATAACCCAAATGATATATGCTGCCTAGTGATGAACTGAACTTGATTTCCTCATTTTACGGAGAGTGAGGCCCATAGTAAATGGCAACTCAAGGTCACAGAGCTCATTGACAGAGAAGCTGCAACTTCTCATGGACTACACAGATCATCATCCTAATGACTTAAACATGTTCCTCAACCTCATCTCTTCCAGCCAGAATGGCTTACTGTCAAGTCTACATCCAGAGCCACCTTTAAAACTCTGTAGACAATGGGAAATGAAGAAGGGGCAGATTCCAGGGATAATCAGAACCAGAATCACTAGATCTCGGTGCCTGATTAGTTATAATGACAGCTAACCTTTACTGATCACTTATTTTGTACCAGACACTGTTCTAAGTACTTTCCATATATTTATTATATTAACTCATAAACTCACAATCACTCTCTAAATTGCTAGAGAAGATGATTCAAGGTTGACTCAGATTCCCCCAAGCAACCAGGTTAGATATAGAGTCCATCAATAAGAAATGCAGGAATGAAAGGGGCAGGTGTGAAAGAGAATGGGGTATGATGGCTTTGGTTATAGACATACTGGCTGGAGGTAAGAGACCAACTAAGACCAAAGTTGGAGAGAAGGGAAGTTCAGAAAAGGCACACCTAATAGCCTTTGCTTTAGTTGATGTACTTCTTTATTTTGAAAACAGACTGTACTTGCAGAGGGCCTGGGGAGTAAGTTACAGTATCAACATAATCCAGCCTTCTCTGCGTACAGTGCTATTACAAATGATCAAGTCAGCAGACAGCCTCCTTACCAGATACTTTCACTTTCCCTTTATGGTTTCCAGATTCTGAGCCATGGAGCTGTGGGCTCATATGGACCCCAGACTTATGTGAGGACCCACACCTGTTGACAGCAAATGCCTTGGGTGGAGAAGGTTCCTGGGAGGTATCACTGATCTCCTCACTGCAAGGGCATTCTGGAAGACAGGATCAAGAGGAATTAGCACCCCCACATATTATCAGGGCATTCCAGAATCAATCCTATCCAACCAATAGCTTCACTGTTCAAACAATTCCAAGACAAAGAGGCAATTAAACTATAAAGGGACAGATTTAGGGATTAATACTTCTAGCAACCCCCAAGAACCTCAAAACCAAAAGCTTCCTCCTCACCATCACCCTTCTCCCCTTTTTTCTGATAAGACTGTTTTTCTAAGCCAGAAGATACATTAAGAATAAAACATGGCATCCCTTTGGCTCCCAAAGTTGAAACACTGATTTTCTTAACCAACATCTTTGTAGGAGCTAGACACACACTTTATAAGAAGTGAATCCTTTATTGAAAGGGTCCAGAGATATGTTTTTAAGAGTTGTGTGTAGAGGTCCGGGGAGGTTCAGCCAGTTTAGCATCTGCCTTCAGCTCAGGTTGGGATTTCAGGATCATGAGATCGAGCCCCACTTTGGGCTCTGTGCTCAGCACAGAGTCTGCTTAAGAATCTCTCTCCTTCTCACTCTGCCTCTGTCCCTCAACCTCAGCTCTATTCTCATAAATAAATAAATAAACAAATGAACAAACAAACCTTAAAAAAAAAAAGAACAAGAGTTGTGTGTACAAGGGGCACTTGGCTGGCTCAGCTTGTACAGCATGCAACTCTTGTGAGTTATGGCCCCACATTGTGAGTTATGGCCCCACGATGTGTGTAGAAATTACTTAAAAATAAAGTCTTAAAAAGAAAAGAAAGAGTTGTGTGTGCAAACAAATACAGTCATTCATCTATATATCTTCTACTATAATGCTTTCACACGCACTACCATATGACAGGTAATACTGGCCAGTGCAGCAAGAAAGAAGGCCTTCCTAAATGCCAATATGGCCTTGTAACACCTGGATGAATAGATTCCTCCCCTACCAAGGGGAGGCTGAGCCCACAAGCTCCTGTAAAGGCCTTCTGGACCCTCTTCTCCTCCATGCAAGCTCAGAGACCAGGACTGGGGACAAAGTAATCCCTCCACACCCATGGTAAGAAACCCAAGTGAAACACCCCAAAGGATAAAAAATTACCAGGTTTGGTTTTCTTTTTCTTTTTCTTTTTTTTCTTTGGCTTCACTCTCACAAATTCTTTGAATTTCTTCTCTTTATTCTTTTCCTTATCTTTTGCAGCTGGAATTAAAAATAAGTATTAGTCTTGGCTTTCTAACATTTTGTTTTCAACACTAAGATGTTTATTCTCAAGTAAGTATGTCCAATGTGAAGAACTAAAACAGGCAACAGAGATGCCTGGGTGGCTCAGTGGTTGAGTGCCTGCCTTTGGCCCAGGGCGTGATCCTGGAGTCCCAGGATCGAGTTCTGCATTGGGCTCTCTGCATGGAGCCTGCTTCTCTCTCTGCCTATGTCTCTGCCTCTCTCTCTCTGTGTCTCTCATGAATAAATAAATAAAATCCTTTTTAAAAAATTAAAAAAAAATAATGAAAAATAAAATGAGCAACAGAACAGAGTTCTAGATCTGGTTCTGCCTAGGAGGTTATTTTCTATCTCTCTCAAGGCTCTGGAACCGCCTTCTCCATCGTCTAGCCTTTAGATCAATGGTGAGCAAACTCTGGCCCACCACCTGTTATTTTAAGCTTTATTAAAATACAGTAGGCTTATTCATTACATATTGATGATGTGGCTGCTTTCATGCTTCAACAGCAGAGTTGAGGAGTGAAGATGAAGACTTTATAGCCCTCAAAGCTGAAAATATTTGTCTGGCCCTTTACAGGTTGAGTTTGCCAACCCTACATAGACCATGACTCCTCATTGGCTATATATTACAATCACTGGGTGAGATTTTTAAAAAGTGAATGCCCAGGTCCCACCCACAGAGATGCTGATTTACATGGCTTAAGGTGTGACCTGTATGTCAAACATTTTGTTTCTTTTTTTTATAATTGAGGTACAATTCACATAATGTAAAATTACTCCTTTAAAAATGACAGTTGACACCTTCGAAATACCACAACTTCCTTATCTGCTACTCTTCATAGCAAACTCAAGTCCATCAACACTCCCTGTCCAAACTTCTCACTTCATAGTTTTTCCTAATTCTATTCTAAAAAGTTTCTCACCTATCACTCTGAGACTATTATCAGTTTTCAAAGTTAACAATAGCTCTACCATTGCAAAAACCCAGTTGTTTTGCTTATAAAATATGTCCATAGCATTTCAAGTAATTGATCATACCTTACTCTGTGTAAAGAAGTGTTTAAGCACACATATCCTAGGACTTAACTACTCTACTCCTAGATATTTACTCAGGAGAAGAGATACTGTGTCTACACAAAGATGTGTACATGAATGCTCACTTAAGCTGTAGTTGGATCACACAAAGGAAAAACTGCCCAAATGTGAATCATTTGTGGTGTGTTCACACAAAGGAATATTTTTCAGCAATAAAAGCATGAATTATTAATATGTGCAGTAAAGTAAGTGAATCTCAAGGTAAGTATGTTAAGTGAAAGGAGCCAGATAAAATTCATGATCCCATTTGTATAAAATCCTAGAAATGAAAAGTAATCTATAAAAACAGAAGGCAGAGTAGTGGCTTCTTGATGAAAGGAAGGGATGGGTGGAAAGGAGGAATTAAAAAGGGGCATGGGGTGGGGGTGTGCCTGGGTGGCTCAGATCATGATCCTCAGGTCCTGGGACAGAACCCTGTGTCAGGCTCCCTGCTCAGTAGGGAGTCTGCTTCTCCCTTTCACTCTGCCCCTGAGTGTCTCTCTCTCTTTCTCTCTCTCGTATGTGCACATGCATGCTGTCTAATAAATTAAAAAAAAAAAATCTTAAAAAAAGTTTTTTTAAATAGAAAAAAGGGGGCATGGGGAAAATCTGGAAGGCAATTAGATGTATTTACTATCTTGACTATGTTGCTCTTCAAATTATACAATTTAAATATGGGCAGGAAAAAATAAATAAATAAATAAATAAGGGCAGTTCATTGCACAATTAAGCTTTGATAAGCTGTGGAAAACAAAAACAAAAACAAAAACAAAAACAGTGATATGTAGTACATTCACAATGTTGTGCAATCAGCTCTTCCTAGCTCTAAAACATTCCCATCACTCCTAAGGAAAATTCTTTACCACTAAGCAGTTTCTCCCCAGCCCCTCAACCCCTATCAGACCACCAATCCACACGTGTGGGTACAGATTTATTTATTCTGGACATTTCATAAAAATGCAATCACACAACGCGTGACCTTCTGTGTCTGGCTTCTTTTACTTAGTATAATGTTTCCAGGGGCATCAAAAACACTCTTCAAGTGATTCTGATATGGAATCAAGATGATCACAAAGCAATTATGGGGTAAGGTAAACAATCAGATTCAACTGATTTTAACTAAGTCAATACAAATAGGATTTCCTGTTACTTGTAACTAAAAGTATCCCAAGTCTTGCAGATGGTCTGAAATGTGGTCACCTTAAACTTTAAAGAGTCCCCTCCTGAGGCTTCAATTAGAGGAGTAAACAATGAGGATAAAAAGAAGAGCTATTCTAGAAAGTTGTTCTATCGAGGCCTATGTACTCTGAACACAGAGGGAAGAGAAAGTCTTCAGAGGCTCACCCTGGCTATCGGCTGAAAACTGTGAAGTCACTCATGGCCTGGGGGGGCAGAACTAACAAGAAGAACTGTCCATCATTGACTAAGCTAAAGTAGGTGATGCCCTGAGGTACAGAAGCAGACAAGGTGACAATAGGCAGAACTCATACACAAGAAATCTCCTGCAGGGACGCACTCCTACTCCCCACTCCAGGACCCAGGGGCAGGGCATCCTTCCCTGCAATCCTACAAGACCACACACAGAGCCTAGAGTGAGGGTATAGCCTCTGCAATTAGATTCAAATCGTGGCTTTACCACCTGCTAGATGCACAGATATTGGTTCAAGCTAATCCATCTCATTTGCATTTCAGTTTCTAATTTATCAACTGGGCACAACTGTACCCACCTCACAGGGTCTATTTTGAGAATTATTTTTTTAAATTTATTTATTTATTCACGAGAGACACAGAGAGGGGCAGAGACGTGAGCAGAGGGAGAAGCAGACTCTTCACAGGAGCCTGATGTGGGATTTGATCTTGGATCCTGGGATCACGACCTGAGCCAAAGGCAGACACTCAACCACTGAGCCATCCAGGTGTCCCTGTTTTAAGAATTAAATAAAGACAGTACTAGTAAAGAGGTTGGAACAGTGCCTAGCACATGGTGAGTTCTCAAATGTTAGCTGTTGCTATCTTGTTTGTGATACTGTCTCCCAGGAAGATGATGCTCATCTGCTGTCAGCTCTCTACTTGGACAGCTTGACCAATTGTCCCGCGAGCCACACAATATGAGCCTGACTACAGGGCTTCTTCCAAATTGCCCAAGCTTGGCTGCACAAAGAGCAATTTCCTGCCAAAGCTCTGGATCAGAGAGTAACTTGACACCTGAGGCAGGTGAGGCTTTTCTAGGATGGCCACTTGTCATTTTCTCAGCCTATAGGTGCCCATTAGAAGTACTAGAGCCCTTCTTCCTCCCTCTGTACAGCCTGCTCCCTATTTCTCCACCAGACTATCACCAGCTTATGAGAGCAGGACATTTAGCTCCTCCTTCCAGGAGGAAAAGGCACAGAGTAACATCACCATCATCTATGCAG
The DNA here is from genome assembly GCF_011100685.1 of Canis lupus familiaris. Taxonomy (NCBI): domain Eukaryota; kingdom Metazoa; phylum Chordata; class Mammalia; order Carnivora; family Canidae; genus Canis; species Canis lupus. Next base: position 25,350,212 of record NC_049245.1, on the reverse strand, counting down.
AAACTGCTATACACCACAGAGCACAGCCACATATGTGGCTGAGACAAGCAGTAACCTGAACATGTTCTGACCTGTATGAAAGGACAGCAAGCAGCTCAAGGGCAGAGTGAAGTGGGCATGCTCTTGGAGGGATTTTCTCACTGTGTATCACAGGAGGTGGTACTTGTGGCTTCACACTACCATTTCATCACGCCTACCTTCAGTCTCATTTCCCAGCAGTCCTGCTGCCCCCACCATGGATCCCACCCAAACACTAGCCCCACAGGGCCCTCTAACAAATCCCTCTCTCAAACCCTGCATTTTTTCTGCCTTAGCTCACATGGCAGAGACTTCTATGTATTCTCCAATACTCATTTCTCCACTTCTTTCATAAGAAAAGAGTATGTCTTCCAGCTTCTCCTGAGCAAGGTGGGGCCAGAGACAGATGTTCTGGCCTATGCGCTAAAAACAGAAGTGATGTGTGTCACTTCTGGGTTGTACCCTTAAAAGAAAAGAGATATGCCCTACTCTTCCCTTCCCAGAAGCTAAAAGACAGGCAAGGTGGTAAGCAATTCTGGACCACCCAGAGAAAAGCAACACCTAAGAATAATGCAATGCTGAGCTGGCCTTGGACAACTTCAGAGATCTACAACAGAATCACCATGCGGAGTTTGTGATTTGACCTGAGAGGGGGATAAACCTCTTCCTCGTTCAAGCAGGCCACTTTGGTTCTCACTTTTAGGCACCATAATCTGTTAAGTTCATATTTGCTCTCTTTCCTTTAAGGGGAGAGAGAGCACATTCCTGTAAGAAAGCTAGTCTATTGCCACAAGGCATAGATGGTAACAAAGAATGATTGGGCCCACTCTAGTGCCCTAAAACTCATTTGGGCCTAAAGCTGAGGGTTACGCAGAGCAAGAATATGAACCAAGTGGATGTGACAATAGGTAATAAGCACAGGTGAGGTTTCCTCTGATTCTAGAATATTCTTTCTGGGACAAACCGCTACTCGGGACTGAACTCACCTATGCAGAAACAAATCCAAATGCCAAGGAAGCCTGAACTTGCCACTGGAAGATAGTTTATTAAACGGATTCTGGTATTCTGAGAAACCTCATTTGGAAAAGCAAATCTAAACTGACTTTCCAAATTCACTTATGTGACAAAAGGCTTGGCTGAGGGAGGGGGAAATATCTAAAGGCCAGAGTCAGAAGGGCACCTTAGGGATGGATAAACGATCATAGCCACTTATTTTCTTTGATGCCTCTGAACCTCCACTCTGCTGGGTCCCAACATGGCTATGACTTTCCTATTTTCTGGCCTTGGTTCAACTCCTTTACCCTTACATTTTAAGGTTTAACTCAAATGCCACCTATCCTCTCAACATCCCCAGCCCCTGCTCTACAGGCAAAATCTGAATCTTTTATCCACAGCCCTTTATATGTTCCTAATGTAGAACTTAGCCCTTTTTACTGTATCTGATTATGGGCTTTTTCTCCTCAAATGAAAGGGTCTTGTCTCATTCATACCTGATCCTACATTATCACTTTAAAAATAAGGAAATCAGATCCATGAAGAGCACAGATCACAAGTGAACAGCAGTAGGACTGCTATTAAGATTCAGTCTGTGGACTCTCAGACCAGAACTGCTTCTCTTGCTCAACCTAACCAGCAGGGAAATTGAAAGAATAAAAAAATAATCTCTGCAGAACATTTTCTGGTCCTCATGGAACAGAAGCACCAGGAATCTCCATCTAAGAACTCCATTAGATCTCAAGGTCCCATATGCTATAATCAGAGCACTCAGTATAAAGGGAGTACTTTTTTACATTAATTATCCCTAAGCACCGCAAGTCCTATAATAGCCTGTTTTACACTTAAGCATAATGTCAAGTTCACAATGTCTGTGAACGAGAACACAGTCTGCCTGGAGTCAGTCTCACCTTAGAACATCTCCCCATCTGAACCCACTCCCCATCTGAAATTTCAACCCGAAGGATAAAGGCTTTCTTAGAAATCTGAGCAAAACCTAGATATGTTGAGAACAGGTAAGCTATTAAGCTGGTTTTCTTTCAAATCTTGAGAAATTTAGTTATCAGATTAGTCAAGTATTCAGCAAAACCATGAGGAAACAGAGGGAAGCTTTGACAGAAGGAAGTGAGGGGAGATGCCTAGAACAGGGAGAGCTCTCTGGAGGCTTGGGGTCTGTGGAATCTTCTAAATACCCTGCTGTGTTTGCTCTCATTGACAGCATCATGATGAAGGCTGAACATATCTATTGACCCCAGCTCGGTGATGACGATGAGGACTGAGGCTCCTGCTGGTTAGCAGCACAAGCAGGACTAGTAGCCAGGGTTATCATTTCCCACCTAGAACACAGCAAGGTAAATGGTCTGGTTTCCTTTAGCCTGGTAACAACTGCTGGCCATCTCTGCACAGGAGAGTTGTGAAATCATCCATGAAATCTGTGTCCATTTGACATGAGGACAGGGGTGTGTTCCTTCCTGACTACACAAAACTACTCTCCATTTAAGAGCATATAGGAAAGGGATGACCAGGTTATACCCCAGACAGTGAGTGGCCAATGAGTGCCTCCAAATGAACCAGTTTTACAGAGGGCCAGCAGGGGAGTAACAAGTTAAAGAACAGGAATTTAAAAACTCCTTTTGTTCACCCTAAAACATCTTGTACTGTCCACCCCTGCCAGCCAGGTGAGTATACCCACAGCAGGTCTTATTATTAAAAAGGAAACCGACAGGCAAAAAATTCCCCAGTTCACCCAAGGGACTTCCAAATCACAGTGAAAGGGATCCCTCTGCATTAAGAGAGAGAATAAAATCTCAGATATATATGTTGGTATGAGACCCAAGGGGCAGTACACAAAAGTAGAAAATCAATCATTCAGGTTCTTAATTATGCCAAAATGACAACAACCTGTCTATTGATTTTATAGCTCATTAGTAGTTGGCTTAGAACTCATATCTCTGACTGCCTGAGTTAAATGACTTCACTGAGACAAAGAGCTACTATTTATTAAGAGTTACTATAAGCCAGATATTGTGCTAAGCATTTTACATTATATTGCATTTAATGTAACAAAGCTCTGAGGTAGGTAGTACTATTATCTCCATTTCACAGAGGGGAAAATTGAAGTTCAGCAAGTTCTTTGCTCAAAGTCACATAGCAAACGAGGTAAAAGCTGGATTCAAATTCAGGTGGGTTGACTCTGAGCCTGCACATATTACTAACACAAATCAAAACTCAAACATAGTTAATCGGGAATCCCTACACCAGACAAGCAGCCTGCATACGGCCAGACACCCACCCTGTACTCAGACGCATTGTACTGGGTAAGGTCCCTCCTAAGGCAATTACCATGATCAGGGTCAGGTAGAATCATGCCCCAGCACAGAGGGCACACATCATGGTGGTCAGGCAAGCATAACTTTTCCTCGGGCCCCTTATGGCTTACTGTTAAGCTTAGCCTTTGGAATAACCTGGTTCTAGCAACTCTGTCATCTGGGATAGACTCCACCCACTTCTAGAAGGTCCCTAGTCCTACCTGCTGAGATGTTACTCCATCACTATATCCAGTGCCTACTATTTTTACTGGATCCTGACAACCCAATATGGTCTCCACTTACAGGATTCTAATCTAATAATTCTGATTCTAATCTAAAAAATACAAAACATGTTTTTCTCAATAAGAAAAACAAGGAAATAACCATTTCAAATTCATAAGATTGGGGAAATTTATATAACACCAAAAGTTGGTGAGGATGTAGAGAAATCATAGAGCTAGCAGGAGTATAAATTAGAACCCCCATTCTAAATGGATTCTGGTACATTAACTAAAACCCTTCCATTTGGCATCCATTTAGCAACTCCTCTTTTAAAATACTATAAAGAATAGTTCATTCACAGTGACTATGTCCAAAGGCAATCCCTGAAGCATCATCTAGAACAGTAAAGAGTTGGAAACCTCAATGATCCTGAGTAAGAAAGGTTTAAAGAAACTAAAGTATATTTAACAATTGTTTAATATTAGTTACATCTATCATTTCCGGGCGGCGCAGGATGGAGTGGCCAACGGCCTGCAGAGCAACATGCCTGTTTTATTGGGACTACTGTGACACATAACTCACCCATGACTCTCCATCTGTGAGAAAGACACACTGCAGTGGCAGCAAACACAAAGAGACTACTATCAGAAATGGATGGAAGAGCAGGCTCAGAGCCTGATCGACAAAACAACCGCTGCATTTTAACAAGGAAAGATACCTCCGACTCTATTCTCTGCTCCTCCTCCTGCAGGGACAATGATCCCACCTCCTCCCAGGCTCCCGGGTCCTCCTCGTCCTGTTATGATACCAGGCCCCCATATGGGGGGCCCTCCCATGATGCCAATGATGGGCCCTCCTCCTCCTGGGATGATGTCAGTGGGACCTGCTCCTGGAATGAGGCCACCTATGGGAGGCCACATGCCAATGATGCCTGGGCCCCCAATAAAGAGACCTCCTGCCTGTCCCATGATGGTGCCCACTCAGCCAGGAATGACTCGACTAGACAGATAAGAAGAGATAGAAACCTCTTTATATTCATTTTATATTACTTTTTCTACTTCACCAGGAGATCATGGTGCTGTGACTCTGGGTGTTTACTTTTTTTTTTTTTTTTTTAATATTTTATTTATTTATTCGAGAGAGAGAGAGAGAGGGAGGCAGAGACACAGGCAGAGGGAGAAGCAGGCTCCATGCACCGGGAGCCCGATGTGGGACTCGATCCCGGGTCTCCAGGATCGCACCCTGGGCCAAAGGCAGGCGCCAAACCGCTGCCTGCGCCACCCAGGGATCCCCCTCTGGGTGTTTTCTAACATCATGACAAGGAAGACTTGCTTCCCCTTCCTGTGAAAGAGAGAATAGTTTTTGCAGGGGAGTAGTGGGACAAAAAAAAAAAAAAAAAAGGCAATTTTTATTTGTATTGTAAAATCTGAAAATAAAATTGTCAGCTATTTTATTTAAAAAAAAAAAATTAGTTACATCTGCAAGGGGCGATGGGCGTGCCTAAGAAAACACAATGCAATCCTACACACCAGCCAAAGAATCAATGAGATCTGCCAAAAGGTTTCAATCTGGATGAAGCTCGAACATAATGCTGAACACAAAAGCAGCAAGTTCCAAAAGAGTATTAGGATGTTTTATTTATGCATATTTTAAAGCATAAAAACCATTATTTATCAATATAAATGATAAAGACGTGGTATTTAGGAAAAGTATAAAAGGAAAAAAAGAAAATGCAATTTAGAGGGTTTCTACTTCATCCTAACTTTTTGTTTCCCTTAAAAAAAATCCAGGGCAGCTGGATGTCAGTGGTTGAGCATTTGCCTTTGGCTCAGGCCGTGATCCCAGGATCTTGGGATCCAGTCTCACATCAGGCTCCCTACGGAGAGCCCATTTCTCCCTCTGCCTATGTCTCTGCCTCTATCTGTGTGTCCCTCACGAATAAATAAATAAAATCTTTTAAAAATAAAAGATAAATTTTAAAAAAATCTGAAGGAAATGCAGAAAAAAGTTGGGCAGGGGATTGGATACATACATGTTTGCTATAAAATCCTGTGTACTTTTCTGTATGTTTAAAATATTCTAGAATCTTGGGATCCCTGGGTGGCGCAGCGGTTTGGCGCCTGCCTTTGGCCCAGGGCGCAATCCTGGAGACCCGGGATCGAATCCCACGTCGGGCTCCCGGTGCATGGAGCCTGCTTCTCCCTCTGCCTGTGTCTCTGCCTCTCTCTCTCTGTGACTATCATAAATAAATAAAAATTAAAAAAAATATATATTCTAGAATCTTAAAAACAAAATACTAAAAAATCACTGAAATATTTTTACCTATCGGGTTCATAATAATATAATAATAATAATTTAAAATTTGATATTATGAATAAATGTAAAAAACTGATACATATAACTGGCAGGAGATTACAAACCAGGACTAGTTTTTCAAAAGGTGATTTGGGAAAAAAAAAAAAAAAAAGAAAAAAAAAAGAAAAAGGTGACTTGGCATCACTTATCAGAAGTTTATTTTTTATTTTTTTAAAGATTTTATTTATTCATTCATGAGAGACACAGAGAGAGAGAGAGAGAGGCAGAGATACAGGCAGAGGGAGAAGCAGGCTCCATGCAGGGAGCCTGATGTGGGACTCGATCCCTACACTCCAGGATCACACCCTGGGCTGAAAGCAGGTACTAAACCACTAAGCCACCCAGGGATTCCTATCAGAAGTTTAAATGTGGGGGCAGCCCGGGTGGCTCAGCGGTTTTGCGCCGCCTTCAGCGCAGGGCGTGATCCTGGAGAGGCGGGATCAAGTCCCACATCAGGCTCCCTGCATGGAGTCTGCTTCTCCCTCTGCCTGTATATCTGCCTCTCTCTGTGTGTCTCTCATGAATAAATAAATAAAATATTTTTAAAAAATTTTTTTAAAATAAAAAATAAAAGAAATACCTATGTATTTTAATGGAGAAGCTATAAGCCAAAAATATATAATGAGGTTAGAATTTCAGGTAAAAAGAAACTGAAGAGCTTGTAGAATTTATTGAAAAGGCCTCTTCGGGTGCCTGACTGGCTTAGTCAATAGACCATGCAACTCCTGATTTGGGGTCATGAGTTGGAGCCTCACATTAGGCACAGAGATTACTTTAAAAAAAAAAAAAAAAAAAAGGCTTCTGAAATTCCCCGAGAAACATGTAATTTTTCAATCTTTAAGTTTTAGAAAAAAATCTCCAAAAGAGTTCCTTGTAATAACACATAAACATGAGATTTTTGTGGTAACCCTTACTACCATCCTTGTTTCTATGCAAAATAAACAGTGCTGTTAGAACATATCTTCAGTTGCAATTAAGAGGAAATTGAACTTATATTTGGAAACAGCAAGAGAATCCCACACAAGTTTTAGTTCTTTTGTTTTTTTTTTTGCCCTGCTAAGCAGGTATGGAGTAGATTTGGGGGACAGGATGACTGCACCCATGCTGTTCTGAGCTCAAGTTCACTGCTGGCTTCTGAATGAGCTCCCTTTCCTTGACTGTCCCCATTTATACTAGGACGACAAGGCCTTCAAAAGCTAAGTGACTTCACAAAATAACTTGAGCAGCAGGAGGTTGAGATAAGAATAACAGATAAGTATTTCTATTTCCTTTAGGAGGGCCACAGCCCCATGATGCAACTCCTAAGGATCACTTGTGATTTTCAGTCTTTGAGATTCAATTAGACCAGACCAACCTAATGCTGCGTTTGTGAGAGAAATGCAAGCACTGTGACCTGAGCAACAGAGTTCAATATAATATAGATACAACACAGAACCAAAATACTTACTTGGAGAACTGGCAGAGACCCGCTTCCTGGTCAAGCTCTCCTGGTTGGCCTTGTCTGAAGCTGAAGAGCCTCTCGTTTGGACATGCTTCTTTCCTGGACTCTCCTCTGGCTCTGGTGACTTCTCCATCCCGTGGAAATACTTCATGTGATAGTGCAACAGTTTGGCCTTGCGGAAAAATTTTAAACAATCCACAACCTTGCACCTGAACTTGTGATCTAGGTCAACAGCTGGTGCTTTACATGTCACAAAATCATCTGTTTTCTTAAAAGTATTTGTTACTGAAAAACAAAACAGAAACAAAAACAAAAATCCCTTGTGTTTATCCTAGTTATTATAACATATGCATTAACACATGGCAATAGAAAGTGAAAGAGCAGAATGCATATGTAGCTGGAGACATCAGACAGACATCCATTACCTCCCCATATTACTATTTGGAGAGAATGGTAAATAATACAGACTCAACCATGATTCATCTTCTGACAGAATAGATCAACATGTTTTTTCTTTGTTAAGCAGTCATACAAGTTCTCAAGGTTATAGACTGTAGGGAAAGAGTAGGGGAATATCCTTAAAAACAAACCAAAAATCAGGGACCCAACCCAGCACTTATAACTCATGAGTTGGATCAAATTCAAACTTACTACCATCCTGATACTTGTGAGTGTGGACAGAATTAGGGAATATTCTGGTGGGAATCTCTTTATGAGGGATCACACAATGGTTTTTGCACAGAAAGTGTTAACTGTTGCAAAGTTTTTTGAAATTTTGCTATGTGTACCTGAGCAAAGAGACTCAAAGACAGTCAGAAAAAAAAAGGCAACCAAATAAATGGATCTTGAAGACATGAGGACAACTCAAGTCAATGACCAAATTTAAAGAGGCAAAAAAAGTTTGAAATACTCCCCACAAAAAAACAAACAGAAGGCAATGGTCTGTTATGTATCAATGACAAAAAACAGAGCTGCATTCCATAACCAGAAGATATTTAAAAAAAAATTTTTTTAAGATTTTATTTATTTATTCATAGAGACACAGAGAGAGAGAGAGAGAGGCAGAGACACAGGCAGAGGGAGAAGCGGGCTCCATGCAGAGAGCCCGACGTGGGACTCGATCCAGGGTCTCCAGGATCACGCCCCGGGCTGCAGGCGGCACTAAACCGCTGCGCCACCGGGGCTGCCCATATTTTAAAAATTTTAAACTCAATCTAAATCACTCTCTGTATTTCAAAATCAGCACTAGGGTATGATTACAAAGCTGCTATGCTTGGTGATCTGATGGATGCCATTTTATGGACAATTTAAACAAGTAAGAAATTATATATAAATACATATACATCCCAAAGCAGAAAAGCCTTAAAATCACTTTCTATCTATGACAAGAGATAAAAGAGGTTCGAATCAATAAGATGCAGTTAAGAGAAGAATAGTAACATGAAATGAATTGGAATACATAGACAAAAATGGTTGTGCTGGAAACCATGTCAGTGGAAAAATTCAAACCTCAAACCTCTAATATATCCTAAAATTATTTCTTAAAAGAAATTATAAGCAATTTTCCTGGAATTTACTCCTCTTGGACCTATTAAAAGTTGAACCATATGAATGTGCCATTTTTGTAATTAAGAAAGTTAAATATTGGCTATTTCATACGGTTCAACCTAATAATTCCTTTTCTATTACGACAGTCTTAAAAATCAATGCAGACAAGGGATGCTTGGGTGGCTCCATCGGTTGTGTGACTCTTGGTTTTGCCTCAGGTCATGATCTCAGGGTCATGAGACTGGGCCCCATGTGCAGTCTATTTGAGATTCTCTCTCTGGCTCCCTATCCTTTTGCCCCTCCCCCTGCTCATGCTCCCCCTTCTCCCTCTCTGAAATAAATAAATAAATCTTTAAAAAAACAAAAATCATTGCAGACAACTCCACCTACCATCATATGAACAAAGCTAAAGTCCAAGTAGGAGAGCATCAACACCTCCTGCCACCACCTGAGAACTACAGCAGTCAAGTTCAGCCACAGTAAATTCATGTATCCTTCGGCTTGTGTTCGTAGCCCTGGTTTATTGTGATATATTTATTTATAATGGCAAAGAAGACTGCCAAAATGCGAGCATCTTTGAATTAAAAAAAAATCTAAGAGCTGAAAATGAGAACTTTGAACCAATTCCATGAAGAATTACCATTCTCTCTATTCAAAAACTCTGCACCTTTGTGTATACACAACTGATCATCTGCATAAGGCAAAGACAGAACGATGGTTAAAAAGTGTGGGCTCTGCAGCTGGCTGGCCTGGTTCAAATCCTGACTCCTTTACTTACTCCTCCTGCCTCAGCTTCTTCATGTGCAGGGTGGAGAGATTAGTGGTAACTACTTCACAAAGTTGTGAGAATTAAATTAGTACATGCAAAGATCCTAGAAAAGTGTCTGGCACATACTAAGCACTCAATAAATACTGGTTCTTACTACTATATAGTATAATTTTGGACTTCTAAATAAATGGGACTTATGAACAGCTGTTAAGGAATTAACCTGCTCATAAGCAGAACAACAGAAGTCTCCACCACCTTCAGCCACTCTGTGCTCATGCTAGAGGCAATATGGTATAATGGAATCAGCTTGTTTTTAAATCCCAGCTTTACTTTTCATTAGCTGTATAAATAAGTTGTGCACATTTTCTAAACTATTCTCATTTGGTTTCTCATCTAAAAAAAAAAAAAAAGAATAAATACCACCTATTTTAAAGAGTTGAGGGAAGGCTATAACATAGGTGCTTGGCATAAAGAAGGTCATTTAAAGTATTAAATACATCTTGATAAACAGGCTTACATCATTTATGGAATGTAGCTGGAGACAGCCATTATAATTATCAACCACAGTCAAATTCCTCCAACCAGCCCTCATAAGCTCTGGCTGGGAAACATATCACTCTGTAAGCATTCTGTTTTTCTACATCCTTCTAAAAATGTGAAATCCAAACCAACCAGAAGGTTCCTAATATGGCTACTCAATAGAATTATTACCCCCACCTTTCAGAACATGGTACTTTTACTAATGCAGCCAAAGAGTTTTATAGATTTGTTTTATTTTTTTAATAATCACATTACATGGTGCTGGAAAGTACCAGCTTAGTCCACCAAAATCCGGAACTTTGTGTTGTTTGCCTTTTTAAAACATGAATTAAAGTGTGTTTCCATTATCCTCAAATAGTTTTGTAAAACTACATGTTGGAAGTTACACATTTATCCCTAACAAACTCCATCAGATTATTTTAGTCCAAGAAGTTTATAAACCTTGATTCTGTAATTCTATATATTTGAGTCTTTATCTAAGTTGTTGATAAAGATCTCGTGGGACAGACCTGAGGACAGCCTTTGGATAGCCTTCAGGCTGACACCAATTAATCTACACTCTCTGGATAGAACTGCCTGAGCCAATTCAATTCATCTATGCAGATTCCCAATATACTCATGCATCTATTTCCTTCTAGTTCAGACAGAGATTCCAAAAAAGATGTGCTCAAACTAACTGCTAAAATAAAGATTCACATGGTCTCATAGTGCTATAGATCCCAAAAATTATGATATTAAAACCTAACCCCCAATGTGACAGTATTTGGAGGTGGTGCCTTTGGGAGGTGAATAGGTCATGAAGGCAGAGCCCACATGAATGGGACTAGGGCCCTTATTAAAGAGACCCCAGAGAGTTCTCTTGCCCCTTCTGCTACACGACTACACAGTGAGAAGACTGCTTTTTACTAACTAGGAAGCAGGCTCTTCCTAGACAATGAATCTGCTGGTGCCTTGATCTTGGACTTCCCAGGCTCCAGAACTGTGAGAAACAAATGTCTTGTTCCTAAGCCATCCAGTCTATAGATACTGTTATAGTAGCCTGAACGGATGAAGACAGACAGTCTACCAATCCAGTAAGCTTCTCTAAAGGAAGTAAGTTTAGGGTGGCAGAACAGAAACTCTTCCCCTCAAAGGAAAACCCTTGGTTCCGCACAGCTAAGCAGAAGGTAGGAACAGCTGGACTTCCAAAGGTAAGCAAGCATGGCACTCAGGTGGGCCAAACTGCCTTTAAGAGGTAGTCCTAGAATCACAGCAGCTCAAGTAAAGAAACTCCCCAGGAGAGAACATACTGCCAGGTATCACTGTCACAAAGCCCCTGACCAAACCAAGAGCTCTTTTCAAAACGGCAACATCAATGAGACAAAATCAGTCGCTAGCTGTTGCCTAAAGGAGTAAATATTAAAAGAAAGATTTGAGAATTATATTCAACTACAGAAGTTTGATATGTAAAATTCCTTCATAAACTCAACTCAGTGAGTATAAATTATTGATATACAAACCATTCCAATTATAAGCCTGTCCATAATCTACCCTGCACTGTTGGGAAAAACAACACAAACATCGGGGTGAGACAAGCAGCAAATAGAGTATAAATCAGTTACAGATAATAGCCTTTGACAAAATCTGATAAATTACATAATTAACTCTAATTTTGGATCCACAAATCAAAAAATAGATAAAAATATTATATAGTAATTATATAATGTTTATGTTAACTTTTTAATGATAACAAAATATTTGGGACATGTTAAAATGAAACAACAGCAAAAAAGATAAACATCCCAAGATTTAAGTAATCATTTCCTTTTTCATGAAGACCTTGCAAACTGTACAATTTTTGAACCCAACTAATTTAAAGAGATATAAAAACGGTATTTTCCAGACTTGGTAATTTTAACTTAGTCTTTGCATATGACAGCCAAGACAAGCCTATCTGCACAATGAAAGCTGCCAGTTTGGCCAGTGTAGGTCACATTGTTCCCTCTGTTTAGCCTACCTTTTGCACTTGCAAACCAAGCCCTGCACATCCTTCAAATGCCACCTACTTGCATAACGTTTTTGCCTTGGCCTCTCAGCAGAAAATGATCTATCCTGCCTTCTCTGAATTCCCATTAAGTATTTCATGTAAAATAATCTCATAGTATCTATCCCTTTCTATCTGTACTACAATTGGCTCTGCTCATTCTTTATTCTAAAATGTTGAAATGGGGAACATGCCCCATTCTTTATTTTTCCTATGATACTTATCTTGGTGAACAACATTAAACAAGAGAAGTGGGCTCTCCAAGATGGTTTCCTCACCAAATGGGAGGGAAAATACTTATTTCACAAGGCTCCTACATGTTTCCTTGAGGTAACAGAAGAGAAAAGCCATTATTAACTAGAGTTAGTTACTTGAACATTAGTTGTCATGATGGTTGTCACCAACCTCATAGTTGTTTGTTTAAAAAAATCAAAGGTACGCATAATCCCAGCCAGAGGTCAGTGTATCAGTGGCACAACCTGAAAAATTTTAACATCTAATTGCCCAACTTTATTAGTCACACACTCAAGTTTGGTAATAAAAGCACAACAGGAACAATAAAAAGATGCAACCAGCAAATATTTTACATTTTCAAATAATTTTTAAAAAGAATATGCATAGGGCAGCCCTGGTGGCGCAGCGGTTAGCGCCACCTGCAGCCCGGGGTGTGATCCTGGAGACCCAGGATCGAGTTCACATCGGGCTTCCTGCATGGAGCGCTGCTTCTCCCTCTGCCTGTGTCTCTGCCTCTCTCTTTGCTCTCTCTGAATGAATAAATAAATAAATCTTTAAAAAGAAAAAAAAAGAATATGCATAGCATAACTATGCCAAAGAAAACCCACAAGAGAATACTACGATCAAAACAAAATATTATAAGAAAAATATACACAATATAATAGTATAAATAACGGCAACCCTTTGGTTATGAGACTTCAAGTAAAAAGAAAAACAAGTGTTTTCTACTCTTTTGCGCTTTATTATCTAATTAGGTATAATAGTCATATTAACGTCACAACAGAAAGAACACAATGCTTTTATATTTCTGTATTATACTACTCCCCAGAACAGTGTTCCTGTGGTGAAAGAAACATGGTGCTAGAAGCACGGTAAAGGACTAGGAGAGCCATTGGCTGCCCATAAGGCCCACTGAGCCACACACAGTCTGTGTAGATCCCAGGTCTCACACAGGTGTGTATTTCCCAATGGGAGTTAACTGTATTATATGTCACTGATGGCACCACCCAGTTATATACATCTTCCACTATGGGACACTACCATCTTTTGTCAACGTAGGAGCAGTTACTAGGAGACAAAAGGACAAGTAACTGAAAGTGCCAGCAAGAACTGTGGCTCTGAGTCTGACAGCCTGCAAGAAACTGAATGTTGCCAATAACCATGTGAGCCTGGAAGCAAATCCTTCCCCAGCAGAGTTTTCAAATGAGAACACAACCCTGGTCAACTCTTTGACTACAGTCTTGCAGACTACTCTGCCTGGATTCCTTATCCACAGAAACTATAAAAAAATAAATGTGTTGTTTTAAGTCACCATGTTTGTGGTAAAATTGTTACATAGCAGTAGATAATATAGAGCAGGATCAGAACCCTCTCATTTTCTATTTGGATAATGTTTTATACTTTTATGATAAACATACATTAATTTTATACTAAAAGAAGTTTTTTAAAGGATGTTTTCCTGAAATGTGGCTTAGAAATAAAATCCTATTTAACCCTTTTTTAAAATACCCATTGCCAGAACCTCAAACCTCACAGAGGATTATGACGGTGATATTTATTCTCACTGACCATACCCTAGCATTCCAAGCTCATGTCAATTTAAGTACCACCTTGCTTTCCAAACTCACCTCCCATCAACCCACAATGAGGCCTCAGCAGCTGTCCAGCCAACTGCTTCACGGTCTCATAGTTCACACCTCCACTCAGGCTTTGCCCTCTCATTGCCATTCCACCATGGTTTGGCCAGTGTTCACTTCTATCCAGACTCAGCTTACTCAACATCTAGGAAGTTGTCAAAATGGCACTGGCTCTTAGGGACCATATGCCATCAACTCCTGGCATAAATGACTGATGCACCCCATCTTAAGCACTTCGGATCTGTTCCTGGAGCCTGTTATTTGCGACTTTTCCAGCCAGAAGATAAGGGCCACTTCTCACTGTCTTATGTATGTACCCTCAGCAGCACCACCTCCTAATACAGTTGGTATTCCCGTCAGCAAAGACATCATGTGATACCAGCAGTTTAATACTTTTTTGACATAATGGGTAGAACATTTTTCAGGTGTGTGAAGAAATAATTTTATCAGCTCTGAAGCAATAGAAGGCAATCAATCAAACATGAATAGATTTAAATATTCACAGCAAGTCCAGTCAAATGCATCAATAAAAGCAAAATATCCTTAAATATGTCCTTAAGTAGAGGAACAGTTATATAAATTATGAGAAGTCTGCATTATATAATTCTAATCAGCTATTTAAAAGAATGAAGTAGCTCTATGCTTACTGATATGGATAATCTTAAGATATCCATACAGAAAGTTACCCAGTCCATACCATAGTATATGAACCCATGTATGGTAACAGGTGAGGAAAAAAAAGATATTATAAAAATGCATAGGAAACGGGATGCCTGGCTGGCTTGGTCAGAGGAGCATGTAACTCTTGATCTGAGAGTAGTGAGTTCGAGCCCCACAATGGGTGCAGAGATTACTTAAATAAATATTTATCTTTTTAGATGAAAAGAGAAGAAACCAGGGACAGAAATTAAGATGTTGGTAGTGGTTATTTCTGGAAATGGGCGTGGACTAGGAACGGAGGGAGTAAAGAGGAACTTCTACATTTTCTCTGTATACCTCAGAAGCAGCAGCATATCTCACATTCAGATTGTGGTTTCTAAATACAATTTTCCATTTAAAAGAAATGGGGGGGGGGCGGGGGCGGGGGGAGACACACCTGGATGGCTCAGTGGTTGAGTGTCTGCCTTCCGATCAGGGCCAGATCCAGGCAAGATCAGGGCGAGATCCCAGGCTCCGGGAATCGAGTCCCGCATTGGGATCCCCAATGTCTCTGCCTCTCTGAGAAAAGAAAGAAGAAAAGAAAGAAAAAAAGAAAAGAAAAGAAAAGAGGAAAGAAGAAGAGAAGAGAAGAGAAAGAAAAGAGAAAAGAAAAAGAAGGAAGGAAGGAAGGAAGGAAGGAAGAAGAATCCCTCTCCCTCTCTCATCCCCTCCTCTCTCTCCCTTCCCTCCCCTCCCTTCTCTTTCTGGCCTTCCTTCCTTCCTTCACTTCGTCCTGAAGCCTGAAGGAAGCAGACTAGAGAGAATCAGGAGGCACCCTGTTGTCTAATCCCTTACGAATCTGCCTTCCCAGGATCCTGATCAAGCCCTAAATCCGGCTCCCTGCTCAGCTGAGAGCCTGCTTTTCTCTCTGCCCTTGCCCCTGCTCATGCTTTCTCTCTCTCAAAAAAAGAAATTAAAAAAATTTTAAATTAAAAAAATGAAATTTAAAAAAGGACAATAAAATCCTTAGGGGCACCTGGGTGGCTCAGTTCATTAAGCATCTGCCTTCAGCTCAGGTCATGATCCCTATGTCCTTGGATACAGCCCTGAGTTGGGCTCTCTGCTCAATGGGGAGTCTGCTTCTCCTCTCCCTCTGCCCACCCCGAGTTCATGCATGTACTCCCTCTCTCAAATGAATAAGTAAATCTTTTAAAAATAAATTTTAAAAATCTTTAAAAAAATAAGTAAATAAAATAAAAATCTTTAAAAAATAATAAAGAAGTGCTTGCAGAATGAAAAGATACAGGAACCAGTTTGAAAGGCTCCTGCTGACCAAATCTGGGACAATGTGGGTATTAAAATAAATAATGACAGACATATGGGGCACATGGGTAGCTCAGGTCAATTAACATCCAACTCTTGATTTCGGCTGAGGTCATGATCTCAGGGTTGTGAGAGCCAGACCCAAAATGGGCTATATGCTCAACAGGGTATCTACTTGATATCCTCTCTCTCCCTCTGCCTCTCCAGCTGCTCATGCGCGCGCGCTCTCTCTCCCCCCCCCCGCCCCAAATCTTTAAAAAAGAAAAAACATGACAGACACAGATTATAAACCCATAGAACAAAGACAGAATCCATGAATCCATGTGGATACCAATAAAGAAAGAAGGGAGAGCCTTCCTTATAACAGAATACAAACTAATAAAATGTTAAGAGAAATTATTAAAGTTAGAAAGCACTATTTGGCAGCCATCAGAGTAAAAAACTGTTCTGTACAGGAAATACCAACGGATGCTGAAGTAGTAGGTAAATGTTTCATGGAAAACAATATATCTACAGAGCCTCAAAGTATCCTCTCACAAGAAATTTATTAACTATAAAGGGAAAAATAATAGCTTTACAATAGAACAGATACTATCTTAGGTAAGTAATCAAGTTAACATCACCAATAAATGGGACAAACAGATATCACATGCCTCCTGATAGAATGCACTTAAAAAGAACATCCTGCTTACATGGTATTTCCACTAGAAGTTAATAACCTAAATCTAATCATGAGGATACATCAGAAGATACCAAACTGAGGGACACCATATCCTTCAGAAATGTCAAGGTCATAAAAAACAAAGACTAAAGAATTATTTCAGATGAAAGGAGACTAAAGAAACAAACAATGAAATCCAATATGTAATCCTGGATTGGATCCTGACCAGGAAAAAATGTTTTTCCAACTTTTGCTATAATGGATATTATTAGAACTACTGAGGAAATCTGAATAAGGTCCTGATTTTGATAATCATATTGTAGTAATGTAAGAGAATGTCCTTGTTTTTAGGAAATAAGCACTGAAATATCTCTGGGTAAAGTTCTACAACTGATACCAAACAATTCAGAAATAATACTTTTTTAAAAGGCTGGCTTAGTAGAGCATACGACTGAATCTCGGAGTTCTGAGTTCAAGTCCCACATTGGGTGTAGAGATTACCTAAAAAGCGGGGGGGGGGGGGGGCACCTGGGTAGCTCAGCTGGTTAAACTACCATCTTTTAATCTCAGCTTAGGTCTTGATCTCATGGTTGTGAGTTCAAGCTTTGCCCAGTGTGGAGCCTACTTTAAAAAAAAAAATCTTTAAAAAAAAAAAAAAAAAAGAACAATGAACCAAACATGGCAGGGGCGCCTCGGTAGTTCAGAGGTTGGGCATCTACTTTTTGCTCATGTTGTGATCCCAGGGTCCTGGGATTGAGTTCCACATTATGCTCCCCTTGGGGAGACTGCTTCTTCTTCTCCCTCTGCCTCTGCCTCTCTCTGTGTCTCTCAGATATAACAGAAAATATTTTAAAAAATCTAATAAATAAAGCAAACATGGCAAAGTGCAAACTAGTGGAAGAATCTGGCTGAAGATATACAGGAATTCTTTGTACTACTTTTCCAACTTTTTAAAAGTCTGAAATTATTTCAGTCTTAAAACTTATTAAAAATACATGCAGAGGGATACCTTGGCTGCCTTAGAAAGTAGGGCATGCGACTCTTGATCTTGAGAATTGTGAGTTTGAGCCCTACCTTGGGGGTAGAGTTTATTTAATTAAAATAATTTTTTAATATATGCAGAAAAAAATATGTGCAGGAAAATTACTCTGAGGTCACAAGACAGCTAAGAGGGAGGAAGATGCAAACCTCTGTACTGTCCTCACAAAAAAAAATCACTGAGCATTTAACCCACAAGATGGCAAAGCTGCCCCAAATGTCAGAGCTGTGTTTGGATGGCTAACACTTCTCTTCTGCTCTAGACTAGGTATGTTCTGCCTTCCCTGGCTTCCCCTCCCCTGCCAATCAAAAGCTTCCTTCACACAGATTTCCCTAGATTGTGACTCCATCCCAGGTTAGACATTCCAAGACTGGCACCAGCTCAGCACAGCAATCACCAAATAATGACTAATGCAACAGCATCCTGGCCTCCAGGGATGTTTCTGATGATGATACCACCCTCCTTCCTGCTTACTTACATAATACATTCCTGGTGAATGAATCCTCAACAAAACAATCTCTCCCAGCCATCTTTCTAGATCATCCTGTACTCACCACTAAGCCCATGCTCCAACATCATTCTGTTTCTAGATCAACACATCTTCCTCCCTCAATTAAATAATTCCAAAGGCACCACCCTGTCTGGAGTACTGACATCACTTGTACCACGCATTCCTCTTCAAACCTGGCCACTCTACTAAGCCTCTTACTCAGAGTATACACACTGCTTTAACAAGTACCCTTGAGGGTTGAGGGAATGTTGTATCACATGCTGTGCAATTTCTCTAAAGACAGGGACTGTGTTTATGCCTAAATTTATATAGCACCCGGCATCTCATCAGATGGCTTTAGGCACTAGGTTGGTAGACGGGAGTAACAGACCCAGTATCACCAGCCAGTAGGAAGTGTACAACTATGGCTAAGTCCTCCTTGCCAAATATTAGGCTCTTTGCCTATAAAACAGAATATTGAAAAATTAGAATAAGTCTGAATTTCAGGATATAGTTAAAAAATTATAGAATACCATACAATAAATTATATGTAATTGTGAAAGGAGATATGAACTAACACGGAAAAATACCATAAATGATCCCACTACTGTGTTTTTTAAAAGCTTTACCTGCATATGTATGTTTGTATATGCACCAGAACTATGCCTGGAAGGACGTAAGGCCATAAAACAAATTGTACCATGGCTCCCTTGAGAGTGAGAATATTATCTATATAAAGGAAGACGTTTCACTTTTTACTTACTTGGTTTTAATTTTTTTTAAGATTTTATTTATTTATTCATGATAGACATACAGAGAGAGGCAGAAACACAGACAGAAAGAGAGAAGCAGGCTCCACGCAGGGAGTCTGACATGGGACTTGATCCCAGGACTCCCAGGAATCATGTACTGGGCCAAAGGCAGGCACTAAACTGCTGAGCCATCAAGGGATCCCCTGGTTTTAATTTTTCATGGCATGTAGTGGTTTTGAAATTTATGAGGGGGAAAAAATCAGCAAAATGATTCTTTATAAAATAATTTTTTAAGACTTTTTAAGAAATCTCTATACCCAACATGGGGCTCAAACTTAGAACCCTGAGACCAAGAGTCACATGCTCTATCAACTGAGCCAGCCAGGTACCCCTATAAAATAATTCTTCAAATAAAGGTCCCAGGAATGCCTGGGACTCCTTGCTCAGCAGGGAGCCTGTTTCACCCTCTGCCACTCCCCCTCCTTGTGTGCCCTCTCTCTGACACAACAAATAAGGAACTAAGTTGAGGTCCCAGGGCACCTGTGTAGTTCAGTCAGTTGAGCATGTCTTTGGCTCAGGTCATGATCCTGGGGTCATGGGACTGAGGCCCACAACAGGTTCCCCTGCTCACCAGGGAGTCTGCTTTCTCTCTCTTCCTCTGTCCCTCCCCCACTCATGCTCTCTCTCTCGGTCTCAAATAAATAAGTAAAATCAGAAAGAGAGAGAGAGAAAGAGAGGGAGGGGAGGGAGGGAGGAAGAACGGAAGGTCCCAACTGACTTAATTCAGAGTTCAAAAATTCATCAAGAACTAATGCTCACTGGTGTGCCTGGCTGGCTCAGTCAGTTAAGTGGCCCACCCTTGATTTCAGCTCCGGTCATCATCTTAGGGTCCTGGGATAGAGCTCCAAAGTGGGCCCCACACTCAGCAGGGAGTCTGCTTCAGAGTTCTTTCTCTTCCTCTGTCCCTCGCCCTACCCACTCACTGAAATAAATAAATCTTAAAAAAAAAAAAAGAAACTAATACTCATAAAGAATTAGTATACCTTAGTGCTCAGATTGTAAGAAATCTTATTCATTTTAAAAACCAAACATTAAGGAAAACCCCCCTTCACTGTTGTCTCCTTATTTATTTATTTATTTTTAAAGATTTTATTTATTTATTCATGATAGTCACACAGAGAGAGACAGAGAGGCAGAGACACAGGCAGAGGGAGAAGCAGGCTCCATGCACCGGGAGCCCGATGTGGGATTCGATCCCGGGTCTCCAGGATCACGCCCCGGGCCAAAGGCAGGCGCCAAACCGCTGCGCCACCCAGGGATCCCTGTTGTCTCCTTATTATTCAAAAATGATGATCATACTAAATCATACAGTCTGGGACGACTTCCTGCTATGTTATGTTTTTCCATGAAAAAAATTTATGAGTAATTGAAGTGATTAATTTAAATTTTTTAGAAAACATAGTTAAAATATCTTTTCACACTAATTTTCAAAGCAGATTATTTGATCATACATGTTGATAGTTTTCATTCCCCATATCCAACAGGAATCTTAGAAAAAGAATCACTGCATCAAAAAACAGGACTTACTTGAAATTTGAAGAGCTGTTCAACATTATGGCAGCTCTAGAAATATTTAAGCTGAACAATCAATCCATAATGCAATTCACCATCTATCAACTGAAGTATCCAGGATAGTCCATTTTTTTAAGATTTTATTTATTTATTCATGAGAGACACAAAAGAGAGGCAGATTCATAGGCAGAGGGAGAAGCAGGCTCCCCACAGAGAGCCCAATGTGGGACCTCGATTCCAGGACCCTGGGATCACAACCTGAGCCAAAGGCAGATGCTCAACCACTGAGCACCCAGGTGCTCCAAGGACAGTCCATTCTTACAAGTAAGTGTCTTCCTGAGGTGAAAGTGATCGGTTATTCAACTTTCTGTCTGTTCTTAACCTTTTCCAGCTTTCCTTTCTCCCATCAAAATTTTGGTACAGGCACACCTGGGTGGCTCAGCGATTAAGCGTCTGCCTTAGGCTCAGAGCATGATCCCAGAATCCTGGGATCAAGTCCCACATAGGGCTTCCTGCGAGGAGCCTGCTTCTCCCCTCTGCCTGTCTCTGCCACTTTCTCTGTGTCTCTCATGAATGAATAAATAGAATCTTTTAAAAAATAAAATTAAAAGTTTTGGTACATAAGAAATGGTCGAGTAATTGACTTGATTTACTTGAAGTAATTGAATGAAAGACCAAATTAATTCAATATTACCCACTACTGAACTGATGAAACAAGTCTTCCAATGGATCTATTTGCTCTGGTCAGGTGTAAAAGGTATTCAGTAAAAGTGTGACAAAGAACAAGCCCACAGATAAGAGCACACCTGCTGTGTCTGCAGGATAGCAAGGAAGCCATGAGGCTGGAACAGAATCAGCAGAAGGAGAGAGTGAGGAGAGATAACAGGTGGCCAGAAGAAGCAGGGTCACTGCAGGCTACTGTAAGGACCTGTTGCATGCATGAACAAATATCAACAGTTCTGGGCTTTTGGAGACATGAATGTTGGTTTTATTATTCTTGTACTTCTCTGGACTTCTTTTCAAATTCATGAACATAAAAAAGCAAGTTATCAAAAAGAGTATACTGAAAAGACAAGATCACTTCCATAAATAAAGTAAAAGGTACCAACAAAATCTCTGCTCAAGCTTGAATAAGGTCCTGATTTTGATAATTATATTATGGTAATATAAGAAATAAATATACACCAAAATATTTTGAAGTAGAAGTCTGTAATTTATTTTCAAATAATCAGAAAAAAATACTTTAAAATACCTTAAGGCCTAAGAATAATAACTAAGTAGGAGGAAAGCAACCTTACCAACAGAGAGATCCAGATGAACACTTCAGGGCTATCCTTCCTATCTGAGAATGAGGCATTGTCACTAGTCTCATCAACTCTTTAAAGCAACTGACCTTAGTTTGGCAGTAACTTATCTGCTCAGCCTTAACCGTACAGAAAGCCTGCAATTAAGTCAGAAAGCACACCTAACAGTCTCAGAAAAGACTCTATGATTATGCAGTTGACGCTGCTCTGCTTCCATCTCTAAATGCCAAATTGCTACTCATCCTTCAAGGCCCTGTGAAAGTACCACCTTCCTCTACCCCTGCCTCCAAACCACCAACCTAAACATCACCTCTCTCCCAGAGTCAGATTCAAATAGCATTTAATGAACACTAAGAACAAGAGTGCCCCATTCATCTCTGTATACTCAACAGAGTACAGAGCTCCTGGGCAGATAGTAAGGGCTCAAGAAGTGAGTCCTGAGTTCAACTTTCATGTGGCAAGCATATGCTATTATCACCAGTATTCTACCCCATAATTTTAAGTATTATTACTCTTATATTACAGGCACCTGCAGGTCTTATCACTTCCCCTAGACAGAAAGACCTAGAACACTGACCAGACATCTCATTTTTCTAGCCCCTAGAAAATGAATTCTCAAGCAATTCTCTACCAGTACATAAATGCCTGAGGCAAACATAGACACTTATAATTTCCCAGACTACAATGGCTATAACCCTAGGACTCTCCTACTCAAGATGACATGGAGAACACAAGTGCATGAAAGCTAAACTACTGTAGGCATTACATTAAAGAGGATCTGATTAATTTTAAAATAAATCATTTACAAAAACTATTATAGGCATTACTCTAAAACATGCCTGGTTAACTCACAAGCAAAGCATTCGTAAACATTCAATACTTTAGTGACAAATAACTTCCTGGTCATTTATAACTGACAACATATCAAGACTGTGGGTTAGAATCTAAACCACAATTTGAATCTAAACCATGGTTAGAATAGTCTGGCACTTAAATGCACTAAATATTTGTCGACTAAAAACAAACGAATGGACTACAGCCCATTTTTCATAAAGCTCTGGTAATCTGTGACTAGCCAAGGTTGGGCCCAGATTTAGAGAATAATCTGAAATCTCTGAACTTCTAAAGGCATCCACTCTAATAATTTTATTTACAACAAATGCCTACCAAGTAGAAGAATTGCTCAACAAATGCCTACCCAAGTAGAAGAATTTCAACTATATTCTCCTCTGGTTTCTTAAGTTTTCAAAGCAAATAGCTTATAGCACTTACTCTTCCTAGCTCAAATTCAAGGTTATTTGACTTCTACCATTGCTATAAAACTCGCTTAGAAAAATGGGTCAGTGCTTTAGTTAGTTGCAGTGGTTTCAAAATTATTCCTCACAAATCCTGTGTGTAACCTGAAGAAGCAAAGAAGACATGAAATCTTACCATCATCCCTTCCCAAAGCTCATGTCTCCTACCCTCCCTTTACCTTATTTCTGTCCTCTCCACAACCAGAAAAACATCTAAATTAACTGACACGATAGAAACTGTATGTGTGTGTGTGTTTTGGAAAGACTCATAACTCCACAAAATATGTAAAATTCAAAAGAAGCACTGGATTTAGCCTCTAGCCTAGTTCTCCTCACTTCTCTCATGTGTATAGCCTATTTTACAGTGATGTAGGAACAACAGTTCATGATCAATTTCAAGGGATGTCTAACATAATACCACCCTTGTGACAATATAATTTAAGAGCTTATTTCTGCTGAAATATAAGGACATGGCTGTCATCTAGAGCTCTCCACATCAAACAGTCAAGTTCTGAGATTAAATTCCACCTCATTTTGTACATCAAGTCCATTCTCCATACTTTTCTCTGAACAGAAAAGTAAGTTGGGAGGAGAAGAGGCCCTCCCCCCTGACAGAAGGCTCAGCAAGAAAAGGTAGATCAGGGGGTGCCTGGGTGGCTCAGTGGGTTAAGCATCTGTCTTTGGCTTAAGGTCATGATCCCAAGGTCCTGGGATCAAGGCCCACATTGGGCTCCCTGCTTGGTGGGGAGCCTGCTTCTCCCTCTCCCTCTGCTATCTCCCCGGTTTGTGCTTGTGCTCTCTCTCTGTCAAGCAAATAAGTAAAATCATAAAAAAGAAAGCCGAAAGGAAGGACCGGAAGGAAGGAACGGAAGGAAGGAATGAAGGAAGGAAGGAAGGATCAGGATAGGAAAAAGTAAAGACAAGAAAAGACAAAGAAAAAAAAAGAAAAGAAAAGAAAAAAAAAAAGAAAAGAAAAGAAAGAAAGAAGAAAGAAAAGAAGAAAAAAGAAAAGAAAAAAGAAAGAAAAGAAAAAGAAAGAAGGAAAGAGAAAAAGAAGAAAAGAAAAGAAAAGAAAAGAAAAGAAAAGAAAAAGAAAAAAGAAAAGAAAAGAAAAAAGAAAAGAAAAAGAAAAGAAAAAAAAAGAAAAAAGAAAAGAAAGAAAAGAAAAGAAAAAGCCCTCCCCTCCCTCACCTCTCATCCCCTCCCCGCTCGCCCTCCCCTCCCCTCCCCCACCCCCCACATCCCAGAAACACCCAAAAAGGGCCCGCAAGACTGAGGCATAACACTCTGGACCCAGTGGGACAAAAGACCAACCTAAGGCGCCATGGAGGAGCCAGAGTGAAGATTTGCTGCTCTCCTATAGCATTAATGTTAACCACATGGGTGTGGTCAAGAATCCCCCTGGAGCATCTGGGTGACTCAGTCAGTTAGACGTCTGACTCTTGATCTCAGGGTCATAAGTCCAAGTCCCAACTGGACTAAGGCAGGCTTAACAAGAGGCTTAAAATAATCCATCCCTCCCAAGTTTGAAATTATCCAAATAGAGTATGCAATTCTGATGACATACACTCATTATGTTGTCAGTCTTATAAATGGTCCTGTTAAAAACAAACTATTTAATGTCGTTCACTTTTTAACAAAGTAAAATTTTCTATTTATAATTTAAATTATTCCTAATATTTGGAATTTGCCCCTTCTAGAAGTAAAGATTTTCAAATCTTATATTCATTGTTAAATATATAATTAGACTTAGATTTAGTACAACACAATGAGGATATAAATGGTACAGATTACATGATAGCTAAAATTAAAGTTATAAGTATGCAGTGTCAAATACAAATTCATCAATATTCAATTGACTACCTTCTCTCCAATGAAATAACATAATAGGAAATGTGCTACACCTTTGCTTATATTGTTCCCTCTGCTGGAAATACATAACGCCCCATCTATCACTCATGGGGATAGTACTTATTCATTCATCAAGATTCAGCTTAAATGTCATGTCTCTTAAGATGGTCTTCCAGGCAGGCACAAAGTATTAATGATTTTGTATCAGTGACACTACTTATTTTAGCACAGTGCCTGGTACTCAGCAGGTTCTTAGGGTGTTCCAACTGAGCAAAAAAGATGTGCAATCGAAGCTTTCATATCCACGTCAGCAAAATCTCTTCCCACCTTTCCTGCCCTAACTGCAGAAAAAACAATTTCCATTCAACCTTTACTATTTCCCCAAGTCTCTCACTAAAGGAACTTCTCATCATATTCTTCTCCAGGGAACAATGCGCAACCCATAAATCTCAAGCTTCATTTTCCCTCTGGGCTCATACATACATACATAAGAAGCTCTACTTTGAGAATAACAGAGCCAATACTCTCCATCCACACATTGGAAAGGGAGTTTACAGACCACCTATATTTACCAAGGGAACACTTCCCACGTCCAAAACCATGTCATCAATAGAACCTCATGAGATTTGATTCCAGAGCTTCATTTCTGGCTAAATTCTCCAAAAGGCGATGTCTTCCTCTGTTAAGCCTGCCTTACTCCAGAAGGCAGCTACCCTGCAAGCCCTTAGGCCTCAGGCCTAGGAGATGCCAGAGTTTACCTACACTTAATTCCCTTCTCCCTAAGTCAAACTTTACAAAATAAGAAATTTTTAAAGATGAATGTTGATTAAGAACTTAGGAGTAT
Source organism: Canis lupus familiaris (assembly GCF_011100685.1). NCBI lineage: Eukaryota > Metazoa > Chordata > Mammalia > Carnivora > Canidae > Canis > Canis lupus. Next base: position 25,324,353 of record NC_049245.1, on the reverse strand, counting down.
GAGCTATCAGTGAGGAAACATTTTGGATTTCATGAAAAATTTTAAAGGGTGGCTTATATAATAATTAATGTGATTTTTTTACTTTGGTAAAATATATATGTAATAATATTGATTGGATGTATATTATGATCATAACTATATTGCCTAAATACTGAAGGAAAATAAAGTAGATTTAAAATTTTTAAATATTTATTTATTTATTCATGAGAGACAGAGAGAGAGAGAGAGAGGCAGAGACACAAGCAGAGAGAGAAGTGGGCTCTATGCAAGGAGCCTGATGTGGGACTCCATCCTGGGACTCCAGGATCACGCCCTGGGCCAAAGTCAGATGCTTAACTGCTGAGCCAACCAGACGTCCCTAGATTTAAAATTTTTAATTTCAGTATTGTAAATTACAATAAATAAAAGTAAAAGACAAGTGATAGACCAAGAGAAAATAAAGTACAATGTATATAAAAGACAAAGGATCAGTATCCATAGTATACAAAGAAAATCTGGCAAATCAATAGTAAAAACCACCCTACAGGAAGTGAGCAAAGAAAATTCAAAGAAAAATAGATGAAAAATATTCTATAAACACATGAAAAACTGCTCAATATCATTTAAAAACCCCACATAGGAAAAAAAAAAAAAACCCACATAGGGACGCCTGGGTGACTTAGCAGTTGAGCATCTGCCTTTGGCTCAGGGCGTGATCCCAGAGTTCAGAGATTGAGTCCCATGCAGGGCTCTGCACGGAGCCTGCTTCTCCCTCTATGTCTCTGCTTTCTCTCTGTGTCTCTCATGAATAAATAAATATAATCTTTAAAATAAATAAATAATGTAAAAATAAAAACCCCACATAACTTAAAAAATGAAGTCTGTTTCCAATATTAACATTTTTTTCAAATTTATTTAAAATTATTTAGCCCACCCGGGGCTGCCCAACGTTAACATTTTTTGAGATAACTTAAAATATGAATGATAGCTGTAGATAGCAAGGATACAAGGAAAAATGTGCTCTACCATACTTTTGGTCACAATATTAAGTGGAATGGTCTTTTGGAGGGTAATTTGTTTAATGCCATTTAAAATGTGCATTCTCGGGACACCTGGGTAGCTCAGTGGTTGAGCATCTGCCTTTCGCTCAGGGCCTGATCCCAGAATTCCGGGATCAACCCTCTGCCTATGTCTCTGCCTCTCTCTCTCTCTGTCTCTCATGAATAATAAATAAAATCATTTAAAAAAATAAAATAATAATAATAAAATAAAAAGTGCATTCCTTCAAATCCAGCAATTACACTAAAAGAAAATTATCTCAAAGGGCTATTCACCAAGTGGTCAAAAATATATGCTCAAGGAATACCACTGCATCATTGTTTGAAATACTGACTGCTCAGAAAACACTCTAAATGTCCATCAAAAGGGAAATGGTTAAATACATGATGGAACATTCTTATAAGACACTAACATTCAATCATTAAAAAGAATGAAACAGGTGTACTGACAAAGATAGATCTCAAGAAGACTCTTAAGTCAGAGAACAATAAGCCTAGAATTAATCCAACTGCATTTAAAAACAATAAAAATCTTAATTGTTTCCCTACCTATGTAAACATATAGAAAAGGATCGAGAAAAATAATCAGTAACAGAGGTTTACCCAAGGGGAAAGAGCAGATAGAGGACACTTCTCACTTTAACTCCTAATACCTTTATATTGACATTCTTTATGATGAGTAGATCTATTACTTTCATACTGCTTTTTAAGAAGGAAAATAAAATAAATACACATACACACAAAAAAAGTGGATTAGATATTCTTCACTGTAAAAGGCAAAGATCAAGATTTATTCATATTCAGCGCCATCCTGGACTCTGAACATTTACCACAAATATAATATTATAGAAATGTTACATCCAAGTAGCTATTAATGCAATAAGCAATCACTATTTAAAGGAAAAAAAAAATACCCTCTGTGTAGTCATGAATGTGTACAAATTCCTAAGCTGTCTGGTACATAACATTTTCTCTTTTAGTCATGTTAGAAAAGTTCACATTGGAACATCCCTTTTGCATACAACCATTATAAGCTGGAAAAAAATTATAAACCAAATATGAAAAGGCACTAAAGAGCAACCAAAAGCAAGCAGAAACAAGAGTCGGATATTTGGAATAAGAGAAGGTTACTAAGTAAGTTTCCCATATTTTAAAGCTTTTCACCTAAAGGCAGGCTATATAGTCAGTGACACTGGTAGCCTAAAACTCAAGAAACCTTTAATCTTACTGGTTGAAGAAATAAGAGAGTAGTCAGTGCAAATACAACAGCTAGAAAATGAGGGAGAAAGTCCTAAAAAGAAGACAGCCACAAAAGGATGGCCTCAACTTCTTCATATAAACTCTGCCCTAAATCTCTGGCTGATTTGAATGTACAGTTTCAAGCGGCCCAGCAAAAGCTAAAAGAAACTGAGCAGAGGTTTCAGCTGCTGCCTACTGCAGAGGAGAATGAATCTGGAATCTGAGTTCAGCCAAATTAATTGCCTTTGCGAACAAAGAAATTAACATTCTTTGGAGGAACATATACAATCCAAGCTCTACAACATATCAGACATCATGTGCAGGAGGGATGCAATCCCAAAATATTAGACATATGAAGAAAAAGGAAATGTGATCTGTGGGCAAGAGAAAATTCCATCCGTGGAGATTAACTTCAAGATAATAGATGTCGAATTTCGTAGACACTGACTTAAAAGCAACTATTGAAACTATGCTCATAATGAATATACATACTCCAAGGTGTCACCCAGAGAATCTAGAGGAAAAAAAGGGAATTAATTCTAGAACTAAAAAACATCAGAAATAAAAAATTCACTAGATGAGCTTAACAGCAGATTGGAATTGCGAAAAAGAAAGAATTTGAAAATAGACATTATTCAATCTGAAATAGAGGGGGGAAAAAGTAAAAAGAAAAGTCAACAAGTCCTAGTGACCTGTGGCCCAGTATTAAAAGGGCTAACCTAGGGACGCCTGGGGGCTCAGCGGTTGGCTTCTGCCTTCAGCTTGGGGTGTGATCCGGGATCCTGAGATCAAATCCCATATAGGGATTCCTTTTTTTTTTTTTTTTTTTTTAATTTATGATAGTCAGAGAGAGAGAGAGGAGAGAAAGAGGCAGAGACATAGGCAGAGGGAGAAGCAGGCTCCATGCACCGGGGAGCCCGACGTGGGATTCGATCCTGGGTCTCCAGGATCACGCCCTGGGCCAAAGGCAGGCGCGCTAAACCGCTGCGCCACCCAGGGATACCCCCATATAGGGATTCCTATGGGGAGCCTGCTTCTCCCTCTGCCTGTGTTTCTCTGCCTCTCTCTCTGTCTCTCATGAATAAATAAATAAATAAATAAATAAATAAATAAATAAAAATCTTAAGCAATAAATAAATAAATAGGCTAACCTAATTCTAACGTGAAATCACCAAAAAGGAAGACAAAAGAATAAGACACAAAAATATTCACAGAAATAATGGTTGAAATTTGAAGAAAAACATTGATTTTCAAATTCAAGCTCTAGTGACTCCCAAACAGGTTAACACCACACACCACACACAAAACACCACACACACACACACACACACCATAGACAAACTGCCAAAAGCACTGATTAATAGAGAAAAATTCTAAAAGCAACCAAAAGATAACACATTACAGAGAAACCATATGAATGATCAATAACTTGCCTCAGAAACTGAGGCCAGAGGACCATGAACAACATCTTTATAGTACTTAAGCAGAAAAACAAAACAAAGCAAACCTGTAAACCCAACATTCTATACCCAGTGGAAATAATCCTTCAAGATTGAAAGTTAGGGACACCAGGGTGGCTCAGCGTTTGAGTGCCTGCCTTTGGCCCAGGGCATGATCCTGGAGTCCCAGGATCGAGTCCCACATCAGACTCCCTGCACAGAGCCTGCTTCTCTCTTGCCTATGTCTCTGCCTCTCTCTCTGTGTCTCTCATGAATAAATAAAATCTTTTAAAAAAAGATTGAAAGTTAAAAAAAAAAAAAAAAAAGATTGAAAGTTAAATAAAGTTGTTCAGATAAACAAAACCAGAGGAATTTGTCACCAGGAAACCTGCACTATAAGAAAAACTACAGGAAAATTTTTAGGGTGAAAAGAAATCTTCAGGAAGGTATGTAGAACTGGAAATGGTAAATATGTACATACATAAGCCTCTTTAAAAAAAAAAAAAGCCTCTTTTGTCTTCCTCATCAATTATCAAGAGCAAAAATTATTAGGCTGTAATTAGGCTGTATTAGGCTGTATTGTGGGTTTATAGCATATATAAATATATCATGAGACAGGTAGAACATAAAAGAGGGAAGGATTAATGGGCTACACATTTTATATAAAGTGGTTCAATATTAAAAGTAAACTGTGGGGATCCCTGGGTGGCGCAGCGGTTTGGCGCCTGCCTTTGGCCCAGGGCGCGATCCTGGAGAACCGGGGATCGAATCCCACGTCGGGCTCCTGGTGCATGGAGCCTGCTTCTTCCCTCTGCCTGTGTCTCTGCCTCATTCTCTCTCTCTCTCTGTGACTATCACAAATAAATAAAAATTAAAAAAAAAAAAAAGTAAACTGTGAAAAGGTAAGGATATATATCATAATCCGTACAGTAACCTCTAAAACAAATGCTAAGAAGTACCGCTAATAGATAAATTAAAATGAAATTTAAAAAAGAAATCAATTAACCTAAAAAAACAGGAAAGATGGAAAAGAACAAGACACAGGGTAAACAGAAAACAAAAAGTAAATTGGTAGATCTAAAAGCAGCAATATCAATAATTACATTTATGTAAACAAACTACACATTGCAGATTAAACCAAAATCCGGGATCCCTGGGTGGCGCAGCGGTCTGGCGGCCTGCCTTTGGCCCAGGGCGCGATCCTGGGGACCCGGGATCGAATCCACGTAGGGCTCCCGGTGCATGGAACCTGCTTCTCCCTCTGCCTATTGTCTCTGCCTCTCTCTCTCTCTCTGTGTGTGACTATCATAAATAATAAAAATTTTTAAAAAAATCCAACTAGGTACATACTATCTACAAAGGACACACCTTGAATTTAAAGACACAGTTATGTTGAAAGAAAAGTGGCAGCAATAGGTACACCATGCATACAGAAAGCAAAGATAGCAAAAGTACCCGTAGTAGTATCACATAAGGCAGACTTCAAGTCAAAGCCTATTACCAAAGATAGCATATTTCACATTACAAAGGGGACAATTCATCCAGAGGACACAACGATGATAAATGTCTATGCCCCTAATAACAAAACTTCAAAATACATGGAAGCAAAACTGACAGAATTCTTTGGAGAAATAGACAAATAAATCCACAATCATGGTTAGAGGATTTTAAACATCCCTCTCTTGGTAACTGATAGAATTAGATTTAAAAAAAAAAAAACAAAAACAAAAACAAAATCAATGAAGATATACGTTAGAAAAATATCAATCACCTTGACCTAATTGACATATATAGAACAGATACATAATAGCAGAACACACATTTTTTTCTTTCAAGTGTATATGGAACATTCACCCAGACAGATCATATGCTGAGCCATAAAATAAGTCCCAACAAATTTTAAAAGCCTGAAATCCTACAAAGTAGTTCTGTGGCCAAAATGGAATTACATTACAAATCAGTAATAAGGTATCTTTAAAAAACTGCAATACTTAGAAATGAAACCACACACTTCAAAGTAACCCATTATCAACAAATAAATCACAATAGACCTTGAATTGAATGAAATGAAAATACAACATATCAAAATTTGTAGGAGGTAGGTAAAGCAGTGCTTAATTAGAAATTTCTAACTTTAAATGCTAATACTGGAAAAGAAAATCTAAACCAATGACCTAAGTTTCTAGGAAATGTAAAGGAAGAAAAATAAGATCAGAACAGAATTTTTAAAAAACCCAAAAAATAAAAAATAAAAAAAAAGAGAAATCAATAGTATTTTTAAAAGACTGAAATTAAGGTAAAACATTGGTTCTCTTTGAAACCATCAACAAATTCATAAATCTCTAGCTATACTTATCAAAAGAGAGGGAACACTAACAATATCAGAAATGAAAAGGATATAGCATTAAAATTATAAGGTAGAAAAAAACAGCATTAAAAAAGTCCATTTCTTTAATTCACAATCAAAGCAGAAGCCAAAGTATATGTAGAAGAGGATTAAGTTAACACTAAATAGGAACCTGCCACAGTAGAAAATCTCTTGTAACTCAGCAAGAGGAGAAGTCGGTTCTGTCTTCATACTGTTTTCTCCCATTGACTTGCAGTTCAACTCCAAGCCTGCAGCCCCCAATCCATCACCAAAGGAGTGGCAAGTCAATGCAGATGAGACCTGGCCAGCTTCCAAAGGAGATTTCAACTGACCTAGAAGAAAAAAAGAAAGCCTAGGGAACATATATATATAATCAACCAAAAGTTCTACAGCAGACTAAGATATCTAGAGACTTTTTAGAGGAAGCCATTTACCTCACAGCACAAAAGAATACATTCACAGGTTCCAGCACATATAGCCAGAGCTATGAGCATCTCAAAGAAAAAGTCCAATAGGAGATCAAAGCAAATAGAGGATTTTCTGGAAGTGTTGACAAAAAGGCAGAAGCACTGGAGAGAGATGGTACCAGAAACACAGAGGACTCTAAGTACTATACCTCCAACCCAACATTCAGACATATACAAGTAAAAGCAATCACAAACATGTACAGAAAGTTTGTCTATTGAATCACCAATGAAGAACAGTATAAGAAATACTGCAACCCATTCAAAAACTTAATTTCAACACCATCTAAAACTTGTGGAAGGTAGTATACAATGATTTAGATTGGTTCTCACTAGACAGACAAGCTAGCAAGACAATTCTAGGACAAACTGACTCACCTTCTTTCAGATTCCTTGGTACTGGATGATGTGTTTTGCAAAGGGGTCAGTATTAACTGTATCAACCAAATCTGATACAACCAAGTCAGGATCTAGGATCTCGTGCGTCCCATTAGTGGACAGCCTGGAGGACCGTCTCCTTGTTAAGTCTTTGTCAGTGTTTTCCGAATAGGTTTTTGACTTTTCCTGGGCTATAAACCATTAAGAGAGTTATAGTCAAAAACCCAAGAAGAAATAACTCTGCTATTCCAGATTTCTGGGCTGATTACCTCCATAAGAGCTTTATAGAAACTTCCAGAATATTAAACCAGTGGTAAAAGGAAATATCTTCTTTTAATTTATAGTTTTAAGTAAAGGCAGTCCCTCTGGCCAGGATAGAATCATCCTTATTCATGGTCTGAATATCTCTTTTAAGGTCATTGCTCCAATCTTGACAACTAAGTTTTATTTTGGGGCTTCCCAACTTAAAAAGTTTATGTACTAATCTCCAAAGTCAACAAGGTTTATAAAGCCTTAGAACTATCACACACTGTTTTTTGGAGCCAAAGTATTTTTTTTATCAATAAATAGCATTTCTAAAGTTTCATTCCACATATGAAATCTGTCCCTTCCTAAGCCATTAAATTTCCAATGGAAATGTAGTTTATGAGTATGAGGAGACACCACTGAATGCAACATTAATATAGTTTGTGCTTTGGGATTTATTTTTCTTCAAGCAAAATTCCTTCTTATCCAACCCAAACCATATACATTAGCTCCTGTGATCAAAAACATTAGAGCCTATATATAGGGAATAGGAAACATGAATACAGGGGAGGCTGACTCAATCAACATCAAGTTCTAGCCACACATACATAAACTGGAAACTCACATGAATTTTTGTCAAGCCGGGGACGTTTTAATGGGACTTCACTTCCTTTTGATATTTTCCGCCTTCTCAACTCCAGTGTTATTGGTTGCAAAGTTTGAGAGTTTGAATCCACAGCTATAGTGTATATAAAACCACACAAAAGAAGTTATATAATTTCTTCATGTCTAAACCTCGTGATTATATATAAATAAAACACATACACACACACTTGCATGGTAAACAATCAAAGGGCTAATAAGAAAACAGAAGTATAATGGGTGAGAAACTACTTCTTTATGAGATGCTAACAACCTGTAGATTGACCTCCTTCATCTCTCTCCCTTTTTTAAGATTTATTTATATATTTAAGTAATCTCTATTGGGTAAAATGGGACTTGAAGTCATGACCCCAAGATCTCTTTAATACTAAGCCCCAGGGATGCCTGAGTGGCTCAGAGGTTGAGCATCTGCCTTTGCTCAGGGCGTGATCCTGGGATCCAGGATCGAATCCCACATCAGGCTCCCTGCATGGAGCTGCTTCTGCCTATGTCTCTTCCTCTCTCTGTCTCTTGTGAATAAAATCTTAAAAAAAAAAATTAAAAAAAAAATACTAAGCCCCAACATGACTACTTTTTTTTTTTAAGATTTTATTTATTTAGGGGCGCCTGGCTGGCTCAGTTGGTTAAATGTCTGCCTTCAGCTCAGGTCATGGTCTTGGAGTGGAGTGCTGGGATCCAGCCCTGCTTCAGGCCCCCTGCTCAGCGGGAATCTGCTTCTCTTTCTCCCTCTGCTCCTCCTCCCACCTCTTACCCGCCCCCACCCCCACATGCCCCTTCCTTATGCTTGCTCTCTCAAATAAATAATCTTTAAAAAAAATATTTAAAATTTATCTTAGAGAGAAAGCATGAGAGGTGGGGGTGGGGGTAGCAAGGGGACAGGAAGAAGTAGAATGCCCCTGAGCAGGGAGCCCTACAATATGGGGTTCCATCCAGGACCCTGGGATCATGACCTGAGCCAAAGGCAGACAGTTAACTGACTGAGCCACCTAGGCACCCCCAACATGACTACTTTAAAAATATGAAGATACAAGGCCAATAAAAAAGTAATTTTTATCACCATCAAAACTTGACTTATCCAGGGATGCCTGGGTGGCTCCGCGGTTGAGCATCTGCCTTTGGCTCAGGGCATGATCCCAGAATTCAGGGATTGAGTCCCACATCAGGCTCCCTGCATGGAGCCTGCTTCTCCCTCTGCCTATGTCTCTGCTTCTCTCTCTCTCTCTCTCTCTCTCATAAAAAAATAAATAAATAAATGAAATCTTTTCTTTAAAATCTTAATAGAAAAAAACTTGATTTATCCAATACTCAGGAAATCCAGTATTCAGGCTAATTCCTAAGATGTATACCTGGGACTACAGCTTGAGTATTGTTTTCAATCTCTACTTGCTAAATTAGTTAGCTTGGCATTGGTTTTAGTTATGAGGGACCAAACAGAATGTCAACATTTATAAGCTCTTAAAAACAATTCCAGAAAAATCTCAGGAGACTATGCTATTTGATAGTCAGCAAGGTTGCTGATCCCAACAAATCCAGCTCTGACATAATTTAGCAGTGCAGAAACTAAATCCTTGGCTAGTACTCACTATTTTTAAACCCAATATTTTTTCATCAATATTTTTTTAAAGATTTTATTTATTTATTCATGAGAGACAGAGAGAGAGAGAGAGAGAGAGGCAGAGACCCCAGGCAGAGGGAGAAGCAGGCTCCATGCAGGGAGCCCAACACAGGACTCGATCCCAAGCCCCCAGGATCACGCCCTGCGTTGAAGGCAGTGCTAAAACGCTGAGCCACCTGGGCTGCCCTTTTCATCAGTTTTTTTAGGATTTTATTTATTTATTTATTTATTTGAGAGACAGACCGACAGCATGAGAGGGGTGGAGGGGAGGGGCAGAGGGAGAGGGACAAGCAGGCTCCTGCTGAGCAGGGAGCCCAATATGGGGGCTCGATTCCAGGACCTTGGGATCATGACCTGAGCTAAAGGCATAGACGCTCAACCAACTGAGCCACTCAGGCACCCCTGAAACCCAACATTTAGGAAACTCTCCCAGTCATGAAAGATGAGAATGCAAAAAAACAGAAGAAAAAAACAAAAGAAATGAAAGTAGGAAGCTTTGGGGGGAAGGCAGGGCTAAGGGGTCTAATGAAGGCTGAAGGGAGAAAGAGGAAGAAAGGGGGAAGGGGTAGAGTGGGGCACAGAGGGCTGTGGGTTTGGGGAATGGGGAAGACGACTCACTGAAGCCCAGAAGCTTGAGATCGGCCATGTTGAAAGGCCCAAAAAGAGACAGGGCTGAGCTCTGAGGAGGCAAACCTAATGAGTATGCTGAACTCTTTGGCTCTTCCTGTATTCAATTATTCCCAATGTGCCAACATTATTTTGTTCCAAGTGGTGAGAACTTGGAAATCATACACATTCCAAATAAAACACAAATACAAACAACTCTCCCTAAAAAGCTCAGATTCTATTCCAATCAAATCCATAAAAATTTAGAGAGCCCAATGCTCTACTGGGTCAACGAACTTATTCCAAACAATTTCAAAAGGAGATTTGAACTACATATAAGATATTTGGTTAGCATTCTTCACTTTGATACCACATACAAACCAGGGCCTGACTACACAGAACATTAGTGTTCCCAAACTCTTCTTATGGTAAGAATCATCTAGGAAGGATGTTAACAATTCCAGAGATTCTGACTGGGACAAATGCCTCAAGCAAACCTGGAAAACACCATTTCTCTATTATATCAATCCTATCTGGCATGAAATCTTACACTTATGAAATGAAAGCAATAAACTGAATGCCCCCCCCCCCAACTTTTTCAGTCTGAGCAAGTAATGTGGCTTCAAAGGAGCAGTTGGCCAAAGTTGAGTACGACGACCCCAGCACATATTTCCCAAGGGTACAAGCCACAGCGATGAACAGCTAAAGGGGAATCCATTTCAGAGCATTCACTTCCCATATATATGTTTTCCAAAGCTGAGATGAGGACACATCATACTTCTACCAGTTTTCATTTTCTACCCCCCTCCTTACATAAATGCCCTTCTCCCACTTAATTAAAAACACCTGCCTAGGGGATCCCTGGGTGGCTCAGTGGTTTGGTGCCTGCCTTTGGCCCGGGGCACGATCCTGGAGTCCCGGGATCGAGTCCCACGTCGGGCTCCCGGTATGGAGCCTGCTTTTCCCTTTGCCTGTGTCTCTGCCTCTCTCTCTCTCTATGTCTATCATGAATGGATAGATTAAAAAAACAAAACAAAACAAAAGACCTGCCTAACATCTTCCTACATATTACCCTGGTACACTGCCCGGGGGTTTAAAACCTCCAGACTTTGTCCACTGGAGTTCCTCATTGAACACGGAACTCAGAGTAAGTTTCTCCAATTCTCCCAAGTATGGTTTACAACTAGTACCATTCTCCAGGCACCTGGGTGGCTCAGTGGATGAGCGTATGCCTTCGCTCAGGTCGTGATCCCAGGATCCTGGGATCAAGTCCCACATTGTGCTCCCCACAAGGAGCCTGCTTCTCCCTCTGCCTATGTCTCTACCTCTCTCTGTGTGTCCTCTCATGAATAATAAATAAAATCTTAAAAAAAAAAAAAAAAACTAGTACCATTCTCAGTGCAAGGAAAAGAAAGTCAATTCATTATGGATGGCCTTGGGCAATTGGGGTTTAATTCTCTCCCAGAACCCCGTGGAGAAAGCCAGTGAATTGAGGCCAGTGCTGTCCAACAGAAATATAACAAGAGCTACAAATGCAAGTCACATGTGCAATTTTCAAATTTTTACTTTGAAAAGTGAATTTAAAGAATATATTCTATTTAACACAGTACAGCCAAAACCATTTTGACATGTAATCAACATAAAAAATTATTAATAAGACATTTTAACGTTTTTTTGTACCTAGTATTTGAATTCCAGAGTATATTTTACACTCACAGCACATCTCAATTCAGACCACCCACATTTCAAGTGCTCAACATCCCATGTGGCTAGTGACTACCATACTGGGTATTGCAGGTGTAGGCCATAATTAGGCCTAGAGACAATTCCAGCATGCTCAGCTTTTGAGAGCAAAACTCAGTTACAACAACTGAAGGATGGAGGTGGCTTAATTCATGTGGGAAGGAATCAATCTATATCTAATTTCCTACCTTAAAATTAGAACACAGACGTTAGGGTATCCCTCTTGGGTCCCCTCCCTCCTCAGGAGCTTTGTACTATCCCTTTGCTATCACTCAATAAAACGTAAAAATCAAACTCAGATGTGAGAAGGCTGTCTCCTGGGAATGAGTACTAATATCTATTTTAAGTAAATTAAGGCAGACTTTTTTCCCATAGAAATTAAGTCTGATGTAGCTGCCTGGATTGATAGGACTCACTTCGTATTTCACATCATGCAGGACCAATGAATGAGCTAACTCTGTAGTTTCTGCAGTTTTAATGAAAATCTATGTCATATTTTATATTTTAAATATATCATTTGCAGCTATTTAAACTTGTGAGAAAAAATAGATATCACTCTAAAATGTACTAAAGGATTCATTTTTCAATATTCATGTAGGAGATATGCAAGCAAGAATGTGTGAAGCCCACTGCCCAGATTATCATAGCCTGCATTCATTCAGTCTAGCAATCCTGAGGGTTCTTCATGCCACTGAACTGATCTAGAGAAGGAGTGTTTGACCTAGGAAGAAATTCAGGATGTGTTTTACTGTTGGTTGTTCTTGAAAAATTCCAAATTTCAACTTTTTAAAAATAGCTATACATTCTTTCCTAAATCTGTACCTTTGAACTTTTACCGATTAGCCATCTCAATTTTTTATTTAGACTGTGAAAATGTCCAATTCATAAACAATCTCCAGAGAGTTCAACTTCACAACGCACCCCATGTTTCCCCTAGGTCCAGTGTTCTTTAATCCCAGTCCTTTGTCAAGAACCCACATCTAATTACTTCTTCCTCTTTCAGGTCTCTCAGGAAAACTACTTATTTCCTAATCCCTGTTCTACTAAGCTTACTTAAACTGAGATCATTCAAATAGGCACAGGGAAAAGCCTTAGCTTACTAGGTTTTACCATATAAGCTGAAGCATCTAGCGAACAGTTATGTACCACCCCAGAGAAGCTTAGTAGTCAAGGACATGTTTTCCGACTTACATTCATCTGGATACATGCCTCCCTTAAAATCCAACTCCACAGACACAACTTGTTTTCAGATCACAGGATGATTCAGTCAGTCACAAAAATGAAGAACTGAAGTATGGAAGTGATAAAGAACTACCAAGAGTCCAAGAAGAAAACACTGGCATTGCCCAATACAGACACCCACCCCCCCTAGTAAACTCACCAGTAGGAGCTATGGAAGGGGGCCTGCCTCGTTTTCGTTTGGCTCCCTCAAGTTTTTCTTGTGGACTCTCACCAATGTCCATTTTCATGTTTTTAATCCACTTGAGCATCTCCAGAGTACTCTCTGTCATTTTCTGAAATATTCTCCTTATCTTCCTTCTCGTTCTTGGGAAGGCTTTTCTCAGACACCTTCCCTTTTCAGAACAGATTAACTTTCCTTCTTTATCAGGCTGCTTGGGTCGCTTTTCTGTCTTTAAGGCTTTGTCCTCTTTGTCATTCTTCACATTGACAGTGGCTTTTCTTTGCTCTTTAAACTTCTCTCGTTTATCAGGAGATGATGGAAGACTTTTGTGATCTGTTTCTTTAGGCCTAGCATTACCCACAATATTCTAAAATGAGCAAAATAGCGATGAAACACACTTTGTGATTACTTGCAAATATTAAATCAGATGACTTTTTTTTGCAAACTTATGAAGACAAATTAAAACAAGACATATGCTATGTCACATAATGGGAAGAACCACTAAAAATATCCATCCATACTCTGAAGCTTGAGAACCGATCCTGAATTTAAAAAAAAAAAGGTCAGGTTCAATTCTTTCTGAGATAGAGTGATCTCCCATATTTTGATTAATAAGTCACTAGATAATTAAAGGGACAAATACCCCAGTGACCTCTTCTGCAAAGCAATCTTTCTGACAGAGGTATTCTAAGAAAATGCCTCCAAGCTACACCTTTCTAACCCCAAGCATGACTACACAGACCCAGGGCCTTTCAGAGGCCCGGCTCAGTTTGCCAGTGGATGCTAATGCCCTGCGTAGAGAAGAACACAAACTAGTAACTGGAGGCTGAACAGGAAAGCTATAAAGACTGTCCAACTCAGAAGCAGGGTCTTTGTTTCCTCAACCAGGTAGAGACTGTGCCCAATCCAACAAAGGTACCTACTGTGCTCCTGAACTACTAAGTTTTTGTCCACTGAACAGAAGTACTACTTCTTGGTTACTTTCCTCCTAAATAACTTTTTAAAGAATTCATTCTAAAAACCTGTGTCCTAGTAGGACTGTCTCATAATAAATCCAGCTCTGAAAGCTCTGGACTTTCTAAAACTACAATTAAGTTTGTGTATGTATCTCTCTTCCAAGACCTCTAGAGAACCACCATATCATGTTCACGTGGAATTCCCAGCACCTAGCACACACAAGACACACAGATCTCTCCCTAAAGCTGGAAGCAGTGCCTAAATATTCAGGGAATAAATGTCTAATTTGTCTCATCAGGAAAAATAATAAGCAAGGAGAATCCTTGTGATTAGAGCCTAGAAGGAAATATTTTTTCAAGCCCCCAAATTTTCTGAAAGCAGGTTTGAGAACAAGCACTCCTCAGTAACTGCTGGCAGAACTACAAATTATAACCACCCTGGTGGAGAGAAAAAACATGTTACCAGTTTGTGTCAAAAGATTAAAAGTTTATACTTTTGAACTAGAATGAATTCCTAGAAATGGAATTTTCTAACAGAATAATTGGATTTGTACATCCAGATTTACAAATATCCTTATAAGTGACCATTAGGTAATTAGTTACACACAGTACAGTTATAGGCATATTACAGAAGCCATATTCTCATTCACTATTAAGAACTTAAGAAAATGTTATTTCGTTAAAAGAGCAAGATATACCCCCTTTAGAACAAAAAGAGAGCAAAATGTAAAACAGTAATACACTATATGACCCCAGTTTTGAAAATATATTTAACAAAAAACACAGGATATACACCAATATGCTAAAAGCAATTGTATTTAGACAACAGAATTATATCATTTTTATTTTCTTTGTGCTTTTCTATAGTTTACAAATTTTCTACAGCTAATGTATTATTTTTATAACTTCAAAAAAATGTTTCTAATATATAAATTATCAAAACATTTAGAGGAGTATGATGACACAGAAAAAAACCTCAATCTATTCTAATAATACATGAAGAAAGCTTTAAAAGTTGTCTGCAACAGATATTTTTAAGAAGTTAAAGCTTTGGAGATGCATGACCATCCACTGCCATGGCCAGACCAGGGGCTACTTTCCACCACTTGGGTAGCTTGACTAGAGCCTTAGGCTTGGCCTCCTACAAGATGCAGGGCCCCCAGTTTCCAGATGCCTAGGGGAAGGAGCTCTTCGACAAGGCCAAAAAACACCACTTCTTACACAGCCTGGCCCTGTTAGGGGTGCCCTGTTGCAGAAAGGCCCTGGGGGCCGGGTTACTCCTGTCTGGAACGACTTTATTCTGCACCAGCTTTTACCATTAGGCAGAATAGAGACTCAGCATCCATACTTTGGCCCCTGTGGAAGGAAGACTGCTAATCTTGGGCTGGCTTATCTTGGCTCTCTGAGCTTCCTTGTATTTAATTTTTGAGTACTTTTTTAAGAGTTGAAGCAGGGAGGGGATTAAAAGAGAAAGGCATATTTAAAAAAATAATAATAAAAAGAACCCTAGATTCTTAGAGTTAAAGAGAACTGAGAAGTCATTTACCCAAATACAATGCTGTCTTGGAAGAAAAAAACAAACACAAGCAGGAACCATGGACCTATACCTGACCACCTTGCAGGTCGGAGGTGAGGTGAGACACTCACGGATAGCTGGGGATTGGGAACAGAAGCACCCACAAATCCACACTGGGTAAGGTGCTCATCTCAAACCCAAAGCCCCACAAGTGCTACCAATTTATTCAGTGTGGCAGAGTAAACAGCTGAATGTTATCTAGACTTCCATTTGGGGAGGTTCTAGATACAATCTGACAATTCTGAACAAGTTATTAATATAGTCCTCTATCTATATTAACTCATTCCACAAACTCAATAGAAAAATTGCCAAATTTAAAAATTGCCAAAATAACACTTTATTTATTTTAAAAATTTTAAGTAACCTCTACACTGCATGTGGGGCTCAAACTCACAACTCTGTGATCAAGAGTCACATATTCTGATTGAGCCAGGCACTCCATAAAATAACATTTTAGAGTATTATACAGTAGCTCCTTAGATGCCTGAGGGACAAATAATCACAGAGAAAACACCTTCAGGGCTAAAGCTTTATAACTGTTTCAATTTTCTGAGAAGGAAGGCTGGCAAAAGGCAAAAACATTAAGGCTACTTTTTAAAGATATCATTTATCAAAAAAATGAAATCATAATCCTTTGAAGTCATCAAGTATATGTACAGAAGAATTTACTAAAATTTGTGATAAGTAGAAGTATTTGATCATAAGAAAAGACCCAACAAGCTCAAGCATCACCAAATACTGTCACATCAACAACTACCCATAGAGGTAACAATTAGTAACAATCAGAAGTTTTAAGAAATCAATATTCAAATTTTGATCTTGCTTTCCCCTCACCTATTTCATTAAGGCATAAACATGAAAAAGACTAAAGGGGAAAAAAGTATGAAAAGA